>NC_139040.1:112587979-113192056 GCF_964662115.1 Mustela nivalis | reverse complement strand
CTGAGCCACCCAGGCGCCCCACTAAGCAAGCTTTTGAGGACAGTTGGCTTTCCTGTAGAGAGAGCTTCAGCTCGTGAGAGAGGTGATGTCATTACCCTTACCTCCCACGCAGGTATTCGCCTCCCCTCCCTCTTCCGAATACAATTGTATTGTGGCTTATTTTAGTAAGTCAGTATTCCATGTTTACATTATTATGTCTGTGTAAACGAGTTTACAGCTGGGCAAGTTATTTCCCTGTATTTATTCTTACTCTTGTTGGGGTTAATAATTGCTTAGTTTCCTCTGTACTTTCACTAATTCTGCCCCAAACTTTTGCATATGCTCACTGAAGTAGTCAATAAGGAAATCTATCAGTTCCATTTTTGTTGTTGTTGTTCCGCACTATTGTTTTTGAAATCCCGTCTTCCTACTCCAGCTGGGTTGTTGTGCAGGTCCCTTGCACAAGCCGTATCTCCGAGCAGCCCCTTAGAGTCACTCTGGGAATTCTTTTGCCCCTGTCCTGTGTTAAGATCCCTCATGCATGCCTCTTTCCTGGTTTAGACCAGAACTTTTCTGGACCTTTAATGCTCCTCGAAAAAGCTGAGAGATCATCTAGGGGTGGAAATTGGAGATTGACCCAACAAAGGAGGTCTGAAAATAATGGTGGGAGGGAAAGTCACTTCTTCCTTTCATCCAATAGACTAGTTATGTAAGTGAGGGGACTTATATTTGGATTGTGTTTTAAAAGCATTCATTTGAGGGGCGCCTGGGTGGCTCAGTGGGTTAAAGCCTTTGCCTTCGGCTCAGGTCATGATCCCGGGGTCCTGGGATCAAGACCCACATCGGGCTCTTTGCTCAGCGGGGAGCCTGCTTCCTCCTCTCTCTCTGCCTGCCTTTCTGCCTGCTTGTGATCTCTGTCAAATAAATAATATCTCTAAAAAAAAAAGCCTTCAGTTGACATCATACATTTATGGGCATCTGTTCTGCAGTAGGGACAGGACAGGCATGGGTCTTGCCTTCTTATATCTTCTCTACCAAAATACAGACAAGCAAGCAAGTAGACTACAGCTTGCAAGCAATATGGGGTCCTATGGCAGCGTGAGAGAGGCACTTAACTCTGGACTGAAGTGTGGGTTGTAGGAACAAACATCAGACATCACCTATTTTACATGATTCTGTGTATATGAAATGTCCAGAATGGGCAAATCCGTAGAGACCCAGAGCAGGTTGGTGGTCACCAGGGAGAGTGACCCATTAATGGGGTTATGAGGCTTCATTTTGGAGTGAGGAAAATGTCCCAGAAGTAGATATTTGTGATGGCTGCAGAACACTGTGAGAGTACTCAGATGCTTGAATTGTGCACTTTAAAGTGGTTGACTTTATGTCACATAAATCCCACCTCAATATAAAAAATAGAGCGGGAGAGAGCAGTTAGGAGACTTGTCTGGCAATAGCTCTGATGTGAGCTATATTTTAAAAGTATTTTCTTCATTCTAAAAGCATTGTCTTTATGTAGTCTGTGAATAGTCATGTGCTTGGTGCAAGTCTCAAAAAAGGACAGAGAGTCTCAAGAAAATCTAAGTTTACTTCCTTCCCCATCTGCCAGTTACCCACTTCCTTTCCCTATGAGGAAGGCGTTGCTACCAGATTCAGACATATTTTGACCATGTGCATAAGTGTGCGTGTTTGTGTGCGTATGTGTGTAAAATGGTGTGCATATGTATGTATAATAGTGTGTCTACATATATGTGTGTGTTCTAACATACATGTATTGTCAGAAATCCAGAAAGAGTAAAAATTAAAACGAGATCAGTAAAACCATATTCAGTAAGAGCTGATTGTCTACAGAAGAACAGTTCACGAGTTCAAGCTCAGAAGCTTGTCACTACAAGTTGGGTTATAAAGTAAAAATGAGGAAATTATTAACCTTTGCCAGGATTGGTTATTACAGTGGGGGTTTCCAGACAGCAGGGCATTAGCTAAAAATTATTATCTCATATCATGTTAGGAAGATGACTTCAGTTTCCTTTATGATTATCAGAAACACTTATAAGAAATAACCTAAGTTAAGTTTTGGTCGTGTTCATGAAATCAGCTCGATTTCGTTTCCCTGACGTGGCCTATATGGCTGTGTCTGCTCAGGGTCGGCGGGGGGGGGGGGCTGCTTTCAAGCCTGTTCTCCATATTATTTTAATGCTCTCACCTTAAAATCAAATTGTAACATACCGGAAACACGTTTTGCATCTCACTTTCTTCATTTACTATATCTTAGAGATCATTTCACATCAGTGCATACAATGTTGCCTTGTTCTTTTTAACAGCTTCATAGAATGTGATTACTGGATCATGATTTATTTAACTAGTTCCCTGTAACGGATGTTTAGAGAGGGTCTTTTCAGCCTTTGGCTGCTGTACACAATGCTATAGTGACTATTCTTTGTGTATATATGTTGTTTGGCCCAGATGTGAGCACGGGATAAGCTCTTGAAGGAAGGCGGGAGCACCCTGGAGGGGGAGGAGGAGCTGAGGGAGTGCGAGGAGGCGAGGAGGCGAGGAGGCGAGGAGGCAGAACTGATCAAACGTGGTGGCGAAGGGCGTGTGATAGATGAGGGAGAGGGAGAAGTTTGTCTCGCTCTGTATTTCCAATCCCTAGCGGAGGGCAGCTGCCTAACCAATATTTTCTGAATGGAGCCACAAGAAGAGCCGAAAATTTTCTAGTACAAATTAGGAGTTCTAGTAAATGAGCCATTCTCCCGCCCATGCTTGTTTTAATTTTCATGACCTCTCCCTCCCCGCTTTCCCGCTTTCCCGGAGGGCTCTCGCTTGACAGTTTACTGACAACCAGGCAGCGGCTGGTATCGAGCGACCCATCTGGGATGTCAGGGTCTTTTTCTATGTGTTGTAGAGCATGGGCAGTGCGGCGGGTAGGAAATAATCGCCAATCTGATTGTGGGGTGCTGGCGTTCTTGTTCTTAAGTCAAGTGAGTGTTTTATGAATCAGAACAAACATAGTATTTCGGTCTCCGGTTAATATCAAGGTGAATGATATTTAACAAAATTGAAATTTATGGTAGGTAGTGCTTTTAATCAGTGTTCAGGAGTACATCTGCAGCTTTTGCCATCTCTTCCTACCGAGGAATACTTCTGTATCTTGTCTCCCTGTAGAAACCTAAATTTGTTTCTTCTCTGAATTCCCTTAAACTCTGCTTTCCTCCCTAATTAAACTATGATTTAAAGGCACGGTAAGATTAAAATGAAGCTGGTTTTGACCCCCACACAGTAAGCACTCAGAATTTCAGTAGATTCCTGATGTATGACGCTATTTCTCAGCATTAGTGATTGTGATAATCAAATCACCATAATAACTATGACATTTGTGTTTAGGACCATTTTCTACTGCCAACTTAAAAGTCGTAGAGAGCCTGGTTTCATGTTGGCATGTGACTCTTTACGTTCAGTAATCAGAATTAGTGGTTAGTGTAAAATTCTTGCCTGCGTGTGCCTAAATCTCTCTCTCTAAACACATGTGTACACACACACACACACACACACACATTCTATCATTCTTGTGATTTGGGCAACAAAGTAAAAAATTTCTACTTGTGTGGTTTTTATTAATGTCATGTAAGACTTTTGAGATGACTTGATTTACACGTGGCGGGCCAGATATAATCTTAGGGAAGAAAATGTCCTCCAGCAACCTAGCAACTCCTTGGCTGTTATGTAAGTGGGAATAAAAGTGTGAGAGCTTTTATAGGCAAACCTTGTGGTTAAGGACATTTACTGCTGTAAAAAAGCTGAAATAAAAATCAAACAGAGAATGAATAAAGAAACAGGATTGCCTTGCCTCCTGCCATCTTGGTTAGTAAATTGAGCATTTGATGTGCCCAGAAGTCTTTATTAATAGCTCAGACAATTCCTCCAGGGGCATTGCCAAAAACCCTAGTAAACTGACTTGGGCTTCTTCCCTCCTTTTTCCTGCCCTTCTCTCCTTCAGTAGACATTGCCAGATTCTTCTTGTGTCGGATGGACAGATTCATCTTTTTATCAGCAGTGTTTGAGAAGCTGTTTTTCCCCAGTCCCGCCAACACAGGGCACTATTTCATTTGCTTTTTGTAAACCTTCATTAGCTTGATTTCATCTTTTCCAAAATTTGGTGAAAGACCTTCGTCATCATTCTCATCATAGACCGATTGTTATGCAACCACCTTTAATGTACTTAATGAGGTTGGAGAAGGAAGATAAGAAAGCTTCTAAACATTATCTTTTATGTTAACATTTATAAATATATCTTATTAAACAATATTTCAAGGATGCAAGACAGTGAAAAGAATATTAGAATGAACATTCTTGTTCACCACTGTACTGTGCTATGATTTATCCTTTTTGCAACATTTGCTTTAAGTCGTTTTTAAGAAATGAAATAGTACATAGAGGTTTGAAGTTGCTTGTAATCCCTCCCTGATGCTTTTTATCTTCCTCTTTCCTCAGAAATGCCATTCTCAAGCACATTTTTACTTCTGCAGTATGTTTTACAGTTTTCCATGTTTCAGTGACACTATGTGAATTCTTTTGTGGCTTATTTTCTCCTTAACATCAGGTGTTTTTTTATCCGTATTGATACATGTCATTTATTTTATTGCTTATAGCTTTATCTGAATATATTGTAGTTCATTTACCCATTCTTCTGTGGATGGGCATTTGAGTTATTGCTGACTTTCCATTACTACACACAGTGCTATGACAGATGTCTTCTAATGGTGTCTTCACCTCTCTTTCACCATGGATAAGGATGTGTGTAGTTTGAAGAGCTACTACATCCATTCAGGAGGAGGAAATTAGAGCATCATGGGGAGAGTGGTTTGGGCAGGGTACCATGGTGTAGGGGAATGGTTCTGTGTCCCCCCAAAAAAGGTCCTTGGTATTTCTGGGAGTGAATTATGCAAAGTAAATGAGGTAAAGAACCCAGTATATTGGGCTAAGGCCAAAGGGATGTTTTTAGTGATGTTAACTGGGGGACTATTTGATCAGTTTTTTTTTAAAGATTTTATTTATTTATTTGACAGACAGAGATCACAGGTAAGCAGAGAGGCAGGCAGAGAGAGGAAGGGAAGCGGGTTCCCTGCTGAGCAGAGAGCCCGATGCGGGGCTCGACCCTGGGATCATGACCTGAACCGAGGGCAGAGGCTTTAACCCACTAAGCCACCCAGGCGCCCCTTGATCAGGTTTTCATTTGAAAGACATTGTTCTGGTGGGTTATGTGGGAGTTGAACTGGGGTTGGAATGAGAAGTGTTTAAATTAACATTCTTTGTATTGTAAGTAATAAAAAGTCAGATTCAAATTGGACTAAATAACAAGGTAATTTATTGACATGCTGCATAAATAGAATGTCTAGAGGTAGCAAGCTAGGTTTGACCCCACAACTGAGTGATGTAACCGAAGATAAATTTTTTTCCAACTCTGCTTTCCAGGGTGTCTCTACTACTTGCTGGCTGTAAGATGGCTGCCAGCAGCTCCTGGGACTCTCTACTTCATGTCCTATGATCAAAGTGAGAGAATAAGAAACCTAAAGAGCATGTGTCACTGAATCAAACCAAAATTTTGATTGTACGTGTCCATTGAACCAGTCACTAGATGGAGGGGGATAGAACTATTCTGATGGACTAATTCCATCTAGAACCCTCCCCGTAGGTGAGGGGATGGTGTTACTCCAACCTCGATAGCCTAAGTCACAGGGGGGAGTTGGTTTTCCAAAAGACAACCTCCCCAAGGCTGTTACGAAGGTGGAGTTGAGAAAAGTAGACTTCTGAGGAAAAGTAAGAAATACCCTTTACAGCATACAAATGAGCAAGCCTGGAGTGACAGACATGTATGAAGAGGTGCTGGACCAGTGAAGACAAGGGGCTTTGGCCCTGAAAAGGGAGAGACAGGAGGAAGTGAACTTGAGAAACATGTAGAAAGCAGGACTCGGTGATTTATGATGAGGAGACAAGAGTGGTGTATTAATTAGGCTAGGCTAAACTACCATAACATATTACAAATTTAATAGCTTCCACAATCAAAGTTTATTTCTTTTTTAGATTCAGAGTATGTTCTAGGTTGCTAATGTTGATGGTGGTTGGATCTGTGCCAGTTTCCAAGGGTCCCAGTCCATCATACCTGGGCCATCTTCAGCATATATCTTCCAAGATTGCTTTGATTATTGCCATTCTCATTTTCAGGAAGGGGGAAAGTGCAGGAAGGTGTGAGCACAGGAGAGCTTATTGGCCAGACCTGAAAGTAGGCCCCTCTCACTTCTGTTCTCATTTCATCAAAGAGACCACTCGTAATGGGCAAGGGATATGTGTTGAAGGAAAGCGTAGATTTTAGTGGACAGCTGGCAGTCTCTGCTGCAGGTAGAATGTGGTGCCTTCCATGTTTCTGGCTTGGGCATTCGTTGACTGATGGTACCAGCGAATGTGTAGGAGACTGTAGGAGGAGGATGTGATGTGGAGGAGAAGGGGAGATGAACAGTTCATATTGGGGTATCTTGAGTTGGAGGTGCACGTGGGCCATATAGGGGGAGATGTGTAGTTGGCAGATGGCTGCCAAGCCTGGTCTTTATGAAGGGAGGTCAGGATTAAAGATCTGGATTTGAGAGCCATCCATTATTAAGTGACTGATTCTTGGGGTAATTCTTGCTTAAAAGCATTACCTGGCATTCACCTTGTTGCCCTTGTGCCTCTTTTCTGCTGTCCACTCCTTCAATCATGTGACATTTGAAAACAGTTTATCCCTAACCAGTCTGACAGCTCAGTACTTGGGAAAGCTAAATTTATTCTTCAAATCTGGAGATGTCTCCCTCTCACAGATTGTTTATAAAAATGTCAAAATAATATCAGTGCTAGCTTGATGGCTAGGGGATCCCATTGTTAACATGACTCCGACTAGATAAGTGCTTTATAATCACTGCCTTTGATTGCCTGTCTTTTAATTCAGCTCTCTATGCTCAACAAAACAATTAAGATTTTAAACAAATTATCTTTGGGTTGCTCCTTATTCAAAGGCTTATTTATGTAGTTGTGCAGGATTTTTCCGTAGAGAAACTGTGTTCTTGTTCTTACAATAAGTTGAGTGATAGTATTTCCCGTGATCCTAGATTTATAATTGGGTCTAAGAATTTTACATGAAGAGAGGAGGACCCATGGTTGCCAAGGTTCTCTCTACTACACCTCTTGTGGAAGGGGTTGTGTTACTAGAAACCGTCAGAAAGAGAAAAGATCATTGCTGGTATTTTAAAATTTTTTTATTAATTTTTTCTTTTTTGCTTTGGAATTAAAGTACAGCAGTGTGTTTTCCAGGTATTTTCTTCTATTCTATTGCATGGATTTTTAGTGTTAAAAGGGGCTTCAGAGATCCTGACCCTGTTCTTTTCACTGACCTCTATTATAACCATTCGGATAATCTTGTAGATTCTGCTTGGATACTTCCAGTATTGGGCAGCTTGGCACTTTTCTAGAAAGATTGTTTCCTTGATGAAGCAAGGTTATTTTTCTGGTTGAGCTCAAATGTGCCTGCTTGTAATTCTCCTCATTTGCTCTAGCATAGCACATGTCAACTCTTTTGTATGATGGTACTTGAGCCTTCAAGAAGAAGCTGTCTGATACAGGTTTGAGAATATACATAGTATAGGTATCAGGCTCTACATTTAACTGCACTTCTGGACTATTTAAGAAGACACTGAAGTGCAAAGGAGGGAGAATGAGTATCTTAGTAACATTGATCTCTTTCTGGTCTTTATGAGAGTAAATTTCTCACTAAATCCACACTTTATTGTAAATAACAGATTTTTTTTTTTTGCCACCCACCTCCAGAGCAAAACATTAGTCAGTTAAATATTTTGAAGACACCTGTAATAGCCATCCTTAGTCTCCTTGTCATTCATACCCATTTATCCTATCCATTTCTTATAAGCTGTGATTTCTAGAGTCTCATTGTCTTGGTCACTTTCCTCTATCCAAATAAATGTCACTGTCTTTCTCAAACTGCAACATGTCCAGAATTGGACATGATATTCCGAATATTATCAGTATAATGCATTGATCATCACTTGGTGGAAATAGTATGTTCCAAAGCACTAGAAGCCTGGGGGAATAAGATGGTGGAAATATTTTCTTTTCAAGTGCTAGATGCACAGAATTTTTGTGTGTGTGCGCGTGTGTGTGCGCGCACTTGCACTTTGATCTAGAGAGCATTTGCTATTAGCAAGGGCGCATTATAAATCTTTGCAATCTGAGTATTTACTAATTAATGCCAAAGGCTTTGAATGATCAAATCCATTACAGGGGATAATAGAATTAATAATTATTGTTCTGTTGACCTATTTTGAAAGAAAATAATTTGTTACTTTCAATTACATTATATATTTGTTACAAGAATCGGTAACTCAATGTGTTCAAATTTGAGCAGTTGAATATATGATAGGAAATGGTGTCCTAGTTGTGAAATGTGCTCTTGTCTTTCCATACCTCTCTGGGGATTGAAGGCCACTTGACATGTGACTGCCATTATACCTTACTCTTTCACCTGGAAGTGATTTCTTTCTTATTGGAAATCTCTCGGTTCTTTCTTGACACTTGTCCCACTCTACATTGTATTATGGGTGCTTCGTATGTGTTTTAGTGTCCTCTGAGAGAATACAGATTTTTAAGAGGCTCTAATATGTTTTGTTCATGTCTGAATGCCTCAGACAGCCTAATCCAGTTTAGTCTGGGCTCAGTAGTCACTGAAAGAAGGCATAAATGCAACAAGGTTAAATATTTAAAGATATATGTAGTGTATTTATGGCCAGTAGTAGTTTTAATTAGAAGTAAAAACATGTAATCTGAAAGAGACAAAAAACCCAATACTTAGTTGCGCAGGAAGATATTAACAGCCTCATCCACTATAATGTATACAGAATCTCGGTGTTTCAGATTCGCTGATTCCTATTGGATACTTTATTTTTTTGTTATTTTTAAAATTTTTATTTATTTTTCAAAGATTTGATTTATTTGTTTTTTTAAGAGAGAAAGAGGGCACATGAGCAGGGGGAGCTTCAAGGGATTAGGATCTCAAGCAGACTCCATGCTGAGTGCAGAGCCAGTGCAGGGCTCCGTATCAATACCCCGAGATTGTGACCTGAGCGGAAACCAAGAGTTGGACACTTAACTGACTGAGCCGGCCAGGTGGTCCTGGATGTTGTAAATAGTGGATTGAAATTTGACTTCTGCAAACCTATTTGTGCATGAGGAATGAGGTGTCACTCTGGTGAGAGTCATTCTTACTGTGTAAATTAATAACATCTTCTCATCATGAAGAGTTAGTGCAACCGTTAGGGAAAAAGGAAACATCTTTGGGATCTTATGGATGATGATCTTTAAAAAAAAATCTATCATTTTTTGAGGTTTACTATATTCTAAGCCACTGTGAAATGATAGAAAATATGTATACTGGTCTCTGCCCCCAGTTCTGGGGCACAGAGCTCCTAAAACCCTTGTAATTTCCTAAGTGACAAGAGCACTAGGAGCATCTTTTGTTCTAATGTTTGGTCTTTGACTCCAGTTCCTGACCCAGAACTCTTAAATCCCTTGGAATTTCTTGGGCGGTAGGAGTATGTTGTTTTAGTGAAGCAATGCTTGGTACATTCCTAGATAGCTTCTAGGGCTGGTAGGTTGATGAGCACATTGATCTGACGGGAGGGTGGCACGCCTCGACTCCATGGGGACAGAAGCTCCTGTGCTTGTGACCCTTCCAGATCTCACCCTCTGTTTCTCTTCATCTGGCTGTTCATCTGTGTAGCCTTTATTTATATGATACACCAGTAAATGTAAGTCTTTCCCTGATTTCTGTGAGTTGTTCTAGCAAATTATCAAACCGAGGAAGGAGGGGGTCATGGGAACCCTGATTTATAGCAGGTCAGTCAGAAGTACAGGTGACAGTCTTCTAAAGTACAGGCCGTCTTTGGGGACTGGGCCCTTAACGTGTATCTGGTGTTAACTCCAGGTAGATGGTACCAGATCAGAACTGAACCAGACGCCACCTAGCTGGTGTTGCAGAATGGTTCGCATGTGAAAAACCCGCATGTCTGCTGGCTGTCAGAAGTATTGTGAGTGTGAGAATAATGGGGAAAGCCAGGGAGTTTTTCTCACATCCTCCTTGCATTACCTCGTTTCTTCTCTGCAAATCATCGTTAATCGTCCAGCGAGGTCAATGCCATACTTATCCTTATTTTGTTAATGAGAAAATGGAGTCAGAGAGGTTAAGTGAATTGTCCGTAGCGAGCCGTTCAGCCAGTGCTTGCTCCAGCACGCAGGCTCGAGTACATTGCTGTCCTCTCTGCTCTCATCACCATAACCCCTCAGCCAGCTCTTCATATGTGCAAGGCGATTTTTAGGCATTGACCTCAATGTGAAGATATATAAAGCAAGACATATCGAACAAGATGCCTGCTCTTACGGAACTTAACAGTTTTCTGGAAGGACGTCAGGTCCGTCTGATGGAACATTAGTGCTGACTGAGTAATACTAGCCTGGAATTTTCTAGGAATGAATTTACTGGAAGGCTTTGGAACAGGCCAGGAAGACTTTAATGGAGGAGGCCAGACTTCAGCTAACTGTTGAAGGAGAAGAATATGTATCAAGAGAGATACAGAAGAGGACATTTCAGACAGGAGCAGAAGCCAATGGAGGAACACGACATGAGCCCAACGCAGGCTGAGGCATGGCCAAGAGATCTCGTTGCACATTGTCAAGATTATTTTTTTCAGGCTTTCATCTTACCCAATAATAATTCAATCATGAATGTAAATTATGGTCACTGAAAGAATTATACAAAAAACAATTTTCACAACTAGAGATGTCAGAAGCAAGGTTTCTTGTAGAAACATTTTATTAGAGGAAAGGATATTCATTTAGGTCTTCAGAAATCAAAAATGTCACAAATGGGCGAAGAGGAACATTTGTGATTATCACCCATACTGTCTCCTGCTGTTTCATAGTAGCTATATGCAGATTTAATCAGTTTGGAGTGTAAGGGATGAGAGAACTTTGAAGGCACTTTTCCAAAAGGCTGGGAAAACAGTGTATCTTTTCTACCAAGAATAAATGTAATCCTATTCTATGATTATAGATCCGATATCGCTGAAGTTATCTGTAAGGTTGGAAATTGAAGGGACTGACAAGGCTGCACTCACGTAAGGCAGGGAATGTACCGGAAATGTACAGGAATGCACAGGGAATGTACGGGGAATGTTCAGGGAGTATACAGGAAACAGTGGGAGGAAGGAAGCCCAGCAAGTCACTAAGAGGGCTGAGCCTCCCAGGAGCAGCTCCCAAGAGCTTTTCTCGGTTGCAGGGGACGGTCTTCACCTTTTGATGCTAGACCAAGATATGTGTGAGGTTCCTGGGCCTCAGGGGAGCTGAGGCACAGGTTTACTCAAGGCTCTTTTATACCCTCCTGGTCATAGAGCTGAAACCAGGCTGTATAACTGATTAAAAAGTAGGAAGAAATGTATAGGGATGGGAATTCGGGACAGTGATTCCTTTTAGGGGGATGGAATTGGGAGAGATGGGCAGCACAGCAATGAGATGTATGAGGTTTTATTCTGCTGCTTGGGTGGCTCATACGTGGTTGTTATGTAATTGTGTGTCTGAAATATTTCATACTAAAATTGGTTGGGTGCAAAACTTTTCTTCATGTTGTAGAGAAATAAGCTTACAAGTTAAGAATCACCTTCATATTGCCAGTTGCAGGAGCCTAGGTAACCTCTTCATGGGCCCAAAGCTCAGGGACTCAATCTACGAATCCACCGTTCTGAAGGTTTTTAGGTCCAGAATGTTCATCAGACAGTTGAGAGGAAGTGAAAAGAAGAAACTGTATTGCAAGTACTATTACGGTCTTAACTGCACAACATTTACTCTCATAAACTCAATCTTTTTATAACTGTATGGTTTGGACAAACATAGAGACTTTTCTCTTTTCTCCCCTCACCAAAGTCTGCTGATGAGCCAGTCTTCTAAAAGCTAGTGGTGCTCGACGGAGGGTGATTTAGTCTCCCAGGTGACATTTCAAGACATCTGGAGATATTTTTGGTTGTCTTAACTTGAGGGGGGGTTTGCTACAAGTACCTAGTGAGTCTGGGGGTGCTGCTGAACTTTCTATAGTATGTAGACAGAGCCACAGCAGAGAATTATCTGGCTCAAAATATCAACACTGCCGAGGTTGAGAGCTCTGATCTAAGCTAAAAATATTTTTTAGTTATTTTTAACATTTTCCTGATTAGTAATGACTCTTCACTGTAGAAAATCTGGAACCTACTAAAAGCACGCACACAAAAGAACCATCCCTCAGAAAGAATTATTTAACAGTTTACTGCAGTGATTCTCAAACTGGGCTGCCTCTAGGGAGCTTTGAAAAAACTTGGGTCTCCAATCCTGGATACCCTGCTTCTGGTCTATCTCCATGCCTTGCTACTCTTATTAATCTACTCTAATCCCTGAGCAGTATTTTCTGAGCCTTTTCCTGTGCCAGGGGTTGGCAAACCACAGCTGCTGGCCAAATCCAACCTGCCACCTCTTTCCGCACAGCCTGCTGGGTAAGAATGGGTTTTATGTTTTTAAATGGTTGAAAAAATCAAAAGAGGAGTATTCTGTATCACCCGGAAATTATATGAAATTCCAATAACTGTATCCTTAAATACACTCTTGTCAGACTACAACCATGCCCTTTGCTTTACACATCACAGCTGCTTTCGCATTACCACGCCAGAGTCAAGTAGCTATGACCCAGTCTAGCCCTATAAAGAGAAAAAGTCTGCAGACCGCTGTCCTATGCCTTTCGGCACTTCTATAGTTCTTTCCTGGACTTCGCAGCCTTCTGTCCCCTCCTGTTGGTCAGTTAAGCTATTTTTAATTTTTGGCTATTATAAATGATTCTTTGAAAAAATCCTAGTTGACTAACACATGCATATGTTTGTGATTATTTCTCTGAGCACATTTTCTAGAGGAAGTCACTTTTTAGTTTATTTATTTGTTTATTTGTTTTACAGTGCAATATTGGGTTATGGGTTTGGGGAGTAGAATTCAGTGATTCGTCACTTACACACAACACCCATGCTCATCACAAGCGCCTCCTTAATCCCCATCACCCACCTAGCCCATCCCCTACCCACCTCCCTCCATCAACCCTTGGTTTGTTTTCTATCATTTAGAGTCTTCTATGGTTTGTTCCCTGGCTCCTTTTTTTCCCTTTCCCCCTTCCCCTGTGTTCATCGGTTTGGTTTCTTAAACTTCACGTGTGAGTGAGATCATATGGTATTTGTCTCTCTCTGACTTATTGCACTTAGCATAGAACACTCTAGCTCTATCCACCTCATTGTGAATGGCAAGATTTCGTTCTTTCTGATGGCTGAGTAATATTCCATTGTATGTATGCGTATACACATACATATACATATACAGTGTCTACATATACAATAAATACATATATAATATACATATACAATGTACACAATGTATACATGTACATACATATACAATATACACATATACATATACATACATATACATATGTATACATATACATGTGTACACACACACCACATCTGCTTTATGCATTCATCAGTCCATGGACATCTGGGCTTTCTCCAATCTAGCTAATGTTGATAACGCTGCTGTGAACATCGGGGTACATATATTCAAATCTGTATTTTGTATTCTTTGGGTAAATACCTAGTAGTGCTGTTGCTGGAACACGGTAGTTCTATTTTTAACATTTTTAAAGGAACCTCCATACTGTTTTCCAGAGTGGCTGCACCAGTTTGCCTTCCCAGCGACAGTGTAAGCGAGTTCCCCTTCCTACACACTTAGAGAAAATCACTTTTTGAAGCGTAGGAGTAGTACCAGGCATAGCAGAGGAAGGGGTTTCTCTTGCTGGTTTGGGGTGCTTTACCTTCTGCTCTCAGGACATGGCTGGCTGCTGGTGGCGTATGTGAGACCTGGTGGTACTCACCACCAGGGGAATTTCTCCAGTACCCTGGTGGGCGGATTCTTGCTCATCGTTGTGGCCCACTGGCTGTGGACCAGCTCTGTCTAGGGTGCGCCCATGATCTTCCCTGCCATCCTGCGAGCTACAGTCACACCCTTTCCAGGGGTATCAGAATCTCAATCTTGGATGGGGGTGGGGTCTCTTCCAAGTTTGTTCCTTCCTTGGATTATCTCCCTTAGTCCTAGAAGGAGTCACTCTTCCTACCTTTACTCTTCCTGTATTCCTAGAGTTCTCTTTTACCCTATTCGTAGTTAACCACCTTCTACTCATTAAGTGTTTATATTGAATTTTCCCTTTTCAAATTCCTGGTTTGCTTTCTGTCTCCTGACTGGAAGGACACAGGTTCTTTTAAATTTTTGGTTAATTTAAACCCTCAGGTAGGTTTTTTTTTTTTTTTTCCTCCTGAGTGAACTGCTAGGATTGGGGTTGAAGGGCGGGGGTGTAGAGCAGAGGAAAGGGCACTGGCCGTGTTGGTAGACACCGCGGCGTCTGGCTCGGTCAGGGGCTCAGGTGTCTTGGCTGGCTGGGTGCGTGTGGTGTGAGCGGGACTAACTGGCGTGTGGAATGACTAGAACCCGGCATCCTTGAGAACCCTTCCGTCAAAAATATTCAAAAATAAACACATTCAATTCCAGAGATGTGGCTGGGAGAGGAGGTTAGTTACGCCGTGGGAAATGTGGGCTCGAAATCAGGAGGAGGAGCCTTCCTGATGTCTATCCAAAAATGAACAGATGAGAGAGTCCAGATGGGGTCAGGGTCGGGTTAAATCCTGAGCAGCACCCAGAGCAGCTCTGATAGTCCATCTGCTCTGGCATGCGAGCAACCGGTGGCCTTGGCAGTTGCCATGGAAGGAGAAGCTCTGCAGCCCCGAAGGACTGTATGCTCACGATCAGCAGATGAGGCGCGCACATTTGTATCCTACTGTTTGAGAATTATAATCAGATACAACATTTTAGGGAATGGTTTACGTGAACAGTACATATTGATTAATAGACATCATTTGCATTATGAGCTTGTTTTCCTTGGTGTGTGTGCTGTTGTCCCCGGGGAGGCGGCTGAGCAGAGCGCGGGGACGTGCTGCGTCACCCCCGCTGGCAGGGACACAGGTGCAAACCGTGGGCACGATGGCTCAAACGCCAGTTGCATCCCTGCTGCCTGGGCTCAGCTCGAATTGCTGTCTGTGGAGGAAAGAGAAGTCATTTGTTTTCTCTCAGCGTACCTAAAAAAGCACATGGCAGCAAGGAGAAAGGCAAAGCCCCACCTCTCCTCCTCTGAGGAGCACTGGCGACAGCTGGACCCATGAGCCTTTGGCCGTACTGTCTTTGCCGGTACTGTTTGAGAAGATGGTATCCCCGTGGCAGAAGGCTCTGCGGCTAGCTCATCAACTTTTCACTCTCTCCCAGAGCTATCGAGAAATAATACTGATTTGTGAGAGAATCCAAAAACGTTCCACATGCTCCCGGAAAAAACAACCAAATACTCAAACAGCTATTTCAAAGGATGCAGATAAAGATGAAATGCATGAAAATCACTTTCCAAGCTTTTGTGATGAGGTATCTAGGGTGGTGAGTCGGGGAGCTTTTCCATTCATTTCCATTTTCCTTTTGGCTTCGGCTGTGCCAGTACCGCCTGGCAAGAAGTGCGGGGCTCTGGCGTTCTGCCGGAGGGCTGCGTCTGGAGAATGAGAAAGGCTCTCCCGAGACAAGTCCTCTTCCCAGGGTCCCTGGGATGGATGGGGACTAGGAGCAAGCTTAACCCAAGTTCCAGCTTCGTGTTGCCCAGACTCAACCCGTCTTAGAGTTTCTGCCTGGAATCCTGTGGCAAGACCCAGGAATCTGTATTTGTAATGAGTACCCAAGTCGCAGACTTGACACCATCAGCTTGCAAAACATCATTCTTGTGGATCGACTCAAAAGTGAAGTTTATTTTAAATGCAGTTACACTTCCTGTTTGTCCTGCCAGATTTAGGTTGGCATGACTCACCTACATAAATATATTTTTCAAGGCTTGGGAACACCTCTCTCAGCATCTGGGAGAACATATTAAAAACAGGAACAAGGACAACAACAACCCAGTTCACTGTATTGAATGGGGCAGCTGAAACGCACACACCTGGCCCTTTCTTCCCAGTGATGCTGCTTGGACTGGTAGACTTTGGGATGAAATGTATTCACATTAAAAATCGTCCTTCTTGCCTTCCTGAACTATACTTATTTTTTCCCTTTAAAACATAACATTTATTGCCTTTTTCTAATTACAAAAATAACTCAGGCTCAATGTCAAAACTTCCAAAGAAAAAAGCAAAACAAAAATCTGTAATTTCACCACCCAGCGATAACCTTGCTATATGTTTTCTGAAGACATGGTGATGTGCGCATCTCGAGGCTTATAATTACAATATATCAGGACTGCTTTGTGAGAAACAGTAATTGTAAGTTAAAACAGGAATGTTAAAGGTAACCTACAGAAGGTAGAATTTCATTCCTCTTAAATTTTCATATCTAAAGAAATGCTGATCTATCAATTTGTCCTTAGAATTCTGAGAGAATTCATATTTTTAGAATTTATAAATGCTGTCTTCTATTCTAAAGTTGTCATACCACACATAGTTTTTTTTTTCTCTAAAAAGTTTAGAAATCTGTCATTCATTCTTTCATTTTATAATTGTTGAACATTTATTATGGAGATTCAGCACTTAGCAAGACTGGTAAAGTCCCTGCCTCTAGTGAGCTTATTTTCTGGGGTAGGGGCAAGAAATGATAAATAAGCAATTAACAAAGCATTTTCAGTTTCTTTGTGTTGAGTGATCAAGGAAAGTCACGTCTTCACTCTGACATCACAGTTGACACTAAAAGATGAAAAGGAGCCCAGCCTTGGGAAAAGGAGAGGGTCTGTTTCCCCACAACCACAATAAAATATGTTACAAAGTGGTTTTGGTTTGATTTGGTTTGATTAATCTGCTAGGTGAGCGCCAGTATAGATTTAATTTGCTTTTCCATCAGTTTGAATGAAGTTAAATACCTTGTCATGTATTTAAGGGCGATTTTTGTGGGGGTAATTTAGAGAACCATCTCTTATCTTCTGCTCATTTTTTTTTCAGCAAAAGAATTTTGTCTGTATAATTTTTTATCTTTCTCCCTCAAACCCCCCCCCTTTTTTTTTTTTTGCTTTAAACAAAGCTTTATTTCTCAAACTACTTGTCTATTCAGGGTTGGAGTTCTATTCCACATTGTCTTCATTCATTCTTAGATTCATATTGATTGGGGCACCTGGGTGACTCAGCGGGTTAATCCTCTGCCTTTGGCTCCGGTCATGATCTCAGGGTCCTGGGATCAAGCCCCGCATCGGGCTCTCTGCTCAGCGGGGAGCCTGCTCCCTCCCCACCTCTTTTTGCCTGCCTCTCTGCCTACTTGTGATCTCTGTCAAATAAATAAATAAAATGGTTAAAAAAAAAGATTCAGACTGAGAAACTTCCTTGGAATATTGCTTATTTTTAAATAAGGTTTTTATTGTGGTAAGAACATTTTATATGAGGGTATATATACCCTCGTAACAACTCTTCAAGTGTACAATGTAGTGTTGCTAATTATGGGCATGATGTTGTACAGCAGATTTCTAGAACTTACTTAGCTGGCATGACTGAAACTCTAAGGATTTTGTTTATTTATTTGACAAAGAGAGAGAGAGAGATCATAAGTAGGAAGAGAGGCAGGCAGAGAGAAAGGGGGAGGCAGATTCCCTGCTGAGCAGAGAGCCTGATGCGGGGCTCGATTCCAGGACTCTGGGATCATGACCTGAGCTGAAGGCAGAGACTTAACTGACTGAGCCACCCAGGCGCCCCTCCATGACTGAAACTTTATACTAGTTGAACAGCAACACCCATTTCTCCCAACCCCCAGCCCCTGGCAACTACCATTCTTTCTTGATATATAAGTACTTTTAAAAAAAAATTAATGTATAATGTATTATTGGTTTCAGAGGTACAGGTCTATGATTCATTAGTCTTATATAATACCCAGTACTGACAACATCACGTGCCCTCCTTAATGTCCACCACCCAGTTACTCCATCCCCCCACCCCCCTCCCCTCTAGCAACACGCAGGTTTTTTCCTATGATTAAGAATCTCTTATGGTTTGTCTCCCTCTCTGGTTTCATCTTGTTTTATTTTTTTTTTTCTCTTCCCCGATGATCCTATGTTTTGTTTCTTAAATTCCACACATGAGTGAGAGCATATGATAACTATCTTTCTCTGATTGATTTATTTTGCTTAACATAATACCCTCTAGTTCCATCCATATCATTGCAAATAGCAAAATTTCTTTTTTGATGGCTGCATATTATTCCTGTGTGTGTGTGTGTGTGTGTGTGTGTGTGTGTGTGTGTATCACATCTACTTTATCCATTCAGCTGTCGAAGGCAACTACCATTCTACTCTCTGCTTTTATGAGTTCAACTTGCTTAGATTCTACCTAGAAATGAGATCATACATGTCTTTCATGTCTTTCTGTGTCTGTCTTGTTTCACTTAGCATGATGTTCTTCAGGTTCATTCATGTTGCAACAAATGACAGGATTTCCTTCTTCTATTTTTCTTTTCTTTTTTTTTTTTCTAGAGGTAGGGTAGGGCCAGAGAGAGACTCTTAAACTGGCTCCATGCCCAGAGATTATGACCTGAGCTGATATCAAGAGTTGGCCGCTCAACTGACTGAGACACCCAGGTGCCCCAGAATTTCCTTCTTTTTAAAGGCTGAATAATATTCTGTATGTGTGTGTGTGTGTGTGTGTGTGTGTGTGTGTGTGTATTACATTTTAATCTTCATCGATGACAGACACTTAGGTTGTTTCTATAGTTTGGCTACTGCGAACAATGCAAGATAATGCAGATAACTCTTGATAATGATTTTATTTCCTTTGGATATATATCCAGAAGTGGGATTGCTGGATAGTATGCTATTTTTGTTTTTAACTTTTTGAGGACCCTACATACTGTTTTACATACTGGCTGTCCCAAATTACATTCCCATCCACAGTACACAGGGGTTCCCTTTTTTCCACATCCCTTGTTAACACTTGTTATTTCTTACCTTTCTATAACTGCATTTTAACAGATATGATGTGACACACTTTCATGGTTTTGATTTGCATTTCCTAGGTGATTAGTGATGTTAAGTACCTTTTCACATATGTGTTGACCATTTGTATGTCTTCTTTGGAGAGCTATCTGTTTAAGTCCTTTGCTCATTTTTAATTGGACTCTTTGATTTTTTGTTATTGAATTGCAGGAGCTCCTTATATATTTTGAATATTCACCCCTACCAGCAATAATGGTTTGCAAATGTTGTTGCTGTTCCATTGGTTGCCTTTTCACTCTATTGATGGTTTCCTTTGCTCTGAAGATTTTTTTTGTTTTTTGGTTTTTTTAGCTTGGTGTTGTCTCACTTGACTATTTTTGCTTTTGTTGCTTTTGCTTTGGGTGTTATGTCCAAGAAATCATTGCCCAGATCAATGTCTTGAAGATTTCGTCCTGTGTTTCTTCTAGGACTCTTAGTTTCAGGTCTTATGTTTAAGTGTCTAATCCATTTTGAGTTGATTTTTATATATGGTGTAAGATAAGGGTCTTTCCGAGAATATTTAACTCAGTCTTAGGGCCGCTGTTGTCCTCTATTTGCCACTGCGGTTTTTCTGGGTCACACTGGCTTTCTGCAGATGTTTGAGGGGGGAGCTTGGAGGATAGCTCTACTGGAAACTGGTGTTTATTTTTCCATTTACAGGTAATTTGATGGGGGCTTTTGGGAGGTCTTTTTTGTCTTCTAGTTATGATGATCTCATGCAGCTTTTTTGGTTTTATGATCTTTGTTGATCTGTACATTTTTTTGAGGGTATGTAGAATATATTCTTAATTAGGTTGTAATTGCCCCACTGAATTGCCATTCTTTTAAATCAGATACTTCAGCTCATGTCAGAAATGCTGTTGTTCTCATAGAAAAGCTCCTTCCAGTTTTAAAAATGTTTCAACTTTTTCCTACCCTAGTCAGAGTGGTAAATGATAGAAAGACAGAGGAATAGAAAATAGGGATCTAAGACCAATACAAAAGCTATTACAGTTTCTCAGAAATGCATTAATTTGTCAAAAATGAGTAATAGTAGTAAGTTTTTCCCATAATGGGATTAGCATTTTCTAGCAAGACTTTTAATAATACCAATTTTTATATACTATCAAAGAGCTTTGATATCACTTGAATTATTTACTTATGATTTAGGAATTAGCTCTTAAAAATAAGCCTTCTGGCCATTACTTAGTGCAAGGACGAAGCATGTAATCCAGGCAATGTCGCTCTATTTTAACAGGCTTATTTGCAGCCCCTGTAAATATTGGCCAGAAATGATTTACCCTGCCTTATTACCACTGTGACTTTAACATGTACTTTTAAATGAGAAAAGTAATTGCTTGAACTATATAATGTCTCAGGGGAAGTGACTTCATATTACCAGTTGTATTTGGGGGTTTGAAAATAATAGAGGGCATTGGCATCCTACTTCTTTGAAATTATACTTCACTGTCCTTAAAAATAGTATATTTGGTGACATTACTCCGATAATTTTGCTTATTGGAATATTATTAAGTAGACTATTTGCCTTTGTAAAGGGTTAGTGTGACAAGATCATATCATTGATGTAATGAACTTGAACTTAAAAAAATCTCAACTATTTCTTTAGTAAAAGGAAAAAAATTTATTGAGTCAGAAGAACAGACAGAGTATCATCCTAACCATTTTTACCTGAATAGTTCAGTAGTGTTAAGTGTATTCACATTGTTGTGAAAAAGATTTTCGGATATTTTTTATCTTTCAAACCTGAAACTCTGTACCCACTACACTACATTTCCTCCCCTACTGCACCCTTCTCTTAGCCCTTGGTATCTATCATTCTACTTTATATTTCTATGAATTTGACTACTTTAGATACTTCATGTAAGTAGAATCATACAGTGTATGTCTTTTCATGGCTGGTTTATTTCACTTAACATAATATAAGAACTTATAATTTTAAGAAAGGCTCTTCTGTTATCTAATCTTATAAACAGTGGGGCAGAGTAGATGACTGTGCTAAATTTATTAATAATGTGAGGGTAAGCCCATAAATTGTACACTAACAGTTTCATTCTGATTAAGATTGGATGGACCAAAAATTATTTCTTATTTACTGACTTTTGTGTCTATATACAAAGTAGATATACCTCAGCATAATTAATATCAAAGGTCAATGAATGGATGGGAGAACTACTTCTAAAATTATCTGGGAGGAGTAATGGAGTCTTATGAAAGGAATCATTTTTAAATCAAAATACTTTAAAATAATATATATGTATTTATGTGTCATATATATTTATATATATAACTATAGGATGAGAAATTATTTGTTTCTGGGACTTCTGACATTTTGCAGATATGCTTGACCCAAGTTTTTCTGATTTTTTTATTTATATGTTAGTCATAGATTTTTTTGGACCCACTTAGGTTATAGCAAAGTTCCTTGTATAAAACCCTATGGGATTATTTTGAATTTATTAATTCCCTTTCTAAATGTGTTTAGGGAATGGTAATGTAACTTTGGTATTGAGTGATTTACATATAATAGGTATTCTTATAATGGAAGCCAGACTTAAACTTTGAAATAGTTACATAACTTGGAGAAATGGAAATGGGAAATATAATATCTATCTAAGACAAATGGATTTTGTGGTTTCACAAACCTTGTCATGAGGAGATTCAACACCTGAGTTGTTTTAAATTTAATTCTTAAAGATTTTATTTATTTATTTATTTATTTATTTGAGAGAGAGAGAGAGAGATTGGGGGAAGGAGCAGAGAGGGGGAGAGGGAGAGAATCTCAAGAAGAGTCCATGCTGAGCATGAAGCCAGATGTGGGGCTTGATCTCACGACCTTGAGATCATGACCTGAGTTGAAACTAAGAGTTGGTTACTTAAATGACTGAGCCACCCAGGTGCCCCAGCCCCTGAGATCTTTTAAAAATACTTGCTTAGGGGCGCCTGGGTGGCTCAGTGGGTTAAGCCACTGCCTTTGGCTCAGGTCATGATCTCAGGGTCCTGGGATCGAGTCCCGCATCGGGCTCTCTGCTCAGCAGGGAGCCTGCTTCCTTCTCTCTCTCTCTCTCTGCCTGCCTCTCAGTGTACTTGTAATTTCTGTCAAATAAATAAATAAAATCTTAAAAAAAAATACTTGCTTAGTATCTTTCTTTTCTTTTCTTTTTTTTTTAAAGATTTTATTTATTTTATTTGACAGACAGAGATTACAAGTAGGCAGAGAGGCAGGCAGAGAGAGAGGGGAGGAAGCAGGCTCCCTGCTGAGCAAAGAGCCCGATGCGGGGCTCGATCCCAGGACCCTGGGATCATGACCCAAGCCGAAGGCAGAGGCTTTAACCCACTGAGCCACCCAGGCGCCCCAGTATCTTTCTTTTCAAAAGCGCCTCTTTCCTTTTACATTTAAAAAGAAATATGTGGGGCTACCTGGGTAGCTCGGTCTTTTAAGGCTAAGCATCCAACTCTTGATTTTGGCTCAGGTCATGATCTCAGGGTTGTGAGATCAAGCCCCTTTTGGGGCTCTGCACTGGGCGTGGAGCCTGTTTAAGATTCTCTCTCTCCTTCTCCCTCTGTCCCTCCCCACTCTCTAGGCGGCTCAGTGGGTTAAAGCCTCTGCCTTCGGCTCAGGTCACGATCCCAGGTCCTGGGATCGAGGCCCGCATCGGGCTCTCTGCTCAGCTGGGAGCCTGCTTCCTCCTCTCTCTCTGCCTGCTTCTCTGCCTACTTGTGATCTCTGTCTGTTAAATAAATAAAAAAATAAATAAAAATCTTAAAAAAAAAAAAAAGAAGTGTGGGGAAGAAGGAGAATAACAAATTGGAGAACTGTTGTTTTCTCTTGGCCAGTTAGAAAGTGAAATATGTGATTTCTCAGATAAAAAAGAGAAGGTATTATTTTTTTTTTCAGAAATTTAGGAGTATCAGTCACTTGTATGCTAACTAAAAACTCCCAATGGTTTCATGTATGTACAGAGTAGGAGGATTGGACAAAAGTTTTCTCTTTTCCTATGTAATTATTAGTCCCTACTGTTATTTAAATGTAATTATAGATTTCCAATGAATGGTTTTTAGTAACCAATTTTATGAATATTCATCATGCATTCAGTTGTACTTAAGAATTGATAATTTGAGAAATTTAAGATGAAACTATATGTGGGAATAATATTAAAGAGAAATAAATGGGAGCCACTTTAAAATGTCTTTAAAGAAATAAAAGACAAGAGTGATAATCTCAGGAACAAATTAGAATCTCTAGAAAAGAACTGAATGGAAATATTATAAATGAAAACTACAGTGATTGATAATTCAGTGGATGAGTTTTCTAACAGGTCAGATATGGTTAAATAAAAAATTAGTAACCTGGAACATAGGTCAGAAGAAAATATCCAAACTGAAATATGAAGAGACTAAGGAATAGAAAATGCATAAAAGAGCATAAGAGACAAAGATTCAATAAAAATTTCTTACATACACATAACTGGGAGTCCCAGAAGGAGAGAAGATACATAATGGTGAAGAAATAGCATTTGGAGAGATATTGGCTGAGAATTATAAAAAAAAATGATGAAAGACATTTATCCATGTACTCAAGAAACCCAATCAGGAATAAAGAAAACCACCCCAAGGGGCATCATAGCAGACTTTGCAAAGACCAAAACCAGTGAGGAAATGTCGAAAACATGCAAAGAAAAGAGATAAGTGATTTTCAAAAACAGCAATAATAATATTGACAACTAATTTGTCAAACAAAACAAGTAAGCCAGACGATAATGGAATGATATCTCTAAAGTACGGAAAGAAATTAACTGCAAATCCAGGATCCTCTATTAAGTGAAAATGTCCTCCAAAAATGTAGATAAAATAAGAATGTGTGCAGAAAGACAAATACCAAGAGAATATGACACCAGCAGACCCACACAGAAGGAAATATTAAATGGTCTTCTTTGAGTGGATGCAAAATAACCCCAGAAGGAGGGTTGAAAATGCAGTAAGAAATTAAGAACAATGGAAAAGCTAAATGAATATTAGATGTATAAAGCCATAATAATGTATTATGAGCTTAAAACATATGTTGTGTTAAAATGTACAATAGAGCTTAAGTTGGTGGTAGAATAAACAGAGTAAAATATTCCATGGTTTTCTTATTGTCTGAGGAGTGGCAAATACATAAATTTGTATTAAATTTAGTAAGTTAAGGAAACATGTTATAATGTATAGGCTATCTACTAAAGAAATGTAAAAGAATGAGTAACTAACTACCAAACTAACAGAGGAATAAAGTAATAGAAAAAGAAATCTCATGCTATTCAAACAAAAGCAAGAAAAAAGAAAAAAAATGGAATTCGGACATAGTGAGACAAATACAAATCAAATATTGTAATGGTATATTTACACCCAAATATATCAACAACTGTTTTAAATTTAAAGGGCTATACTCTCCATTTAAAGTAAAACATTCTCAGACTAGAAAAAAGAACAGAACTCGGCTCTCCAATGCTTATAGGAGATACACCTAAAATATAAAGATATAGAAAGGTTGAATGTTAAAAGATGAAAAAAATACACCATGAAAATACTTATGCCCCTTTTTGCACATGCACACACAAAAGCTAGTATAACTGTAATAATACCAGAGGAAGTAGAGTCTAAGGGAGGAAAAATGTTACTAGGCAATGTAGAAGGATATTGTGTAATGATAGAAGTCCAATTATTGAGGAAGATTTTTAAAAACCCAAATCTCTGTTCACCTAATAATGTATGTTCAAAATACATAAAGCCAAAATTGACAGGATAGCAAGGAGAACTAGATAAATCCCCAATGATGATAGGAGAATATGTTTTAATTTTTTTATTAAGGTTATGTTTTTAGGGTGCCTAGGTGGCTCAGTTGGTTAAGCATCTACCTTTGGCTCAGGTCATGATCCGGGGGTCCTGGGATTGAGTCCCACATTGGGGTCCCTGCTCAGCAGGAAGTCGGCTTCTCCCTCTCCCTCTACTCGTCCCCCCCGCTGATGTGCTTTCTCTTTCAAATAAATAAATAAAATCATAAGAAAAGACAATGTTTTTAGAGCAGTTTTAGGTTCACTGCAAAATTGAGAGGAGGGTAAAGAGATTTCCCTATTCGCCCTGTTCCCACACATGTAGAACCTCCCCAGTTATCCCCATCCTCCATCAGAATGATGCACTTGTTACAAGGGAAGAGCCTGCATTGACACGTCATAATCAACCAAAGTCTATAGTTGACATTATTGTTTACTTTTGTTGCTGTACATCCTGTGAGTTTGGAAAAATATATAATGACATTATGGTATTAAATATATAATATATAATATCATTATGGTATTTTCATGACCCCCAAATCCTTTGTGCTCTGTCTGTTCATCCTTCTACCCCTAAACCCTGAAAACCACTGATCTTTTTATTGTCTCCATAGTTTCCCCTTTTCCAGAATATCATGTAGTTCGTATCATACAATATGTCGCCTTTCAGATTGGTTTCTTTCACTAAATAATATGCATTTAGTTTCTTTTGTGTTTTTTCACGGCTTCTAGCTCACTTCTTTTTAGCACGGAATAATATTCTGTTCTTTCTATGTACCACAGTTTACCTATTCTTTTGCCTACATTTTGGTTGCTTCCAAATTTTGGCAATAATGAATAAAGCTGCTATAAATATCTGTGTACAGGTTTCTGTGTTTGCCTTAGTTTTTCTTTCCTTTAGGTAAATACCAAGGAATGTAATTGCTGGATTGTATGGTGAGGATGTGTGTAGTTTTTTGAAGAAACTGCTTAACTGTCTTCCAAAGTGGCTGTACCGTTTTGCATTCCCACCAGTAGCTGGTGAGAGTTCCTTTTCCTCCACATCCTCAGTATTTGGTATTGTCAGTATTCTGGATTTTGGCCATTCTAACTGGTGTGTGATGACATCTCATTGTTTTAATTTGAATTTCCCTGACAACATGTGATGTGGAGCATCTTTTCATATGTTTATTTTCTATCTGTATAGCTTCTCTGGTGAGGAGTCTCCTAAGATCTTAGACTGATATTTTAATTGGTTTATTTTCATATTGTTGAGTCCTAAGAGTTCTTTGTACATTTTTATAACAGTATTTTATCAGACATGTCTTTTACAAATATTTTTTCCTAGTCTGTGGCTTGTCTTCTCAGTCTTTTGACACTGTCTTTTAGCGAGCAAAAGTTTGAAATTTTAATGAAGTCTTGCTTATCCGTGATTTCTCATGGATTGTGTCTTTGGTGTTGTATTTAAAAGGCATCAGCAAATTCAAGGCCATCTAGGTTTTGCCCTACATTATTTTCTAGGAATTTTGTAGGTTTGCATTTTACATTTAGGTCTGTGACCCATTTTGAGTTAATTTTTTGTGGAGGCTGAAAGGACCATGTCTAAATTATTTTTTTACATGTGTTTGCAGTTGTTGCGGTAACATTTACTGAATTCTATTGTATTGCTTTGGTTCCTTTGTCAAAGATCAGTTATGTATGCTGATGGTGATCTACTTCAGTGCTCTCTATTCTGTGTCACCTATTTGTTTATTCCTTGGCCAGTACTATAATGTTTTGATTACTGCAGCTTTATCCTGAGTCTTGAAGTTGGAAAGTATTTGTCCTCCAAATTTGTTCTTTTTCAATTTTGGGTTGGTTATTCTGAGTCTTTTGCTTCTCCATGCAAACTTGGGAGAGTTTCATTTTATTTTAAAGATTTTATTTATTTATTTGACAGAGAGAGAGAGAGAGAGAGAGAGAGCGAGCATGCACGAATGCACAAGCAAGGTGAGTGGGAGAGGGAGAAACAGGCTCCCCACCCAAGCAGGGAACCCACCCTGGGATCATGACCTGAGCCGAAGGCAGACACTTAGCCAACTGAGGCACCTAGGTGCCCTTCCATGCAAACTTAAGAATCAGTGTGTTAATATTCATAAAATAACTTGCTTGGATTTTGATTAGCATTGCATTGAATCTACTAATCAAATTGGGAAGAACTGACATCTTGAGAGCATTGATTCTTCCTATTCATGGAACATGGAATATCTCTCCATTTATTTATTTCTTCTTTGATTTTGTTCATCCAAATTTTATACTTTTCCTCATGTGGAGCTTATATATATTTTGTTAGATCATACCTAAGTGTTTCTTTGTTTGAGTTCAAATATAAGTAGTGTTGTGTTTTTAATGTCAAATTCTACTTGTTCATTGTTGGTATATAGGAAAGCAATTGTCTATTTTGTATACAATTTGTATATTAACTTTGTATCCTACAAGTTTGCTATAATAGCTTATTAGTTCCAGAAATTTTTATGTTTATTCTTTCAAATTTGCTATATAGACAATCATGTCATCTTGGAACAATGACAGTTTTATGTACTCTTTCCAATCTGTGTACTTTTTCTTGCCTTACTTTATTAGCAAGAACTTCCAGTACAGCGGTGGAAAGGAGTGGTGAGAGGGGACATCCTTGCCTTGTACCTGATCTTAGAAAAGCTTTGTGTTTCTCACCATTAAGTATGATGTCAGGTGTAGGTTTTTTGTAGATGATTGTTATCAACTTGAGAAGGTTCCTTTCTATTCTTAGTTTACTGAGAAGTTTGTTGTTGTTTTTTTAAAATTGGTATCGGATTTTATCAAATGTTTTTTATGTATCTATTGATATGATCGTATGGTTTTTCTTTTATAGTACGCTGATATGATCAATGACATTAATTTATTTTCAAAAAATGATTTCTTCCAATCAAACAACTACGTATTTTAGTATGTCCAAGTTTGGCTTAAAGTGGAAAAATATAATTTTCCTTTTCCATGATTTATAAGGAGAAATTCCAAATAATGAAATATATCCTAAAACTACTCAGAGACTTAAGCTACTTTTCCCTGGGTGTATTCCACTTACAGCCCTGTTAAAAAGCTGATAGGTATTACACAGTTAGGATAATTGTAGCACTTTATCAAATTGGCAGGTGCTCAGTAATCATTTTTGTCCCCATTAGGCAACAATAGATACAAAATGAAAGGACACCTGTTGGTGTCCTTATAGCTGTGTCTGAATTGGAAGGCACTAGCACTCATCATTCCAGACAGTGGGTGAACCAAAGGAGCTCTGACATTTTTCAAGATGATAGCTGCATATAAATACTTGGATCGTCCTGGAGACTTCTACCGGCCAGCCAAGCGAGTCTGTTTAGGCGATTCCTTCTCCTGCTGTATTTCTAAGCTTCAGATTATTTATAAAGCTGTGGTACAAAGATTAAAATTCAAGAATCACAAGACCCTCCAGTGTTCTGCAGTTGTGAGACAAGCATAAGAAGGAAGTGTTTTTAAACTTGGGAATGTATTATTTCAGCTTTAGTACATGTCAATGCACAGTATGTTAAGTGGCTTTTTCAGGCCAATAGTTAATTATCCAGTGACCCAGTTGTGAAAAATCCATTCATGAGGAAATAGTAAGAATCCTTACCATTATGAGGGTTGGTTTGTTTTTCACCTTTACATAGATTTGTATACTCACATACTGGAGGGAATAAGAAGGAACTATTTCATTTCATTTTTATATTAGATTTTACTGCATAGAATGTATGTATAAAGAAATAAGATATTTAAAATTATTCTATATCTTCGATATTCAAATAAATTCATTGTTCAAAAATATCACCCTGGGAGAAGGTACTTATTACGTGGATGTTACTGTTGCTCAAACATTTTTGAAAATCGTTCCTGGGACTTCCTTGAAGCTAGTTTATGTGTCCTGCAAGAAACTAGCAAAAGAATATACTGATATCCCTTCTCAAACTCAAGTATAGTTTTCTAATCTTTAGAAGCAAAAACAAAGTCACTGGAAACAATATTGTATTTTAACCATAATAAGTGTAAGTTGAAAGTAATAAAATCATATTAGGTTAAAAGTCTGTTTTGAACTGGTTTCTGGAGAAGTCCATGTAAAACCGTGAAATATTTGAATTGTTCCCATTGAAAATGACAGTTTAGAATATTGGTGTATTATGGACATAGGACAGAAACAGCAATCTAATATATGTCTTAGTTTAATGAAGAATCAGTTTTTGTCTTGACTAAGATATAATTGCCTTCTGTGTTAGGGAATACTCAGAGGTTTCTGGGATTAATTAATTTTAAGAAGTTAAGAATTCACTTAAATTGATGCCATAAATTTGCTTAGTAAGGCTATCTTTTTATAATCAGTACCAAGTGATACTTCAGCTTAGCTCCTGCCCAAATGATTAAAAATATGGAATGCAGGCTAGATGACATAAATTATCCTAGTGATAAATTCTTGTCTTAGTTTGAAGATTCTCCCATGTATTTATTTCCTACTATGTTACAGTATTAAATGACTTAAATTATAGGTAAGTTATATATCTGGAACCATTCCATGTGTGTGTTATGTATGTGTGTGTATGTGTTTGTGTGTGTATGTGTTTGTGTGTATACAGAACTATATAGAACTATACAACCATATCATATAAAAATAGTTATAATATGCACAGAGATATGTATGTGTCATATATATATATATATATAGTTCTTGGCATGTGCCAAAGCTACAAAGACCAATGGTGGTCTTGGTCTTTAGTCCAGATTTGCTTTTGTTTGTTCTGCAGAATGTTGGCTTACCTGGTATTTTAAGTTCGAATTATTAAAAATGTCGTGCACTGTTGGTCGGAATGCAAACTGGTACAGCCACTGTAGAAAACAGTATGAAGGTTTCTCAAAAAGTTAAAAATAGAGCTACCTTAGGATCCAGCAATTGCACTACTGGGTATTTACCCAAAGAATACAAGAACACTAATTCAAAGACTTATGTGCATTCCTATGTTTGTAGCAGCAATATTTTCAATAACCAAGATATGAAAGCACCCCAAATGTCCAATGATAGATGAATGGATAAAGAAGATGTAATGGAATATTATTCAGCCATAAACAAGACTGAAATCTTGCTGTCTGCAATGACATCTTTGCTAGAGTGTAATGCTAAGTGAAAAAAGTCAGTTAGAGAAAGACATAAACTATAGGATTTCACTCATATGTGGAATTTGAGACACAAAACAAACAAGAAAAGGGGAAAGAGAGAGATAAAGAAATAGACTCTTAAAAAAAAAAAAAAGAAATAGACTCTTTATTATAGAGAACAAACTGTTGGTTACCAGAGGAGAAGTGGGAGGGGGGGAGTGGGTAAAACAGGGGATGGGGATTAAGGAGGGCACCTGTCATGATTGGCATAGGGAGACGTTTGGAAGTGTTGAATTACTTTACTATATGCCTGAAACTAATATAACATTTTATGTTGACTAACTGGAATTAAAATAAAAACTTAATAAAATATTCCATTGTAAATATGGACCACATCTTCTTTATCCATTCATCTTTTGAAAAGCATCTCGGTTCTTTCCACAGTTTGGCTATTGTGGACATTGCTGCTATGAACATATACACAGTAGAATATTACTAAACCCTCAGAAAGGATAAATACCCAACTTTTGCATCAACATGGATGGGACTGGAAAAGATTATGTTGAGTGAAATAAGTCAAGAGAAAGTCAGTTATTGTACGGTTTCACTTATTTGTGGAACGTACGGAATAGTGTGAAAGACATTAGGAGAAAGAAGGAAAAAATGAGACAGGAGAAATCAGAGGGGGAGACGAATCATGAGAGACTATAGACTCCAGGAAACAAACTGAGGATTTCAGAGGGGAGAAGGGTCAGGGGATGGGTTGGCCTGGTGGTGGGTATTAAGGAGGGCACAGATCACATGGAGCACTGGGTGTTATACGCAAACAACGAGTCATGGAGCACTGCATCAAAAACTAATGATGTACTGTATGGTGACTAAATAACATAATACAAAGTAAAAATAAAGTAAAAATTCAATTTTAAAATTTAGCTTTCTGAAAAAAAAAAGGAAAATCTAGCTTTCTGGCTTCTCTTAATCAGTCAGAAGCTCTGGATTACTCCACCTGACAACAGCCAGTCCGGTGGTTTGGTCCATGTGCACCACCCTTCAGCACAGTCTGCATCACTTCCTAGACCTTCCTAGCACACAGGCCTAGGCTCACTTGTCATTTATCTTCTAATACAGGACCTGAGTTTGAAATCCTTGAGTAAGTTCTACTAGGGACTTTTCTTTTGCCCTATGGTCAGTGGGGAGGGTTTTGCATAGGGGAGTGACCTGTGTGTGGGGTCATGGGAATTTGACTGGCTTATTTGGGGGAGGTTATTCAGTTCCTGTGAGGAAAAGTATTTGTTTGCACATGGTTGCTTCTTTCAAGCAAGATGTAATGGTTGTTTGCTACCTGGTAGGTTAGTGATTCTCCCCCTTCCGTTTTTTCCCAGAAAGGAGTCACACTGCCTCCAATGGCTCTGCCCAGTTTGTTTTGTGTATTTCTCTACCGAGTGTGATCTTCCTGTCTCCTGGGGCAGTGCTACATTGTGGGAAACTGGGATGTTGGATCCCTGTGGCTGTGTAAGCACCAGAGCTTAGTTCAGGAAGCCCCTCGGATTGCCAGCGAGTACGAAGCGAATGACGATACTGTTCGCAATGCCTTCCTCCCTGTTCTCCTGCTTGGCCAAGCATCCCTGCTTTTTAGACCCAGCCATTAAACATTAAGGTGACAGAAATAAAATTAATATGACAGAATGACAGTGTTGCTTTTGCTAGAACTAAATGATGCAAATGCCCTTAATTAGATTCAATTCCATATGCCTAGAGAGTAAACTCTTCTTCTGAAAAGATAGAATGCTAATGTCTTGCATTGATGAAGAGTCTTTCATCTGGCAGTTTTCCCACATGGTTTATTAACCAATATGGCACAGTAAAAGCAAAGCAGAGAGAACTTCAACCACAAATGGAATGTAGCAACTGCCTAATGGTCTATAACAAAACAGTAGGGCAGGAACTATAAAAAGCTATTTAAAACACCATTAATATGTATGCCAAATAGAATGTATTATTTTATACATGAAGTTAAATTTTGAGAAAAGTTCAGTTTTTGGAGAGGGAGAGCTACTCTTTTAAGTCTTGAAGCCAGCACAAGAAGTAGTGTCTCAATGTGTAAGATATTGTTGTACTTGATGTACAAGGGGGGTTCGAGTGGGGGAGGGGAAGGAGAACAAGAGAAGGAAGGACTAAGACATTCTATACCTCCACATGCCAGTCTTCACCATGGTATTGCTGGAGAGATTATTAGTGGCACCGTAGAGATGAGAAAACGGAAGCTCAGAAAAAGTGAGGAATTTACCCAAGATAACCTTAGTGAAGCTAGAATTGAAATTAGATCCGTTTGATTTCGAGCTCATATTTTTTTCCGACTTGCCAGACTACTTCTCACTGCAGCTGTTATGCTCAGGCATAGACACTCTGTCTTGTGTGTAACAGATCTTTTGTCTCCCTCCTCAGAAATTGAGATTAAATGTTCTAGAAGCATATGGAGGAGCTGGTCTCCTGACACCTCCATATGCTTCCTTAGGCAATGCTGGCTTGTGTCCTCCAAATAGTGCACATATGATTTCTGGCTGCTCCTCGCTGTGGGGTTAAGTTCCTTGACTTTCCAAGGGCACTTCTCCTAAGTTGTTTGAATGTTTGGGAATGTGCTTCGATGTCTGGGAGCGTGGCTTCCAGTTCCAAAGTCGTCGTTGTCAGTCTTGAAGAGGCTCTAGGGTCCTAATACAAAGACGTTCACTACCTCCATATCCCACAGGCTCAGAGGTTCTTGCCTGCTGCCTGCTCTTTGTCTATCAGGAGCGATATTAAGTCAGTTAGTAACTTCTTGCTTTCTCACACTTTCCCAGAACATCTGTTCGGGAGTCCTTTCCTCTTATTCCTAGCAGGTCACCAGCAAGCTTGTTCATTCTCTGCCGTCCCCTTCTGCCTCCCAACCTTGACGGTTGGGTCATAGCTGCATCTTTAGAGCACACAGCGATTTCATGCTACCCTCATCCCTAAGAAAAGAAGAAAAATGTCAAAGAACCTGATATTTTTGCATATCAGATCGCATGCTCTCCTTTTCTGCTACTCCTGTTTAAGGAAGCTAAGTTTGTTTGTGCTTCTACAGGGGAGTTGGTGAGCATTGGGCCAGGATAGCTTCCGGAGCTGCAAAGCTCTTGGGCTCCCTGTTCTCGTGTTTCTTCAATATATTAAAAGACCATGGTCTCTCAGGGTAGCCGTCTGTCCAGTTGTTTGTGAAAATTGCCTCTATGGGCTTCGCATCCCACCCTCCCACTAGATTTGGACTTTCTCTTTTATTCCCCCATCCCAGAGTTCTTGCCCCGGGGGGTAGCCTCAGTGTGGAGCTCTTCATTTTCTCAGAAGCCTGTGGGATCAGGCTGCCCCGCCACCGAGCCCTGCCTGCGGTATTCCTGCCCTCGCCTCACGTGTGCAAGTGTGTCTGAGAAGCCCCTTCCTGTTCCCGTTGTTTCTCTCAGATTATCCCACTCAGCCCTCCGTTTCCAGGAGGGACTCCTCTTTCTGGTGATGATTTGCTGGCAATTTCTAGGTTCCCTGGCTCGGAGACCACCAGAAATCCCTCTGTCTTTCCTTCCTTTGTGCAGACCTGCTATTTCTGCATTCCTCTTGTATCTAGTTTCTATTCTGGGTTCGTGAAGATTCATTTGAATTCATTTTTTTTTTTTCTTACACGACCCTACTTGATTTTTCTGTTTTCCAGAGGAGCTTAGGGAGATTGTAAATCTAGGCTGTCTCCACCACTGTCTCGCCAAAGGACAGCAACCTCTTAGCTTTTCTCCCTGCTTCTCTTCAGCCTCCTCCCCTAAGTCTGTTCTCAACCTGGAATGAGCCTGTAAGCTAGACCATGTTTTGAATGAGACAGCTCCCCATCTCACTCAGAAAAAGCCAAGTTCCTTACCAGGATCACGGAGGCCCTCTGTGATCTGGTGCATCATTTCTTCACTCATCTTGTATCCCTCTTGTTCTCTCTGCCCCTTCATTCTTCCACCAAAACTCTGACTGGCTTCAGACTTGGGGCCTTTGCATTTGTTGTTCGCTGTCTCCAATGATCTAAGATACACACTTGGGCCACTTGCTCACTCATTTCTGATCTTTTCTCAAATGTCACCTTTTCTGAGCCCTTCAGTGCCCATCTTATCGAAAATGGTATACTCCAAGACATCTGCTAACCCCTTCTCTGCTTACTTTTTCTCTGAACACTCAACTAATCTGCTGTATATTTTAGGATTTTCTTTATTTGTGGTCTCCCCACTAGACAAGGATCGCTGTCTCTTTGGTTTATTGCTGTGTTTCCAGCCCTTAGAACAATACCTGATTCAGAGTCAGTTCACATTAAAGATTAGCTGAACGCGGTAACAAGGACAGGAAGACAGGTACATTGTGCTAGAAAAGTTCAGGCTGAAGAGTGGTTCTATCAGGCTAGGCATAGGAGGCAGGGGTAAGGCAAGGGCTGACTTTGAACTAGTTCTCAAGGTATGAGTAAGATTTAAGCAGGTTGGCGCTGTGATTTCACAGGTCTGTATTTATTTTAGACAGATGTGTGACATGTTAAAGAGGTAGAAATGACAGGGTGGTAAGGCAGATGAAGTTGTTAAAGAGCTGCCAGGTTTGAGTGTGAATGATTTGGAAGGTGATGGCTCTACATGTGTTGCAGGAAGATGTTAAGTTTAGACTGGGCTTTGAACCTTTCAGGGCTCTTGATTGCAAGAAACATAAACCAGGTCAGGCCCTCATAAGAAAAAAAGAAATTTGCTCGAAGAATTGGGGCTTCCATAGCTGGTAGGAAATGTCTCAGTGCTTTATCAAAAATACCTCAAGCTGGTGGCTTATAAACAGCATTTATTTCTTACGTTTCTGGAGGCTGGGAAGTCCAAAATCACGGCACTGGTGGATTTGTGTCTTCTGAGAGCCTCCCTCCTCACTGATGACCATCTTCTTCCTGAACTTCAGATAGCAGAAGGGGCAAGCTGGCTGTCTGGCATCTCTTTAACCAGGGCACTAATCCCAATCTAATCACCTCCTGAGGCCCCACCTCCTCATATCATCACCGTAGGGGTTAGGATTTCAGCACCTGAATTTCGAGAGGCTACAAACATTCAGACCATAACAGAGGGTTTGCAGAATCAAGAGCTGGCCAACAGGAACTGCTGGAAAGGTCTTTCAGCAGGAGCGGCCTACTACAATGCCCACTGAACGGAGTATTGCCCCTCAGCATTTCCTAATACAGTCATCCTTCCACTTGCTAATGGAAATTCAGGTTGTTTCCAGAAGGTGGGGGGCGGGGAGCAGACTCCCTGCTGAGCAGAGAGCCTGATGTGGGGCTTGATCTCTGGACCCTGAGATCATGACCTCAGCCGAAGGCAGAGGCTTTAACCCACTGAGCCAGCCAGGTGCCCCCAGAATTATTTTTTATTGCAAAGTGCTGTATGTGTACATTTATGTGTGTGTGTGTGTGTGTGTGTATGTGTGTATGCCCCATAACAGCATTTTGTAATAAAAACCATATGTATATGTATGTATATATGTATATATATTTTTTAAAAATTTATTTTCTGGTACAGATTCACAAGCTTCTCCATGGGCTGAAATTGCTACACCATCTGACGTGTCCACACTCAACTCTCTGTAGCAGTACCCAACGGTTTTCCAAAGTGATTATACCACTTGACACCCCCACAAAATTGTATAAATGCTCATTTACTCTATATCCTCACCTACACTTCATGTTTTTAAAATTTTTATTCTGACACTTGCACATCATAGTGCTTGCTCTTGTAAATTACTGCAGTGCTCTTGTAAATTACTCTTGTAAATTTTGACAGCTGTGTCCAGCCGGGTGCCCAGCACTGCAGTCAGGACGCGCAGCAGGTCTGTCACCCCAATATGTACTCCTTCAGCTGCCCCTTCGTAGTCAGTCCTCCCCCCATCTCCAGGCTCTGGCAGTTGTTGATCTGTTCTCCATCCCTGTCATTTTGCCTTTTCCAGAAATGTCATATAAATGGAATAATACAATATGAAGTGTCATGTTTCTGGTTTCTTTTGCTCACGTCACTGCAACTGTCAGAGCTTCATTTTGTTTTTCTTTGCTGAGTAATGTTCCATTGGATCGCTGTACTATGGCTGGTGTGCCCATTTCCCAGTTGACGGTCATTTGGGTTGTTTCCGGTTTTGGTGATTATGGGTAAAGCTGCTGTTAACAGCTGTGTACAGAGTTTTGTGCAAACACAATTCCACTTCTCAGGTAAATACCTACAAGTAGGATTGCTGCGTCGTAGGTTAACTATGTTTAACTTTACAAGAAACTCTTGACCTGTTTTGCAGAGTAGATGTGTGCTATGCGTACAGTAACGAGAGAGCCAGTTGCCGTACATCCTTGTCTATGCTTAGTGTTTCCATTTTTAAAAGTCATTTTTTAAAAGATTTTACTTATTTGTTTGACAGAGAGAGACAGAGAAGGCACACAAGCAGGGGGAGTGGGAGAGGGAGAAGCAGGGTTCCCACCGAGCAGGGAGCCAGACATGGGGCTTGAACCCAGGATCCTGGGATCATGACCTGAGCTGAAGGCAGACGCTTAATGACTGAGCTACCCAGGCGATGGAGCAGAGAAGTGAGTTGGGGGAAATTGAAGGAGAGACAAACTATGAGAGACTGTGGACTCTGAGAAACAAACAGGGTTTTGGAGGGGAGAAGGGTGGGTGGTTGGGTGAGCCTGGTGGTGGGTATTATGGAGGGCACGGATTGCATGGAGCACTGGGCGTGGTGCATGGACAATGAATTCTGGAACACTGAGAAAAAATAAAATAGAAAAAAAAAGTCAGTTTAATGGGTGTGTGGTGGACCTCCCTGTGTGTTTTTTTAAAAATTTAAATTAAATTAATTAACATATAATGTATTGCTAGCTTCAGAGATGGAGTTCAGTGATCCATCAGTCTTATATAACACGTAGCGATCATCCCATGCCCTCCTTAATATCCATTACCCAGTTACCTCATCCTCAGTTTGTTTCCTATGATTAAGAGTCTCTTACGATTTATCTCCCTCTCTGACTTTGTCTTGTTTTATTTTCCCCTCCCTTCCCCTGTGTTTCTCTGTTTTGTTTCTTAAATTCCACATATGAGTGAGATCATATGACAATTGTCTTTCTCCAATTGACTTATTTCACTGAGCATAATACCCTCTAGTTCCATCCACGTCGTCGCAAATGGCAAGATTTCATTTTTGATGGCTGCATAGTATTCCATTGTATGTTTGCATTTCTCTGATGACAAGTAATACTGAGCATCTTCTCATGTGCTTATCTGCCATTTCTATTTCTTCTTCTGCCAAGAATTCTTAAATATGAACCATAAAGGAATAAATGTGGTAAACCAAGCTCTCTAAAAATTAGTCATGTTTAAGTAGATATGAGAGGTGTATGAAAGAGTGAGGAAATTTAGATTCTATTATCTGTATCAATTACACATTTCAGTGGCATCACATGGCACCAGAAGGAACATAGCCTCCTTTTCCTGGAGGATAGCAAACCGTTAGAGACTTAGGAAGCAGTTAAGGAAAAAGAAATGTAGGTAGAGCTGAGAGGGATATAACAGGTTGAAGCTCAGGAAGGCAGTCACAGAGCTGGAATCAGTGAGCTGGAGCTGAGTTTTAAGTAATTCCAGTGCCTGTGCAGTGCCCGCACTGGGGAATGATGAAAATGCTGAAGGCTTAGAAGCTCTGGGGTGCTAAGGCCAGCAGGTAAGAAGGTGAATGAATAGGAAGATGGAGGAACCAAAGACATGGGCAGAGAATGAAATGGGCATATTCTGAAGCCAACATTGGAAGCACTGAGGAAGGTAGGTATGTCTGCCTGTGCATAGGTAAACCCCAGGTAATCTAGTCTATGTCCCCTGCCTGACCCATTCTAGTCTTCTTCCTCAAATGTTCTCTTTTTGCTCAAAAATATATTTTCATGGAATCAGTAATATTTGATGCAATAACCCTAGGAAGCATTTTCTCATTTTGGGCAGTATTCTCTAGGATGGAAATTTAAATCCCAAGACTGACTGTAGGGAACATACAAAAAAAATTGAATATTGACATCCAGATAAAGCAGAGTCATTGTGTTATAGTCAGATATCTTTCATTTCAGAGAAGCTTGGCACTGCTTTGCTCTCATGCTTACTGCCATAGGCTGCCGTGTTTCCTATTTTTCTTAAGAGCTGAATCTCTGTATATAAAATGCTGTTTATCACAATAATGTGATAAACCACAATCCTCAGAAATGTAAACACCTAAATGAATCAACCCAAAGATGCATTTAAAGATGTGTATTTTATAAAATGTTTCTGAGAGTTTCTTTCTTTTTTTTTTTTTTCATTTTATGCTTTATCATCCTGAGGTAATGTGTCAGAAGTCATCTGTAAGCTGATTCTGCATTATATTCATGTTATTTTATAAAGTGAAGTTTATGTTGTAAGACTGTATTTGGTAATCATTATTTTTATTAAGGAGAGATGTCATCTCTCACATATTTTTGTGGTTTTTCTAGATCTCTGCCAGGTGGTGTGAAGGGGTACAATACATCGTCCTTGGGGGATTACAGCCTAGTTGAAGAGAAAGAAGAGATGCTTGTAGCAGCCAGATTTAGTACTGTAGGGTTTAGACATTAATTATACACTGTCATATCGTTTCTAATCATTTTGTGGGTGTTAGAGGCAGTTTATGAGCTCGAGAATCACTGAAGTATTTGTGGAAGTTTTGTTGTGGAACTGGGCTTTTTAAATAACTTGGGAGGGGTGCCTGGGTGGCTCAGTCAGTTAAGTGTCCAACTCTTAATTTTGGCTCAGGTCATGATCTCAGGGTCATAAGATCAAGCCCTGCATTGGGCTCAGCTCCGGATGTGGAGCCTGCTTAAGATTCTCTCTCTCCTTCTCCTTCTGCCTGTACCCCTCTCCCCCGCCCTGCTTTCTAAAAAAAAAAAAAAATACTAACTTGGGAAAGGGAGAAGAACATTCTAGGGTGGAAAAACTGTAAAGGAGACATAAGTGAGGAAATAATGACAGGAGTGGAAGACAGAGGATTTGAGAGCCTGGATGCCATGAAGAATTGAAATACAAGTTCAGTGCGAAAGGAGGTGAGGAGAGAGAAAGCTGGATTCAAAGGAAATACTTTGTTGTTTAGGATTTTAGGGGAACAGTGATTTGTGTTTATGAGGTCCCATTACAAGGCCACATTTCCTTTATGGCTAACTCACCTTAACTTCCTTTAGAATATCTTTCAGATTGAACTTTGCATTTTCCCTTTTTCTGAATGGCATTTATGTTTGAATGTACATTGACCTAGCATCTAGTGATATGTGTTTATTTATCTCCTCCAATAGATGTAAGGATTAAGTCTTGTATATTAAATACAATAGACTGTTGTTGAACTTGGATTCAGAAAACATATTTGGCGGTCACCTAGTCTAAAACCCTCTGTGGTGACCATGGACCTCTACACAGAATGCCATGCCTCCATGGTTTCTGTGTTCTTTTGCTTCCAGAGGCCTCTACCTGTGACTTCCTTCTGAAGAATGGCCAGGACTTGCACTGCTGGAGCCACTTTGCCCAGATCCAGAGCCGGAAGTGCCGGGACTTTAGTGTTACCATCCCCATCCTAGTCACGTCCCTGCATCGAGACATCTCAGCCAGTGACTGAAAGGTGTTGAATATGAAAGTCCACCTGTGACTCAAGTAGGGCAGTGTTGGGGCTTTGTAGGTGTGATCCCAAGCTCCCTGAGCAGATTTAGGCTGCGACTTCTCCATGTTCACACCCTTTTTGGTTTTTCTGCTTTCTGTCTGACATTCCGCACCCTCGCGTTTCTTGGGAGCGCTTCATAAATCCCTTGCACATGAATCTGCAGCTCAATGCGATCTGACTGAAGGCATTCTTCTTTTACTTTTGGGGAATCTGAGGCCTGATGTGCATAATCAGTTTGCCCCAAGTCATACATATCAAGACCCAAATCTCTTGATTCCACATCTGTGTCTTTCAACTTTTCCTTAGTGGTTTTAGGTGTGCAATAGGCATAGAATAGTTTTCTACTGAATTTACAAATAAATGATGTGTGTTCTGTGTGCAAGGCATTTTAATGGATACTAATGAAGATATGAATTTAAGATGCAATTTTTGCTTTCCAGAAGCTTAAAAACAGGAGAAAGGAGAAGACTAATATTTGCTAAGCAGGATAAGAAGGGCAGTCAGATTGCTATTGGAATCCAGAAGAACAAGGGATACAGGGGTCGTGTGTGGTTAGAGGAGTCAAAGAGAGGGAGACAGACTAAAAAACAGTGTGGTGTCTGGATTGGGACAGAGAGGGTTGGGTCTAAACCAAAGTTGATTTCAAAGTTGTTGACATTTTCAAACTTGATATGATTTACTCATTTCTGTGTCCTAATGTTTTCATCCATCATTGGGAGCATTTCCATATTATCTTGAAATGGCTTACAAAAATCACCTTTTAATGATTTTCAGTAATATATATATAGATCTATTTCCTGAAATCCCTATTATTGAATATTTAGCTTTCCCTAAATTTCTGATTGTGGAATGACACTGCACTGAAGATCTTTGCATGTAAACATTTGCTCACATGTCTGCCATTATTTGCCAAGGATGAATTACGGAAAATATAATTATTGAGTTAACTTTCTTGGGCATTCCTGAAACGTACTGCCAAATCACTTTCCAGAAAAGGTTTACTATGCCAGCATAGCACTTCTCAGTGGAACGTGGCTTGTTGCTTCTCCTGAAAGTCTCTAGTCATTTATTGATTTATTTATTAATGTGCGAAGTGTTTGTTGAGCACTGATGTGGCGGAAGACCATAGACAGGACCAGGTGGCACATCTTTATTATGTAGAATTCCTTATTGAGTTTTCCTCGATTACCCCCTCTTCCACTCACAATATTCAAATTTTGCTTAATCTCTGCCTGGTTCTATCTGATCACATTCGTTTCTTTTTTGTATTTTTTTCTTAGTTCTAATTGGGAATTATTTCATTCTTCATTGTTCTTCAGTAACATTCCATTCTTGTTCAGGGTCACAGTATCTTCTCTTCTCTCTCTGAGGACATTGTTGATAACTTGGGGGATATTTTTCTTTTTCTCCCTTCATGCTTTCTGTTCCCAGTGGCTTTTCCCCCTGTTTTTGTTTCTTTGTCTTGATTTCTGTCTTTCATGGTAAAGACTTTCCTAAACTGCCTGGTTTCCCTGGTCTAATTACATTTAAAAATGGGGCATAAATGATCATAGTAAAAATTGTTAAGAGGCTTACTCTAGGGGCCCTTGGGTGGTTAAAGCCTCTGCCTTCGGCTCAGGTCATGATCCCAGGGTCCTGGGATCGAGCCCCATGTTGGGCTCTCTGCTCAGCGGGGAGCCTGCTTCCTCCTCTCTCTCTGCCTGCCTTTCTGCCTACTTGTGATCTCTATCTGTCATATAAATAAATAAAGTCTTAAAAAAAAAAAGAGGCTTACTCTATGCCAGGCCCTGTCTATGTTTACATTGAATCCTCCCAATAATCCCATAACATAGATTTTCTAATTATTCCCATTTTGTAGATGAGGTATGAGAGGTTAGTAACTTATCAGAGGCCTCTTGGCCATTAACCAGCATAGCTAGGATTCTAGCCTGGACAGATCAGATCCCTAGTTGGTATACATAACCACTGCCTGCTTACTTACCACTGTCGTGCAGGAGGGCTCCAGGTCAGGCTGGTACTTGATGTCTATGTCTTGGTTTTATGAAACACTCCCCTGTGCAAATCCTGCCTGCCAGCCAACGTTCTGGGGTCTGAGTGGGAAAGACGGCTAAGAATCCCTGTGTTCAGTGCATGAACTTTCCCTTAATCTAATGCCCCTGCTTTCGCTAGAGCTCTTGCCTTCAAATGGCCTGCTGCCACCCAGTCCAGGGGCCTACAGGTTTACCCTCACCAGAAGACAGGTTTCTGATTTTTTGAAGAGATGGGGGAGGGCCTGTGGCCTGACTATGCCAAGTGGGGAGGACATCTGGGAGTGTAAGTGACTAAGTTTTTTTTTTTAATTGAAGTGTAATTAACATACAGCATTGTATTAGCTTCAGATGTGCCATATAACGATTCAAAAATTCTATATATTACCAAGTGTCCATCAGTGGATGAATGGTTAAAGAAGATGTGTGGTATATATAATGGAATATTACTCAGCCATAAAAAGATTGAGATCTTAGAATTTACAATAACATGGCTGGCCCTAGAGGGTATTATACTAGGTGAAATAAGTCAGACAGAGAAAGACAAATACCATGCGCTCTCATTCATATGTGGACTTTAAGCTATTTTTGTTTATTTGCTTATTTATTTAAAAGATTTTATTTATTTATTTGACAGACAGAGATCACAAGTTGGCAGAGAGGCAGGCAGAGAGAGAAGAAGGGATACATTTTAGAACATGATCCATTTTAGAACATTTTCGGAAAATCAAATCCAGTACCTCTTAGTAGTCACTCCTCATTCTCCTCCACCTGCCCAGCCCCTGGCACCCTCTGATCTGCTTTCCATCTCTGTGGATTTGCCTATTCTCCACCCTTCCTATCATTGTAATCACATGATATGTGATCTTTGGTGACATTTCTTTTTCATTTGGGATCATGTCTTCAAGGTTCATTCTTGTTGTAGCATGTGTCAGTACTTCATTCCTTTTTACGAACAAATAATCCACTGTAGGGTTATGTGACATCTTGTTTAGTCATTGATCAGTTGTTGGACATTTGAGTTGTTTACACTTCTTGGCTATTATAAAAATGCTGCTGATAACATTCATGCACAAGTTTTTGTGTGGACCTCGGTTTTCAGTTCTCTTGGGCACGGAATTTCTGGTTCATACCATAACTGTGTTCAGCTGTTTGGGGAACTGTCAGATTGTTTTCAGAGCGTCTGCAATATTTTACAGATGCCATGCATGAGGGTATTAACTGCTTCTTTAAAGCAACTTTCCAGCAGTGTTTGAGCCCTGTCTTCTGAGTCACTGTGTCACTGCCTAAGCTGTTTAGGAGGCTGGGGTATGTTTCCGCTTTTCCCACTGTTGGCTTGACACACAGGCCTATGGGTTTCCACTCATGTATGGGCTTTCTCCTCCCGAAAATTTTGTGCTATGGTCTCTTCTCCATTGTCTTTCATCCTTGTAGACCTACATTGTTTTCTTCTTTTTTCATTCTCTCCCTTTTTAATGACGTTTAAAGATGTATTAGTGGTAAGCACATATGTTTAACCTATCAGTTTTTACTGGAAATCCCTTCAGTTTCCTCAATTTCTTTTATTTTTATTTTTGTATTTAAAAATTTTTATTTTTAAATTAACATATAATGTATTATTAGTCCCAGGGGTACAGGTCTGTGGATTGCCAGGTTTACACACTTCACAGCACTCACCATAGCACATACCTTCCCAAATGTCCATAACCCAATATTTTAAATTTTTTAAGATTTATTTATTTATTTAAGAGAGAGAGCATGAGTGGGAGGGGCAGAGGGAGAGAGAGAGTGTCAAGCAGACTCTGCTGAGTGTGGAACCCGATGCAGGGCTGGATCTCATGACTCTGAGATCATGACCTGAGCCGAAACCAAGTTGGGTGCTTAACCAACCATGCCACCCAAGAGCCCCTCTTTCTTTTCATGTAACGTTCATATAAATGTTAATGCATCTTATTTATTTTTAAAGATTTTGTTTGTGAGAGAGGGGGCACACGTGAGGAGGGGAAGTGGCAGGCAGAGGGAGAAGCAGGCTCCCTGCTGAGCAAGGAGTGTGATGTGGGACTTGATCCCATGACCTGAGCCAAAGGCAGATGCTTGACTGACTGTGCCACCCAGGCATTCCAATACATCTTATTTAAAACTACATTTAGAATGTAATCCCATTTTGTGAGGTGGTCTTTACCAAGCTGTCTTTTCCTGTTTATGTTCCCTTATCTCTTTTTGTCTTTCTCTGATCTTCATCTGGCCTTACCCATCTGTGCATCTCATCTCTACAGGCATAGAGAGAAGTTTGGCATATTGTTCACCTAATCTTAACAATGTTTACTTTTGTTTGGTAGGATTTGGAGTAATTCTTTGCTTCCCAAAACTTTTCTCTATTGCTTATCTTTTAAAAAATAAGCATGGTTAAATTTTATAAAAATGACAAAAATCAGTATGTAAAAAAAGTCCAAAATATGATGTCCTGGAAGGTAAGGAAGTAGGATGCTTCAAAGAGATCATGAGTAATAACATCAAATAGAGGAGAGTAGTTGAAGGGGGTGAAGACTGGAAAAGAGTCATTATTTCTCCCGTTGTAGGCTCTGCTTCCTTGTTTTCAATTGGCTGCTGCCGCTTTGATCTCAGAGGGCATCATGTGTACACTACACGTACGCTATGTCAGGCTTCAAAAATAAAAATAGCAGGATACTTCTTAGTATCTCTGGAGACTCATTGAAGCTGTCTCTGAGGTGAAGAAAAACTGTGTTTATAAAAATAAATCTATAATTTGGCCTAATTTCTCAGAATAGCATACAGTATCACATAAGAAAAAAATTTCTCAAGTAAAATTGTTATATATGTTTATTATACTGTCAGTGTGACAAATGCTAACAGGAGCAGGAGTGTCTTGAACATACCATATCAATAGATCAGTGTCTCTTGGAGAGAATCAGTATCACTCAGGAAACTTTTTTTCTCAGGGTCTAGGTAAAATGGAGCTCCACAGAAGAAAGGAACAAACGAGAACAGGGGTATTTCTATTTATTTATTTATTTACTTATTTTTAAATTTATTTCTTTTAAAGATTTTATTTATTTACTTGAGGAGAGAGATCACAAGTAGGCAGGGAGGCAGGCAGGGAGAGAGGAGGAAGCAGGCTCCCTGCTGAGCAGAGAGCCCAATGCGGCGCTCGATCCCAGGACCCTGGGATCATGACCCGAGCCGAAGGTAGAGGCTTTAACCCACTGAACCACCCAGGCGCCCCAAACAGGGGCATTTGTTAAGCATGGACTTCCCCTCTCAGATTGGGCTTGTGGAGGATCACACCTCGCCAGTTCTGAGTCCTGAACTTAGGAAAGCAAAATAACCTTGTCACCATCTAGCTGGAAGTCGTAGGTAAGAATTCACTGCCAAGTATACGACCCGAAATCCAAGACCCCATATTGCTCACCCTGAGTAAGAGCAGATCAGTTTCACTACTTCTTCCTTCTTTGTTTATTTGCTTTTAACTGTGGGCCTTGTCACCTTTTCATTCTCTTCTAATTCCACTTATTTCCTAGACACCGGTAAGTTGTCATCTGCAGTAGTGCAGAAAGGTTGGTCTGGGGACCGCTAGCATCAGCTTCCCTTGGGTTCTTTTAGACATTACCTGTTAGGCCCCACCATAGCCTCACGAAATCAGCCTCTCTGGAGTGGGGCCCGAGAGTATGGCATGTCTGTTAGTTCTCCAGGTGAGAACCAAAAGTCCATATGACATATTGTATAGCTATTCCATCCCATATTTGGGATGGCTGGTGAAAATCATCTTCTGAAGAGTGGGGGAGACAAATCTCCAGGGCTCTCTTATTTCTGGACATCTTGTGGATGGAGGCACTGATTGGCCTTTGTTCTCTTTTCTAGGATATTTATATGGCAAACAACCTTGGAAGATACAGATCACATCCCCCTGGAGAAGAAGGTAGATGTGCTTGCTGTCCACTGTTATAAAATTTTTTTCTGAAAGGAAAGGGCAGGCATGCTGGCTGCCCATTACAGAAGATTCGGTTACCCTAATCTTGGAGTTCCTCAGCTCTGATGTGCACCCACCGCGGGCCAGGATCCAGTGGAGCCCTTCCGAGCCAGTCCCTGGGATGTGTGGAGTAAGAGGAATCGATGCAAACATGAGACTCATGCTTTGGGCTGTACTGTGAGTAGGAGAGCCCTTTGTACTTTGATCCAGCATTTTGCCCTCTGCCAACATCTGTGAAACTGGCAGGTTAGTCTATCAGCTTGAAAGTAGGGTAAAATCAGGGCACCGGAGTGGCTTGGTCAGTTCAGCGTCTGACTCTTGGTTTCAGCTCAGGTCATGATCTCAGGGTGGTGAGAGGGAGCCTCACATTGGACTCTGCACTCTGTGTGGGGTGTGCTGGAGATTCTTTACTCTCTGTCTTCCTCCTGCTCTGCTCCTGCCCCCACTTGCACATGCTCTTTCTCTAAAATAACTAATAGAATCCTTAAAAAAAAAAAAAAAAAAGAAAAGGTAAAATCTCAGACCATTCTCAGTTCTCGGTAAATGGTTCTTTGCTGACCTAATGTGGTACAAGGTATTTTTTGTTTTTGAAACCTATTGTTTTAGGTTAGGATATAGAATTTTTTGACATTCCCTATTGAAATATAAGATTACCTGGGAAGTATGATGTCAGAACTCGCAGGTCTTGAGAAAATGAAAGATGGCTTTAAAGAATTAAAAAGTGGACATACCTTGAATAGAGACACAAGGGAGATGGCCAGCCTGTAAGGGACTGCTCCATAGTGGGAAAGGCCCAGATGATACACTTTCGGGCTCTGAAATTTTGCCTGGAGCCTCCTCGGCCAGCATCCATCTCAGCTGGACACATAATGCGCACTGATTTCCTCTAATTCCCTTTCTCATTCACAGTGAATCAAGGGCATCTGCTGGCATCGCTGTGGATTCTGTTGTTTGCAAACAGTAAGTAAACATCATCCATTGTCTGGGCTTTTTGGAATGGAAGTTGTTATAACATGGGCACTAAGAAACTTTACTCTGCAGTCAGAGAAGAAGGAAAAAGGAGCTGAAAAAACTGAGAAAAAGACTCTAGGGGAGTATCTGTAATTACAGATTTGTACTGAAGCAGAGTTGGCCCAAATCTGTTCTTGGGAACTCTCTCACTTTGCTGATAAGTCCACACATGAAGTGACACACAGGTGGCACAGAAATATTTCTTGTAAAGCATAAATTGAATACTTAAGTTTGGAAGCGCAGTCCCAATGACCTGGGATAGAGCTTCTGGTTCATGACACAGTCAAACGAACTGAAGGCTTACCGATAATGTGGGGACCAGAGTTTTTGCACCCCATATTGGGCTATATGGTCTGACAAACACACTCTACTTAGACAACAATAGAAAATGTGAAATTGAGATGGCTTTGGAAAAGCCAGCATGGTCACAGTATAGTTAAACATACACATTTCAACAATGTTAAAATTATGAGTTGATAAAACACTATTAGTACAGATTACGTGTCAATTCGATGACCTCAGGGTCATATGAACACCAATGAAAAAATTTTTAAATTGTTGACTCTTATAATTTATATCTGTTCTGGACAAATGGCACTTCAGTCGATATAGGTTTTGGTATATCCAAAACCTATTGGTTTTGGTTTTGGTTCGTCAGTTTAACTGTGGTTGAACTTCTGTTTGAATGGTTCTCTGAGAAATGATGAAGATTTTCATGGAAAAGCTGAGGGTCTGAGGGTTTAGGTGCACATTTATTTCTCATTTGGAGTCTTGTTTCATATGGATTTCCGAAGTAACCTGAGTAATAGTAATAGCCAAAATAAAACAGTCTTTGCAGTGAAAACAGAGTCTGTCTTCACGTTGTTAGCACTTAGCATCACAAAGCATTCATTTCTACCAGTTACACCAACATCTCACAGGGCTCTAACCTCATTGGTGAGATGGAGATACATTTACTCACCTACATTGGTTCAAATTGACATGGGCTTTGTTGTCTTGTGCCTGAATACCATTTTTTTTAACTTTTAAAAATAAGGTTTTGAATGTAAATAACCCCTCTCCTTGGCACATAGGCTTAGTTATATGAACATTCTAAAATGGCCATTTTCTATTTCCTTTCTTAGTAAATTTTTTTCCTGGTGGTCTTACATTTTTTGAAACAGTGTTTCACTGTCTTTGGTTACCTCCCATGTACCTTATTCATTACACATTTGTTGAACTCATAGACTCACTCACACCTCTCGTAATATCTCTTTTAATCTCAAAATCCACTTTCCTAGATAGGTATTAGTAAGCTCATTTACAGATGGGGAGGCCTGGGCTTGGACCGTCTGGTATATGGTTCCAGGGTACACTTACCCAGGTCATAGAGTCAGGCGAATCAAGATAAGAATTCAAATATTTTTGCATCCTGTCCTCTGCTTGTTCCAAAAGATCAGAGGGTGTCCTTGCAAATGGAATGAACCTGGCCCTCCGTGACTTGGCCAAGATAAAACAGGAACACATTAAACAATTCCAGATAGTCAGAATCTGATTGTATCAAAAGATTGGCCTAGCAAGTAAAGGTAATGGGGTGAAGTCCACGTGGGCTGTCATAATCAGAGATTGGGTCTGGCTCAGTGGGGATAACAAGAAGAAAAGGCTTGCTTTACTGGATGAAAAGCATTGGCAATTATGTTGAGTTATGGCTGAGCACGTGATGCGTGGACAGATAAAAAGTCTTCCTGATGGGAATCATTTGAATTATTTCATGAATATATTTTCCAATACCTACAGCATTGTCCTGGATACTTTATGGAGTTGGATGGTATGAAAATAAACAAACAAAGCCCAGAAGGAGAAGCTGGAGATATTTCCATTAAAGTGCAGAAAGCCGGAACGGTGGTTGCTTAATCTGACAGACAGGTGACCACGTACCTATAAAAACACAGGGCTATAGACAAGGCTGGTTAAACAAGGTGTGTTTGATGGCAGGTCTGCACCGTAAGAATATGATCTTTGTTTTTAATTTTATCTCATTGACTACAAGCATATTATATATTCTACTTGCAATCATTTTCCTCAGCAGTTCATCCATTGACATGCACACACACGCATGTGAGCAGATGTTTTCTAGTACCTTTGGCAGAAGAATTTAGTGCCTTGTACACATCACACCTGCCATGTCATGCTTATTGATTGAACGATTCAGCTTGCTGAAAGGTACTGGGTGAGATATTAATTTTAAAATGAAAGCCTTCACATCTGCTAATGCCTGTCAGTCTCTGGAGTAAATGTGCCATTCGAGCCAGCGGAAGTGGGCAGAAGCCGCCTTCATGGGTAGGGCTGACAAGTTATTTTGAGTCTGCTGAATTACCTTTATTGTTACCCGGTACTTAAAGGCAGACCTCTCCTTCCATTAAACTCCAGCGCTCAAAATAGCTCTGGTGGTTTGGAACTCGTCTTCCTGGGTTTTCACATAAATGGAATATTTGTGGTAGTTGAGCGATAAATGGTGAGATAATGGTGTTTTACAGGCAGTGAAATGACAAGGTCAGTTTTAATTAAGCTGAGATCAACCTCAGTCTGTATTGCACACTTCTGATTAGGTTATTTCAAATTAACATAAGTTTTTGGAGACTTCGCTGAAGTCAGTGGTGTTAAACACCAGCTGTGCTGGCAGAGAAGCGTGGGATATGAGAAGGAGATAGCATTCACATTGAAATTAGCACTTGGCACAATATAATTCTCTGATTGCAAACTATGTGGAGTTGCCTGTGCTAATTGGTTGATTTTATTTGAAGCAGATGTTGTTAGCTTTCCCACTAATGATCTGGAGAGAAATTCTTTTGAAAGACATGCCATGTTAGGATCTCTGCAGTATAATAAGCTAATTACAACTTTAAGTACTTGCAGTAATTAGCACAATGTGTATAAAGTGTTCCTGATCTTTTCACCCTGCCGCATTATTGTCAGGGCAGCTTGAAAAACAAAAAGGAACGCTAGATGGATTGAGCCTCCCTGGTCTAGCCTCTTCGTTTCCCAGACTTCGGCACTAAAGAGATAATGAACTCAACTTAAATCCTTCTCTTTCAGCCATGTCAAAGAGGTTTCGGGCCAGCCCCTATCCTGCAACACCCCAAAAATGGAGGGTGAAATTTGCCAAACAAAAATGTTACTTCACACGTATGACTTGAGGGCCTGTGAGGTCTTCATCGCGTTAGCAAGCTGAGGCCTTGGAGGACACCATTAGCGTATTTATGTCATGATCATTTATCTTACTGTTTACCACTTTGGTCCAGGGATCAAATCCATATTTTATTTGTGAACCTTGCCCTGTTACATTTCCAAGCCAAAACTCTGACCTCCCTGTGTAGAACATTTTACATGCTTGATATTTCTGTGAGCCTAAAATCCAGTCTTTCTATATTTTTCCAAACCAAGTTGTTATGGATACCTATTTTTGCTTGTAGGAATTATGAGAGGGGAGACATAATAGTAGATGAGGGGAATGTGAGGAAAAGCACCCTGGGAAGAAGAGAAAGGAGAGAGACCAACTCCTAATAACACAGCCAGTCACAGCTCCTAATGGGAGTGAACCTAATATTTGAAGCCGGGGACTGCAATTCTGGTCTCTCTAAGAAGACAGTAAGTTGGCCACTAGAAAAATAATTTATAGTAAGATGTCACTACTTTAACAGCTGGTTGTGGCCTTTACTCTGGGAGTTTCAGAGTTTAGATTTTTGAGATTATTTCCAGATGCTGAAGAGTAAAAATGCAGCCTTTCAAAATGGAACACATGAAGGTTTTATGTTTTCTTATGGCTTTCTTTGATTTCAAGATACTTCTGGGGGAAGTAGAGGCCAAGCAGATTCTCCTTTTAAAGTACGTCCCGGGGCGTCTGGGTGGCGCAGTTGGCTAAACGACCGGCTCTTGATTTCAGCCCTGGTCCTGATCTCAGGGTCGTGAGATCGAGCCTCGTCTCAGGCTCCGTGCTCAGCAGGGAGTCTGCTTGAGATTCTCTCTCCCTCCCTCTGCCCCCTCCCACTCGTGCTCTCTCTCTCCCTCTCTCTCTCAAATAAATAAATAAATCTTTAAAAAGGAAAAAAAAAAAAAACCCCAAAAAAAACGAAGTACCTCGGAACAAGTTGGCTAGCTCCCATGGCTGTAGTTTCTGGGAAGCAGGCAACTCCATAGCATGCTCCAGAGTTGGCTGCAGAAAGAAGGTGGCAAATTCTCTTCTTGTCTCCTCTGGTACGGTTGTCTCACGGGTTCTGGGATTGACAACTGTGATTTCTGTGCTTCCTGGATTTTTATCAACCTCCAGTGATGTAGAATTTCACAAGATGAATAGCCAGACTCCTGATAAATGCAGCAGGTTTATATCCTAAAGAGAGGAGTCCGAGAAAAGTAGCACGGCTGTTTGAGAAGAGCAAAGAGAAAGACGGCTGCCAGAGATTCGCCCTCTCAGACTATTAAAAGAAATGAAGGTTGTAGGTTTAAAGGGATTCTAATACTTTAAGCATTCGCCGTAAATACAAATAAGTGTTTTATGGGGATGGAAACTTATTGCTGTAAGTAATACAAAAATTTAACAGAAAAGAACTTGTACTTTATTTTTTTCCTGAGTTTCTGGAACTTCAGGGGCGCAGTGGAACTCAATGAGAGAAATAATTATGCTCAAGTAAAATATTCAAGGACAGACTTTAGACCTAGTGCTCACGTTTTATGCCTGGCACGGTGTCTGGCATGTCTTAAGCACATAATAAATGGCAAATGGATGGATCTTTTTTGGCAAAAAGTTAGTGACTCATTCTTTGTCCCTGCCATGAGGTGTGGCGAGCTTCCACACTTCTGGAAACTCTTAATTCATTGTCATGAATTAGAACTTCTCGAAAAGCCATTCATATATAGTTGTTTGTCTCAATGGTCTGAAGATATTCATGCACTGGGTGTTAGTTTTGACATCTAGTATCCTTATTTTGTCAATAATTTAAATCATTCTTGGCTTTAGAGATCAACTTAGTAATGGAGGCTCGGGTAGAGTAACAAAAACTTACTTGACAATAGCCAGTGGATTTACATTGTTTTGTCAGTAAGGATCATTTATCGTTATCTTGTTTTTGTTTACTTACTCCTAATATAATACCAGGGTCGTAGAATATAAACTAGGTTCCTAACAAAATTGTTTTGCCCTCACTATAGAGTCTATCTTTTTATGCTTGAGAAAAGAAGTTGTTAAACTATTGCTAGATGTTCGCAGTATAATACTATATGCACATATGATGTATATTTATTATATATTATGTTAGTTTTAGATGTGTATATAGCATATTACATATATTATATTGCATATTTTGCTACAAATGATCTATTATAAAGGTTTTAAAAATTCATCTATTTATTTATCTGTCACCTTTCAAGAGAGGTCACATTGGACAGACCCTCACAAGGCCAGATGACTAACTTTGTAATAGTATTCTATTCTGGTAACACTTATGTGGGAAGAGTTAATGGCTAATCCCTTACTTTCTTCATATACCTTTTCATGAAAAGAAAATAGTCTGGTATACGGAGGGCAAACTGACTTCCTAAACCTCTCGGCTTTCTAAGACTGAGGAGTTTTCCTAAGGAGAAGGCCCCCAGCTTTCAGGGGAGTCAGCAGATTGAGACATGACCTTTTATAATGCATCTGCTCACTGTTGGCCCTCTGCGTTCCAACATGGCACTCCATTGTCCTGTCAGGGTCTAATGAAGCATGCAACTCCATAGACTTATTCCTGAGATGCCAGCGGAGTGGTCATTTCTTTTACTTCCAAATATGCAAAGTGGAGACCAGAGACCCTTATTGGATTGTTGGGAAAAAATTAAAAACTAACTTCAGATTTTAACATCAAAGAACTGATGTTTGATCTTTAGAGGATATGGCAATTACATATGAAAATCTCTTTCATATAAGATTTTTTAAAAAAGTCAATTGCCTGCCTTCATCTTTGTATACCATAGATTGCCAGCGTTGAACTAAATAATATCGTTTTGAAGAACAAATTTTTCCCCCTATTTCCCAATACATTTTTCTTTTCTTTTGCCATAAAAAGCTTGAAAAACAAACTCCCTGAGGCACCAGAAGCAGGAGTGAGCGGGGTGGTTTGGCTGCAGACCAGAGCAGCACAATGGGTTTCTGCTTCCTTTCTGTTCCTAGCTCCCCGCTTCCCCCCACGGCACACACAAAGCTCTGCATGACTTTCTGGTTTCAGGCTCCAGTTTTGCAATTTTTTCCGCCGTGTGCTGGGAAGAAATTGAAATGCAAAATTATATCCCCTGAAACAATCATATTGTTTTGGGAGCATGGGAAGGAGAGGTACAGGGATGAGTTCTTTTTTTCCTTAAAGAAAGAAGGGGGGTGCTAGGGGCCACAAAGCCCATCCCTTGCTGCTCCATGAACCTCTCAGGTTTTTAAAAAAAAAAAAAAAATTCATATTAATTTTGCAAAAAAAAAAAAAAAAGGCTTAACCACTGAGAAAATTGTGCAGGGGAAAGAAAATTTCTTCGTGATGAGGGATTATGCTTAGCTGAGATATAACAATAGACTGTGTCCCTTGTTTCTCTCTGCTGTTTTCTCTCCTCTGGCCATACCCCATTTCACATGACCATCCCGTAAGTCATTGCGTTGAGAGTCTGGCAGACCCAGGAGGCCGAAGGGGTGATTTCAGCTCTAGTCATAGCAGGTAATGGAGTTGGCAAAGGAGGTCTCAGTATCCCTTCAAGGAAGTTGAAAATGACTAATGCGGTGACTAACAGTAACATCTACAACAAAAATATAGTGCTGCACTACAGTAAGAATGAGTGACCTTCTTGGCTTGGAAAAGGGAGGCGAGAAGGCGGAGAAAACTTTGTGAGGAAGATTTCAGAACAAATAGACCTATAATGTTGGTATTTAAGTGCAATTTACTCATTCGCTTCAGCAGATAAAGTCTTAATATGCGTGTCATCTGTGGGCAGAGCCTGAAGAATTATAAGCATTAATTTGTTTTAAATAATTTGAAAAAGAACAGTTTTATTAAATACTGCAGTCATCTAAGTAAAAATTTAAAATAAATCTCTTTATCTTTCATAAAATAATCTCTGCCTACAGGTCTTTTTTTAATCATTAGATTTTAAAATTATAAATAATGTGTGCTGAAAAAAAATCATGCTACTTTGGTTGCCTCTGCATCAACTCTATTTCCTCAAGTGCTAAAGCCAAGGAAACTGTGGTTTCAGTCTGGATATGCTCCCTGCTTGGCCAGCCCCAGTCAGGTGCCTGTCCTAGGGCATGGGTTTGAGGGCAGACATGGAATGAGCCGTCGAAGTAAACCCACGTGGACTCACAGCTTTCTGTGCTTCTGTCTAGTGGTAGGCCTTCGGTGAGATGCAATGGGCTTACTATTTTTTGGATCTATCCCTGTTTTGCTTTGTTTCCCTGGAAACTTACTTCAGTTGAAATGGTATCCTCTCTAATATGATGAGACTTAACATTTTAGGACTACTAGTTTAGCACTGGGATTTTTACCAAACATTCATGGGTGAGGATCCCCAGTCATGGACAAAAAGTTGTATCATGTGTGTTTTGTGATAAGGTCTATAACTTTTATCTCAAGATTTGTGAATTCAGAGGTGTGGTATTTGATTCCAATAATAACTCTGAGACAAGGGCAAATTATCAGTACGATTTTGTACCTGACTTTGCTGAGGCTTATGGAAGTTTAGTCACAAGTTTGAAGTCCAGTTATCTAATCCAATAATCTTTCCCTCTGTGGTTGGTGAAGGCTATTCCTTTCATTGGCTCTAAAACAAGTTGGTTTTGATATATACAGATAATGCCCACCCACCTGCCCCCCACCCCGCCCCGGAAGTAGAGCTTAATCTCCTTCTCCACCCAAATCAGGGCTAGATAGAGTGTGTTTGTTCTACAAAATAGACTAGAGAAAGGGAGAAATAGTGCAGAACCCTGGCTAATACTACCTTAAAGTAAAATATTAACGTACTATTTACAGTATATTATATATACAGTACATATATACAGTTTCTCAGAAACTGTCACAGACCAGAGAGACTGAGGAGATATGAAAACTAAATGCAATGTAGTATCTTGGATTGCATCCTGGAGCAGAGGGAGAATATTAATGAAAATGTGGTGAAATTAAATGAAGTCCAGGGTTTAGTTAATAGCAATGTACCAATGTTGGTTTCTTAGTTTTGACAAATATATGACGGAGATGTAAGATGTTAACAGAGGGGTTCATTGGGTAAGGGATATAATAGATCTCTCTAATGTCTGTATTCTCTAAAATTATTCCAAAATAAAAAGTTAAGTTTAAAAATTTTTTGAATCTAAAAAGATGAACAAAGACTCTGTTCATCTTTTGTTCCTGGCTTGACCAGAGTAAGTGTCACCTTCCCTGGAAGGCCTTCCATTGGACCATACAAAGTAATCCACTAACAGAATTAATGGTACTCTCCTGGGGGTTATGAGAGTCATTATTGCCTAGTGGTTGTGAGTTAGGACTCCTGGGTCTGGACTACTGGGGTTTGAAGCCAAGCTCTACTTTTTACCAGTTGTGTGACTTTCAGCACATTAGTTGATCTTTCCATGGATTAGCCACTACCTCATAGGGTGTTGTGAGTATGTAATTTAAATTTACACACTAAGAGTTCCTGGAATAATGCCTGGTATATAGTAAGCACCCCTAAGCAGGAGTGGTGATGATGATGATGACGACGACACCCCAAAGCAATGTTTTCATAACACTGTCATATGACATCCAATTGTTTACCCCTTTCTTTCAGTTGGTGAGATGCTTGAGGACAGAAACTGTGTTTTACTTATCTTTATATCCCCATGCCTGATAAGTAGGATGTACTCGATAATTGTTGATCAAATGTATACTTGGTTAGTTAAAAATAGAACCACTCTACGATCCAGCAGTTGCGCTACTAGGAGTTTATCCAAACCATACGAACATAGTGATTCAAAGAAGCATATACACCTCAACGTCCACAATAGCCAAAAGATGGTAAGAGCCCAGATGTCCATCCACAGAAGAATGGATAAAGAATATGTGATCTATATATCCATATACAATGGAATAGTAACTCACCTATCAAAAAGAATGAATCTCGCCATTTGCAATGATGGGGATGGAATGAGAGTGTCTTATGCTGAGTGAAATAAATCAGTCAGAGAAAGACATACACCATATGATTTCACTCATGTGGAATTTAAGAAACATAACTGGGTGATGGTATTAAGGAGGGCACTTTCTGTGATGAGCACTGGGTGTTATAGGTAAGTGATGAATCCCTAAATTCTACCCATGAAACTAATATAATACCCTATATGTTAACGAAATTGAATTTAAATAAAAAGTTTAAAAAATGTATGCTTGGTTAGTTGGATTCTGACTTGCCTCATCCAGGATTTGGAAGTATCCCTCTTATCACTACTGCTAAGGATTAGGTAGGAGGTAATTAGAAATGATTCAGTGCTTTCTAGTGCTCTCTTAGGTTCAATGAGGGATGCAAAGACATATATCTGAAGTCTCTACCCCCACCAAAACTCACCAGCATATGTACTCTGATAAATATATCTTAATTTATCTGAAAATGACAAAACTCTAGATTAACAGTGCTAAGGACAAATGCTTAAGTTCTAAGAAAGTACAGATTATAGAAAAACATGACAGTGTAATAGGATATAGGATCATTCCTTATGTTGGACATTGTATACACCTAGCTCCCTGCAGAGTATGAGAGAAAATGAACCATATTTGAAAAAAGCAAACTGAAATTTGTAAAATATTTTTAGACATTCTAGAAGTACAGAGGTCCTGTTTTAGATTCACTGTGGTGTTATTTCATTAGTGAGAGAGAATTGAAATAATTTAAGACATTTATTTACATGTTCAAGTACTTATTTTTTTATGATAGTATGCTCAGAAATGAGTTATAGTGATATTGATGATAATACATGTTACTGAGCTTGGTTCTGAAATGAATAGGACATTGTTGCAGTAAAATGTGCTGGAACGGTTGTAGCCACCCCCCCCCCCCAAAAAGGAGGGGGAAGGATGAATCTCTTTGAGACTTGCATTCTGTTTTGACAATGCCAAGTTGTAAGCTTTGACTTGCCCCTTAACCAGCATCCCTGGGGGGAAATTTTTAATCTGCTTTTATTCACTGATTTTAGGAAATATTTTCACAAATTTTTCTTTTAATAACCATAGGGTGCATTGTGAGTATGGAGGGTGTTCAAAATGGCTGAAGCTATTACCTGGCCAGAGGACACTATCATATGTTTGATAACTTAACCTTTCTTGTTTCTTTCTTCCAGGACAGCCAAGAGCCAAGTTCACAACCAAGCCATGTATTTGGAAGTCTGGGTCCTATCCACATAATTTAGGTACCTGAATTATAGTCTTATATCTTGTAGTCTTTGAATACAAAGGGTGCAAAAGTAGCTCTTGTAAGTACCATTATGATTCCACCCAAGGCCATGCATTACCACATGGCCTGGACGAGATCTTCTTAATTTGGAGGACCAAGCTACTTGGCAGTAGTTGATATGGCTAATTCTTGAACCCTGCTTTTCAGACTGAATTGCCCAGGGTTGGAACTGACTAGATTTGGCTCATGGAATTCCAGATGCTCTGGTAATTACAGAGTAAGCCTAAATTTTCTGTTCACATTTGTCTTTTATTTATTATTTTTTTTATTATGTTCAGTTAGCCACTATATAGTACATAATTAGTCCTCGCATTTGTCTTTTAAAAATACTTTCATTCCTCATTTGGTCTCTTTCACCTAATATTTAGGGGTTATAACTCCTATGAGTGAAATTTAGTTTTAAATGGAAGAAAATTTATCTCCTGCTACTATGGTACTAGTTAATCATAAGTTCATAAAAAAGCTAACATACTGGGTCAGGGAGCCAGCATTAAAATTTGATGTGTTTGGGGAAAATAAATTAAAAAGGTCTGGTAGAAATCTTGCACTCTAGAGCTTTTTATCTGCCGTCTGTCATCTGAGGCATAAACCTGTGCCCTCTTGTGCATCCAGTTGCAATGGATCTCTTCTGTCTACAGCCAGATAATTACAAGCTTCCGTCGTGCCTTGGCAGATGGAATAAAGACTTACTTTAATTTCTTAGGCTCGAGATGTATATTGTGTTCTGTAAAGATGTTGTACACAGTTCTGTAGTGAGGCTGATTATAAGAATTGTATAAATTAATATTTCTGTTTGGCTAATAGTAACCCAGAACTGGCTCAGGAGCACATAGTGTGTAGTTACCTTTAGGATGTGGGATGATTATGTTGATTTTGTGCATTCTCTTCTTAAGAAGTATCACATACAAATCAAGTAGTGGACACACATTAGATGTTTCTGGCTCAACATAAGGGACGTGTAGTCATCTAAACAACCATTCAAAGAGAAGACCAGTAACTCATGGCCATTATTTATCAGCAAAAGAGAAATGTATTGTAGAGTGGTGATAAATGTAGTGGCAAGTAGAGAAAATTGCTTCTTTAGCTAAGGGACATTTTATTTATTTGTTTACTTATTTATTTATTTATTTATTTAAGATTTTATTTATTTGTTTGAGATAGAGCACGTGAGTGAGAGAACACAAGCGGGGGAACAGGAGAGGGAGAGGGAGAAGTCGACTCCCCACTGAGCAGGGTGCCCGATGCGGGTCTCTATCCCAGCACCCTAGGATCATGACCTGAACCAAAGGCAGATGTTTAACCAACTGAGTCACCCAGGTCTCCCGATAAGCGACAATTTATATCACTGTTCTAACTAATCAAGGAATCATTAGAAAAGGTTTGAGTTTCAAAAGAGAAAAAGGTTTTGTGAGCAAGTGTTTTAAAATCAGAGATAAGAAGGAAGGGCTTGTTTATTGAGTTTCTGTGGTGAAAGGTTGAAACATAAGGGCCAGGCTATTTTGAAAGAACTGTGAGGTTTAACTTGGAGATAAAACAATATATATATTTTTAAAACAATATATTTTTTAAGATATGACAAGGAACAATATCTCACCTGCTTTTTGGTATTTTTACATGTAATTCAAGACCAGTTTTTCAAAACTGAGTAATGTCTAGAATTGTCAAATCATTATATTGTACGCCTGAAACTAACATAACACTGTATGCTAATTGCACTTCAATTAAATAAAAGAAATTATAGTAATTTCTTAATTTAAATAAGTAAATAATTTAAAATGACATTATGGAGAGCACTAAAGGTACTCAACTGACATGTGAAAGAATAAAGAAGAGTCGCACAGCACCCTATGGGTGTTCAATAAATAATGCTTTATGATGATAAATGTAATTAGCATAATATAAGGGCTGGTAAACACAAGGGATGACAAAAGATGAATGTAATTCCCATTGTTTCTCTTCCAGAAGAGAAGAATGTGGGATGACAGGGCTGTGAGCTTTAAGTTGGAGACCAGTCATGTGAGCATTGGTGAAGGGTATGTTTTTCGTTCTGCTGAAGAAGGAATAAAATGAAATATTTGTACCATGTAGGTCAGACAATTTTAAAGGTGTATTTTTTTTTTAAAGATTTGGCACCCAAGTATGCCTATTTTAAGTGTTCATTTTTGATGAGTTTTGACAAATTTATATACCCATATATTCACCACCCAAATCAAGATACAGAACATTTCCATGGCCCAAAAATGTCTCCTTGTGCTTTTTCCTAGTCAACCCCTTATCTACCCGTGCCCCCAGGCAACTACTTAACTACTTTCTGTCATTATAGATTAGATTTGCCTTTTTAAAAGGAGTCTCACCTAAATGTAGTTATACAGTATGTAGCCTTTTATGTCTAGGTTCTTTTGCTAAGCATAAAGTTTTTGAGATTTATCCATGTTGTTGCATGTGTCTGTAGTTTATCCCTTTTTATTGCCAGGAAGCATTCCATTGTATATCTATTCCACAATATGATTATCTGTTCAGCTCTTGATGTACTTCTTGGGCCCAATTTAGTATGATACACACTCCATTGCTTCTTGGGCCTGTGCATCTGGGCTGTGAACATCACAAACTGTTCTCCAGTGCCACAGGTTTTACAAAAAGTCTATTTTAGGTGAGACAAAAATGTTATAAGGGATTGGAGTGGAAAAATGCCTTCTCCCAGTAGTGATAAAGCACTGGAAAAGTCTTTTCCTCTGGAGAGTAGGCCTTTATCATGGAGAAGGTTCTAGACATGTTTCACAGTGATTACCTTTTCTTTTCCCCTACCAGATCCATCAGTGGATTTTCCTTAAAATCTTTACCGTTCAGGAAACCTGTTCAGTTTCCTAGAGGTAAATCTTATGAGAGTGTGGAGTCCCCCTCATACTTGGTGGCCAGAAATTTCTTGCTCTCTTACTAGACCATGCTCAGTCTCCAGCAGTTTGTCAAAACTAAGTGTTCTTACCAGTTTATGGTTTCCATGGCTTCTGCTCCAAGTAAGCAGATCTTGGTTGTGCCTTTCAGAGTTCATCATTCTGTCTGGATTTCAAGTTGGTGGTTTGTCCCATGACCTCATTTCACTGATGGGTCCAAAAATAGTCTTTTTTAAAAAGGTTTTATTTATTTGATTGACAGAGAGATAGAGAGTACAAGTAGGCAGAGCAGCAGGCAGAGGGAGAGGGGGAAGCAGGCTCTCTGCTGAGCAGGCAGCCAGATGTGAGGCTTGATCCCAGGGCCCTGGGATCATGACCTAAGCCGAAGGCAGCCGCTTAACCAACTGAGCCACCCAGGCGGCCCGAGAGTCTTGATTTTTAGTTTGTCCAGCTTATTCTTATTCCAAGGGTGGGCCTGACAACTTCTAAATTCTTTCCATGTTGGAGCTGAAACCAGAAGTCTCCCTCACCATTTTTGAAAGATATTTTCACTGGATATGTAATTCTAGGTTGGCAGTTTTTTTTCCTCTGTGCTTTAAAGGCGTCATTGCATTGTCTTCAGACTTGAGTTCTTTCTTACAACAAGTCTGCATTAATCCTTATTCTTGTTCCTCTATGTAATACATGTTTTCTCCACTCCCTTTGGCTGTATCTTATACTTTGTTTTTAATAATTTTATTGTGATGTGCTGTCCTGTTGTTTTCCTTTTGTTCATCTTCCTTGGGCTTTGTTGATATTCTTTGTTCTGTGGGCTTATAGTCTACTTGATTTTGGAAAATTTTCAGCCATTATTTCTTCAAATAATTTTTCCATTCCTCTGCCATGTCTTTTCTTTCTGGGACTCCAGTTAGCATGTGAGACCACTTATTATTATTCCACAGGTCACTGAGTTTCTTTTCATTTTTTTCCCAGATTTTTTTCCACTTGTGTTTCAGTATGGATAGTTTTTATTGCTGTGCCTTCAAGTTTACCAATATCTTCTTCTGCAGTATCTAATGAACTGATAATCCATTTCATATATTGAGTTTTTCATTTGACTTTTATTTACATATCTGTTCTATCCTCATTAAGTTCATGTTTTCCTTCAAAATTTTGAACATACTGATCATCTTTTTCATTGCAATTGTAATGTATTTTTATGTTGTTAACATTTTATAATGTTGTTAACATTAATAGTCTCAATTTTTAAAGATTTTATTTTATTTATTTATTTGAGAAAAAGAGAGAGAGAGTACGTAAGAGCAGGATGAGGGGCAGAGGGAAAGGCAGAAGCAGGCTGCCTGCTCAGCAGGGAGCCCGACATGGGGCTCAACCCTGGGATCATGAACTGACCTGAAGGCAGACACTTAAATGACTGAGGTACCCAGGTGCCCTTAACCGTCTTAATTTTTTTAATTAACAATCTAATGTTGCTAATTCTACCATCTGTGTCATTTCTTGGTCTCTTTCTATTGTTATTTTCCCCTGGTTATGTGTTAAATTTTCCTGCTGCTTCACAGGTCCAGGAGTTTTGATTTGTTTTTTGTTTTGTTTTGCTTTGTTTTGTTTTGTTTTTGGATGCTAGGCAGTGTGAAATTTACATTGTTGAGTGTTAGATCTAGTGTTATTCTTTTTTTTTAGTTTAAAAAATTTTTTATTTTATTTATTTTTTTAGTTTAGTTTTATACTTTTAAAGTGTGTTGGGCTTTGTTCTACAGTTAGTGCACCTGTGAATCGGTTTTATCATTCAAATATTTTTTTTTAATTCTTTTTACAGGACAGATCTAGTTGCTGATTTGGCCTGACATCTGACTAATAATTCCTATGATGTCTCCGAATGATTTTCGTAGTCTTTGAAATCTATTTACTTTGGTCAGTGGGAGCACTAATGGTTCCTAGCCCCATGTGAGTTCTAGGAATTTTCCCTCCCTGCTATCTCATAATTCCTTGTAAGCAGTTTGGGTGAATTCAGTGGGAAGAATGTGAGTCAGAGAGGGGAAGAGAGAGAGAGAGACAGGACAGAAACACAGTTGGAGACAGAGACTACTAAATAGAGCCAGAATTAAGGTAATTACCTTACCAAGGTAATTTGTGTTAATCTGGTTTGAGAACTCTCTTGTTTCACTTTTGGCTCTAAGAGTGCTCTAGTAAATATACATACAATCCTTACCTTGCCTCCTCACTTTACAAATTTATCTTAATTGTGAGATGAGCCCAGGGCTACCTCCAATCATGAGGACTAAATCTGTATCTAGATTTGGCCTCTGACACTTACCCTGATATAGCCAGTCAACCAGGAAATTAGCATGGTTGTTTTAATAATGAGGACTGGATAGAAGATTCTTTGATTCTCCAACTCCTGTTCTACTGGAGGAAGACTAGGCAGTGTTGCTGATGGGAGAAAGCACTGAATTACGCAGAGGCCTCTAGATGTCAGTGTTCTATACCTGGCTCTTTTAGTCTTTCTTCATGGGACTGAAAACTCACTTGATTCCTCTAGTTCTCACTGAGTTAGGTAATCTTTGGTCCCTTCCATCTCAGATAGCATATGATTCTAATATGGAATAGGGGTCAGATTTCTGGTATCTTCAGTGACCTGAAATTGGAAGGTAATAAGAAAATATTCTGGGCATTATGAACCAGGCAGAATACCATAATTCCTTTTTTTCTTTAGCTGCCTGTGAGCCCAAGTACAGATTGGCTTCTCTGTGCTATAAACTATAGTGTAGTCTCCCATGGGTGGTATATATGCATTCTGAATTGCTCCTTAGGGTTTATCCATCACTTCTAACTTCTATTTCACCTGCTCTCATTACTGTATTTCTGTCTTTCTCAATTTTGTTTCTTGTCTTACTTTCCTCTATGGGTTCCTGTATGTTACTTCAAAATATTTGTACAGTGTGGTGCTGCAGGTGAAAAGTTTAAAAACTCTTAAATGAGGAATCAAATAATAAAAACAGAATTAATAATACCACACTAAACATCTAACACTGACTCAGATATTTGTATATTTACATATGCGGTTCTTAACAGGTTTCCTTATATGTCAATTCTGAAGGTAGCAAATGAAAAGCCTAAACTTAGAAGGTTAGTGGAAAGCTGGTGAAGACAGAAAAAAATGGCGGGAGCAAGAGGTGACCACTTATTTTCTGTATTGGTGGGAGAAGGCAAATCCCAAAGGAGATAGAAGCTTCATGTGTTTCATAGTACGTCACATGAGTATGCATTAATGTTTTACTTGAGAAGGCAGGGAAGAAGTGCTTTTTTTGGTTTGGAATTGAGATAGTCAAGAAACTTGAATTGCTTTATTATGATGTGAGTTCACTTCTCTCCAAAAACATGAATTCTCTTGATTTGCTTGGCAGATACATTTCTAATGTAACTGGTAGTTTATGGTAACAGAAATACCTTTCATGATCCCCTGCCTTCAGGGGATACAAAGAATGTGTTCTGATGTCACAGGTCCTGGGCAGAAGGGCTTTTCATGGCAGCCTTCCTGATGTTTGAGGTATGATCTTCTCATCTCTTCCCTTCATGCATCAGGCTAAGACTAAGTTACCTTCCTGTATGAAGATTCTGTTTCTCCAACTCCCACAGCTCTGTGCGGGAATGTGTTAGGTTAGAGATCCTTATCATTGGGCATGGGTTATTACTGTCTATGTATCTAGAGACTCCATCGGGGCTGAGTCTTTGGGTCACTTCTCAAAGTGATAGATGTCTCCTCTGAGAGCTCACTTGAGATGAGAGAGTCCTTTTGTTCTGAGAAAGTCCTTATTCTGTTCTTGGTTCAAAGACATTGGCTCTAACACTTTACACAATTAGTATGACCTGTGCCTGATCTCAGCCATAGGATTCTCTCAGCCTTGCTTAAGAGAAGGAAGGATATGCTTAGGACAGGAACTCCATCCTGCCCACATCTTTATAAACGTTAAACTCCTTCTCTTTTTAAAATGGAACTCTTAAACTCTACTTGCATTATTCTAATCTGAGTGCCTCATAGCAGGGCACTTGACTGAGACAAAACCCAATAGCAATGGATTAGAGGTTTTTTTTGGGATTTAACTTAATGAGTGTTTATATTCTAAAATCCATTTTAGATTCATTCTTCTGTGTCTCAAACTTGAGTCCTTGGGTGATTTTTCCTCTTTGCATTATTTTTTAATCCCAGTGCCTGCCAGAATAGTGAAGTTGTATCTGTTTTGTTATGAGATAAGAAATGATAAATTAGAGAGTATTACATTATATGTTCTGTCTGTGCAATGGAACCTTTACGGTTATCACATTCTGGTTTATGTAGAATTATTTTGCATACAGGTAATTTGTTTATTTGAGAAATAAGAATAAACATTTCATAGCATAATATAAATATTTCATAATAAAGCTAGGTCAATTTAATTTTTCCTGTGTAATTTAGAAGGAACTTTAGGATTTGTTTTCATTAGCTAAGGATATTTTAAAGATTATTTTTCATAATATTCTTGTAGAAGCTATATGCTCTGGTTAAGACATGAGGAGGAATATTATAATCTTTTGAAAATATGAAATGTGTTCTAACATTGTTTTGGTTGGAATACCTTTCTGGGTAGCTGTATGAGTAAACAGGGAGAAGAGAATACACTCAGCTGGCATTTTGGGAAGAAATCATTTTCCTTTTCCTTTCTCTGTGGGCAAGGAACATGAGATAAAAATAATCAGAATAAGGTCTTTAGGTATCGAGAATTTATTAGAATCAGGGCACTTACTAATTCAGAGCAAATGAGATCTATAGATCATTAATTGCAGCTTGGTGTCTTTTATAAGAATGCCTCATGTAGTGAGCACATTGTCCCTTCACTAAATGAGTAGTGATTATCAGGGAGATTACTGTGATTTATAAGCTCATTTTCTACATTTTACTTTTTCATGTGCCAGATACTGATTCATACAATGGAAAAACCAAACAAGCCTAATTTTTAGAAATTAAATGCTTTATTTATTATCATCATTCACACCAAAAAGTTAAACTATATGAGATTGTTGGGTATATAGTATATAAATTTTTTCCAAAAATGACTTTACTACAAGCTTTAGATGATGCACTCTGGTTTTGGTATAGTATGTGCATGCCAGAATCTAAAGAGTGCCACTCAAATGGAGTAAAATTCGATTTATAGTTATGAAAGGAGAAATTATTTTCTTGGAAAAAGATTCTACTTTATCCTGAATTGTGCCCTTTCCAGGTAAGTATGACTTCTGTAGTAATATGCAGAATTCTATATCTTCAGTCTTTATGGAGAAAGAGAGCCAGATATCAAAGAATGGCAAGTCATCAGGGAACGTGATTCACAAACAAAATGCTACTCCTTGTCTTTTGGCAAATGCGTTTTGGGAGCTTCAGTTATTAGAGGAACTGATTATATCCTTAAGTTATTCCTACATGCAAAGTCAAATAGAGATTTACACAATTATTTTGATTGTTGAGAGGCAGTAAAACATGGTGATGAGAGCTTGGACTCTGCAGCTAGACAGCCTGGATTCTGACCACAGCTCTGCCAGTGGGATCTCAGGCAGTTTAGCTAACCCTTCTTTGCTTGGTCTCTTCACCTCTAATATAGGGATGTTAATATCACCTAGTGCATAGGATTAAATGAGTTCATATACATAAATCGAACAGTGTCAGATACCTAATAAGCAACAAAGAAGTGCTAGCTATTACTATTATTTAGACAAAAGAATTATATGTATAGGTTCATGGGCTAATTTTTGTTGATCAAGAGGTAAATTACTCTGGTAATTTCAACATTTAAAAAATATTTTGAGGAACCTCCATACTGTTTCCCAGAGTGCCTGTACCAGTTTGCATTCCCACCAGCAGTCTAAGTGGGTTCCCCTTTCCCCACCATTTGTTGTTTTCTGAGGTTCCTCAAAAAGTTAAAAATAGAACTACCCTATGACCCGCAATTGTACTACTAGGTATTTATCCAAAATAGATAAGATACAAAAATACTGATTTGAAGGGGCACATGTATCTCGGTGTTTATAGCAGCACTATCCACAATAGTCAAATTATGGAAAGAACCCAAATATTTGACTGACTGATGAATAGATAAAGAAGCTGTGTGTGTGTGTGTGTGTGTGTGTATAATGGGATATTACTCAGCCATCAAAAAGAAAGAAATCTTGCCATATGCAACAATTTGGATGGAACTAGGAGTGTGTTACTAGTCAGTCAGAGAAAGATAAATACCATATGTTTTCACTCATATGTGGAATTTAGGTAACAAAACAGATGAACATAGGGGAAGGGAAGGAAAAAGAAAGTAAGATAAAACCAGAGAGGGAGGCAAACCAAAAGAGACTTTTGACTCTAGAGAACAAACTGAGGGTTGCCAGAGGTGAGGATGGTGGGGGATGGGCTAAATGGGGGCTGGGCATTAAGAAGAGCACTTGTTAGGATGAGAACTGTGTGTTCTATGTAAGTGACAAATCACTAAATTCTACTCCTGAAACAAACACTATACTGTTAAACCTGAATTAAAATGAAATAAAATAAAATAAAATAAAATAATATATTTTGAAGCAACCTGTTGACTTACATGTATTGGTGTAGTGAGGGGAAATGTGGTATAGTGAGAAAGGAATCCACCAGTTTGTACAAACCTTATGTACTTTGAAATCAGACATATAAGAATTCACATTCTTGTTCTTTTCCTTGCTGGTATATGAACTTGGGAACACTGTTTAACCTTAAAGAACCTCAGTTTCCTCATCTCTTAAGTGAGGGCAATGCTATCTTTCAGTGTTGTGAGGATTTGCAGTAATGAATGTAGGTTTCTTTTCTTTAAAGATTTTATTTATTTATTTGACAGAGAGATAGAGAGCGCAAGTAGGCAGTGCTGCAGGCAGAAGGAGAGGGAGGAGCTGGCTCCCTGCTGAGCCCAGAGCCTGACATGGGGCTCGATCCCAGTACCTTGGGATCACGACCTGAGCTCAAGGCAGATGGTTAACCCACTGAGTCACCCAGGCGCCCAATGAATGTAGATTTCTTAGTATAAGACTGGTACATAAAGAACCAGACAGTAATTTGGTGCCTCTCTTCCACCAGCTGAGGAATCCCATCTCTTCCACATCTCTCTTTTGGGGGCCAAGAGAGGGATGGGAACTGGGGAAAAGGCAATCCACTGGTTTTTAGGTTTTCTTTTCTTTCTTTTCCCCTTCCTTTCTTCCTTCCACCCTCCCTCCTTCCCTCCCTTTCTTTCTTTCTTCTGTTTTGAAAGTGAAGAACACTCGTGATATATGAGTGTCAGAAGACATTCCATGGGTAGACCCTGTGAGTCATCTCAGCAGGATTTGAGAGACCGTCCTTAGTGGAATCACCCAATGCACTAGGGTAGGCCCTCGGGTACAAATCCAGGTTCACTGGATGTGGAGCTTTTGAGTCAGGATGGAGCAAAGCATTCTGAGAGAACATTAGGAAAGAAGAAAATATCAGTCATGCATCTCCCAAGGAGCAAGGGTCTCACAGAGGTCAGTAATGGGCAAAGTTAGCGATTTGAGGAGGCAGGAGATGTTGCTGACTTCCATCAGTAGGAGTAGAGGCTTAGCCTCAGGGCTGCCATATAGATTTGGAAGAACAGCAGGACAAATTCCAATTTCAGAGGTTCCAATACACTGTTCAGATTATCAAGGAAAAATCAACAAAAAGATGTGAGTGACGGGAATTAACATTTATCTGCATTTACTGTGTGCCATACACTATGTTACATTTTCTGTATGGTAGGGATTTTTTTCTACATTTTTAAGGTAATATATTGAGGTTTGGAGAAACTAAGAACTTGCCCAAAGTAACAGAACTAGCAAGGTTGTAGAGCTGAGATCCAAGTCAAGGTCTGTCCTATTTAGACTGTAGATTCTCAGGGATTCTGGAACTAGAGAACCAGGCCTGGACCCAGCTCCCAGATCAAGGTTACCGATAGAAACTTGATTTCGAGAAGATGGAAGAAACCCAGAGATTATAATTAGGCACACCATTAGACAATGCTACACGTGTAGGGTAACTCGACCCAGAGTCAGTGTCATAGACTATAGCACCTTGGATTTCTGAAGACTAAGGTCAAGATTTACCTCAAAGGCTGGATGAGCCTTAAGGTGAGGGCCAGTGATCTCAGTGATGGGAGGAGGGCCGCAGGGAAGCAACCTCACAGTTCTTTCCCATGAGCTCCTTCTTCCCCCGCACCTCACTGCAGTACTTTAAATGGTCCCCTGGAGTCTGCAAAGTGCGGAACATTAATGTACAGCTCTAAGTGCTTTTGCTGTCTAATTTGTTATCATGGAGTGACCAAGTAATATTTATGGTGAGCAACAGGGATCCTTAAATTAGGGGTATAGAAGTATACTGGCGGTGTTTTATGTGAAAATTCTGTTTTTTGAATTTCATTAAAGTAAATCATGGTTCTGAACATCCTGCTTCTAAGGGAACTAGGAAAATGAAAGGGAGTAATACCCCAAGTTGGAAACAGGGCGAAGATAGAGACTTTTCTGTCACTAAGTTGTGCCAAATGCTTCACATTTAACCTTTTTAGGTTTTTAGGGCCACAGGACAGAAGCTGTATCTTAGATACTTAAATTACTATATATATGAAGGTTGGATTTTTGAGGCTGAAGTCAGGATTGATTCCATCAAATGGATTACTTTTTAAGGCTGCCTCAAAGGCAAAGCATTTTACATCACACTCAGTTATTTGATTTCTGAATTTTTTATACATATCAGAAGATTTGTTTACTATCAGGGGAAATGGGAAATAGTTTGGGATCAATTGTATATTCTCTTTAATCATGCATTAAGTTGCCTGTTTGGTTTAAAAAAATCCCTCTTATCTACACTGGGAAGGCTTGCTGGGCCCAGGAATACCTTTATATCAGGCACATGTTTCATTGGATTATTAAAATGTGTGGTGAGATTATATTTAAATTGAAATTTTAAACACCCCAAGGATATATATATGTTTTTTCTAGATTATGAAACAGTGACACATTTTTGGAATGGGCTTGTTTGTCACCACCTTCAAAATTTTGTTTTTAAAATCTTCTACAAAACATTACATATGTTTGGTAATATTTCAAGCATCTATTTGGGTTGGACCATCCATACAAACCTAGTTCCATATAAAACCCTAGGATATTTTTTTTAAATGATTTGACTCATACCACCTTAGGAGCACCTGGTGGGGACACAGTCGGTTAAATGTCTGACTCTTGGTTTTTGGCTCAAGTCCTGATCTCCAGGTCATGAGATGGAGTCCCAGGTCAAGCTCTGTGCTCAGTGCAGAGCCTGTTTGAGTTTCTCTCTCACTCTCCCTCTACCTCTCTTCTCATCCCAAGATCTCTCTCTCTTGCTCTTTCTAAAATAAATAAATAAATCTTTAAAAAAAGAATCACACCACCTTAAATCAAACAAAAACAAACAATTGCTCTCATTACAATTTTTTTCTTCTTTTCGGGATCTCTCCACATGCATACATGATCTTTACCTTTTAATTGGTTGATTTTAATTGGACAGTTGGATACATTCTCACTATAAAATTTCAAATACAGAAGTATATAGAGTAAAAAGTGAAAGTCACCTTCACTTACTCTTCTCCTGAAGCCTTGTGATCCTCATTAGGCTGTCCTTAACTGCTACTAAAGGCTTACTACATATCAATTTAATTCTTTCAAAGTATTTTAATACATACAAATGTACATATACAAATGCAAATATATATTTAAACTAAACCAGTTGGGCAACAAATTTTCTTCACATAATCTATTTTTGACAATTCTTTTGATTGAAATCCACTTAAATTTTGACAACTGCTGCATAGTATTTCAAAACACAGATGGAGCATAATATAGCCACTCCTTTGCTGATGGACGTTCGGATTGTTTCTCATTTTCTACTCTCCCAAATGAAAGAATAAGATAAGGTCATGGCCAGAGATCTAAGTGAAACAGATATAAGTAACATGCCTGTTGGAAAATTTAAAGCGACAATCCTAAGGATAGTCACTGCGCTTGAGAAAAGAATAGAAGACATCACTGAGACCCTTACCACAGAGATAAAAGAGTTAAAAAAGAATCAATCAGACATGAAGAGTGCAATAAATGAGATTGGAAACGGGCTTGATGCAATGAACTGCAGGCTGAAAGAAGCAGAGGAATGATTTAGTGACCTAGAAGACAAAATAATGGAAAATAATGAAGCTGAACAAAAGAGAGGAAAAACAATTATGCAGCACAGGCATAGACTTGGAGGACTCAGTGACTCCATCAAAAATAATAACATTCATATTATAAGAGTCTCAGAAGAAGAGAGAAAGGGGCAGAAAATGTAGTTGAAGAAATAATTGCTGAAAACATCCTTAAGCTGGAGAAGGAAACAGACATTATAAATAATGTTGAAGTGAGCACCCTTGAACATACATATTTGTCCAAATATTCCCCCATACCACTGTCAACATTGAATATCAAAAATCTTTTAATATTTTGTTATTGATGGGAAAAAGGGTAAAAATATTTCCATGTTAGTTATTTGATCATAATAGATTATTTAATTACAGGTAAACTCAGTTTGCTAATATTTGTTTAGAATTTTTCATCTATACTTAGAAATCAGTGTCATGATTTTATTTAAAAATTTGGGGGCTGCTTTGGTGATGGGCTTATATCAAGTTTGTGTTCTAATTTGAGATTTTGTTATTTTCCTAGGGTCCAGAAGTATTTATATATGATACTATAATATTTTCTCCCTAAAACTCTCTCTGCCTGGGGACTTTTGTCAGGGTAGGTTTTGATATTTCATGGTTATCAGTCAGTTTATGTTTCTTACATATTATTAAGTTTATTTTGGTAACTAACTTACATAGCTTAGAAAATCATTCAGCCCATCTAATTTTCTAATTTAGTAGATATAAAGTGATACATTTTATTTTCTTACAATTTTATTTTGTATTCTCTCTGTCTCTAGTTATATCCACGTGGATGGTTGTGTTCTCTTTTTCTTGGCTAAAATTTCACTGTTACTTAATTAGCTTTTTCAAAAAGCCAGATTAGGTTTTCCTGTGGTTACTTTATTCATTGTTTTAGCTTTTATTAATATTTTTAAATTTACTTTTCATTTTTGTCAAAGTCACACATGAATATAAAGTGTCAAACAGTTCTACAAAGCTTATTATAGGAAACATGAAGGCCCCCCCGCTCCTATTTCTCACTCTCAGGTGTTTTAGATGATTTATTTCATATTTATCTCCACATGACTATATAGCAAGCCTATATGGCTACTTCTTGATGGCTCTGTTACATCAACTGATGTCCTGTTACACAAGATGGAGAATTAACTCTCTGTTCAACTACTCCCCATCTCTACCATCGCCCCACTTTCTGACCATGTTCCTCATATTCCCAGTTTATTGTAGTTTTGCTTGCATCAGTATTCAGGATTTATATTATTAAGAACAAGTCAGTGGTTTTCATACTGGCTGACCAAAAAAATACCACTGCCCACTTCTGATTTAATCGATGGAGTTTTAGTTTGGGCTTCTGGAAGTTTAAAAGCTCCTTAGATGATTCTAGTGTTTTTTTTTTTTAAAGATTTTATTCATTTATTTGACAGACAGAAATCACAAGTAGGCAGAGAGACAGGCAGAGAGAGGGAGGAAGCAGGCTCCCTGCCGAGCAGAAAGCCCGATGCGGGGCTCGATCCCAGGACCCTGAGATCATAACCTGAGCTGAAGGCAGAGGCTCAACCTACTGAGCCACCCAGGCGCCCCAGATTCTAGTGTTTGGTCAAGGTTGAGAACCAAGGAAATGTTATTCACAGCTGATTACTCTAATTTCTCTCAGAGCTAATAATTATCTTGTTTTTATATTTGCTTAATTTTCTATGTTCTTATTCCTAATTCAACCCCCAAACAGCTCTCAATATATTCATGTTTGTCATGTACCCTGCTGGTTTTGTCTTCTTGAAGAACTCACTCGTGGAGCCTTCAGAACAGGACTTGCCTTGCCTGGTTGCTTTCTCTAAGGCTGTACTGAATAGTCACCTCAGTGCCTTTTCCACTGTCCCCCTGGGAGTTCCTGATTCTTCTCTTGTGTTCATGCATGGTTTCCTGGAATCTTCCTTTCTCTTGGTATACTACCTCATTATGGTAGCGCACTTCTCTCAGTAACTTCCATATAGAAACAAGTTCAGAAAAGGAAATTTTAGAAATTATCTTTAGAATAATATTTTAGGTGGCTATAGAAATGGAGGTTGGAGATTATTTTTCTTCAGAATCTGAAATAAGATGCCTCATTGTCCTCTAATTTCCACTGATGACACTGCAAAGTCTGATGTCATTCTTTTTTTTTTAAAGATTTATTTATTTATTTGAAAGAGTGTGTATGCACCCAAGTTGGAGGAGGGGCAGAGAAAGAAGGTGAGACAGTTTCAAGCAGACTCCCCACTGGCCATGGAGCCCAATGAGGGGCTCCACTCCAGGACCCCGAGGTCATGACCCAAGCTGAAACCAAAAGTTGGATGCTCAACTGAGTGAGCCACCTAGGCACCCCAAGACTGATGCCATTCTGATTTTTTATGAGACCTGTTTTTTTTTTCTTTCCCTCAAAACTGAGGATCTTCTTATTCAGAGTTCTGAGATTTCCTGATCATGTGAAATATAGATCCTTGGAGAGCATTTTTATCTATTGGCAGGCCTTTCAATCTTGTGTCTTGCTGTTGTGGGAAAGAGTTTTGAATAATATATTTTTTGGGGGATGCCTGGGTGGCTCAGTGGGTTAAGCCTCTGCCTTTGGCTCAGGTCATGATCTCAGAGTCCTGGGGATTGAGTCCCGCATTGGGCTCTCAGCTTGTCAGGGAGCTTGCTTCCTTCTCTCTCTCTGCCTGCCTCTCTGCCTACATGCAATCTCTCTCTGTCAAATAAATAAATAAAATCTTAAAAAAATATATATATTTTTAAATTTATTTTTTATATTTCTTTTCAGTGTACCAGAATTCATTGTTTATGCACCATACCCAGTGCTCCATGCAATCCGTGCCCTCCATAATACTCATCACCAGGCTCCCTGAGCCTCCCAACCCCCGCCACTTCCAAACCCTCAGACTGTTTTTCAGAGTCCATAGTCTCTCACGGTTCGTCTCCCCTTCCAATTTCCCCCAACTCCCTTCTCCTCTCCATCTCCCCATGTCCTATGTGTTATTTCTTATTTTTGATGATTTTTTCCTCTCCATTGCCTCTTCTCTCTGAAAGTCCTTTTAGTAGGATTTTAGACTTCCTGGAAGAGTGCTATATTTACTTTCCCTCCTTTCTTCTGTCTCTTTGCTTATTGCTGGGATTTCTGGGTGATCTCCTCAAAAGTATTTTCCTTTCTACTGAGATTTTAAAACTAGCATCATTTATTTTTATTTCCAAGCTCTCTTTTTAATTCTCTGAATACTCAGTATTCTTTTGTTTTATAATATCCATCTTTCAGAGAAGCAATATCCTCTTATTCTGTATGAGGAAAATAATGATAGGTTTTCTTAAAGTTTTCTTTCCTTTGTATAAACTAATCCTTCCAAGTTGCTCTTGCTTTTTTAAATCTCTCTCTCTCTCTGTGTGTGTGTGTGTGTGTGTGTCTGTGTATGTGATAGTAAAGGATTTCTAATGTCTGGGGATTTTTTTTTTAAAGATTTTATTTATTTGACAGAGAGATCACAAGCAGGCAGAGAGGCAGACGGGGAGAGAGGGGGAAGCAGGCTCCCTGCTGAGCAGAGAGCCCAATGCGGGTCTCAATCCCAGGACCCTGAGATCATGACCTGAGCTGAAGGCAGCGGCTTAACCCACAGAGCCACCCAGGTGCTCCTGTCTGGGGGTTTTTGACTGTTCACTTGTGCTTAACAATTAAGCACTAAAATGGTCATCTGGGAATTCTTTGTACATAGCTGAGACTTGTCGACTGTAGTTTCTGGCGAAACCCTTTTGTAGAGAAATCAACATGTGCATATGTATGTACACATATATGTATATACATGTATATGTTAGAATTCCTGGAAAAATACTCTTCTGGTTCCCGGCCTAAAGAGTGTAGGACTGGCTGCCACATTTTGAGAGCCACATGGAAAAGAAAGATGGGGGTCTTAACATTGAGCATATGAAATTTTGCTTCTTATTCTGCTTTTAGTATAGCACTCTTCTCTCACTTGTGCCTGATATACTGTAGTCCACAAAACCTGTATTTTCTCCCTTCCAGAGAATAAACCTCAGTCTTCTTCTAGGGTAAGGGAGGGAGCTTATTTGACCACATGGAAAGAGAGGAGAGATCTTTTTTCCTCACCAGATGTTGATTTCATCTTGTTTTAGCTACATCATCACTCTATTTTGGACGTAATGGGAACAGCAAATTCTTAAGCATTTGGGGGGATATGTAGTATAAATCATTTCCCTCCTTGGATTTCTCCTTTGCTGGCATAGGATTCAGCTTTCTCAAGTCTAGTACGTTAGGCCACCATTTGTTCATTTGTTTTCTGGTTTCCAAAATTGTGTTTTCATTTGCTCTTCTTTTCTCTCTGTCCTTGGATATCTGTAACTATTTTAATAAATAATGCCTTGATGTCACTTCAATGTGTTTTTGAAGAAATCAGTAGTAAATATATGTGCTCTATTTATCTTCTATAAATGGCTTGATTCTGTTATTTTCAGAGAATGTAGGTTAGATTATTTCAGTCTTTTGAGATTTGTCCAGATTTGTTTTATGCCCAAAAGATGGCCTTGGTGAATGCTCCATGTCCATATGAAATGAATGTGTTGTCTGCTGTTCCTGGGTGAGGTGTTCTATAAATGTCAACCACTTCAGGTTGGTCGACAGTGCTGTTCAGGTTATCTATATCCATATGATTTTCTAGAAATGGAAATTTAACTTTTATTGTTCTAATTCTCTTATCCACTTTTTTGGATTTTTTTTTTATCTTGGGGTGATGTTGTTTTCAGAGTTTTTGTTTTCTAATAAATGCTTTTAAGGCAATGATTTTTCCTCTAGGTATCTCTTGGCCTGCATTATAATGTTTTGATATCTAGTATTCTGATTATCAGTCATTTCTAGAGGATTTTTAAATATAATTTTTAAATAGAAGAGTGTTTTTAAAATTTAACTTTTAGTAAAGTGCACAGTGTAAAATGGACTTTTTCTTGTACAGAATCTCTACATGTTTGGACTTCACAGGAAATTTTAAAGTTTTTTAATAATTTTAAATTTGTATTTTTCCACTCTTGTCAGAGAATTTGGCCCAAATGTTCTTTTAAAAACTTTTCAAAAACTTCCAAATGGCTTAACATAGTCATTTTAAATACTTTTATGAATATTTAAAAAGATGGTATATTTTCTGCTTATTGGGCATCAACAATATTCCAAGATAACTAGTATATGCAGTTGCATTTTTACCCCTCTCCTCACTCTTTTGACTTAATTTGCAAACTGAATTTCTCAGAAAAGTGGTTAGAATGTTCCCCTGCAATTCACGACTTATCATTTATTCTTTCTTATTTGCTCTTTTTATAAGTAATTACTATTTAAATATTTTAAATGATGCTGTTACATGCATACAAGTTTGTGATTTTTATGTCTTGTTGGATTCTACTATTCATAAAGTTTAAATACATTTAAAATATTTTTGTCCATTTTAATATTTTGTCTTCAATCCTACTGCATTTTCATTTAGCTGAGGTTGGCAGGGGTGTCATTTCCCATCCCTTTATTTTATTTTATTTTATTTTGTTTTTATTTATTTAGAGAGGGAGGCAGGGAGAAAGATAGAAGGTGAGAGCAAGAGGAGGGGCGGAAGGAGAGGGAGAGAGAGAAGGAGAGAACCTTAAGTAGGCTTGGTGCCCAGGGTGGAGCCTGACATGGGGCTTAATCTCACAATCCTGACATCCTGGGCGGAGCAGAAATCAAGAGTCAGATACTTAACAGTCTGAGCCACCCAGGTGCCTCTGTCCCTTTATTTTAAAACATTATTTTTTATTTGAAGAGTACCATTTGTAAACAATACATGTCTGGAATTTATTTTATTTTTGTTTTTGCTCTGAGATTCTGTGTCTTCCAACATGATTATTTAACAACTTGTATGTTTATTTTTACTCCTGACATTTTGGATACATTCTTGACATCTGATGCTATGTTTTCTCTTACTCATGATTTTAATTATCTTTTCCAGCCTTTTGTTTTACTTATTGAATTTTATTTGTTTTGGTTCTTATCTTTAGTTGTTTGATAATTATATGTGCTATTTGTGCTTTTCTATTAGCTACCTTTAAAACTTACCACACATTTAAGCATATTTTTCTGCCACTTTCGAATCCATTAGTACCACTATTTTCTTACAATATTTCCATAGCTATGAAGAACTCAGAGAAATATTTTCATGATAGATTTCTATTAATATTACATATGCATATTCATTTTTATTTATTTTTATTTTTTTAAAAGATTTTATTTATTTAGTTGACAGAGATCACAAGTAGGCAGAGAGGCAGGCAGAGAGAGAGGAAGGGAAACAGGCTCTTCACTATGCAGAGAGCTCCATACGGGGCTCGATCCCAGGACCTTGGGATCACCACCCAAGCCAAAGGCAGAGGCTTTAATCCACTGAGCTACACAGGCACCCCACATATTCATTTTTAAATAGTCAATAGTTATTAATAGATATTTCAAATTATACTGATTTTTATAATAGAATATATTAGATATACTGTGGATAATATTGATTACTTAAATGATTGATTATTATATCCAATGGTGTAGTTACGATTTTTATGCCTCTAGTGCTTCTATTTCTGTACATAATTTTAGGACTCATTTTCTGAGTTGAGTTTATGGGACAGCACAGCCTTCTCTAAGAATATCAAAAGTTTAATCTCCAGCGGATACTGTTCTTTTCAGTACATAGTATAAAGGGATTGTAGAGATAATGTACTGAGTTGGGTAAGGTGATAAAGGAGAGAAGGAGAGATGAATGGCAGGTATAGAGCCTCAGAGTGAGATCTGATAAATAGTGGCAAGTTCAATGTGTTTGGAAACATTGACAAGAATTAAGTAGAAACAAGGAATAGGAAAGGCTAAAAGGCAAGGTGATCTCTTTTCTCCATTTATTTGCAGAGGTCTGGTAATAACAGTCACAGGGGAGAAAAACTGATGAATTCAGGAAAGGGGTTGCAGCGACTGTCATCCCGGGTAATAACCGAGTATCTGGACCTTGTATAAGCTTAGAGATTGTGTTGAATTCCTTACTATGTAAGTTATAAGATGACATTTGTACTGCCTCTATGCATAAGGCTATGGACTAGAATAATAATAGTTGAGAGGGCTACTAAATAATGTTTGCATGCTTGTTTACTTTAAATGCTTACTTTAAATTGTATACTTTTTAAAAGTTCAGTTATTTAAAGATGCATTGTATAAAAATACAACTTTCTTCATTTCACATAAACTTTAACTTTCAAGAATGAACCTGTTATGGGTTGAATTGTATCCCCCCCACAAAAATATATATTGAATTCCTAACTCCCAGTAGCTCAGACTGATCTTATTTGGAAATAGGATCATCACAGATGTAATTAGTTAAGATGAGGTCATACTAGGGTCTGGTGGGGCCTTAATCCAATATGACTGGTGTCCTTGTAAGAAGAAGAAGAGACACAGGCATAGACCCCACAGATGGGTGGAGCATGCTATGTGACATGAAGACAGAGATTGAAATTCTGTGGCTGCAAGTCAAGGATTGTCAAGGATTGCTAGCCACTCCAGAAGCCAGCACGAGGCAAGAAAGGATTCTACCTAAAGTCTCAGAGGAAGCATGGCTGATGACACCTTGATTTTAGGCTTCCAGCTCTACAATTGTGTGAACATAAATTTCTGTTGTTTGGAGGACATTCAGTTTGTGGTAAAACCCTAGGAAACTAATATAGAATGTATTAATTTTATCAGAGGTCTATGACTGAAGCATCATAGCTAAACAGGCTGGCTTTTCCTAAGAGAAGCAGGAAGCCATATTTTCTGTGTGGAAGTGTTTATGTGACTACTAAGTCAAAATTATGATGGGGCGCCTGGGTGGCTCAGTGGGTTAAGCTGCTGCCTTCGGCTCAGGTCATGATCTCAGGGTCCTGGGATCGAGTCCCGCATCGGGCTCTCTGCTCAGCAGGGAGCCTGCTTCCTCCTCTCTCTCTGCCTGCCTCTCTGCCTGCTTGTGATCTCTCTCTGTCAAATAAATAAATAAAATCTTTAAAAAAAAATTATGATGGTCCTGCAGGGATATCAAACCTGACAGAAACTACCACCTCTATTCTAGTAAATTATCATCTTCCTCTCTTCCTTGCCCAGCTTACAAATGGGGTAAGAAAACTGGATGAAATAGAAGTGAGTATCTATTATGTGAGGCTTATTCTCAGAACTCTGGAGCATAAAGATAGAGCACTTACTGTATTGAACCATATGAACTTGCTATTTTCTTGGCAAAATACTGGTTAAATAGTGACAACTTCATATGGTTCAACCTAATAGGTCACACTGGAATTTACAAGGTGACATATACAGATTTCAAACAATAAAGGGGAGCATATAATAAACTTCAGAAGATAATTTTGCATCTTAAAGGATGGAAAAGATTCAAAAGATGCTGGAAAGTGATGAGATTTGAGGGTGGGTAGCGAAAGGATCATTTTCACTGGAGATAAAAGTTCAGATGGAGGAATCTGAAAGGGAAATTCTAGAAAATAATCTAGTGGCTCTACTAAGAAAGATCTTCAACACTAGACTGAGAAGCTCCAGTTTATCCTTATGAAATCTGGGAGTGAATTGTCAAAGATTTTGTTGGGGAGGGGAGGATGTGAAGGAATGGTTTAGGAAAATTAATCTGGCGTGTATTTGTTTAGTAAATCTTTGTAGCCAATTTTGTACAGAGGCAGACTGGAGGATTATGGCATTGAAGGCTTGGAAATCAATTAAAAGGTTATTAACTGGTAACTCTGTTGTTCCCAGAGTGTGACTATGAAATGCTTGAACTGGAGTAGTAGGGGTGGAAAGCAAAAATTAGGGTTGTCTGGAGAGCACTTAAGAGGACTTGGTAGTGCATGTAATGGCACAAACAGGAGATAGAGTCAAAGCTGACTCTAGGGGCACCTGGGTGGCTTAGTCAGTTAAAGGTCTGACCCTTGGTTTTGGCTCAGGTTGTGGGATTGAGCCCCGCTTTGGCCTCCATACTCCTGATGTGGAATATGCTTGTTGTTCTCCCTCACCCTTTGCCCCTCCTCCACCTCTGCATGTGCCCGTGCTCTCTCCCTTTCAGTCTCTCAAATAAATTAAACCTTCATATAAAAAAAAGCTATATTAAAAAAAAAAGCTGAATCCAAAGTTTTGCATGTGAGTGAATTTGAGAATGACGTCAATAACAAAAATGGAGAAGGCAGAAGAGGAACCTGGTTCAGGAACTGAGGTGAAAAGTTTTTAAAATGTCCTAAATTTATTTATTTATTTATTTGTTTGTTTATTTATAAAAGCATATAATGTATTATTAGCCCCAAGGGTACAGGTCTGTGAATCGCCAGGTTTACACACTTCACAGCACTCACCATAGCACATACTCTTCTCAATGTCCATAAACCCACCACCTTTTCTTGACCCCCCTCCCCCCAGCAACTCTCAGTTTGTTTTGTGAGATTAAGTCTCTTATGGTTTGTCTCCCTCCCGATACCACCTTGTTTCATTTATTCTTCTCCTACCCCACGAACCTCCCATGTTGCATCTCCACTTCCTCATATCAGGGAGATCTTATGATAGTTGTCTTTCTCGGATTGACTTACTCCCCTAAGCATAATACCCTCTAGTTCCATCCACATCATTGCAAATGGCAAGACTTCATTTCTTTTGATGGCTGCATAGTATTCCATTGTATATATATACCACTTCTTCTTTATCCATTCATCTGTTGATGGACATCTAGGTTCTTTCCATAGTTTGGCTATTGTGGACATTGTTGCTATAAACATTCAGGTGCATGTGCCCCTTCGGATCACTGTTTGTATCTTTAGGGTAAATAGCCATGCAATTGCTGGGTCATAGGGTAGCTCTATTTTCAACTTTCTGAGGAACCTCCATGCTATTTTCCAGAGTGGTTGCACCAGCTTTCATTCCCACCAACAGTGTAGGAGGGTTCCCCTTTCTCCGCATCCTCGCCAGCATCTGTCATTTCCTGGCTTGTTAATTTTAGCCATTCTGACTGGTGTGAGGTGGTATCTCATTGTGGTTTTGAATGGTATTTCCCTGATTCTGAGTCATGTGGAGCATTTTTTCATGTGTCTGTTGGCCTTCTGGATGTCTTTGCAGAAATGTCTGTTCATGTCCTCTGCCCATTTCTTGATTGGATTATTTGTTCTTTGGGTGTTGAGTTTGCTAAGCTCTTTATAGATTTTGGATACTAGCCCTTTATCTGATATGTTGTTTGCAGATATCTTCTCCCATTCTGTCAGTTGTCTTTTGGTTTTGTTAACTGTTTCCTTTGCTGTGCAAAAGCTTTTGATCTTGATGAAGTCCCAATAGTTCATTTTTGTCCTTGTTAACCTTGCCTTCAGTGATGTTCCTAGGAAGAAGTTGCTGCGACTGAAGTCGAAGAGGTTGCTGCCTGTGTTCTCCTCAAGGATTTTGATGGATTCCTTTCTCACGTTGAGGTCCTTTATCCATTTTGAGTCTATTTTCGTGTGTGGTGTAAGAAAATGGTCCAATTTCATTTTTCTGCATATGGCTGTCCAATTTTCCCAACACCATTTTTTGAAGAGGCTGTCTTTTTTCCATTGGATATTCTTTCCTGCTTTGTCGAAGATGAGTTGACCATAGAGTTGAGGGTCTATTTCTGGGCTCTCTATTCTGTTCCATTGATCTATGTGTCTGTTTTTGTGCCAGTACCGTACTGTCTTGATGATGACAGCTTTGTAATAGAGCTTGAAGTCCAGAATTGTGATGCCACCAACTCTAGCTCTTTTTCAATATTCCTTTGGATATTCGAGGTCTTTTCTGGTTCCATATAAATTTTAGGATTATTTGTTCCATTTATTTGAAAAAATGGGTGGGATTTTGATAGGGATTACATTAAATGTGTAGATTGCTTAAGGTAGCATAGACATTTTCACAATATTTGTTCTTCCAATCCAGGAGCTTGGAACATTTTTCCATTTCTTTGTGTCTTCCCCAGTTTCTTTCATGAGTACTTTATAGTTTTCTGAGTACAGATTCTTTGCCTCTTTGGTTAGGTTTATTCCTAGGTATCTCGCGGTTCTGGGTGCAATTGTAAATGGGATTGACTCTTTAATTTCTCTTTCTTCTGTCTTGTTGTTGGTGTAAAGAAATGCAACTGATTTCTGTGCATTGATTTTATATCCTGACACTTTCCTGAATTCCTGTACAAGTTCTAGCAGTTTTGGAGTAGAGTCTTTTGGATTTTCCATATATAGTATCATATCATCTACGAAGAGTGATAGTTTGACTTCTTTGCCGATTTGGATGCTTTTATTTCTTTTTGTTGTCTGATTGCTGAGGCGAGGACTTCTAGTACTATGTTGAGTAACAGTGGTGATAGTGGAAAGCTCTGCTGTGTTTCTGACCTTAACGGAAAAGATTTCAGTTTTTCTCCATTGAGAATGATATTTGTGGTGGGTTTTTCATAGATGGTTTTGATAATATTGAGGTATGTGCCCTCTATCCCTACACTTTGAAGAATTTCGATCAGGAAGGGATGCTGTACTTTGTCAAATGCTTTTTCAGTATCTATTGAGAGTATCATATGGTTCTTGTTCTTTCTTTTAGTAATGTATCATATTGATTGATTTGCAGATGTTGAACCAACCTTGCAGCCCTGGAATAAATCCTACTTGGTCGTGGTGAATAATCCTCTTAATGTACTGTTGGATCCTATTGGCTAGTATTTTGGTGAGAATTTTCGCATCTGTGTTCATCAAGGATATTGGTCTGTAATTCTCTTTTTTGATGGGATCCTTGTTTGGTTTTGGGATCAAGGTGATGCTGGCCTCATAAAAGAGTTTGGAAGTTTTCCTTCCATTTCTGTTTTTTGGTATAATTTCAGGAAAATAGGAAATAATTCTTCTTTAAATGTTTGGTAGAATTCCCCTGGGTAGCCATCTGGCCCTGGGCTTTTGTTTGGAGATTTTTGATGACTGTTTCAATCTCCTTACTGGTTATGGGTCTGTTCAGGTTTTCTATTTCTTCCTGGTTCAGTTGTGGTAGTTTATATGTCTCTAGGAATGCATCCATTTCTTCCAGATTATCAAATTTGTTGGCGTAGAGTTGCTCATAGTATGTTCTTATAATTGTTTGTATTTTTTTGGTGTTGGTCGTGATCTGTCCTCTTTCATTCATGATTTTATTAATTTGGGTCCTTTCTCTTTTCTTTTTGGTAAGTCTGGCCAGGGGTTTATCAATCTTATTAATTCTTTCAAAGAACCAGCTCCTAGTTTCATTGATTTGTTCTATCGTTTTTTTGGTTTCTATTTCATTATTTCTGCTCTGATTTTTATTACTTCTCTTCTCCTGCTGGGTTTAGGCTTTCTTTCTTGTTCTTTCTCCAGCTCCTTTAGGTGTAGAGTTAGGTTGTGTATTTGAGACCTTTCTTGTTCTTGAGAAAGGCTTGTATCACTATATATTTTCCTCTCAGGACTGCCTTTGCTGTGTACCACAGATTTTGAACCATTGTGTTTTCATTATCATTTGTTTCCGTGAATTTTTTCAATTCTTTTATTTCCTGGTTGACCCATTCATTCTTTAGAAGGATGCTGTTTAGTCTCCATGTATTTGGGTTCTTTCCAAATTTCCTCTTGTGATTGGGTTTTAACTTCAGAGCATCGTGGTCTGAAAATATGCAGGGAATGGTCCCAATCTTTTGATAATGGTTGAGACCTGATTTATGACCCAGGACGTGATCTATTCTGGAGAATGTTCCATGTACCCTAGAGAAGAATGTGTATTCTGTTGCTTTGGGTGGAATGTTCTGAATATATCTGTGATGTCCATGTGGTCCAGTGTGTCGTTTAAGGCCTTTATTTCCTTGCTGATCTTTTGCTTGGATGATGTGTCCATTTCAGTGAGGGGAGTGTTAAAGTCCCCTACTATTATTGTATTATTGTTGATCTGTTTCTTTGATTTTGTTATTAATCGGTTTATATAGTTGGCTGCTCCCGTTTTAGGGGCATAGATATTTAAAATCGTTACAACTTCTTGTTGGACAGACCGTTTGAGTATGATATAATGTCCTTCCTCATCTCTTCTTATAGTCTTTGGCTTAAAATATAAGTGGTCTGATGTAAGGATTGCTACCCCAGCTTTCTTCTGATGTCCATCATCATGGTAAATTGTTTTCCACCCCCTCACTTTAAATCTGGAAGTGTCTTCAGGTCTAAAATGAGTTTCTTATAGGCAGCATATTGATGGGTTTTGTTTTTTTTTTTAATCCATTCTGATACCCTGTGTCTTTTTGATTGGGGCATTTAGCCCATTTACATTCAGGGTAACTGTTCAGAGATATGAATTTAGTGCCATTGTATTGCTTGTAAGGTGACTGTTACTGTCTATTGTCTCTGTTCCTTTCTGATCTACTACTTTTAGGGTCTCTCTTTGCTTAGAGGACCCCTTTCAATATTTTCTGTACAGCTGGTTTGGTGTTTGCAAATTCTTTCAGTTTTTGTTTGTCCTGGAAGCTTTTTATCTCTCCTTCTATTTTCAATGATAGCCTAGCTGGATATAGTATTCTTGGCTGCATGTTTTTCTTGTTTAGTGCTCTGAATATATCATGCCAGTTCTTTCTGGCCTGCTGGGTCTCTGTGGATAAGTCTGCTGCCAAGCCAATATTTTTACCATTGTATGTTACAGACTTCTTTTCCCGGGCTGCTTTCAGGATTTTCTCTTTGTCGCTAAGACTTGTAAATTTTACTAATAGGTGATGGGGTGTGGACCTGTTCTTATTGATTTTGAGGGGGGGGGTTCTTTGCACCTCTGGATTTTGATGCTTGTTCCTTTTGCCATATTAGGGAAATTCTCTACAGTAATTCTCTCTAATATATCTTCTGCTCCCCTATCTCTTTCTTCTTCTTCTGGAAGCCCAATTATTCTAATGTTGTTTCATCTTATGGTGTCACTTATCTCTCAAATTCTTCTCTCGTAGTCCAGTATTTGTTTGCCTCTCTTTTGCTCAGCTTCTTTATTCTCTGTCATTTGGTCTTCTAAATCACTAATTCTTTCTTCTGCCTCATTTATCCTAGCAGTAATAGCCTCCATTTTTGATTACAGCCTCCATTTTTGATTGCACCTCTTTCTTCTGCCTCATTTATCCTAGCAGTAATAGCCTCCATTTTTGATTGCACCTCAATAATAGCTTTTTTAAATTTCAACTTGGTTAGATTTTAGTTCTTTTATTTCTCCAGAAAGGGCTTTTATCGCTCTGGAGAGGGTTTCTCTGATATCTTCCTTGCCTTTTTTGAGCCCGGCTAGAATCTTGAGAATCATCATTCTGAACTCTAAATCTGACATATTACCAATGTCCCTATTGATTAGATACCTGACCTTTGGTAGTGCTTCTTGTTCTTTTTTTTTGTGGTGAGATTTTCCATCTTGTCATTTTGTCCAAATATGAATGTATGAAGGAGCAAATAAAATACTAAAAGGGTGTCAAAGACCCCAGGAACATGTGCTTTAACCAAATCAGAAGAGACCCCAAATTGTGGGGGGAGAAAGGGGATAAAAGTTCAGAAAAAAAATTTAAAGAAGAAAACAAATAAAAAATATAAAAAAGAAATATATATATATAAGACTGGTAACTAGAACAGAGTCACCCACTTAATTTTGGGAGTATTTTGGTCTCTTAGAAGAAACTACGTCCCTTGGGGCACCTGGGTGGCTCAGTGGGTTAAGGTCTCTGCCTTCGGCTCAGGTCATGATCCCAGGGTCCTGGGATTGTGCCCCACTTTGGGCTCTCTGCTCAGCGGGGAGCCTGCTTCCTCCTCTCTCTGCCTGCCTCTTTGTTTACTTGTGATCTCTGTCTGTGAAATAAATAAATAAATAAAATCTTTAAAAAAAAAGAAACTACCTCCCAAAATTTTAAAGAATGAAAAACGTATATATGGGTAAACACAATGAAGGGATGGAATATGCCTATAAAGATGATAAAAAAAATTTTTTTTGATTTCTAAAAAAGGAGTTGATAAAGTAATTTGGTTGGGAGAATAAAGAAAAAGAAAGTGGATAGAATTTGCTCAGGCTGGAGACTAGAATAGGCCCGGAGCTAGATTTTTAGGGTATATTTTGATCTATTAGATGAAGTTGTACCCCAAATTTTTAAGAAGAAAAAACCCTATGTGTGTACAAAAAATAAAATTAGGTACAATGAAGGATAAAATATGACTATAATAATGAAGGTTCAAAAAAGATTATTACTATTTTTTATGAAAAGTATTGTTAAGATAAACGAGTTAAAACTATTAAAAGAGGAAAGGGTAAAAGTTAAAAAAAATTAGACAAAAAAAAGTTTTAAAAAATTAATTAACTGCAAGACTAAAGAATCATGGGGAGAAAGCCATAAATTCCATGCTTTGCTTTCTCCTCCTCTGGAATTCCACTGTTCTCCTTGGTAAGTGAACTTGGTCTTGGCTGGATTTCTTATTGATCTTCTGGGGGAGGGGCCTGTTGTAGTGATTCTCAAGTGTCTTTGCCCGAGGTGGAATTGCACCGCCCTTACCAGGGGCCGGGCTAAGTAATCTGCTCAGCTTCGCTTTTGGGAGCTTTTGTTGTCTGAGCGCTTTCCATAGAGTTCTGGAGGATGGGAATGAAAATGGCGGCCTCCCAATCTCTGACCTGGAGTAGCTGAGAGCTCAGGCCCCCACTCCTCAGTGTGTCCTCAGAGAAAAGCGCTCAATCACTCCCATCTCCCTGGCCTCTGGCAGCACTCCAAGCTCACCCAGCCTGTGACCAAGCTTCTCTGTCTCTGCCACACAGCTCTGCCTGGAGTCTCCGAAGCCCACAGATCCCTGAGCTCCTCCGGGGGGGGGTCTCCCCTGATATTGTGGGGACCCCACACACAGAGCAGTGGCCTGTACTATGGATTAGGGTTCAATGTAACCCCGAGTTGAGAGCTCACTCCTCAGCTCTGTCTCTGTACCGGGCTTCCCTGCTCCAATACCTTCGAGCTCTGTGACACTGAGACACTCTGATCCTTCTGTGACCCTGCAGGACCTGGGGCCATGTTGACCCCACGTGGGCTTCACCCCGGTTTAGCCTCTGGAGCGATGTCCCTCAGTGGAGCAGACTTTTAAAAGTCCCGATTTTGTGCTCCGTTGTTCCACCGCTTGTCGGGAGCCGGCCCCTCCCCTCGAGGTCTATCTTCCTGTCGCATTGGATTCACTTCTCTGCAGGTCCTACCTTTCAGAAAGTGGTCAATTTTCTGTTTCTAGAATTGTTGCTCTTCTTCTCTTTGATCTCCTGTTGGGTTTGTAGGTGTTCGCAATGGTTTGATAAGCTATCTAGCTGATCTCCTGCTATCTGATGTCGTCTCAGCCTGCTACTTCTTTGCCATCTTGACTCCTCCCCCCCTAAAATGTCCTAAATTTGAAATGGCAGTAAGACAGCTGAGCAGAACTTCAGAATCTAGGACAGAGAATGAGGTTAACTCAGAGTCCTCGAGAGGAAGGTGATGGTTGAGGTCATGAAAGTGAACCAGATCTCTGAGGGAGAAATAATATTAGAGAAAAGTGGAAGGTTGGTTTCTGTGGGATGGCCATGATTAAATTTAAATTATGCATATTCCCAATTGCATTTGCTTTTAATCCTAATCCCTCTCTGACATTGTCCTTCCAGACAGAAAGATCCTATTGGTTCTTATTCTCCATCAAGTAATATCTCTACTTTATACCATTTGTGAAGTTCAGAGACTAGTGTGACCATTACATATTTTCTGTTATTACCAGATGTTTTTGTAAAAGGGAAGACTGATATTTGTGGTTTGGTTTCCAGCACTATTATGTTTTGGAAACTCAAGGGCCACGAAGGAGGGAGTTTGTCTTATTTAACTTTGTTTCTCTAGCATTTGACACAGAACTCACTACAGAATAGGTAGTTAATATATATTTCTGGCACAAATGAATTTTGGAGACACTGTAAAAAAAAGATGTAAAATGAATTACAGTGTTTAGTGGAATAGCGCAGTAGTTCATTTAGACTTCTGAAATTTTGTTTTTTCATTTTGTTGAAATGTATTTTATCAAGAGAAAACCACAGGGTTAAAAAGCACAAGGTTGGTTTAAAAAAATAGATCTCTATTTTTAGAAAGTAGGCATTATACAGTATCCATCTTCCTATCTGGTAAACCATAATTGTTAAAAATTATTTGTCAAAATCCCACCTCAGTCTCCAAAATCCAGTATATTGGGTTTGCTATAAAGTTTCCTTCAGTTTTTGTGTTTTTTTTCTTTAAACAGAGTTAAAGAGTTTTTTTTTCCTGGCACTTAAACCATGAGAGAGACAAGGACAAATTGGGCCCTCTTACAACCTTGCAGACTGCTCTGCTATAGGCAGCAGCAGGAAACATCAGGTAGCCTGATTGAATTCATTTCTTCCATGCACCAGCTGGCATCACATGCCAGATCTTGAAATTCCCAGGGTTCATTTATCTTCACAATTTCTTACTTGACAACAAAAAGAGGACTACCAAGCTGATTCTGCATTTAATGTACGATAATGCTAATCTTGATGCATTGTTTTATGAATTATAGTTAAAGGAGCTTCTATAGTATTTGACAAAAAGACAATTCCCTTTTTGTGTGAAGCTAGTTAGCCATAGGAGTTAGCAATAGGGCAATGCTATTTCCTTTTCTAATTTAAATATGATTTTTCTGATCAATTTACATAGAACTGGAATCAGAATTCAGGACAGAAGTATCAGATGTTTATTAAAAAGCAGTGGAAGAAAGTGAAATTTATTTGCCTTTTTTTCATTATTGCATGTAAGAAGTAGTGGCAAAATTACATTATTTAAGAAGGTTTGCTTGAGTATTTTTATAATTACAAATTCATGTCTTAGATGTAAACTTATTTGTGGTGTTTATAATTCAATTTGTGGTGATAATTATAGCACTGTCAGTGTTTCTTCTCTGAATCAAATATATCCTATTAAAAAAAGCAAATCATGGCCGGTAGATCTGAACTATTTTGGTGGATCATCTTAATTATGTCTCATTTTTACTTAATGTCATTTGTCCCTTTCTGTATTTCTGTGTGCTGATAACCCTTAGCTGGGAATGAAGAGATTAGTATTAACTGAAGTTGGCCAGGGACTAAGGAGGGCTTTGGCCACATTGATTTCTCTCTCTCTCTCTCTTTTTAAAGATTTTTTAAATTTTTAAAATTTATTTGAGGGAGAATGAGAGCAGGGTGAGGGGTGGGATGGGAGAGAGAGAGAATTGCAGGAAGACTCCGTGCTGAGTGGGGCGACTGATGTGGATCTAGGTCTCATGACCCTGAGATCATGACCTGAGCTGAAACGAAGAGTCAGTCGCTTAACTGACTGAGCCACCCAGCCTCCCCCAAGTTGATTTTTGAGGTCTGTATCTGCACTGAAGTCTTGTACCCTGTGCTGGAACTATCTATATGGGCCCCTTACAAGCCATGAAGACAGAAAAGAAGAGAATGACAGTGTAGCGAAGCAAAAGGATAAAGGGGGAGAGGTAGACCTCCCTTTCATGAGATGGTCTTGTTATCCCACCCAGTTTTATTCGGGTTCTGATGCATTAATGTTGGGTGACTTCCAGAGACCAGAACGGTCATGATTTTTATATTTCTAACATGTTGTCTTCTGTTAGATCAAGAAAGCAATTATATCCATATATATGTGGGCAGCCCTTGAAGAATCTGCAGGAACTATCATTCAGAAGTTTATCTTGACAGTCTGACTGCTGAAATTAAGTTTGCACACTCAGACTTCGATTTGTTATTTGTTCTGGAGTAGAACAATTGATGTTTGGATGAATTAGGAAGAACATTTTTTCTGTCTCCCTTTTTTACACCATTCTACTTAATCTGTGTTCTCCTGAGGTGCCAAGCCCACAGCAGATATTTAGGATGTGCTAGATGACAGCATTTAATTCATCAGTATAGGTCCCAAAGTGCTTACCAATTTTGCCAGCTAAAGGAGAAGTCATTCCTTGGGCAGTAGCAGGGCAGGTAACATTTCCCAACATGGTAGCTGTGATAGAGGTCAGCAGCCCATGGGTGATAAGTATGATCCGTGTGTGGTAGTAAACATGACAGGAGCAGAGGTCAATTACTGTAACATAACACCACGGGTCGATTTCACATTAATTCATTGCAGTATGTGACTCTGGGAACTGTAATGTCATTCACTATGGACCCAAAATACAGAACTTGAGGGGTGTGACGTATATGGTGGAGCCTGCCATTTTCCTGGCTATGTCCTGTAAGTGCTAAGATCTAGAAAGTGCCTAGGCTTCTCTCGAATGGTAACTAACCATTTAAAGGCCTAATAGAGGTGGAGAGTGCTCCATTTCAGTGGGCTCTGCCCTCTTCTCACTCATAATGCCCTTGACATTCATGAATGACTACCACATCACCTGATTCTCTTCAGCAGACGATGAACACGGCCATAGGTAAAAAGTAACCGAAGTTGAGGGAGAATACTGGAGAGGAGGCTGGGGTCAATCACTTCTGCATGCCACACCCCTGATACATGAAATTCAGAGTTGTGCTTTGGAACAATTATGAATTATTACAAGTCATAGGTATTTTGTGTCTCTTAAGAAGAATTGAAGCTGTTCATTCTAAATATGAGACTGCCAGTGGTTTAGTGGAGTTTGTAGACCTTAGAGTGCCCCAAATAGAAGAAAGGACATTCCTTTCCATACTTAACGTCATCACTGCAGATGCCAGTGTCATTTAGTTCAAAGAGCAAACCAGAGGGTTCTCATCCTCCGTTTGGGCAGTTTGGTTTTTTTTTTTTTTCTTCACCTCATTGTAGATGCCCTGGAGACCTCTGTATGTTTATGTCCTTTAATCTCCAGGAATGTCAGTGGGTCTGATTTTAGAACCGTATGATTCTGAGTTTGGTCTCTCGGCCCGGCCACTTATTAGCTGATTGACATTGGGCAAGGTCCTAGACCTTTTCCTATGTTTTCTCATCTCACCATGCCTTTGTCACAAGGATAGTATAAAGATTTAACGAAGTAAAGAAGGAAACATGCAGCATAGAGCCTGGAACAAATAAGCTGCTCCACAAATACCAGTGCCCTTCTCCCTACTCTTCAGCTTGTTAGGTAGGATTATATCTCACCAATTTCATCATATCATAGATTATATCATAGATGTCTTAGAGAGAATTATAAACATCACTAAATATGAATACTCTTTTCCAAAGTTCTTGCCTTCCTGTCATCTCAACAGGGAACTGTGTGTTGGTGTGTCTACAGGGAGGGTGTGGATGTGTATGCTTGTGATCGTGTGTGTATGTATGTGAAGTGAAAGTAGAGATGAAACAGGAAATAGATGTAGGCCTTGGCCCACTTACTATGATCTATGAGTTGGCTGTAAGTCAATGATTCCTGTTAACCCAATTCTAGAAGGCTACTGGAGTGAAGAATCGGGACCAATATGTGATATTTGGATAATGCAGGCTAGCAACAATCCAGGCAAGAAAAATTTCGTTTTCCTTCTAAGCCAGACGTTTAGGTATTTATTTATATTTATAAAATATTCCTCACACCAGATATAAAGTTTAAGGCAGGAGCAAAGAAGGTATATTTCCTTTACACTTACTGTGACTAGAAGGCCATTATTGCATCTCCAGCATTCCATCTATTGTGAAAATGGAGGCCAAAGAAGAAAACACATTTATGTCAATCATCGGGAAGCAAGTTTTGAGGCTGAATTATCCAGATAATTGCCCTAATTTTTCATCCTGGCCTGTGATTGTTTCCTTTTCTGTTGCTGTACACAGTTTCGCCTTTATTCTTGGGCCTCATCATTTTGCACTTCCTGACATTCTCTGTGTCAGCTGGCCACGTTATTGACTTTTTTTTTTTTTTTTTTTGGTGGAGGTCACTTCTTTAGGAGCATGCCTCCAGCTTCGGATTGCCCTTAGTGAGGAGGAATTTGAATAAAAAGGTATGACAGATGCTCCTGAGGTGGGGGAAGGGTTCGCTGGTGGAGAGGTGAATCATAATGTGAAAGCCCCAAACACCCACTCCGGTTTTGGCTCTCTGACAATGCTGTCTGTGAGAAAGAAGAACAGTTTGATCTGAATTCTTATTAGGTTCTGAGCCACCAAATTAGAATGTAATAAGCTCATTTGGAAGGGTTTTGAATTAGCTTAAAACAGACCCACGCTGAGCTCATAGAGGGGACCCTCCCACTCTTTCCAGGCAACCTGTACTTTGTAGACTGAATTTTGAAACTCTCTCCTTTGTCCCTCTTTCATCTTAGGCTTGTGTTCTTTTCTCCTTTTTGAATTGACTGCTTCTAGGGTGAACTGTAACAGACCTGATTTGTAAGCTTCTGTAAGAAAATCATAACTTTAGAGAGAAAAAGAAAGACACCTTTCTTCAGGAGGAGAAAAACTTGGCTTCTGGAATCTTTTAGTTTGACCTTCTCCAGTAGTAACCCTTGAATGAGGAATAGTTTGGCATATATTAAAATATTCCCCAAATACTGACATAGATTACTGCCTTGCTTGTGTACATAAACAAAACATTGTTTAGGGAAAGAACGCTCTGCGACCTTTAGATAGGCAGGAGTGGGGAGAAATAGTGTTGCGGGGGGACTGTTGGACCCCTGAGGAAAGGAAGGAAGTCCGAGAGGAAGAGAAGAGGAATGATTATTTGGTGAAGACATTTTGCTGAGGCTTGTTGGGGGCCTAGCCTGGTTAGGCCGTTGGGTCTGCTTCTCTGGGCATCATTTTGTACCTGTACGAGCCTACCTGTAGGATAGAGTCCCAGGAGCACAGCTGCATGGTCAAAGGGTATGTGCGTTCTTTCTTTCTTTTTTTTTTTAAGATTTTATTTATTTGTTTGACAGACAGAGATCACAGGCAGGCAGAGAGACAGGAATGGAAGCAGGCTCCCTGCTGGGCAGAGAGCCCCATGTGGGGCTCGATCCCAGGATCCTGGGATCATGACCTGAGCCGAAAGCAGAGGCTTTAACCCACTGAGCCACCCAGGTGCCCCGGGTATGTGCGTTCTTAATGCTGCTAGTTAATGCCCGGTTTCTCACTATAAAGGCTGTATCAGTCTACATTTCCACGAGCAATGTATTTATAGACTGTAGAGACCTTTCTCCCCGCACTGTCTTTAAGCATGCCATGTCATGGACAAAAGCTCCGATGTCAGTCAAGTTCTCATTTCTTGCTAAGTGACTTGGTTTACCTCTAGGAAGCTTTCGTCCTTGTTCAGCAATCTTACCAGTATCTGTCTACGTTGATGTTCCTCAATTCCGACGGCAGGACACTTGGTGGATTTTACACCCTGAAGAGTTCTCTTCCTCAGCTCAGTGAAAGTTTTCTCTTTTATTTCTTTCATTCTTCTCTCAGCTCTGTGCTCTCCTTCTAAAACCCTTCTAATAGGATGTTGAAACCACTGACTCTACCTTCCAGGCTTTTGACTTTTTGCTTCATAGTCGCCAGCTTCATCCTTCTCTTTAACGTATTGTACTTCAAGAGAATCCCTTGATTTGATTTTCCTGCTTTAAATTGTGACTTCAGCCCGTCCACGGAGCTTTTTAAAAGTACCCACGCTGTTTTAAACTTTCAAGTGGTGAAAAGAAAGAGCACATGCATCCCAATGTTCATAGCAGCCACGTCCACGAGAGCCAAACTGGAAGGAGCCAAGATGCTCTCCAGCAGACAAATGGATAAAGATGTGGTTCATATACACAAGGGAATATTCCTCAGCCATCAGAAAGGATGAGTACCCACCGTGTGCATCCACATGGATGGAACCGGAGGGGATTATGCTGAGTGAAATAAGGCAAATAGAGAAAGATAATTATCATATGGTTTCACTCATATGTGGAACATAGGAATGGCACAGTGGACCATAGGGGAAGGGAGGGAAACCTGAAGGGGGAGAAATCAGAGAGGGAGCCAAACCGTGAGAGACCAAGGACCCCGGGAAACAATCTGAGGGTTTCAGACGGGAGGAGGGTGGGGGAGGGAGTAAGCAGGTGATGGGTATTGAGGAGGGCACGTGCTGTGATGAGCGTAGGGCGTTAATACATAACTAATGAATCACTGAACACTGCATCAAGGACTAATTATGTGCTATACAGTGGCTAACTGAACATAATTAAAAAAAAAAACAAATAAAATAAAGTTATTGAGGAATCCAAAAATATTTTTTTTCAAGTATTGGATTGCTCCTTGTTGGAGGTCAAGGAGAGGCCGTGACTGCTGGTTAACCTTGTAGCCAGCCCCTTGCAATTGGAGGCTCCTCGCCCCTCGGCGTCCCTGCAGCGTGTGCTCCCCACGCCCCACGCGCTTCCACAGCTGGAGCCGTTTGGCTGGACCCAGCCTCTAGAGAGCACTGTGTAGGTGAGCCCACCTGGACGGCAGTGGCAAGTCCACGTGGGGAGGGGCGTGGGGGTCTTGCCTTGCAACGCAGGAGACAAGGCTTGCGGGTAAGGCCCGCCCCTTCTTGCCCCGGGCCCCCACCAACCCAGAAGCTGTCTGTGGCCTCGCCCTCTTCCTGGCCTACGCGTGCTGCCGGGTTTCACGGCTTCCCTGGGACGCTGCGCAGGCCAGCAGCACACGGTTCCTGTTCGGATTTACACATAGACACAAGCCTCGTCGGAAAACTCCCTGGCTTTTACTCTTTTTCTCTACTGACACTGTTTCTCGTAAGTTTTTCGGGTTATTTAGCTTGCTGCTTTGCTTTCGTTCTGTTGATTTCCCTCCATGATGTGGGGGTCCCTGGATTTTTGTCCACGTGGACAGGTGCTGGTCTCGGTGGATCAGCACTGTGCGGGGAGGGGACGCCGCTTTCCTCCGCAGTGAGTCCATGTAGACGTGGCTGGGTCCCGGGCCTGGCGTTGACTTGGGAGACCCAGAGCCTAGCTGCCTGCCTTGTACTTAAGGTGTGGGGCTAACATGTTTCCTTTCCTGGGACTGGGGGCTGCTCTTGCCTGCCCCGGGCCTTTCATGACTTGAGGCACTGTCCTGCCTCTCGCACCCAAAGGGCGGCGCACAGGGTTCTTGTCCCAACCCCAGTGTTTCCTGTAGCTTGGTGTGTGCTAGAGCCTGCATGGCGAATGGCACAGCCTTGGTCCTGTGGTTAGGGTTCGATCCAGCTCTTTCCTGTTCCTTTCATTCATCACCTGTCTGCTTACTGCTTACTGTCTGCTGAGATTATTTTAGGCAGCTTTTGGGAGAAATCCCATTTTCCCATCTTTTCCCCCTTTCGTCTTGACACTTTTACACATCCCTCAGCAGTGTCGAAGTTTGCTGTCAGTTTGAGTCGCTTTAGGTCTTTGAGCATTTCCTCACTGTTTTGGTCTTCTGATGTGACCCTTCTCGGCTTTGTAGCACTAATACAGATTTGTTGGTGTAGGGCTCGTGTGTTTTCAAAAGGATTTAAACACGGAAAGGTGTGTGTGTTCTCCGTTACTAGTGAAAGAATTTTGGTTTTCCCAGTTTGTAACTATTTTCAGAGAAACTGAGTGTTTTTTTTCTTAGCTTTAATGAAGTAAAATTGACCAAAATGACATATTTAAGGTATACAGTGTGATGTTTTGGTGTATGTGTACGCTGTGAACTGATCACCACACTAAGCTAATTAACATCCATCAACTCATGCAGTTACCACTTGTATGTGTGTGGTAAGAACACATATGTTCTCTCCGCAAATTTCACATATACAATACCGCATTCTTAACTATAGGCACTGTGATGTACATTAGATCTCTGGAATTTATTCATACTGCATACCTGACACATTGTACTCTGTGAGTAATACCTCCCTGTCTTCCTCTCCCTCAAGACCCGGACATGGACCATTCTACTCTCTCTTATGAGATCAAAGTTTTTAGATTATGCATGTGAGATCAGGCAGTCTTTGCCTGTGCCTGGCTTATTTTACTTAGTGTCATGTCCTCCAGGTTCATCCATGTGTTGCAACTGGCAGGATTTCTTTCTTTTTACGGGCTGAATAATATCCTGTTGTGTGAATACACCACATTTTTTCATCCATCCGTCCATTGATAGACATTTTAGTTTGCTTCCCTCTCTCAGCTGCTGTGAATAATGCTGCACTGGCCAGGGAAGTGAGTGCAAATAACCTTCAAGATATAGAGGTAAATTGGGGTGCCTGGGTGGCTCAGTGGGTTAAAGCCTCTGCCTTCGGCTCAGGTCATGATTCCAGGGTCCTGGGATCGAGCCCCACATCGGGCTCTCTGCTCAGCAGGGAGCCTGCTTCCTCCTCTCTGTCTGCCTCTCTGCCTACTTGTGATCTCTGTCTGTCAAATAAATAAAATCTTAAAAAAAAGATATAGAGATAAATCTAGTATATCTAGTATTTCAAAGGCCATTCTGCTATTCAAAGGCCAATTTCTGAGATAATACTTAAAATTCTTTTTTTTTTTATTACTGCTAGCCAAAAATTCAAATCCCCGATTGTGAAATTGGTAATTACATAGTTAGGCGGGGTCAGGATTTTACTAAGATCTTATTTTCAGTTTTCATATTATAATTATCATTGCTTAGATTCTCATTTCACAGTTGAAATGGCAGAACAGAGGACTGTTGTCTACTCCTCTAGTTTTTCATCATGATTTATGGAAAAAAACACCTATTTATTTGCTCTTAATTAACTTTCTGTAAGAACTTGTTGTCATCTACCACAGTGTAGACTGAGGAACAAAACAAAATCATGGACCGTCTAACTTACATTGTTTTGTGATAATATATTGGTCTCAGATTAAATTGCAGCTTTATTATAAATCCCTATGCTCTTTTGAAGGATTGCCTATTTTTTAAAAGCAGGCAAAGCCTCTAAAATCTATGAGAGATGCTAAAATTATGATTGATTCTTTTGCTTTTAAAATTTCCAATCTTTTTTCTCATTTTGAACTGGAAAAACATATTGACTTTTTTGGTGGAGATGTAGGAACATTCATATTTATTTAGCTGGAGAGGGAAGATTATGAATTTGAAATTTCAAAGCCATTTCTTAGTCAAAGGGTAATGGAATTTTAGAACCGAAAGGCATCTCAGATAGCTTTGTGATGATGCGTAAAGAGCAGAGAACTGAAGTCAGAAATCCAGAGGTCAAGTTCCTGCTTTCCATTTCGTAGCTGTATGACCCAACTTGAGTTACATGAATTCTTTAAACTCATTTTCCTCATCTGTGAAAGGAAGATAATCCCTGCCCTGTTAATTTTACTGCTTTACTGCAGGGATCAAATGACACAGTATACACGAAAAGTATACTAGGAACTGTGAGCTCCTGTCAAATATAGGATGATTATTTTTGTAAAAGAGAAAACAAACATCTGTTGGTTCCTCCTGGATGAGAGGAGGCAGTTGGTTTATTTTGACTTGTTCTCTATGTAGTGGTGGGATAAACACCTGAAGCTGTTTTGGTTTTCCCCTGGTTATGCTATGATAAACACCCAGATTTATACATACAGTGTTATTTCCCTGCCTTAAATCTCTCTCTTTTTTTTTTAAAGATTTTATTTATTTATTTGACAGAGAGAAATCACAAGTAGATGGAGAGGCAGGCAGAGAGAGAGAGGGAAGCAGGCTCCCTGCCGAGCAGAGAGCCCGACACGGGACTTGATCCCAGGACCCTGAGATCATAACCTGAGCTGAAGGCAGCAGCTTAACCCACTGAGCCACCCAGGCACCCCTAAATCTCTCTCTTATCATAACTTTTGTAACACCCTTCTTTGGGCCTGTTTTTATCCATTTGGAGCCAAGCACTACAGAAATGGCTTTTATTTTTGTTTCTTATTTAATAAACTAGGTAGAGCTCCCCACCCGCAATTTACTTTGCCAGATGACTGTGAAATTCTTGATTGTTATGTTTCCTTTTATAGCTGCTTCTACAAAGTGTCTAAAACATCTGGAGGTTGACTTTCTGCTTTGGTCTAAGGTCAGCTGGAACAAAGTGGCCCCAATTCCCTTCCAGAGTTCTCAAGATAATTAAAAGGAAACTGAGTGCCTCATGTTTAATAGAATCATTTAGGTTCATTAAATAAAAGGGTCCAGGATAAGGAAATTGAATATTCAGATTTAAGATACAGTCAAGTGAAGCTTACTATATTCACTTAAGCAGATTTGGGGAAACAGACAATAAGTCATTCAAGTAGGGAAAAGTGAAGATTCATGTCCAGCTAGAGAATAGAAAGGGAGAAAAGTATATGAAAACTTTACAGCCCCTTCATATATTATTTTTAGGGACAAGAATGGAAATGGTGTAAGCTAGGAAGTAGAGAAGCCGTTAAAACATTAAGGATGCTTCAGAACGTGTAGAAAATCAATTTTTTTTTTCCTGAAACAAGTATTTTCCCATGGATCTCTTTCCATTCATAAGGAGAAGACTTGGCATGCAGATGGTTTCCCATGTGCTCATCAGGAAGAAAGCCTGAATTTTTAAAACTTGAGAATAGTTTTTGGCTTACAGAAAAGTTACAATGAGAGTGCAAAGAGGTCTCCTGTATTCCTCCTCTCTTTCCCCTATGGTAACATCTTAAGTTGGTGTGGTACAGTTCTCACAACTGATGAACCAGTAATGATAGGAGTATTAAGTTCCTACCTTACTCAGATTGCCTTAGTGCTTTTTTCTTTGACGTCATACTTCTCTCTATCCCAAAACTCCATCCAGGGAACCCCATTAGGGGTTAGTCCTCCTGTCTCCTCAGTCCTCTCCAGACGGTGATATTTTCTAAGACTTCCCTTGTTTTTGATAACCCTGACAGTTTTTTTTAAAAGAGTTATTAAGAGAGTTTGTGCACGCACCAGCATTGCGGGGAGGGCGGCGCGGAGGGCCAGAGGCAGCGGGAGAGGGAGAGACTGTCCAGCAGAATATGTGCTGGGCGCAGAGCCGGAGCTGGGGCTGGATCTCTTGACTCTGCGATCACGACCTGAGTCAAAACCAGGAGTCAGTCAGTTAACAAATAGAGCCGCCCAGGAGCCCTGATCGTGACAGTTTTGAGGTATACTCGTCAGGTATTTTGGAGAATGTCCCTCAGCGAGATGTGTCTGCGGTTTTTCTCATGGACAGCGCAGGGTTATGGGTTCTAGGGAGGAAGACTAGAAGGGTAAAGTGTCATTTTCATTTCTTCATGGTAAAATCATTCCCCCCCCAACCCTTTCCATACTGTACGTTTTGGAAGGGAGTCACTGTGTGCCGTCCACATGAGGTGGAGAGGACAGATCTAAGTTTAAGAAAAAAGTGATTGTTGGCAAGCATTTGGATCATTAAGTGACCTCCTAATTGTGTTTATCAGGGGCATTTGACCAGTAAAACTAGGTGTGTGTGTGTTTTGCGGCTAACATCTTGGGAAGCACATTGAGTGGCCCTGTTAAGAGCAGGACCCTCCTTTAGGGCAACTTTCTTAGTCCATGGGACGGGGCTCACATGACAGGGTCTGAAAATTCAGTCTACCACTGGCATCCCTTCTCTGACCGGCTTCAGGTCCTGCCCGGCCTCGAATCAGGTCAGAAGACCCTCACATGGGAGTGAACTTCCAGCTCCCCTGGAGGGCTTGTTAACGCACCGGATCCAGGCCTCCGCACCCCCCGCTTGCCTGACTCAGTAGGTCTGGAGCCGGGGTCTGAGAATTTCAGTTTTAACAAGTTCTCAGGTGATACTAATGCTGGGAATGGCACTTTGAGAATCCCTGGGGTCTCCCGTAGAGTCAAAATAACTGAGGCACGTTATTTTAATCCCCTCCTGTGCTGTTGCCCCAGAATTACAGTATATTTGTTAGGCCTTTATCTTTCACTTAAGGTTGCTATGAGAAACAACTGTGTAATATCTATTTCCTTCATGCTTTCTGCGAAGCTAGTTCTGTGGATGCTGCTGTTTGGCAAAATCTCCTCCTTAGGGTCTCCCATTTGAATTACTGCACCCTCAGAAACTCCTGGAGGATCTGCTCTTGGAGAAACAGAATGGTATGATATCTTGCTTTGGCCTCTGGAAGGCTTTTAGTCTCAGGGAACACAACTGTATTGACTTCTTTTGTTCCTCTATTCTTTACTCCTTGATGCTACGGCCCTTGATGCTGTGGTTTCTCCAATGTATTTTTGTATTGTAAGCAGTTTATAAGCACCATGGCCTTTTTGGAAATTAATAATCATAACTGACATATACTCTACACTAAATGTTTATATCCGTTCTAACACTTAGTTCTGTTATTTTCCCATTTTACAGATGAGAAAGTAAACCAGGTTCATCACCTCCTTAGAGGTCAGCCAGCTACAAAGTGGTGGACCCGGGCCTGTGGGCTGTAGCCCTCCCACTTGGTGCTTCTCAGTTCACTGGAATTTAAGAGGAGCCATGTGGTCTGGAGGACAGGAGCCAGGTGGCCAGTTGCTGCTTTTATCCCTGGGATTTGGTACTTCTTCCTGACTCTGCTTCCTCATTTTTACACTGGGGGATAGCAATACTGTCTTCAGAAGTTGTGAAGAAAATTATGGGCGTCAAGTACTTAGCAGAATGCCACGTTCACGGTAGGTGCTCAGTATGTTCTTTCTTTCAGAGCTGCTTGCCTACATGAGGTTATTCCATGTAATTGTGTGACTAATAACATCTCAGTGACTAAATGATTTGATTTGTAAAGGAATACATTAGGACTCAATAAAGAAACTATTGCTCGCTTGCTTCATATGGCCCCTGAAGTTTGCATGTATACTTAGAATTCTTTTGATATTTCTATTATACACAGATTTTAAGAAATAAAGTTTAAGAGGCTGATGAAGCAACTTAGAAAAAATGATAAAGTAATCCCACTGCCTGAGCAACATAAAGTTTGTGTTCCTGAGAGGCATGGGTCAAAGAACTCTGTCGAGGATACCAGAAATATGAAATCTTTCATTAGCTATGAGGTTTTGAAGTTGGGTAGTCAAACCCTGAATTATCTGCCTTGTGGTTTTGGGTAAAATTTTGCCTAGGGAATTCTTTGTTTTTGCCTTTAATGTTTGGGGTGTTTAAAAAAAAAAAGTGAATAGCAAATATATTTCATTTCATTACCTGATCTGATATTCTGAGCCTTCTACTGATTAGCATTCTACCCCTTCTCCCTCTAGTTACTAGTTTGCTTATTTTCTAGCTTGTTTTTTTTTTTTTTTTTTTGCCCCCTCCTTGAAGCAGTGCTCTGTTTCTCAAAAGAGATCAGTCTGCAGTTGTGGCGATTTGGGTCTCCGTGTTCTTTGACATCATTCTCAACATATGAACTGCTTTTAGGAGAAATCAAGCAGAGTCTGGAATGGGAAATGCAGGGGGGGACCTACAGTGCCTATAAATCTCTTCAGCGTGGCGTAAATTCCCCTTTAAAATAATGTTTTGGAAGCTAAGGTCCAAGAAACAAGATCTTACAATATGGCAGTGATAATTTACTATTATAACTCAAGGGAGAAAAAAAAAATAGCCCACCGTCAGTAACGTAGAAGGTCTGTGTTCCCAGATCGTCAACACATCCGCTTTCTTCTGTGACTATCAGCAATCCAGAATTGACTAATGATGTTCAGTGTTCCTCTGCCTGTTTGTAAATCGGACATTTGCATTCATCATTCTTTATCATTCCTTCTTGATTGGGAGAGCTGGCTCATTTCAATGCTAAAAATTCCCAGAGATGAAAATGCTGTTTCTTTTTTGCTTAGGCTCTTATCTGAAAACATTTTCTTGAAGTTTTGACAGCTGCAGGGAAAGTAACAGTACAATAGGAGGAACACAGGCTTTGGAGGCCGATAAAAAGCTTGGAATCCCTGAGCACCTTACTCAGATTTCATGCCCCCTTCCACATACATCAAATATATACATAGCAGTACGAATTTGACAAGACCGTGGTGAGGGTTAAATGGAATGACGCACATACAGAGCCTGGGATGGTGCGAGGGACACAGGAGGTGCTCAGAAATGGCCATTTTTATTCCTTGGTTGCCCTATTTGAATCTATATGAACATGCCTCTAAGAAGAACGCCTTGCAGAATTCTCAGCCGAAGGAACCAGAAGGACAGAACTAAGTGCTCTCTTAAAAGTCAAAACATCTTGCTCCTCCTCATCATTCAGAAATGACAGATGTTGTGAAACAGTAAACTGATAGGTGCATTTCCCTTCACAGAAATTACACGATCTGGAGGATTTCTAATAGCCTGAAGTCCAGCTGACACTCGATGACTAATATTTAAAATAAATAATAGACAACAAAATTAATAGCTGGCATTTTAAGTGCTGTAGCTTGTCACCAAATACCATAGCTCCCTAAACCATTAGCTGCCACCTTCTGTAATTGGTAGAACAGTACTATACCATGCCCAATGGTGCTAAAATGTTCTCTAATACCCGCAGACAAGTCTCTGGCCTATTTTTGGTGCTCCATTTAACTTTTTGCCAAATATGAATTACTGGGGTTGGAACTATTCAAATGCTGCCTCATGCTAGCTTTTAGATTGATCCTAATTGCATTAATTGATAGTAATTTCCCCATCCAAAACTTTTGGGGAATAATTGAGTCTTGGTAAGACTTCTGAAGCCACTGAGGGGCCACCACCTGAAGACTTACAGTGTGCTACAATGACAAACAATGCAAGCTAGGATGGAGTTGTACAAAAATGTATTTATAAACTGTGTCTTCTGTGACAACAGTTCTCAAACAGTTGGCAAATAAGATTCCTCGGGCCAGGTACAAGATGTGAGCAAACAGTGAAAAGAGCTAGTGTTGAGTATAGAATTTTCCCAGCTCTCCTATAGAACCCACGATCTCATATTTCTCTGATGTTCCCATTCACTTATTGCACTAAATGAAGGAATTGTGGAGGGCTCCTGTGGGTGAAACAGTCTTCCAGACACTGTGTTGTGTGTCTATGGGAAAAGGAGGTAAGGTAGGGGAGAGAGCATTCTTGCTCTTGCATGACTTTGCCTTTTGAGACCTAGCTTGTACCCCACCTCACTAAGAGTACAGTAGCAAAGCATATTAGCAAAGTGAATGTGTAGTTCTTCTCCTAAGGGGTTGGACAGTATGTAAGGCAAAGCAACCTGTTTGTAGGCCCATTTGGAAATCTGTAAAATACATATTAAAAAAGTAAATCACTTTTGACCTAGCTTGGCCACTGCTAGGAATTTACTCTATGGATATATTTGCTCACATTAGGCTGAGATTTCTGCGAAAGAATATTCTTGGCAGTGGTATTTTTGTTGTTGTTGTTGTTTTTTAAAGATTTTATTTATTTATTTGACAGAGAGAGATCACAAGTAGGCAGAGAGGCAGACAGAGAGGAGGAAGCAGGCTCCCGGATGAGCAGAGAGCCCGATGCGGGACTCGATCCCAGGACCCTGGGATCATGACCTGAGCCGAAGGCAGAGGCTTTAACCCACTGAGCCACCCAGGTGCCCTTGGCAGTGGTATTTGTAATGTACGCTCAGAAAGAGCTTGAATGTTGATCAGTGGGGGACTGGTGAAACAAATCATGATCCAGCCAGGGAATGGAATACTATATTAAAAAGAACAAGATGGCACTATTGGTCCTGACATGAACGATGGCCAACGCAAGTTTGTAAGTACAATGAACCAGTTGAAGAAAGGATGTGTACTATGGAGATAGGTGCCATTAAAATTTTTTTTTTATTTTTTTAATTTCTTTTCAGTGTACCAGAATTCATTGTTTATGTACCACACCCAGTGCTCCGTGCAATCTGTGCCCTCCATAATACCCACCACCAGGCTCACCCAACCTCCCACCCCCCACCCCTTCAAAACCCTCATATTGTTTTTCAGAGTCCGTAGTGTCTCATGGTTCGTCTCCACCTCTAGTTTCCCCCAACTCCCTTCTCTCCATCTCCCTGTGTCCTCCGTGTTATTTCTTATGCTCCACAAATAAGTGAAACCATATGATAATTGACTCTCTCTGCTTGACTTATTTCACTCAGCATAATCTCTTCCAGTCCTGTCCATGTTGCTACAAAAGTTGGGTATTGGAGGGAGGAGTCAAGATGGCGGAGAAGTAGCAAGCTGAGACTGCTTCAGCTAGCCGGAGATCAGCTAGATAGCTTATCTAAAGATTGCAAACACCTGAAAATCCATCGGCAGACCGAAGAGAAGAAGAACAGCAATTCTGGAAACAGAAAAACAACCACTTTCTGAAAGGTAGGACCGGCGGAGAAGTGAATCCAAAGCGACGGGAAGATAGACCCCGGGGGGAGGGGCCGGCTCCCGGCAAGCGGCGGAGCAACCGCACACAAAATCAGGACTTTTAAAAGTCTGTTCCGCTGAGGGACATCAGTCCAGAGGCTAAACCGGGGCGAAGCCCACGCGGGGTCAGCGTGGCCTCAGGTCCCGCAGGGTCACAGAAGGATCGGGGGTGTCTGAGTGTCGCAGAGCTTGCGGGTATTGGAACGGGAAAGCCGGCTACAGAGACAGAGCCGACAGTAAGCTCACAGCTCAGTGTTACCTTGAACCGGTCGCAGGCTCGGTGAGCTCGGAGCGCGGCCGGAGGTCAGGCAGACGGGAGTAACTGGGCGCTGTTCTCTGAGGGCGCACTGAGGAGTGGGGCCCTGGGCTCTCGGCTCCTCCGGGCCGGAGACCAGGAGGCCGCCATTTGTGTTCCCGTCCTCTGGAACTCTACGGAAAGCGCTCAGGGAACAAAAGCTCCTGAAAGCAAACCTGAGCAGATTACTCACCCTGGCCCCGGGTAAGGGCGGTGTAATTCCGCCTGGGGCAAAGACAATTGAGAATCACTACAACAGGCCCCTCCCCCAGAAGATCAACAAGAAATCCAGCGGAGACCAAGTTCACCTACCAAGGAGTGCGGTTTCAATACCAAGGAGAGCAGCAGAATTCCAGAGGAGGAGAAAGCAAAGCACGGAACTCATGGCTTTTTTCCTGTGATTTTTTTTTAGTCTTGCAGTTAATTTAATTTTTTCTTTTTCATTTTTTTTTTCTTTTTTTCTTTTTCTTCTCGCCTTCGGGTAAATTTTTTTTTTTTTTAACTGTTACCTTTTTCTTTTTTAACAATTTTTTACTAGTTTATCTAATATATATATTTTTTCTTTTTTACATTTTTCTCAGGTGTTTTCTTTTTTTAAAAAAATTTTTTTTCTTTTCTTTTTTTTTCTTTCTTCCTTTTTGAACCTCTTTTTATCCCCTTTCTCCCCACTCACGATTTTGGATCTCTTCTAATTTAGTTAAAGCATATTTTCCTGGGGTTGTTGCCACCCTTTTAGTATTTTACTTGCCCCTTCATTTACTCTTATCTGGCCAAAATGACAAGACGTAAAAATTCAACGCAAAAAAAAGAACAAGAGGCAGTACCAAAGGCTAGGGACCTAATCAATACAGACATCGGTAACATGTCAGATCTAGAGTTCAGAATGACAATTCTCAAGGTTCTAGCTGGGCTCGAAAAAGGCATGGAAGATATTAGAGAAACCCTCTCGAGAGATATAAAAGCCCTTTCTGGAGAAATAAAAGAACTAAAATCTAACCAAGTTGAAATCAAAAAAGCTATTAATGAGGTGCAATCAAAAATGGAGGCTCTAACTGCTAGGATAAATGAGGCAGAAGAAAGAATTAGTGATATAGAAGACCAAATGACAGAGAATAAAGAAGCTGAGCAAAAGAGGGACAAACAGCTACTGGACCACGAGGGGAGAATTCGAGAATTAAGGGACACCATAAGACGAAACAACATTAGAATAATTGGGATTCCAGAAGAAGAAGAAAGAGAGAGGGGAGCAGAAGGTATACTGGAGAGAATTATTGGGGAGAATTTCCCCAATATGGCAAAGGGAACGAGCATCAAAATTCAGGAGGTTCAGAGAACGCCCCTCAAAATCAATAAGAATAGGCCCACACCCCGTCACCTAATAGTAAAATTTACAAGTCTCAGTGACAAAGAGAAAATCCTGAAAGCAGCCCGGGAAAAGAAGTCTGTAACATACAATGGTAAAAATATTAGATTGGCAGCTGACTTATCCACAGAGACCTGGCAGGCCAGAAAGAGCTGGCATGATATTTTTAGAGCACTAAACGAGAAAAACATGCAGCCCAGAATACTATATCCAGCTAGGCTATCATTGAAAATAGAAGGAGAGATTAAAAGCTTCCAGGACAAACAACAACTGAAAGAATTTGCAAATACCAAACCAGCTCTACAGGAAATATTGAAAGGGGTCCTCTAAGCAAAGAGAGAGCCTACAAGTGGTAGATCAGAAAGGAACAGAGACCATATACAATAACAGTCACCTTACAGGCAATACAATGGCACTAAATTCATATCTCTCAATAGTTACCCTAAATGTGAATGGGCTAAATGCCCCTGTCAAAAGACACAGGGTATCAGAATGGATAAAAAAACAAAACCCATCTATATGTTGCCTCTAAGAAACTCATTTTAAGCCCGAAGACACCTCCAGATTTAAAGTGAGGGGGTGGAAAAGAATTTACCATGCTAATGGACATCAGAAGAAAGCAGGAGTGGCAATCCTTATATCAGATCAATTAGATTTTAAGCCAAAGACTATAATAAGAGATGAGGAAGGACACTATATCATACTCAAAGGGTCTGTCCAACAAGAAGATTTAACAATTTTAAATATCTATGCCCCCAACGTGGGAGCAGCCAACTATATAAACCAATTAATAACAAAATCAAAGAAACACATCAACAACAATACAATAATAGTAGGGGACTTTAACACTCCCCTCACTGAAATGGACAGGTCATCCAAGCAAAAGATCAGCAAGGAAATAAAGGCCTTAAACGACACACTGGACCAGATGGACATCACAGATATATTCAGAACATTTCATCCCAAAGCAACAGAATACACATTCTTCTCTAGTGCACATGGAACATTCTCTAGAATAGATCACATCCTCGGTCCTAAATCAGGACTCAACCGGTATCAAAAGATTGGGATCATTCCCTGCATATTTTCAGACCACAATGCTCTAAAGCTAGAACTCAACCACAAAAGGAAGTTTGGAAAGAACCCAAATACATGGAGACTAAACAGTATCCTTCTAAAGAATGAATGGGTCAACCGGGAAATTAAAGAAGAATTGAAAAAAATCATGGAAACAAATGATAATGAAAATACAACGGTTCAAAATCTGTGGGACACAATAAAGGCAGTCCTGAGAGGAAAATATATAGCGGTACAAGCCTTTCTCAAGAAACAAGAAAGGTCTCAGGTACACAACCTAACCCTACACCTAAAGGAGCTGGAGAAAGAACAAGAAAGAAACCCTAAGCCCAGCAGGAGAAGAGAAATCATAAAGATCAGAGCAGAAATCAATGAAATAGAAACCAAAAAAACAATAGAAAAAATCAACGAAAGTAGGAGCTGGTTCTTTGAAAGAATTAATAAAATTGATAAACCCCTGGCCCGACTTATCAAAAAGAAAAGAGAAAGGACCCAAATAAATAAAATCATGAATGAAAGAGGAGAGATCACAACTAACACCAAAGAAATACAAACTATTATAAGAACATACTATGAGCAACTCTACGGCAATAAATTTGACAATCTGGAAGAAATGGATGCATTCCTAGAAACATATAAACTACCACAACTGAACCAGGAAGAAATAGAAAGCCTGAACAGACCCATAACCAGTAAGGAGATTGAAACAGTCATTAAAAATCTCCAAACAAACAAAAGCCCAGGGCCAGATGGCTTCCCGGGGGAATTCTACCAAACATTTAAAGAAGAACTAATTCCTATTCTCCTGAAACTGTTCCAAAAAATAGAAATGGAAGGAAAACTACCAAACTCATTTTATGAGGCCAGCATCACCTTGATCCCAAAACCAGACAAGGATCCCACCAAAAAAGAGAGCTATAGACCAATATCCTTGATGAACACAGATGCGAAAATACTCAACAAAATACTAGCCAATAGGATTCAACAGTACATTAAAAAGATTATTCACCACGACCAAGTGGGATTTATTCCAGGGCTGCAAGGTTGGTTCAACATCCGCAAATCAGTCAATGTGATACAACACATCAATAAAAGAAAGAACAAGAACCATATGATACTTTCAATAGATGCTGAAAAAGCATTTGACAAAGTACAGCATCCCTTCCTGATCAAAACTCTTCAAAGTGTAGGGATAGAGGGCACATACCTCAATATCATCAAAGCCATCTATGAAAAACCCACCGCAAATATCATTCTCAATGGAGAAAAACTGAAAGCTTTTCCACTAAGGTCAGGAACACGGCAGGGATGTCCATTATCACCACTGCTATTCAACATAGTACTAGAGGTCCTAGCCTCAGCAATCAGACAACAAAAGGAAATTAAAGGCATCCAAATTGGCAAAGAAGAAGTCAAATTATCACTCTTCGCAGATGATATGATACTATATGTGGAAAACCCAAAAGACTCCACTCCAAAACTGCTAGAACTTATACAGGAATTCAGTAAAGTGTCAGGATATAAAATCAATGCACAGAAATCAGTTGCATTTCTCTACACCAACAGTAAGACAGAAGAAAGAGATATTAAGGAGTCAATCCCATTTACAATTGCATCCAAAACCATAAGATACCTAGGAATAAACCTAACCAAAGAGACACAGAATCTATACTCAGAAAACTATAAAGTACTCATGAAAGAAATTGAGGAAGACACAAAGAAATGGAAAAATGTTCCATGCTCCTGGATTGGAAGAATAAATATTGTGAAAATGTCTATGCTACCTAAAGCAATCTACACATTTAATGCAATTCCTATCAAAGTACCATCCATCTTTTTCAAAGAAATGGAACAAATAATGCTAAAATTTATATGGAACCAGAAAAGACCTCGAATAGCCAAAGGGATATTGAAAAAAAAAGCCAACGTTGGTGGCATCACAATTCCGGACTTCAAGCTCTATTACAAAGCTGTCATCATCAAGACAGCATGGTACTGGCACAAAAACAGACACATAGATCAATGGAATAGAATAGAGAGCCCAGAAATAGACCCTCAAATCTATGGTCAACTCATCTTCGACAAAGCAGGAAAGAATGTCCAATGGAAAAAAGACAGCCTCTTCAATAAATGGTGCTGGGAAAATTGGACAGCCACATGCAGAAAAATGAAATTGGACCATTTCCTTACACCACACACAAAAATAGACTCAAAATGGATGAAGGACCTCAATGTGCGAAAGGAATCCATCAAAATCCTTGAGGAGAACACAGGCAGCAACCTCTTCGACCTCTGCCGCAGCAACATCTTCCTAGGAACAACGCAAAAGGCAAGGGAAGCAAGGGAAAAAATGAACTATTGGGATTTCATCAAGATCAAAAGCTTTTGCACAGCAAAGGAAACAGTTAACAAAATCAAAAGACAACTGACAGAATGGGAGAAGATATTTGCAAACGACATATCAGATAAAGGACTAGTGTCCAGAATCTATAAAGAACTTAGCAAACTCAACACCCAAAGAACAAATAATCCAATCAAGAAATGGGCAGAGGACATGAACAGACATTTCTGCAAAGAAGACATCCAGATGGCCAACAGACACATGAAAAAGTGCTCCATATCACTCGGCATCAGGGAAATACAAATCAAAACCACAATGAGATATCACCTCACACCAGTCAGAATGGCTAAAATCAACAAGTCAGGAAATGACAGATGCTGGCGAGGATGTGGAGAAAGGGGAACCCTCCTACACTGTTGGTGGGAATGCAAGCTGGTGCAGCCACTCTGGAAAACAGCATGGAGGTTCCTCAGAATGTTGAAAATAGAACTGCCCTATGACCCAGCAATTGCACTATTGGGTATTTACCCTAAAGATACAAATGTAGTGATCCAAAGGGGCACATGCACCCGAATGTTTATAGCAGCAATGTCCACAATAGCCAAACTATGGAAAGAACCTAGATGTCCATCCACAGATGAATGGATCAAGAAGATGTGGTATATATACACAATGGAATACTATGCAGCCATCAAAAGAAATGAAATCTTGCCATTTGCGACAACATGGATGGAACTAGAGCGTATCATGCTTAGCGAAATAAGTCAAGCAGAGAAAGACAACTATCATATGATCTCCCTGATATGAGGAAGTGGTGATGCAACATGGAGGCTTAAGTGGGTAGGAGAAGAATCAATGAAACAAGATGGGATTGGGAGGGAGACAAACCATAAGTGACTCTTAATCTCACAAAACAAACTGAGGGCTGTTGGTGGGAGGGGGTTTGGGAGAAGGGGGTGGGATTATGGACATTGGGGAGGGTATGTGCTTTGGTGAGTGCTGTGAAGTGTGTAAACCTGGTGATTCACAGACCTGTACCCCTGGGGATAAAAATATATGTTTATAAAAAAAAAAAAAAAAAAAGAAAGGACAAATACCCAACTTTTGTAGCAGCATGGACGGGACTGAAAGAGATTATTATGCTGAGTGAAATAAGTCAAGCAGAGAGAGTCAATTATCATATGGTTTCACTTATTTGTGGAGCATAACAAATAGCATGGAGGACATGGGGAGTTAGAGAGGAGAAGGGAGTTGGGGGAAATTGGAAGGGGAGGTGAACCATGAGAGACTATGGACTCTGAAAAACAATCTGAGGATTTTGAAGGGGTGGGGGGTGGGAGTTTGGGGTACTAGGTGGTGGGTATTATAAAGGGCACGAATTGCATGGAGCACTGGGTGTGGTGAAAAATAATGAATACTGTTATGCTGAAAATAAAAAATAAATTAAAAAAAAAAAAAAAAAAAAAAGTTGGGTATTCATCCTTTCTGATGGAGGCATAATACTCCATAGTGTATATGGACCACATCTTCCTTATCCATTCATCCGTTGAAGGGCATCTTGGTTCTTTCCACAGTTTGGCGACCGTGGCCATTGGTGCTATGAACATTGGGGTACAGATGGCCCTTCTTTTCACTACATCTGTATCTTTGGGGTAAATACCCAGTAGTGCAATTGCAGGGCCATAGGAAAGCTTTATTTTTAATTTCTTAATGAATCTCCACACTGTTCTCCAAAGTGGCTGCACCAACTTGCATTCCCACCAACAGTGTAAGAGGGTTCCCCTTTCTCCACATCCTCTCCAACACATGTTGTTTACTGTCTTGTTGATTTTGGCCATTCTAACTGGTGTAAGGTGGTATCTCAATGTGGTTTGATCTCCCTGATGTCTAGCGATGATGATAGGTGCCATTTTTATTTCCATATAGAGGGTGTGTGTGCGCGTGTGTGTGTGTGTGTCGGGTTTGGATTGTGCACATCCACTTAAACACAGATTTTCTCTATAGTACTGTAAATCTATTTTCCTTAGAACTTCTTTTTTTTTAAGATTTTATTTATTTGACAGAAAGAGACACACAGAGAGAGGGAACACAAGCAGGGGGAGTGGGAGAGGGAGAAGCAGGCTTCCCACGAGCAGGGAGCCTGATTCGGGGCACAGTCCCAGGACCCTTGGATCATGACCTGAGCTGAAGGCCGACGCTTAATGACTGAGCCACCCAGGCGCCCTCCTTAGGACTTCTTAATGTTTTCTGTAGCTTTATTGTAACAATATGGTATATAATATACATAACACCAAATTGGTATTAATCAAGTGTTTGTTATCAGTAAGGCTTCCAGTCAAGTGTAGGGTATTGCTGGTTCAGTTTTGGGGTACTGAAAAGTTGTGGATTTTTCCCTTAGGGAGGTGCCCCAATCCCAGTGTTGTTTGTTATAGATATATGTTGTTATACACACACACACACACACACACACACACACACCGTATATACTCCTAGAGAGGATTGATGGAAGCTCAAGCTGTAAAATTTTAGTGCTAAAATTTAGCAGTATCTCAATAAAGTAGGAGTATAGAGACTGAGAGGATTGGGACTTTTTATTCTTACTTTAGATCTTTTACTCTTGTTTACCTAACTATATACTTTGGTAATTCTAAAAATACCAAAACAAGTGAATATTCTAAGAGCAGAAAGTGATGAGGTACTGAGAAGCAGTTGGAATTGACAATGAATTGCTGTTACTAATGATGATAATAACTGAAATATCCAGAGTGCTTACAATGCCAAAAGATGAACATTTGACATAGATTATCTCGTTCGAATTCTCATACCTGCCAACACTGATTTAAAATGAGAGACCCAGGGCATTGCAAGGTTAAGTAACTAGTCCAAGGTCACACAGTTAACTCAATAAGTGCAGAACCTCCGAACGCCAAAGGCTTTCTGTTACCTACTAAGCTATGCTTCTCTTCCACCCTCTACAGCATTCTCTATTCCTGTGTTGCCTGTTTAGGGAGGTGAGGCTTCTGGAGTACCATAACCGCGACCATGTTGCGGGGCTGGGAGAGGAGAAGGAAGAACTTGCCTGACTTTAGGCATTATTTTGGAGCAGAAAGGAAGGTTTCCTTTCTAGACTGTTTTCTTCCTTTGAAACCATCAATTTTTTAATAAGGGGTTTGCATGCCAGAGCATTGATATTTTCAGCAATTTGTAATAATTTATCAGCTTTCAGAGGGTTGGTTGCTTTGCACACACATACTGATAAGGGCAGAAGGCAGCTTGGGTAGTTGGGGTGACCATGGGGTAGAGGCTGGGCAGTGACTCATGAGGAATGGGTGTGAGTTCAGCCTCCTCTGGCCAGTGCAGTATGATCATTGTAGTTGTACCCAGGTACGATCAGTTACAGCACAAAGGTAGTTCTTTGGCGTCTGACGTTGTAACTGTTATCTTGGATGAGACACTAGAAAGATAGCACTGCTCCGTTTCCAGCCACTTTTCATTGCAGAGTGCCCTCTGCTGAAGAAGCAGGGAGCCTTACCAAGAGTTTTGCACATGATTAGCTCTGTGCATATTTTTTCTTCTTTCTGTTGTAGGGGAGAAAAAGTAGTTTTCCCTCTACACTTCTAGGTTCTCGTTTGAGGACCCTCTGGAATAAAAGATGAAGAGGAGAAAAACAGAAGTTTAATAACATGTTATTAAATATGTTATTGTTTAATAACCATTTATTTAATAACCATAAATAATACATATTATTACATACCTATGTAATATGTATATATAAAATATACAATACATAATATACATAATCATTAAATAACCATAAATTTCCATGGGACAAGCCCAGGAACATTATGTAACTCACCATAAGGGCCCAAGCCATCACCTGAATACCACCTCCAGTTAGAGATGAGATGATGGGGCAGGGGGTTGACGCCAGGTATGGGAGGTTTTCAGGCAAAGCACAGTAGACCGGGGGAAGTTTGTTATGTGGATTTAAGATTCTGTTTTCTCCAGTGGTACGAGTTTCCAGAGACTGACCCTTTTCTTCCTGGGATGGGGAGGGTGACACCCTTATACATAGAGATTTCCTTATCAGTGTAAGTTTCTCTTAGGAAAGCAAACATGTACTAGGTTTTCAGAGCTTTTCCTATGTCCGCTGTTTCTTTTTAGAATTCCAAAATTTTTAATTTTAATTCCACCCTCCTGAGTCTCTTGTTTCATAAGGATGATCTTCAGCTGGTTATTATTATGCTGAAGAGGTCTATTTTGAAGTGGCAAATTCTGTCCCCTTCACTCTGTTCTCTTTTTTTCCATATATCTGTGTATCTACATGTGTATATGTAATTAAAGCCTTTTACCTGTCCTTAGCGTAGACCTATATTTGGCTTTAAGTATAACACACCACACATGACACTCCCCAAATACAAAGCCAGACACAACTATGAAATCACCTTGCTTGTTATTTTTGTCCTTGAACTGACATTTGTACTTAGGCATGTCAAGAATGAAAAGCCCATCAAAATCTCCGCTTGGTGCAATGCTCAGGTAGGTATGCATATAACTCCAGTTTCTTTCTTCTGCCCTTTGCCAAAATCTTTGCAAACCCTTTGATCTTCCTCTATTCTCACCCTGCTTCTGAGACCTATTTTGCTTTACTTTTCAAGTATTGACAAGTCTTTACAAGTAAACCTCTTTACAGGTTTGCAAAATTCTTTATAGCGGGAATGATAGGTTGTGGTTTAGTTCTGTGCCCAGGTTTTCACTCAAAACTACTGTAAACTTCCTGAAGTCTTGGGCATAACCTCTGTGAAATGCACACATACAGGAGGAATCTAAACTTTGCCTAAAATCGAGCCACATTTTTTAGCAAAATGCATCAAACTTTATCAATAGCAGTTAAACAGCAATGAGACCTTCTCATTTGCTTTTTGAACCTGGCTTAATGTAGTAAAAAGGAAATGTCCAAAGTGGATTTTTATGAACATGATAGCATTTCCTTGCGTGGGAATCTTTTTGTGCAGCTCGTTGATGCTTCTTAGAAAGTTGTTAAGAAAGCTGTTAATGAGGGTACCTGGGTGGCTCAGTGGGTTAAGCTGCTGCCTTCGGCTCAGGTCATGATCTCAGGGTCCTGGGATCGAGTCCCGCATCGGGCTCTCTGCTCAGCAGGGAGTCTGTTTCCTCCTCTCTCTCTGCCTGCCTCTCTTCCTACTTGTGATCTCTCTCTGTCAAATAAATAAATAAATAAATAAATAAATAAATAAAGCTGTTAATGAGTTAGAAATTTTGTGTATTTTATTTTTTACTTTGTTTTCATCAGGATAGCACTGTGGTTAAAACACTACCAAACCCTATTCTTTACATCTTAGAGTATGCCCTATATTCCAAGTAAAAATTGGAACCCATTGTCTGCTACCTTATTTGAGGATGGGGAGTTTGAATTGTGTAATATCTTCGAGTGTTTGGGAAGTGGGTTTGCATAACTATAAGCACAGCTATGCTTAAAGTTTCTTTTCCTGAGATGTTGGTTAATGGCATTAATTGCCTTTAGCCTCCATTACTGTACCCGTAAATTAAAGGCTTGAAACATCATTTATGATTATGTTTCTTCTTTGTAAGGGCCTTTTCATGTTCATTGAACATTCATAGCTATTACAAGCAGGGCAGACCTCTTTATGCTAATTTTTTGGTTTCATTCAGTTTTGTATTGTCTTCACTTAGGTCTTACCGGTAATGTTAGAGATATGCCGCTTGGTAGGATTTTAAAAGTATTTATTCCTGAAAATGTTTTGTTCTTTTCTTTCCCACATCATAAATATATTTGCTCTAGTTTACAAATTTACAAAAAGAGTATTGTTTGGAGGAAAATGTCAAAATATCGTCAGATACCTTCCATTATATTCTTTGTTGCATAGCAGTATTTTCATGTTCGTTTCTGTTTTATTAAGACGTTTTCTTCTACTTTAAGAATTTGAAGTCTGTCAAAACAGTGCATTAAATGATTCTGAATTCTCATGATACCATGTTTCATTTTCTTCTCCTGGTGATGGGCAGCCTGAAATGCAATTGTGACATGTCTGTAACCTTTCTCGTATATCCTGACCAAGAGAGATCTCAAGCCTCTAGACTTGATCTAGAATTAGGGTGTGAAGAAATTGGTTGGTTAGTAAGGGTGGGTAAGAACTTTCTGGAAAGCTTGGTACTTTTAGTATGTGTGCAAACAGGACATTTGATTTTCCTCTTTCTAGGTATTTATATATAGAACACTAAATTCTTCTTTGCACACTGGGTACATTGAAAATCTCCTTTTCTCTGTTAGTTTACAATTTTACTGACAGAAAAAGAGCAAATGAAAAGTCTATTTATACAACTGGGATTGGTTTTCAATTCAAGTTGAAAATGTAAAGATCTATAAACTGTAAAAGGGTTACTTCACATGAAGGTCTGTACATTGTACCACTTTGTTTTTGAGAAAAGGTTTTGAATGGAAGAAGTGTCCATTGAATTTTGGCAAATACAACCGGGTCACTAATTGGACAACCCAAGCTCTTTACCTCTTCTGACTAGATGAGTGTTACCCTAGAATCATCTTTTACTACTGACATTTCATGGTGGCTAACTCTTTTTCCTTGAATTGTACTTAGACACCAGATGGTGTTGAATGTATGCATATATTTTTGTGATCAATGTCAAGTTGAAGTCTGAATTAGTACAGTAGAGAAGTGTGTAATGGCAACATAGCTGTAAAGTGTTAAGAGTTGGGTGTTAGATTAATTCGTTGCCATCTGTCTTTATTTTGCTTATCTACTTCTGTGGACACCACACAAGCATTCTGAGTGCTTTTTCAACACGGTGTGTGTGTGTGTGTGTGTGTGTGTATGTGTACACATGCCAGCCCAGAAAATTTCAACAACAGCTATAACATTCTGCCCTGTATCCAGAGTAAAAAAGAGAAACCAAAAAGAGAACCCCATTTATTCAAATATTTCTATTGGCATTTCTAATCTTCTCCTAGATTTGATTTTTTTTGTCCATTTTTCTGTAGTGAGAGAATAAGCCATTGTGTTGGAAAGGTTGTGGGGATTTTGCTCTAGAGCCCTAAAAAACAAACCACTTGACAATTTTTTTATTGCTATATTTTCTTATTAGAGCTCTGAGTATTCAACTGTAAAATGTTAATGTAGGTGGGAAGTTTTTGTAAATAGTAGCTCTTTAAGGGACACCTGAAGTAGTGGTCCTCAAAACACATTCTTAGGTGGACTGATTGATCAAATCTGTATCTTTAGCAAAAGTGGTAGAATCTGCACATTATTTTCTAAAGGTAAGAAGCCATTTGCGTTTAAATAACACAAGAAAATTATTTCTAAAAGAGTTTATATATTTGTTACAATTCATGATGAAATGAGGCTTCATTGATTTTTGGCAAAGGAAAATGATGAGTGGGCATTTACTCATTTAGATGTGAATGGGACCAGAATTTGCCACCCTAAAATATGTCTCTTTGATATAAAGATTATTTTAGGCTGATTATTTTTTTAAGAAACTGCAGACACAGGAGAAGCTCTGCAAACTAAGTAGAAGTTACCCTGTTGTAAGAGTCATTTACATGTATAAGGGAAATCTGCACTTGGAAGAACGTCTTCAACTCTGTAACAGCAGGAGGATGACCTTACATCTTTTGGAACTCTGATCAGTGGAGAAGGCAACAGTTTAAATCTAACAGCCTTACCCTTGTTTACTGTGCTTTTTCTTTCTTTCTTTTCTCTCTTTTTTTTTTTTTAGCCTCCCATGATGGATTGCCCACACTCAACATCTTGTTTGTCTTTAGCTGCAGATGGTGTTCAAGGTAGTGCCTTAAGCCATTTCAGAGGTCACTCAGTCTTTCTGGGTCTGTCCCATGTGCACAGGAGGGATACATGTTATTAAACTTATTTATCTTACTATTTTTCTTTTATCCCAGGGAGGTCTCAGCCAAGAACCTAGAAGGGTAGAAGTAAAGTTATTTTTCCTCCCCCACAGTCATTAAGATGGATCTTAAAGTTACAATAATGAGATGAGAGTGAGAAATAGTATTGTTTAAAATAAGTCTTTTGTGAATTATCCAGAGTTTGTTGAAATTTATCTTAGAGCTTATCAAAGAACTCAAAGTACTGCATTAACCAAACCTAGACTTCTTATTGTGGGCAGGAAGGTTATTTCATGACTTTTGCTCGGGCTCCTGTAGATTTTATTTCTGTGAGTTTGTGTTAATGTTTAATTCCTTCCCAGACCTTCTGATTTTGAATGTTTAATTCCTTTTATTTATTTTAATTTAAATTCAGTTAGCCTAAATATTTTATTTTCAAGGTGACCCGTGTGTGTGCACATGCGTGTGGGTGCGTGGGCATGTATGTGTGTGTGTGTGTGTGTGTGTGTGTTGAGGGTTTTCTGTCAGAAATAGCACCAAAAATGAAGTCCTCTTTTACGTTGGCTTTCAGAATTTACAAATCTCAGACCAGCAGCCTTGGGGAAATACTGTGATGGTAGTGATCTCTACATGAATCAGAACCGTAGCCAGTTGATGTGCTCTCAGCCCTCCTGGTTTGCCATACCCCAGCCTTCTAGGATCACCTGATATTATTAGTTTACCGTCCTATAGCTTGTGGTAGAGATGGCTAGATGGGGTTGTACAAACCCTGGCCGGCAACATTTCTGTTTGACCAGATAATCCAGCTTTCTTACTTCCTCATTTGCAAGTCCAACGCAGCAATACTTGCTTCTTGACCCACGTGAATGTGCTTGAAGTGGGCACTTCATGCCTGGAAAGTTGCCCATATTCTTAGGATAAAAGGTGCCCTCTAAATACCAAGTTTTACATTATCGATTGCTTGCTAGAGCGTGCTTTGTGTGTATCCTGTCCAACCTAATTTTCTCACTAAAAAAACTTTGCCATCTTGCCTGCTGAGACTTCCTTTTCACTACTTTCTGTTGGCTTCTCTCCTCTCTCTGCCCATGCTGTGATAAAAATCACTATGGTTAAAGCTAAAGTCAAACCTTTTAAAAACCTAATTAAGAATTGCGTTTTTTGCCCCTATCTATGATAAATTATCACTGACCAGAAATCTAAAGAGCATCAGGGGAAAAGAAACATAAATAACTCCCCCCAAATGTAAGGATACACATTAGTACAGAGAGAAACAACTTCTTGAATCCTGCCACCATGCTGGGGCACTTTGATGAGGCTTATGTATAAAGTGGCACTTTGACGGCCACTGGCCAGGACTGTAATTGGAATAGTGTTGCTGCTGGAACCGCGGTTACTGCTGGCATCTCAAAACTGAGAAGGACTTTTTATCTCTTTACCATAAACAGACATGATAGCAGAAATGGATTTATTCATAAATTCCGCAGATTGAGGAAGACCTCAAGCTAAAAGCAGGTCAGCTTGAGCTTCATAGGCTGTAAGTCCTGAGCATCGAAGAAAAAAAGCTTTTCCAGAAGTTTAGACAATTTGGGTGAATTATGAAGTCCTTGAACTATTGTTGGGTCTATAATTTTTCAGGAGGCTGGAAAATCACCAGGAAAATGCCTAAGAAGACTTTTAATACATTGCCATAGAGTTGCTAAAGTTCAAGTGGTAAACAAATAAAGGATGGAAATGTCATTCTGCTTTCTAAATATACTGTAATTTCTTTATGAGATTCCTCTTATCAGGCAACTTCCGCCCTTAGGATTCTCTGACATCTAATTTGTTGAACTGTTTATAAAACATAGAAATGTGAAGATGCATTAGATGTTGTTTACAAAATATTCATGGACCAAACTAGAAAAAAACTACATTTGGAACTCCTGTCAGATAAGAGTCTAATTTTGGTACATTAGGGGGTTTGCTTTGATGTTTCTTTTCCTAGGAAATATGGAGCACGAGATGACTTTTGACTTTGGGTGGTAGATTAGATTATTATTCAGCAAATAGTGATCCTCTCCCTCTTTTTCTCCATGGGAAGATTGCATGTCACCCTATCCCACTGACAATGGCCTTGACCATGTGTCTTAATTCGGCCATTGGGATGCTGGTGAATTTGATGGGAGTAGAGGCTTAAAATGTACCCATGCTCCATGGTACCCGTGCTCAGCAGGGAGCCTGATTCCTCCCTCTCTTTCTGCCTGCCTCTCTGCCTATTTGTCACCTCACCCCCTCTGTCAAATAAATTTTTAAAAAATCTTTAAAAATGTACCTGTGCTCTTAGACTTACCCCCCCCCCACCCCCACCATTGTGTCTGAAATGGACATGCTCCAGCCCAGTCTCTAGTCCAAGGGGGAGGCTACTCTTGTGAAACAGACTTGAACCTAACCTGTAGCTTAAAATTAAGCTTGAGCCCATTCTAGATTATCTGAGCTCAGAACTGATCAAACAGATGTGTGAGCAAAAAATAAGTGTCTATTGTTGTGTTTCATGAGTTGGGCATGATTTGTTGTACAGGAAAAGCCAACTGAGACCCTTTGCCTTAGCTCTTTGAACATTTGCAATTTCAGCTCTCCTCACACATGCCCATGAAATTGAGAAACTTGAATTTCGTTACAGCATGAAATTGAGTTTTGAGCACTCATCTAGCAAGCAGAGCCTGCACTTCCTTTCCGTAGTAATTTTGTTTCCTATTCATTGCATGCATATTTTAGGAGGGGGAAAGGTGTTCAAAGGTGGCATTCAAGAATTAGTTTGGGAGTTGACTTCTGTGAATATCTAAGGTTTACCAAATATTGAAGTTTACTGTAGAGAATCTGCAATTTACATTACTTAGCTGTACACATTCCATTTGGCAAAGCAAACTGGAAGGGCTTATTGCCTGATTTTTCTTCATTAATATAAATGATGAAGTGTGCACGTGTGAAACACAGGGACAATGTGGACAGCTTCAAAGACTGGGTGATGGAGTAGAGGAACTGACAGTTCCTGAAGTACAGAGGTCGGAAGTTCAAAAAATGAGACCAGATGTTTTTGAGATCGTTAAAGTTTCTCCTCCAAAGACAAACAGCGTTTTTTTTCTTCTCTCCAGAAAGCATGGAGAGGTAAGATAGCAGACACTCCTGGTCACATACCCATAGCAGGGACTACCTACGAACACACCTTTGATTAGTTCTCCTTTTGTGGTCTCTTCTGCTCCCTCACAGTGATTTTGGGGATCACTTCTGAAACAGCTGCCTGAACCCAAATCCTTTTCTTAGGGTCTCCTTCTGGCAGGGACCCCAGATTTCAGATTGTACCCTAAAGTGGCTTCCCCCCCCCCCGATGGGTAGAGGAATCCTATTGGATAGAGAAGAAAGTAGTCCTTTTTTTGTTGTTGAGATTTATTGTTTATAAAACAGACAAGTCTCTTCATGACTTTTAAGGAAGAATAGTCCTATGTTAATATGGAATGTTACAGAAATACCAGAAATAAGCAATCATCCATTATTTAATGTTGATTGTTGACTATTTTTTGAGTGTAGATTCCCAGGACCTGTTACATATTAGGAAATGGTTCTAGAATCCATGAAGGAAAGGAAGGATGGAACATAGTCTGTTTCCTTCAGGAGCTCCTCGTGTAGTTACGGACAGCACCATGTAAGCATGCCACAGTGGTGTCCTACTTGTGGTCAGAGAGAAGCCAGTTGGGTGTGGAGGAGCGCAGGGGAAGTCTAACTGACTGTCATCCCAAAGGAGCTGACGCATGAACTGAGCCTGAGAGGAGTTAGTTTGACAGACTAGTGGATGGGGAAGAAAGTTCCAAATGGGAAGAAGGGAATGAGCAAAAGTATAGAACGGTAAGACCATGGTATTGTAGGGGAGGAACGCTTTTCCTTCTAGGTTCTTTGACTGGTCTAGTGATTAGGGTGATAGAAGACAGATTAAGAGGAGAAAAATTAATTTCATACCTACAGGAGAACATAGAAATGAGACTCAGGGTGAGTAAAGCGGACAGCTTATAGACCTTGTAGACAAAGAAAAAGTTGTCAGTAACTGGTAGGATACCAGTTTGGGGTTGGGGTACCAAATGAGTGAAGTAACCAGGTTTGTTCATCTACCCTTCTTGGTCCCAAATTCCATATGTCTGGTGATAAGGATGCCTTCTGCCTCTCCCTGTGTAGGCAGGGCACCTCTCACATGGGAAATTGATTTCGTGCTTTAGGGAGACAAAGGAGAGTTACACTGGCCTTGTATTGGTTATTTCTTAAGTAACTTTAATTCAAAATAATTGAACACCAATGTCATATATTTGGGGGAAGCACATTCTGTTTCCCATTATATACGTTTGAAATAGTAAAATTTTTGGTATGGCTGAAGTGTAGGGTGTTTACAGTGCAGTATGAACAAGTGATGAGAACCCAGGCACCCAGAGCTCTGGCCTTGGGCCCTGTGCTTAGTGTGCACCGTTCAGGTCCTCCAGCAGCTATACCCTCTTTTTTTTTTTTTTTTTAAAGATTTTTTATTTCTTTATTTGACAGACAAAGATCACAAGTAGGCGGAGAGGCAGGCAGAGAGAGGAAGGGAAGCAGGCTCCCCACTGAGCAGACAGCCCGATGCGGGGCTCAATCCCAGGACCCTGGGATCATGACCCGAGCTGAAGGCAGAGGCTTTAACCCACTGAGCCACCCAGGCGCCCCAGCTATACCCTCTTTAAAGACTGAGCAGTCCAAGGAGCTAATGGGGTATGCTTACCCTGAGTTTGAGACTCCCTGACTAAATCATGCTCCAGGTAGCTGAGACCTTGGAATTTTCTTCCCAGTATCTCTGCTCACTTTGAGGGCCCACACAGTTTTCTTCCCCCAAGTCTGTCTTCTTAAGGGAGGAGTATGACATTAGGTATTAGGACCCTTGGGTCTGAGGGGTGGCCAAGGGGCATCTGGTGAGGGGACTTGGCTGAAGCTTAGCCATATGAGTTGGGCCATTGCTAGGTTTGTTAGGGAGGCTTCTCATGGTGTGGGAAAGAGCAGGGTAGGAGGAAGAAAAAAAGAGGAAGTGAAGGCTGTAGCAGAAGGCTTCCATTTGTACTTTTGCCCTGGACTTTGTAGACGTTAGCCTTGGGCTTACATGAAAGCCTTATTCTTACCTGTGATTCAGGAGCAGAGCTTGTCCACTGAAAGAGGCTGAGAATACAGCTGGGGTTTCTAGGAGACTGGTCAGTGTGGTAAGTGTTCAGAAAAGTTTCTATAAAAATAAAAACAAAACGCAAATGGTTGAAAGAATAAGTATTAAGTCTATTTCACCAAGATGCAAAAAATTTTGCAATGAAAGCAAGAGTGGATTAAGAATTTCTAGCGGGATTGCCGGACACCACTTGGAGACCACCTGCAGTTGGAGACCATGACTCTGTCATGGAACCTATCAGTGCTGTTGGCGTCATTTTCTGCCCCTCAACAGGCTGGATGTAGGGGGAGAGAAGGTATAGCTGCTGGAGGACCTGAACGGTGCACACTAAGCACAGGGCCCAAGGCCAGAGCTCTGGGTGCCTGGGTTCTCATCACTTCTAACACTGGTGCTGCTCTTCCTCATGAGACAGTGACTGAAGTCAGGTTCAGTCATAATGAGAGAGCAGACTGAATGAATTAGAAGTGCTGGCAAGAAAGGGAGTGAACCGCATCTTCATGGGATTTATGTTTTACAGGGTCATAGGGGGAACTGGAAGGATGGGTATGAGGGTTTGATGACCTGAGGGGAAAACTGAAGGAAAGACTGCAGAGTCCGGCTAAATAGAGCAGCACATAGAATGGAAGAAGAGCTGTTGTTTCAGTCAGTGGGAACTTGGGGTTCGGTATTGAATGGAAGCAGAATTTGCTATCCGAAAATACAGCTCTTTGGCATAAGGATTATTTTGAGCTGATTATTTTTAAGAAACTGCAGACACAGGATAAGCTCTGAAAATGAAGAAGTTATTTTGTAAGAGACATTTACATGTTTAAGGGAAATCTTGATTTGTAAGGATGTCTGCCTCCCTGTACCAGGAAGAGGATGACTCTAAATTTCTAAGACTCTAACACTGGGGAAGGCAAGGACTTCAATCTGCAAAACAACCATACTCTTGTTTCCTGTGCTTTTCCTATTATCCTCCCATAACTGCGCCATCCAGCTCCCCGGCCCTGACGTCTTTTTTCTTGAGCTGGAGATGGTATTTAAGGTGATGTCTTGAGCCCTTTGGGGAACTACTTACTTTGCTTAGATCTCTAGTATGGATGCAGGAGCTATACATGTTATTAAACTTGTGTTTTTCTCCTGTTAATCCGTCTTTTATTCCAGGGTTGGGGGGATCTTGTCCAAGAACTTCAGAGGTTAGAGGGAAAATTCTTGTTTTTCTCCCACAGTGTATTTGAAGAGGAAAATGTCCTGGAGAAATGAATGTCCAGGATATGGTCTTTAGGGGATAATAGCTGAAGTAGAACATGGTCAGAAATATCTGACCATAGTGGTTACTGTCAGAGAGCAAGAACTCCTCTCCCATTCAAGGGTCCTTCTAGTTGGACTAAGAATCAATTTGATATGAGGCAGATTAAAAAGAAAAAAATGTAATAGCATGGGTTCTGGGGATCCACACAGACATGCAAATTCCAAAGATAGGCAAAATGAGGTATATATGTCATCCTGAACTAAGGAGAGAGGATTCAGGTCTAGTACTTCATAGGGAAGGAAAGAAAATCATAGGCAGATGAAAAAAGCAAATGTTTGGTAAACAGATGTTTGTCCTGTCTTATAGACGGGTTACTCAGATAAAGATAGTTGCTGATAAGGCTTATAAGCCTTATTCTGGAAAGATTCTCCAAGTTAGTTTTTTATTTGTAGCTCATAGAGGGGCAGAAGTTTCTCTTGAACCCAAAATATCTTGATTGCCTTTAGCTTAAAATAATTTGCTTGCCAAAATGGCTCATCTTGGGGCAGCCTGCCATTGACCCCCATCCTATAAATTGATGTTGAAGTTGCCCATCAAGAGAGCTGGGGTTAGGTTTGAAGAGAGGACTGTGGATTCTCGTTGCCTATGGGGGAACTGCTCAAGATGCAGATGTGACTGCAAGGAGGGGCTGCAGAGGGAAATAGAGCCAGTGCCATTGCCTCGAAAGTCGAAATGTTTCCACAGGAGGATGAGGAATGTTTGACAGCAAAAGGAAGCCAAAGGAATCTTTCAGATGTACAATGATAACCATAACATAGCTCCTGTCCTCAAGTAGCTTTCAGTGAAGTGGGGAGGCAGACATGTAACAAAATTTAATGCATTAAATGGTTGCAGAATTTTTTATTTATATATATATATGTATATACATATATATATATGTATATACATGCACATACATACATACATCCAGTATATATATATTGGATGCTAGAATGGTATAAAGGAGAGGTATTTGTTAAATATAAGGTTTTAAAGCGCTTCCTAAAAGAAATCTGTCCTAGAAATATGGTTAAATAGCCTACTTCCGCTGGAGAGGGCTTCAAAATATATGGTGATATCCTAGGGGAACCATTTTTGAGTTCCCCTAGGATATTTGAGAAGAAACAAATTCTTTGAGAGTAGGAGAACTTTGTCATTTTTGAAAATCCAACGGTGTGCTGGTAAATGTCTAAAAATTGGCTCTTCACTTACAAAAAGCCTTGATTTATAGTGTTTGCTGATTTTCATAGTATAAATACTCCCATCATGGCTGATTTCAGGCTACCAACAGAACGTTAGTGAGCAGAGAGTGGGGAGCTGTGCACACCTGGCTGCATCTAGCAGACCTGTGTGAACCAGTTGTAGCACAGCACCAAATCAAATCTCCAGAAAGAAAAGTATTAGAAGAAGTTTGTCATTTGAAACAAGAGTTGGTTACAGGTAGGGAAAAATGATAAGGAGTGAAACTAAATAGGCTTGAATGACTAAGAGGGTCTCCTTTTGGGGCTGCCATCATGGGGTCAGGACGAAGAATATTGGTTGGCTCAACTGTCCTTGAAGTACTAGGCAGATGCAGCCTTGGAGGCCAAGTCTTTTTTCAGGATCGTTAATAGTCTTGGTGAAATTTCATTTGGGGATCTTGCAAGAAGGTTTTACCTATGATTAATTACAGAAATATGAAAGTGCCCAAGGAAATGAAAGCTGGGATTATTGACCATCAACAGACACCTACCTAATATTGTCCACAAACACTGCAGGTCCTAAAGGCTGGTGGGGCCGAAATTGAGCCCAGAGGCACAGCCTTGCTCTGGTGCAGCAGCATTGGTCTACCAGGGTACCTTCCACTCTAAATTATAAAAAGATATCGTGTTTGAAAACTACAACCCTAAGTTCACTCTGTTTCCCAGGAATATTTGCGTTTTTAAGGAGCCATCTGGAGACAGTGATGACAAGAAGTGATTTACTATTGATGGAAATTCAGACATTGAGGCAGAATGGTGAGTGAAGTTTTAGTTGGGGTGTCTTACATAACCTTGTAAGTGATAATATTAATTCAGATGGTTAACTCTGATGAATGTCTTCCTTTGGCCTGGTGAAGCTAACCGATTCCAAACCCAGATAGTCTTCTTTTTTATTTACTCAAAAAAGTGACTATTTATTTTTCTAAATAATAGGCCAAAAAGATTGACAAAGCTTTTCTTTAAATTCTTGTAAGGTAGAAATCTAACAGTCTGGGTGATGCAGTTGGTATATTCAAGATCTATACACTGCAGTGTGGAAACCCAGATATCACAGAATTCTTTTTGCTGACCTTTTCGAATTGGATGGTTCTCTCTTGTGGTGACTCTGCTGACATCTCTTCGATTGATCTTTGCTGAGTTTAATCAATGTTGCCTTGCTGTATGCTTGACCCTTCAGATGTGCCAAATTAAATTTGATGTTGTCTTGGCTGGATTATTGAATGTTACTTTCCTATTTGTTTTGAGATGTTTTGTTTCTGTAGCAGTAAAGTGAAACTCTGTTATCAACCTTGTGGCATTTGGGCTCCCCAAGGCTTTAGAAGTGTATAATGATAATTATGGACTTTGAAAGGGTAGTTCAGTCTTTCAATAAAAGATTTGTCTAACTGACTAAATACAGTTTTAGGTTAAGTTCCAAGTAAGCCCTCTGTCTGCACAGCAACTACACAGAAATGCTTGGTTATTCCAAATAATTGTTGGCCAGTGGTCTACTCAATGAGGAAAAATTGAAATGCGTGTGGTCTGACAAATTAAAAGATAAGACAGTCTTTAAGGTGGAACAGTTGAGCTGTCAGTTTACTGTATGTTGGTATTTGAAGACACCAAACTACCTACTAATCTAATAAGGAAGGTTGATAGCTTGGTTTCTAAGAACCGGGTAAAATGTTTTCTGCTCATGCAAATAGAAGAGAAATTAGTATTAAATATTTACTGTCTAAAATTGGACCTTATGGACAAGAGCCAGTGTAAACCAGAGGCTTCAAAATGAATTTGGAAGAATTTATTTATAATTTTGTTTAGAAATGCAGTTTGCATTTATAGTGAAAAATTCCATTATTATGGAAGTGTCTGTATTTACCTAGTGCTGCCAGTGGTGGTTGTCGTTTTACAAGTAGAGTGAGTACCATAATATGAAATGATTAAAAAAAAATTAAGTAGCTGCAGATACAAGTTACCATAATGCTTGTAATTAATAGTGCCCAGAAGATGTCCCAGCGGTGGGTTTTGAAAGGTGAGACATTGGTAGATTGCAACGGGGGTTGGCAGGTGCAGTGAAAATGTGTGGCCCTGAATCTCGGTTACTTGTGTATCCTCAGCTGAAGAATGAGTCCCTGCTATCAGGGACAGTTAGACTTTTTTGATCACTACGCAACTTGTAAAAAATACACATGGTGGAGGAAGGAAAAGCCAGCAAAGCAGCAGAACCACCCAATCAACCCTCATGATCTGAGGAGTGACTCCTGTGGCAGACAGATTACTCTCTGTCCAGCTGGCTGTTGTAGGGACTAAGTCATGTTGCAAATACGGGCTGGCATCTATATGATTTTGTGCTGTAAATGCTTCGTGTCTAAATGAAAGACTTGTTCAGCTACTCACACGCCCCAACTGCTCCTTTTTCCAGGCATTGCAGAATTTCAAATACCATACATGCTTTATTTCTTTAAAAGTCTGATTTTCTAATGAGCCTTTTTTTTTTTTTTTAATGTATCTCTTGCTTTGTGGCGCTAGTCTTCTTGATCAAACAGCATGATCTAAACTCAGGGAAAGCACCTTCCTTCATGTTCACCTCAAACCCAGTCCCCAGCCTAACAAAATCATGGGCAACTCTAAGAAGCTCTGGAGAAAAAAATTGTTCAGTCTTCCTCAAAGGAATTGGAAAACCAGCCCGTGCTTCCCTGGATTCCCATAGGTCACTCTAATTTTTGCTATAGTTTGTGAATTAAAAAAACAGATGCAAGAAGCTTCTTGCAATGCAAAGATTTTTTTTTTCTTAGACCTTCTTGATTCCAGAACTCCACTATTATTTAGATAGGGTGATGTGACCCCATGAAACCTTGGCTGGGGATAAAATAAGGATTTTTATATGTATAATAAAACTTGTATTGTGTGGGTTGATGGATGTTTTTCATTTCCTGTTGGGGGAAAAGGGGTCTTCAGTGAACAGTAAATAATTGAGTGGAAAAATAGTTCTTCTGACTGTTGATCACTTTCTAACCTGTTGACAGGGAGGACATCTTCGACTCAAACCCTTTCGTCCTCAACGAAAAACAGATAAATAAACTAACTCCTAGGAAAATATGGCAAAGTCGGCATTTTTATTTCTATTTTCATTTTCTAGATATGTGCAGTGTAGTCTTTTTTTTTCTTTTCCTAACCACATCTGTCCTAACGGCATTGCATTTTAAAGTATAATGTCCCCTTTCAATCACTGTGACTGCTAACTTTATCATCTGTGAAAGCTTCCCCAGAGGTTGGTTTCTTCAGAAGCAGAGATTTTTCATAACTGGTCTACCAAGACATTTTTTTCTTAAACATTTGTCTAAAAACAGAGATTTTTACATTTTTTTCTCCCTTTCACACCTTCTGATCCGTGTCAATTCTGCTTCTGCGCATTTCTTCCTTACGCCGGGCTCTTCTTAGAGGTCGGCCAGTGAGAGTCCGGAGGACCTCGGAGTCCGGGTAAGCCACTTGGCTATTTACCTTACAAAATGATGTGATTAAAAGCCAGTTTTTGAGGGCAACGCTTCCATGAATGTGTGGTGCTTCTGCCATTACCTACAGAAAAGGAGCCCAGCTGGAGGGAGCTTTGATGTCTTAATAATTGAGTGGAAAAATAGTTCTTCTGACTGTTGATCACTGATTTTTTTTAATAGATTAGAAGGAATCCATCCAGCAGGTTTTATTGATAAATTTCTTTTTCTCCATGTATAAGTAGACAATGAATAGCTAGTTTTGTCAGGTAGAGCAGCACAGAAAAAATGACTCAAAGGGCATGTTATGGAGCGAGTGGGGTAATCATAAGTCAAGGCAAGTGTATTGATGTTTCCATGGTACCCCTTTGGAAAGACTTAATGCCTGCAGTGTTCAATAGTGGACAATAGATGAGTAAGATTTAAGAGCAATCCTTTCCATCTCTCTGGGCTTGGGAGCATTCTCTACAGGTTCAAGAGAGCCATAAAATGACACTGCAACATACTCCCCATGCATTATGTATGTGACTTCTGTATTTTAATGCATAACCTTGAGATGGGTTATTCCTTGGACCTACACTGTCCTCATTGTTCCCCACGTTGTTGTTAACTTCGTGGTTCCCTTCTCTTGCCTGTCCTTTCCCAATGAAGTTACAAACTCTTGAGCACAGGAGTCAGGTTCTTTCCTGGTCCTCTCTACCACATGATGCAGCCGACGCTTTGCACCCTTGAGCCGGTCAGGACAGATTTTTATTTTTATTTTTGAGTGTTTTGAAGGATTTATTTACTTAGAGCATGAGCAGGGAGTGGGGCAGAGGGAGATGGAGAGAGAAAATCTTAAGCAGGCTTGCCGCTGAGTGCAGAGCCAGATGTGGGGCTTGATCTCATGAGCCTGAGATTGAGACCTGAGCTAAAAGCAAGAGTTGGTCCAACAGAACCACCCAGGTGCCCCTATAGTCAGTACAGATTTTGCAAAGAGCATATAAAGTGAGAATGCATTGACGATGTTGGGAAATTATACAGGAGATGAATTCTTAGGTTTAGTGATACCTGCATTTGCTGAATGACTGAATTGTCAAATTTGTTCCCTCAGTCTGTCCTGACCTTTTGCTCTTCCTGTTTTCTCTTCTGGAAGTTTCCTCATCTCTCATAACTTGCATCAGTCATCCTCATATTGATGACTCTGTAACCTAGAGGGTTTTTGTTTTTGTTTTATTTCTTTTCAGCATAACAGAATTTATTGTTTATGCACCACACCCAGTGCTCCATGCAATACGTGCCCTCCATAATACCCACTCCGTAACCTAGAAGTTAAAGCTTGTCCTCTGGTCTAGTTTTCACTTGAATTTCTTGGTACTACCTCAAACTCCATCATGCCCAGAGCCCTCACCAGAATGAGCTTTCTCCTTCTATATTTGGTGTTGGCCAGTGATTTTACTATTCATCATTTTGAAAATGCTTTAGTTTTGTCCCTTGTTATTGCCCCTCTGACTTGAATTCCTTCTGTTTTGCGCATTTGTTAGCTCTTGGCTTTATCTCTCTCCTCTTATTGACAGCCACTCTCTTCAGACATGACCTCAAGCCATACTTTCTGTGAGGCCTCCTAATTAGCCTTTCTTTCTTTCTTTTTTCTTTTCTTTCTTTCTTTTTCTTTTTTTTTTTTTTTTTTACAATGTTCCCTTTGCTCTCTAGATTGGGGATTGACATATCTTTTCTGCAGAAGGCTAGATAGGCTACAGACAGATCAGAATGTTGGACATATGTTCTACTCTTCGGGTGGCCTGAGGGACGGGGCCAGGAATCAGGCCACTTCCTCCTGAAGATACTTCCCTGGGGAGGAAGCAGGGGTTGGCAAAGGTAAATAAGAGGTGAAACCATTTCAAGTGTATCTTTTTCTTGATAAGGTGTTCGTTTGGTTGCTGTAGATTTTTGACTCTTAGAAAGTTATTTTGGTCAGTCTTTAGTTATTTGTCAAAATGTTTCCATGGCAGAATGAGGGCCTGGAGCTTCCTCATTTGCCATCTCACCGATGTCACTCGCAGAGTATAAGTTTTGAAATAGGAAAACAAATGTGAACAGAAAAACAGAATTTCCTTTGGGAAGTGTACATTTAGGCTCAAAGTCTTCATGCGCTTGTTTTGTGATATGTACTAGTAACAGTTGTGGATGTTTTGGCTTCAAATAAGAGCCAGGCCCAGAATCCCATTTGAGTGGGGTGGGTCTGAAGGAGACCATTTGCACGAGGAAATGAGATGATCTTTGAAAGCTCATTGATTCAGGGCTCCAGATGATAAAAACCATAAGGCATTTGAAAGTGGCATATATCTAGTGGGAAGTGCGACCATGGTGACATAGGTGGAGGCCAGGTAACTTCACATAGCTTGGTCATACATGGAGAACTCAGCAGTCATCTATGGAAGGACACAGGTTCAAGAGATTAAAGAAATACTGTCGTGTGAACTGATAGCCTCGTTTGTGAGCACACAGGAGGCATTCCTTGGCAACCCCCAGAAGTAAATGGCTGAGCAGTATGAATGGAAGATGCTTGTGTGGGGCTAGAAATCTTGGATGGTGAGATCCAGAGAGATTTGATCCTCTAATGTAAGTGGGATTCTCCAGACCAATGAGGTCTGAGGATTCTGTGGAAATAATAAAATTAATTAAAATCTAAAATAAAGATCGAATGAAAATGCATTTTCCAAGCCATTTTGCATTGCATGGTGAGGGCGTAATCCTAGAGTCCAGTCCGTATGTATGGTCTGCGACACATGTGGTCATTTAGAGTTGACTCAGTTGTGTGGAGTTTCTCTCGGGTCTATGCTTTGTTCCAGTTTGCCAGTAGTCATGCTAAACAGTGAGAGCACCGGTGCTGCTTTCCTGCTTGGTGACAGAGCATCTGTAGTTGGCATTCCATTCACTTTCCAGAGTGGAGATTACTGGGCCCTCTGAGTAGATGTTTGTGAAGATGATTGATCTGACTTCATTGTTGCCAAGGAATTCAAGTGAGGGCTCACCTGACATGGTTAAAGCCTAGCACTTGTCAGTGATTAAAATGTAAGTTATTTATATCCTGAAAGATGGCTCTGAAAAAATGGAAGAGAGTGGAACACTGCTTTGTAAAAAATGTGTGTTTTGAACTTGAATGACAAACAGAGAGTTTATAAAATCTCCCCTTTCTTCTAATAGAGACAGATATATTTAATTTTTTTCCAGGTGATAGGATCTTGACAAGTTTGCCAAGGAATTTTCTATAGATGAAATTATAAAGAGGAAGGAGAAATACTTTTGCCTTTGACAATATGTACTTTATTGAATATAAAAAGGATCAGGAAGATACCACTGAGTCCTGCAGAAATGGAATGTCTGTTCCCTTAAACATAATTTTTGTCCATTAGAAGAAATTCATTGACAGTTATAAAAATTGTATTCATAATTCACCCTCTTGGTCCCCCTCATCACTGTATATTGTTTTTCTAAACTGTACTTTTTCCTTTAATGAGATCATTATCACTTAGACATGAACCTAGGTGCCTGGGACTGATTTTTTTGTTTTTTCCCTTTCCTTCTGTTGTCTCTGTATCAAACTAGCCACCAGCCTAGTCCTTAATGTCTCCTATAATTTTCTTGCCTCTGCCCCCTTCGCCCCCCCAATCTGCAGCCTTCTAGAAGCTATCAGGGTTTCAGACCCTCATAGTTTCTCAGGTGAACTCATTTCTTCATAATTGAGCTGTTGCTTTCTGCTCTCATTGCATTCCCAAGCAAGCCATCTTTACTCTGCCATCAGTGTTATTGTTCTCGAATGTAACGCTCTCCTATCAATCTCCTTTTTAAACAGATCTGTTTGCATTCCATTCAGTTCCTTCAGTACAAGCCATTGTCCTACCTGGCAGAGTAAAGATGGCCACATACTCTTTGTGTTGAGAAATCGGGTCTATGTTACTCCCATTGAATTTGGATGGATTCTGTGAGTGTTCTAAGAGGAATGTGACTGAAATGCTGCTGCAGTTTCTGGGCTCAGGAGTTAAGAGACCAGCTGCGCGAACCTCCTGTTTCTCAGATCACTCCCTCTTTCGGCATTCTACCTGGTAACTCAGCCGCCAGCTCATGAGAGGTACAAGCCGTGTGGAGAGGCTCAGTGTTGGGGCTCTAGCTGACCGCTCCATCTGTCCTCTTATTCTCGCTTGTTAACCCTTAGAGTGAGCCATCTTGAACCCCTGGCCCAGTGGCTCAAGCTTTCACATGGACCAAAACCCCAACCAACCTGTGACTGCTAAAGCATAGATCTCCCAGAAGAACCACAGTTTAAGCCCAGTCAATCAAAAGAAACAGGAGAGCTGTTAAGGAACTATGGTTTTAAACCACTGAGTTGTGAAGTGAGTTCTTGGGCAATAGCTGAGCAGAAGACCTTGGCTAGAATGTGCTTTGTGATCCTGTTTTGACTTGCTCTTCTCAACTCCTGTCTCATGGTTATCCTACAAGCACATGATATTTCAGCTAGTCTCTAAATACTTGGCCAGTTCTTTTGTGACTCAGCAGGTTGGCACATGCTATGCCTTTGCCTGGCATATTTTTCTTAGGTACCTAGAACACAACTTTTCCTTTAATGACTTTGTGTCCCCTCTTCTGTAAGGACATCCTCATTTATCTCTGAGTAGATTGGGTTTCTCCATCCACTGAGCTTCCACTTCTGTCTGGATCATAGATCTTACTATACCCTGTCATAATTATTTATGTGATTCTCCCCCACCCTCCATGTCCTCCTGGAGGGTAGCGATCATGTGTTTATTTAATTTTCTATTCCTTGTACTTAGCAGAGCTCTGGCATAGAGTGGACTGTGCATCTGTTTTGGTGACTGTATGTGTGTGTGTGTGGGGGGGGGGTGAGATATATTTATGAGCCAGGGATAGGGAAAAAATAGTAGATTGCCTTTGGTTGTTCTTTTTTTCCTTCCTGGGTAAATTATGATGTGATGATTTGATGTCTGATGCCAGAAATTCATCCAGGTAATTCTAACTAATAGGCCCTCAAATAAAACTTCAGACAAGATTTGTTCCTAAATTTAAGAAGCTTTTTGGACGGGGGCACCTGGCTGGCTCAGTGGGTTAAGCCGCTGCCTTCGGCTCAGGTTATGATCTCAGGGTCCTGGGATTGAGTCCTGCATCGGGCTCTCTGCTCAGCAGGGAGCCTGCTTCCTCCTCTCTCTCTCTCTCTGCCTACTTGTGATCTCTCTCTGTCAAATAAATAAATAAAATCTTTAAAAAAAAAAAAAAGAAGCTTTTTGGACTAAGAGTATCGAAATCCAGTGGTAAATATGTACACTTCAGATGTGCTATCAAATCAACTTGGTGATCTGTTCGTGTAATGAACCACATTTCTGAAATCGCCTCTAATGTATTAAGTATCTTTACATTGACAACCTACCCATCCCTGTTCTGATAGGGTAGGTAATTCTACAGTTTGAACAATCAAAAACCTTCCTCTACATCCCAGAGGCTTCTTTCTTACTCTCACAGTTTTGCAGTTCCAGAGCCTTGTCCCGTGAAGCTTCTGTCTAGGCATGAGTGACTTGGAAATCTAGGGAGGTACCATCCTGTGATCTACCTTCACCATACATGGCTTTGTATTTGCTGGGGCCAGGTTCTAGGGGAGAGTGATGTAACTTTTTGTCCACCGTCTCGGTGTGAAAGTGAAACCCATCTTTTCCACTCCCTGCTACTCCATTTGCCAACATCAGTGGCACAGCCTTGCCTCATTGCGAGAGAATCCAGGTACACGGGAAGAAGAAAGGAACCAGAGTTGGTGAAAACTAGGACTCTCTCTGCATTATGCTTGTAGTTCATTGGTAGGTTTATATTGTCATTGGTCTTTGATCTTTTAGTTTTAGAAGAAATGTGATGTGATAAAATCTGGTTGCAATTCTACATAGGCTGGATTACTTCTAAGATTCACTAAACAAAATTCTGTGGTAAGTAGGCAATTAAGAGAAGCAGAAGTGATAGGCGAAATTTCTCTACTTGAAAGAGACGACTGACCAATAAGATCAGCCTAAAATGGCTGATCAACATGTATAATTTCTTTGCAGATCCTTTGGTACAGATTATTTTTTATGATTGATTTTGTGAATACATGAACCTGCTAAATAGTAGAGTGTGGCTTTTTCATCAAGATCCGGCTTTGATATCAAACAATTTTACCGGTTTGTATCCTCAACGTTTTCTCTATTCCCACTTTCAAGTATGCGGTATGACTTTTTTTCCCTTTTGGTATCAGTATCGTGGAACTTCTCTGAATATGAGACAAAGTGGTGTTCAAAGTTTAGGCCCTAACCATGTCAGTAGTTTGGGCCCGTGTCAGGTTTCCTAAATGCTGTATTTGAGTTTTCTCTCTAGTAACTGCAGGAAAGAGGGTCAAGGAGAGGAAGCAGTAAGGATGGGACCATCTGGGTTGTATTGTGTAGCTACAGTCGATCATCATTCATCTCTGAGAGCCTCACCCCCTTTTACTAATAAATAGCAAGTTCATCCAGAGTAACACAGCAATCAAAATTAAATGGTGAAGTTAATTGGAATCCAGCAGCTCCCCTGTCCCCCGTCTGTAGCCATTCTGTGGGAAGCACAGAAGTGTTCAATGAGCCTGGTTGCCTCTTAGCCTCAGAAGGGGAGATCGAAAGAAGTGACTGGAAAGAACACGATGGATGTAGATCTTGGAGTTCATTGTATTTTCCTTTCAGGTTTTAAGCCTTTGGGCCACTATGGCTTGAGGCCGAGAAGGACCATGGATCTGCTGATGATTCCGTTCCCTGTTTTTGGTCTTACAAAGTTGGAGGCATGAGACTGTGAAACCTCCTCCCCGAGAGAGGAGGGTAGCTTGAAGGGGTGAAACCCGTGGTCTCCCCAGTTTTCCTTTCATCCTGTGCATATGTGAGTGAAGTTTTGGACTTAACCAGCTTGAGTCACTTCTTAGGATGACTGATGGTCTTCTCATCTGGGATCTCTCGGAGGGCAGGCCTCACACAGGGAATGTGTAAAACTCAGCGTTTGGGGCCCTCAGCTTGCCTTTCTTTCCCACCCCTTGTGGTGTCTGTTACGAAAAGGGGTGGTGCACAGGCTTGTGAATATCCCATCCAGCCGGGCTCTACATCTTAGGAAACTGCTGCCCTTGGCTTATCGGCATACATGCTGTAGTGCTGCCAACCTCGGGAGGCCCAGCTCGGGGAAGCGATCTCTTACTATAGGTTTGGGGCATTCGGTGTCTTCAGTATCCCATGGCAGGGCAGGGGATGATTTCTAAGTGAAGATGTACCTCTGGACCTTCAGATTCCTCTTCCTACCCAGAGATAGAAAGGCCTCTAGAGAAAGAGAAGGAGAAGGCCTCTGTGGCTAGAGGAAGGCCAGAGCTGGTCCCTCTGAAGTGAGAGCCCGGGGCAGGGGCTGGGGTTGCCTGGTCTAGGAGCAGGTACTGATGACCATATTCAGATTCGAAACACCTTAGCTAGTGTTAAAAATTAAACTAAGCAAAAACAAAGGTGGTGGGAGAGAATGATTGACCTTGTGTCTCTTGATTTTATATAAACTGTATTCCAGAGATAGCGTGGAAGTTGCCTGCCTCACTGGGCCACTCCATTATCCCCAGCGATGAGGTTTGTTGGTATTTGGAAAGTCGAAACTGCAAGGATTGGCCTCGGTTTTCTCACATTTGGAGGAACTCCAAATGAATAGCATTTACCATATTTTATACATGAGAATTATGGATCAGTCACCTAGAAGAAAGGTAGGCTTAGGTAGGTGGTAGTAGGTATTGATACTGTCCTCTAAGTAACTCTTCAGAAGGGTGACATGTTACAGCCCTGTAATTTTTTCCCTCTTATTAAGATAAAAGCTGAATCAAGAGCAGAGGAATGTAAATGTCTGTCAGAAGATCTTTTTCTTGAGCTTTCCCTGGGAGAGACCCTAAGTTGAAGGCATTTTAGAGACTTCTCCCTTAATGACTATAATTAATGTTGCGTGTGCTATGGCCCACTGTGGATACAGAGAATGACCCTGAGGCTAGGTTGCTGGCTTTTCTGAGAAGCTCCTTAAATGTGGGGACATTACAGTACATCATTGATACAATGCCTTTTACTCCACTTACACCGCTAATGAAACAATAGCTGTCCTCCTGCACTCATTTCTGTCATTTAACTGGTCATTTTTTAACCTGATGAAATAACATTTTTTTTTTTTTTTTTGCCTGTTGCACAGACTTTTCTCTCCCACTCTCTTTTAAAATGACTCATTTGGGGTGCCTGGGTGGCTCAGTGGGTTAAGCCGCTGCCTTCGGCTCGGGTCATGATCTCAGGGTCCTGGGATCGAGCCCCACGTCAGGCTCTCTGCTCAGCAGGGAGCCTGCTTCCCTTCCTTTCTCTCTGCCTGCCTCTCTGCCTACTTGTGATCTCTCTCTCTGTTAAATACATAAATAAAAATTCTAAAAATAAAATAAAATAAAATAAATTGACTCATTTATCTTTGTCTATGAAACAATAAGATTGGAGGGAACTTGGAATCCTAGGGCTTTCACTCCGTAACTAATTCAAGTGTCGTAATTAGTGGTGCTAAGAGCCGGGTACTTAGCTTTCTTCCTGTGTACTACCAACGATGGACCCTCCTGGCCCCCAAAGTCAGTTGACTCAGGAGGAAATGGGAGTTTTTTTTTTCTTGTGCATTTTGGCTGAGAAGTCAGAGCCAGGGTGGGTGATAGATTACCAACACATTCTAAAAAGAGGGGCACATCTAGGCAGGACTTGCTGAGAAGAGTTATTCTTGTCTTGGGACTCTGTTCCCGTTACTACCTCCAGGAGGCTAGAGAAGGCAGAGTAGAGTGAGTGAGAGACAGCAGAGCTGCACAGATGGAAAGAAAGCTCCAGAGAACCTGCACAGAGTCCCCTTTGAGCCATCAGTTTACCGCTGATAATAGCATACTAGTGAGGAAACTCCTGGCAACTGCCGTAAGAGTCACTTGAAAACATTCAAGGGAGCAGTCCTCAGTGCTCACACAGGGCTGGGAACAGCTACTGTTCCCACCAGCCAGAGTGAAAGACGTCATAATTCACAGGCTATCAGGCAGAGTACTCAGAAGTGGAGGAATACTAGCTCTAGACAAAATGATGCTGAAGGAAAAAAGCTTAAAAACAAGTCTGCCACAGAAAACAAAAAGCAATAGAGAAAGGCGAATGAAACAAAAAGCAAGTAGAAGAAACAAATAAAGATCAACATAAAAATCAACGTTCTCAACAGAAAACAGTTAACAGCAATAACAACAAATCAATCAGGCCAACAGGTAGTTTTTTGAGGAGATGAATAAAACTGAAAAACCTCTGGTTAGACTCAGCTGGAAAAGAGTCGGTAGTGAGAGGTGACAGCACTACAGATTCTACGGAGATCAAAAGCATCAGGGAATTTAATGAAAAATTTTATGCCAGTTAATTTGGTGACTTAAATTGTACAGAGGTAGTCAAAGGCTTCATTGTCTCCAAATACAATCACTAAATCTTAAAGATTCTGACCTCTAAATGTTTCTAAAACTTAACGTCCCTGCGTCTTCCATCATTCTATTCTGGCTTAGGCCACTCTTACCTCATTGTATGAAACTCTGAGCTGAACTCAAGGACTCTCCCTGCACCCTCCCTCTTTTTTCCCTTGTGTAACAGTCAGGATGATATTTTTTTAAATACAGAGAGCTGATTATATCATACCTCCCATTCCTGTTGAAATGATTCTCCATTCTTAGAAGAAGTCGGAATCCTTACTCTGATTAAGGTCTCCAGCGTTTTCTTTTCTTTTCTTTTTTTTTGGGGGGGGGGTCCTCCCTTTCCCTTCACATTGTATGCTCTAGCAACAAGATGTGTGTGCTGTTGGTTCTGAGCCACATGCCTTTATCCTTGGCCTTTAACTCTTTCCTCTCTGTATTAATGTAGCTAACTCTGACACTCGAGTCTCTGCTTTAAGGGGCTTTTTTTTTTTAATCCCCCAGAAAGTTGGTTCTGACCTCTCATATTGGAAATGCTCCTTATGTAGTGTCTGAACTCTCTGCCTGTCTCCATTCCAACACTTAGCACACTGTATCATCATCATCATTGCATCCTTACTTCGTGTAACTCCCAGGGAGCCGAGAGCTCCTCGGCATCGGCAGATGCTGTGTCCCTTGTATTGACTCCTCCATATGACAAAGGCACATGATGCGCTACAAGTAATTGTGAGAGTGATGAATAAAATGCACCTCTATTCAAACCTCCAATCCAATAGCACTCTACTTTTTAACACAGATTATTTTAAGCAGGACTCAAGCAGTAAGTTCTTGATTTCAATTTGAGGTTGTCTTCTGATACATGGCCCATAATGAAAATGTCATTTTTCTCCCTCTTAAATTCCCCTGCTTATATATGTATTAATAGTATCAATCTATTATCCAAAAGCCAGTACTGATACAGTAATTCACCTGTAGACTTCTGTGACTATTCATAAACCGTAAGATGGAAGTAGAGAGCTTTCAATTGGATTATAACATTTTATTCAGTCTAAGAGTATATAATTGAGCCATGTATTATACTTTATGAAATTGGTTTTGCTTTTAGTATATTCCAAAGTTCTTTTCCTTTGGCTTTGTCCTTTTGACCGAAACCCCTTCCAGAATCAGATACTTAGTAACCCATGTTCCAGGGGAGAGCCCTTTGCCATCATTTATATGCTAATTCTTATATCAGTTGTCTTCTATTTTTTTTAATTCTAGAGTGACTATTTCACCAAAAACAATGTTTCTCTGCTAACCAGACCCTTCTTGGCAATTTCTTCCTCTCATTTATATGTTCCTTCTCCTTTCCATAATAGGGTTTTTTTTTCTAATTACATGAGTCCTTTTGTTTTAGATATACGTAAAGTAGAGGAGGGGAAGAAAGACCTCGAGAGATGAAGCCCTGTTAGCATCCTCCCGCCATTCTGCCGAGTGTTGGAGCTGCTTAGAGAGTAAAGATCGTAATGCTGTGCCATGGTTGCTCGTATTTTCACTGATTGCTTCTCATTTTTGCCTTTAAACTTTAGTGCTAATATTTTCTTTCTTTTTTAAAAAAAATTTTTATTGATTTATTTGAAAGACAGAGATCACAAGTAGGCAGAGAGGCAGGCAGAGAGAGAGGGAGAAGCAGGCTCCCTGCTGAACAGAGAGCCCAATGTGGGGCTCAATCCCAGGACCCTAAGACCATGACCAGAGCTGAAGGCAAGAGGCTTAACCCACTGAGCCACCCAGGTGCCCCAGTTCTAATATTTTCAATATAGAGACTTTTCTGTTCTGTGCAGTGAAGTTTATTTCACTGCTTTCAGCCTGATAAATGACATCTTCACAGAGTGCATGTATCTATCTACTTTCATGTGTTTCTTAAGGTTTCAGTTTTTAGAGTTAATGGTATCGTTCATATGTAGTTTAATTTTATGAGTATATTGCTTACTTCCCGGTAGTCAATATACTTTGTATTCAATTTTGTCTCTCTTTTCTATTGACTTGGAGTGATTCTCTAAGTAAATACTGAAGTCTTTTATAGACTAATATCTGTTCATTATCTATTCTATGTTTATATGATTTTCTTTTTTTATGCCAGTACAATACCATAAGGATTACAGTTTTTATATCTAATATTTAATACAGGTATTTCCTTTATAACTTTTTTTCCTCTTAAATTTTGTTAACTCTTTGGACCTCTCCTATACTTGCAAAATTTGAGGCTAATTTTTATCAGGACTCAAATAATTGTAATGGGATTCTAATACTTTGTTGCTATAAGTTAATTTGGAGATATCTGACATCTATATGAAATATGTATTATATACATATTCACTTCTTTTTTCTAAAAAAATATTACTCATTCTATAGATCCCCTATGTTTTGGCTGAAAATATTTCTAGGTAAATGGGGTATTTTTTTGTTACTATAGTAAAAATCAACTTTATTTCTTTTTCTGTTTGGGGTTTTAACTCTTGGTGGATTGAAAAAATATTTAAAGACCTACTTGGTTAATTTCAACATGTATATAATTAGTGAACACAAGTGATATAAGCAGTAGGTTTGGTTCAAAGGAAGAAGTTGGTGTAGGCTGCCATACTTGACAGAAGTTATTAAGGAGGAAGGATTTTTAAAGATTTTATTTATTTGACAGAGATCACAAGTAGGCAGAGAGGCAGGCAGAGAGAGAGAGGAGGAAGCAGGCTCCCTGCTGAGCAAAGAGCCCAATGCAGGGCTCTATCCCAGGACCCCGGGATCATGACCTGAGCCGAAGGCAGAGGCTTAACCCACTGAGCCACCCAGACACCCCAAGGAAGATGGATATTTTAAATGGACAAAACACATGAGGATATTCTGGACAATTCAGGGGAAGCAATTCTGGAGATGAGCAAGGTGGATTCAGGCACAGTGAGCAAAACATCTAACTGTTGTTAATGTCTGGAAATAAAGTTAGAAGTACTGAGAGTGTGGGAGACACTGGATGCTAGTGAAGGGCTGTAACTCAGATGGTGTTGTATATTGGCAAAAGACTGAATGATCCTATCAGCCAAGTGTATGTTCTTGAGGAGGAAGTGCTATGTCTGAAGTCCTACTTTTGGGCGGTAATCCCTAGGTGATGTTTAGGTTTGTTGTATTAGTCTATTTGGGCTACTATAACAAAATACCACAGACTGAGGGGCTTAAAACATAGAAAGTTGTTTTTCTTACAGTTGTGGATGCTGCAAGTCCATGATCAAGGTGCTGGCTGATGGGATTCCTGGTGAGGGTGCTCTTCCTGGCCCATGGATGGGGCTTGCTGCCATGTTTTCCTTTGTCAGTTTTGTGTGGGGGACACCCAGGTCTCTCTTCCCCTTCTTTTTTTTTTTTTAAGGATTTTATTTATTTATTTGACAGAGAAAGCGAGAGAGCACAAGCAGGCAGAGCAGCAGTGGGAGAGGGAGAAGCAGGCTCGCCACCGAGCAGGGAGCCCAGTGTGGGGCTCGATCCCAGGACTCTGGGATCATGACCTGAGCCGAAGGCAGACACTTAACAACTGAGCCACCCAGGTGTCCCTCTCTTCCCCTTCTTATAAAGCACATTGGTCCTTCCATGAGGTCCCACTCTTAGGACTTCATTGAACCTTATTTACTTCCTCAGATGCCCTATCTCCAAGTAGAGTCATACTGGGAATAGAGTTCTATCAACTGTGTAAGGACGCAATCATTTGGTCCCCAGTGCATGGTTTGGAGAGGAGAGAGCCTGGAACAAGGCTGGCTAGATCGGCAAGAATGAGGAGATGGGGTTGTAAGAGAAATTTTGAAGGAGGTTGTGGGAAAAACAAGCATCAGAGCTAACTGCTGAATTCCTACTTCAGAAAGCTAAAAGAAGGAACCTGACTTTCAGGTTTTGTTTTAAGTACATTGCTGTGAGTATGCTTATAACATCATTTCATCCGGAACACGTGTTTCTGGAAGAGACTATGAAGATATCAATGTGAAAAATGACCCAATGGATAAACTTAAATTCTGCTCTTCTTGGATGTTTTTTGTTCACCCTGTCATGCCACTTATTTGCGCCCGTGTTGTCTATGCCAGAGTACAAAGTTTTAAAGAATAGCCCTGTGTCATGTTTAAAGTGAATTTTATTGCTTTTAGGAGAGTATCTTCTACTTATATATACTTACTACTTAAAGATGATGAGCAGCGTTTCTGGCATCAATAACTTTGAGCAGTTTTTTTTTAAAGATTTTATTTATTTATTTGACAGAGAATACAAGTAGGCAGAGAGGCAGGCAGAGAGAGAGGAGGAAGCAGGCTCCCCACTGAGTAGATAGCCCAATGTAGGACTTGAACCCAGGACCCTGAGATCATGACCTAAGCCGAAGGCAGAGGCTTAACCCACTGAGCCACCCAGGTGCCCCAACTTTGAACAGTTTTGAAAAGCCAAAGTTTAAGAAAGAAAAGAGGCCATGATTCTTGGTTGGTTGGGTTTTACTTTTTTTGGAAAAGATAATATTGATGTTGTAGTTATTGTTTCTAACATTCCAGAAGCCTTTGAACGGAGTCATGGGGACATTTTTTGAGGAGGGTAGGACAAAATTTCCGTGAAATTAGGGGATCATTCTAAAGTCCTCTTCAAATCCAGGTGTCAGAAAACTTGTTCTGTAAAAGGATTCTGTAAAATTTCTACAAGCAGCTACCTTACTCCATCTTTGTGTACAAAAATAGCCATAGATGGTGCATAAATGAATGTGGATGGCTGTGTTCTAATAAAACTTTATTTAAAAAAAATAGGCTGTGGGTGGGACTTGGTTTAACGGTTATAATAGCTGACTCCTGATCTAATCAGTTATGCAGAGCATTTTATAAATTTAATCACTACTGGGATCAATATGTTAGAGATAGATGAATAATGTGGTTACTGTGCTCTGAAAGATAGAACTCTCAACATTTTTAAAAAGGTCTGAGAAAGTTTAACCAAGTTATTCTTCAGTAATCAGAGGACTTTATTCTAATATGTTATTAAGTGTTTGGTGCCTTGTAAGTACAGATTGGGATGATAGTTGAATTTTTTAAAATGTCCAAGTGTTATTTTACTCACCCCTCTTTTTGACATTAGTTAATAATGACTAGACTGAAATAAATTTCTCTTTATTGATCTCAAATAATAGTGTCTCTGTAATATCTTTTGCCTTCTCTCAGAAAGGATGCCTCCATTCTTGGCATTATATTTTGTTCAATTGTATTTCACTATTTAATACATTACAGGGAGCGTTGTGGCATAGAGGTTAAGAGCATAGGTTATGAAGCCAGAGTCTATGGCTTCCTGGTTCTGTGAACTTCCTCAAGTTACGTCAATTCTCTATGGGTTTCACTTCCCTCAGTTATCAAATGGGGATAATAATAGTCCCCATATCATAGAGTTTTTTTTATGAGGGTGACATGAGTTAATACACAGAAATAAAGCATTTAGAAGAATGATTGGCCTATAGTAACTGCTTGATAAATTATCATTAGAGTTTCCCTCTTTGGCTGTAAGCTTTTTGAAGGCAAGGACTATATTTTGCTCTTCCTTGACTATCAGGCAATTTTCATGAGCACGCTAATATTCAACATATGGTTACCAGTGTTATTACTGTTGTTACCATGACATGGTCTATGCAGTCAACTTTTTGATAAATTGAATTGTGGCCATTCCTCTTTCTGTCCTTTGGAGAAAGTACAGTGTGCAGTAAAGTCCACAGGGTAAAGAGAAAGAAAGGTAAATAAAGGAACTTTTTTGGAGGGGGAGGATTTTAGGGGGGGTAGGAATTTTGGAAGGAATCTTAGAAATGAGCCAAATAATTTGTAAACATTTGCCAAGAGTAATTCAGGAATCTTTATGTGAGGAAACAGTAGTGTCAGCCTGAATCATCTCAGTATCTTCATAAATGAATCTATTTTTTGGCATTGCTGCATTTAATTCCTCTCTGTCTAGTGTAGTGGGCAGGTAGTAGCTACTTTGCTATTATTTATGCTAACTTGAGTCAAATTTTGGGGGGACAGAAATTTATGAATGAGTCTCAATATCCATGAGCTCCCCTTGCACACACCACAATGCTGGTATTCCTGCTCCTGGCCTATCCTCATTATTATCGCTGGTCCTAGTTAACTTTGATTCTGGGCTGACCTTCCGCTTAATCTACCAGGGTAATTTCTTGCTTAAGTCAGCAGAGTTCTTCACTTGTCCTTTATCTCCCTCTCCTGTTTGAACTAACTCAGTCTATTCCCAATTTGTGCTCCATTTTACTCTTTATCTTTGCAGAGCTTCCTCAATCTTCACCCAGTATGGACATCTTTGTTCATCAACCTTGAAGATAATCGACAACTTTCTATTAAGTCTGAAGTGTCAGCAACTCTTTTTCTTTGTCCTTGGACTTCTTTATTAGAAAAATGTGCTCAGGGTGCTTGGGTGGCTCAGTTGGTTAAATGTCTGACGTTGGCTCAAGTCATGATCTTAGGGTCATGAGATCGAACCCCATGTTGGGCTCCACACTGAGTGGGGAGTCTGCTGGAGATTCTCTCCCTCTGCCCTCCCCCTGCCCTGTCTCTCTCTCTCTTACTCTCTCTCTTTCTCAAAATAAGTAAATTAATTGAAAAAAGAGAAAAATGTTGTCAGGTTGTTCCTGAAAATTTTAACAATCTGACCAATTAGGGGAATCCAGAGCCTCTACAAACCTGGCTGGTCAAGAATCCTAGAAATTCAATAGTTGACATAACCCTAGTACTGATTTTTCTTGAAATATGTACATAATCCCTTGGGTTTATCATTCACTAGTTTTGTAAAAACACATCTTCCGACTTGTAGTGCTAAACTTAGAAATGAGCTTTGAATAAACAGTGAGGTTCTAGGGCTCAGTTTATTTTCTTGTCAAGATCTTTAATAGCTCTTCCTTTTTTGTGTGAGTGCAGTTGACTATTATGATAAAATCCATCTAATTAGCTATCAATATTTGACAGTGTACTTTTTAGCAGTGCCATTCATCCAACTCAACAGAGCAGTCATTTCAATCAAGGAAACCACACCAGCCATTCAAATGAGAGAATACTGCCAGAGCTGGATTTCATCTTAATGGGCTCGATAAAGAAAATAAAACTTGAGGGTTTCTATTAGCCAATATATCTCATTAATATTGTGACTGAGACTGTCAGTATCCATTCTCCTAACCATCAGTGTTTACAACTGATTCTGAATAGATAAAACAAAATGGAAAACAGTCTTGATATATGTTGTTTTTCATCTAGCAAGATGTAGATTTATTTTGTTGACATCAGATGCATGTCAAACACAGCCTCGTAAATGTCACTGACCTTTTCTTCTTTTTCTCTCTTCATATAGGCAATTACGGCTCTGTTATTTAATTTCTGGGAAACTCTGGGCACAGCACTTCTGAGTCTTATTTTCTCATTCTTTGCAAAGTGGTAATAATGACATCAGGTGTCTGTTTTGTAACAACCATAGTATTTCTAAAGCTTACAAGAGTATACATTTTTTTTTTTTTCAGATTATAGATCAGCAGGTCAGCCAGGATGAAGCTGATCTAGGCTGGGCTCAGCTGGGCTTGTGTCGAGGCTCTGTGTTGGGTCTAGGTTGGCTCCACATGTGTATAATCTTTCTGAGATGAGTTTCTTAGGATAGCTTCGTCTCCTGGAACTGGCAGAAGCCTTACTTTTGTAAGCAAATTTCAAGTCTTTGGTTTTCTCATGTCTACCAACATCCCACTGACCAAACCAAGTTACGAGCTCACTATCAGTGGTATGAAGTGTTCATTCTGCGATGTGAGATGGGACGTGATGTGAATACTTAACAGAAATCTACCAGACTGCCTCACATGATGATCAAGAAGATTCTGTGAGGTTATGTATATGAGAGTTCTTTGTTAATGGTTGAGCACCATGTAACTATGATGTTTCTGCATTGTCTGTCATTATAAATTCTAGGAAGATTCCTTTTGCTAGTGAGCTTTTCATTTCATAACTTTCTACCAAGAGTGGCCATGTACAACACTTGTTAGCAGCTGTTGACTTAAAATACGGAGGTATCATGGCACATGATTAGAGTGGGAGGCTAAAAATCAGGAGTATCTGTTACAGTCTGGGATGTTTAAACTACTACTTGGCTTACCATAAGACTTTAAATTCAAGGAGAAAGCAAGCCAAGGAAAGAGGATTACGCTTGAACAGTCTTCATGATAAAATAGTAGTAATTAGTTTGAGCAAAATCCCCTAATAGTTTTTTTTTTTTTTGCACTTTGCAGGAAACCAAATGGCAGACAGATAAAACAAATTACTTTACTGGGTTAATTAGCAAGTGATTATAAGGTTTTGCCTATGTTCTCCCAAGTGTACAAAGATCATGCCCTGTTTTTCGAAGAACTTTTTTGCTTAATACCTAATCCATCTAAACTCAACTGCAAAATCTCACAGCAACCTTGCCACAAACACTGAAGTCCGCAGACTGCTTGGGAGACCACAGCAATACTAATTTAATGGTGAGAAGAAGGAGGAGGGAAGATGAAGCATGGTGTTTTCCCTTTATTTTCTTTTGAACTTGTTTTGCCACCTTTATTAGTCCCCTTTGCATTTTTCTTAATGTAGGTATCACACAACTCCTAAGAATTTAGTTGCCTGTGTTTCTGAACCAAGGTCTAGGATTGTGAACTGAAATATTGTATCTTTAAGGCTAGAGTATTTTCAGAACAATAACATCATTGAATGAGAGAATCATCCTTTTGATAGAGGTCATGGAAAATTCAAATTAATTCCTAATCAAAGATGACTCAGGAAAACAGGTAGTTCACATAATGTTTTGATTGAAGGACACTGAGACCTTCAAGATAAGGTTGCTGTCAACTGACAAAAACAAGACATCTCTCTATACTAAAAGTGGGCAAAGATAACAGAACAATTCAGGGTTCTCTTTGGATATAGAGGCTATAGGACCTGGCCACGCCAAATGTGGCAAGCCACTAAGACAATCACATTTACATATTTATGATAAAACAGCATTAAAAAAATCCCTTATATATTTGCTGTAAAGGAAAATATACACAGAAGATTTTATATTTTAATGGGATTAAATGTTTTCTCTTTTTCATGTATAAAATTGTGAAGATTGTATCTTGACTAAATTTTCTAAGTCTCAGTCATGGGACTTCTTTTTTCAGTAGAATGAGTTGGGCAAGTTTTCCTAAGTATTTATCATGTTTTTATTTTTATAGGCAGTTGTATTTTAGAAATATATTTTTTTAATTTTTTAATTTTTTATAAACATATAATGCATTTTTATCCCCAAGGATACAGGTCTGTGAATCGCCAGGTTTACACACTTCACAGCACTCACCATAGCACATGCCCTCCCCAATGTCCATAATCCCACCCCCCCAACCCCCCTCCCCCCAGCAACCCTCAGTTTGTTTTGTGAGATTAAGAGTCACTATGGTTTGTCTCCTTCCCAATCCCATCTTGTTTCATTCATTCTTCTCCTACCCCCTTAACCCCCCATGTTGCATCTCCACTTCCTCATATCAGGGAGATCATATGATAGTTGTCTTTCTCTGATTGACTTACTTCGCTAAGCATGATACCCTCTAGTTCCATCCACGTCGTCGCAAATGGCAAGATTTCATTTCTTTTGATGGCTGCATAGTATTCCATTATGTATATATACCACATCTTCTTGATCCATTCATCTGTTGATGGACATCTAGGTTCTTTCCATAGTTTGGCTATTGTAGACATTGCTGCTATAAACATTTGGTTGCACGTGCTCCTTCGGATCACTACATTTGTATCTTTACGGTAAATACCCAGTAGTGCAATTGGTGGGTTATAGGGTAGCTCTATTTTCAACACTTTGAGGAAACTCCATGCTGTTTTCCAGAGTGGTTGCACCAGCTTTCATTCCCACCAACAGTGTAGGAGGGTTCCCCAGAAATATTTTTAACTTAGTATATTTGCAGATAGGAAGTTTGTTTTAATTTCATCCTAATTCTTAAATGTTTTGGATTATCGACATGCTGGTAAGAACCAGAAGGATTGGACTCCCAACATTTGGGAACCTTTCAAAGAAGAAATGCCCAATAGTATTGTAGAGCATTGTAGAGGCCTGGTGTGACATTTCATGGAGTGGGTGTGGAAACAGAACATTAGTGCCTGTCACACAGACACAGTTTAGTTTAGGGCTTAAGACCTGAGTTCAAGTTTGAGCTCTGCCAGTTTGTGTTTTGGGGGTTTTGTAAAGTACTTGGGCAGGTTATTTGATCTTAACTAAGACACAGATTTTTCATTTACAAAATAGAGCTAATGATACTACCCACATCATGAACCTGATGTAAGTAAGCATCAGATGAGCTGTTGTACAAGATATTACACAGAGTTGGTATACAATGAATTTTATTAGTAGGTGAGAGATGTATAGGCATATACTGTGCAGATAGATCACATGGTACAATGATGGGGGAAAGAGAGGCTAAGAGTCTTAAAAAAGAAAGAAAGAAAAATAAACCCTGTATGATAAAAAAATATAAATAAAAGATAAAAAGATAAAAATAAACCCTGTATGATGTATGATAGGGTACTAGAAACAGAAACAGTATCATCCTAGCCAAATAAAGAGGTGCATGTTGATTGTTTCCCCCATCTAAAAGTTGGAGTTGAGATTGAATTCTTCAGTCGTGAAAGTGACTTGCTTACGTATCTACGGTAAATCCATGAGTCCTACTCTAAAACATTAAAATTCAGCTTTGTTCATTTTACGTATCTGAAGACTTAGGTAGATTGATAATAGGTCCTAATATTCCACGCTTTTCTGTCTCCATGCCCTGTGGTTTGAATGTCTCCCCATGCTGCCTCTGGGCGTGATCTTGGGGATGGCTACTTAGGATGGCCTTGGCTAACCTAATTAGGCTTTCTTCCATGCTTTTCTTGAATTGCCCCAATAGTCTAGCCCAGGTTCTCATAGTGAAGGCAAGGGTCCAAAATGGAAGGAGAAAGGCATACTGCTTTTTCAAGTCTCTGTTAAAAACAAATTGTTATTTTTGTCTTTGGCACTCCTGTTTTTTGGCCATAGTAGTTTCCTAGAAAACTGATTGTATTTCCCCACGGGAACAATGCTACATTTCGCAGGGATGCTTCTGACTTTTCATCTTCTACTTGATGGTCAGCATTGGTGGTTCTAGATAGTTATCTAGACACCGTTTCCACTGGATTCCCCTATTTAACCTGATGAAACAGGTCCTTTGCAGTCTGACTCTATCCTGTTTCACCAATTTTGTCTGTCATTACTAAGTTTACATTGTAAATTCTAGCCACATATTTTGACAAGAATTTCCTGAATGTGCAGGGCTCTTTCTTACCTTGTTGTCTATGCTTGTACTGTTTCATTTATTTGGAAAACTCCTACCCCTGCTCTATACTCCAACTTAAAGGTTTTCTCCCACTTTCCCAAGAAGAAAAGCTGGTCTATAATATTTGCCCCAGGTATTTGTGATATGTATTATAATGGTGTAAATGCTAATAACTGTGTCTATCTTCAAAGTTAGTGTGCATGTGTGAAGCCCTGATGAATTTCTTAATCACCGTTTTGTTTTCTTTCATCTCAAATGGCAAGCGCAGTGCCTCGTGTTGAAAATATATTTGTTAAAATGTGATTCAGCACTAAAAGCATAAGTGAATAATGACATTGTGTTTTAAAAGCTGACATACAAGAATCATAAGCTTCTACTCAATGAAATTGGAAAGATTTAGAAGCAGAAGAAATGTTAAAGATTGTTTCAGTGATCATATTTTTACAGAGGAGGAGTCAGTTGTTTCATGTTTTATATTTAAATGGATTCAGTGCTCACCATTAGAATTTCCTGCCATGGCTTGTTTGATGCCTTTCTTGATAACTGAAATTTAAGCCTTGAAGCTACTATTTCCAGAATCTAGCAAGTTCGATACATAAATGTTGTAAATGGTAGGAACTTATTGGATTGCATTTTATTTTTTCTAATCCAAACGCTGGAAACGGTGGTCTGCTGTCTCCTAGCAGTCTGGTCTCTCCTATTTGTAGATGATTTTCTGTCACTACTGAATGCCTATAGTGTTCTTTTCTTACTCTTGAATTTCGTCAGGCTACGTCTTCATGTTGATAATTTTTATAATCTTCTTCCAGAGTACATTTAGTTGTACTGATTTTGTAGATTTTGTGGTTTTTTACTCAGTAATTATTTATTTTTAAGCTAAGTGTACCTATTACTTGAAAAGTGGAAGATTATTTAATTTGAAGGGATTCTTTTTATGCTAATGTGTTTTTATTTCTCTCCTAATGTTTAAAATGTGAACATTTTGTAATTCAATCACAGCCCTTAAGTCCAGGTGACTTCTTCCTTGGGTCTCAATTCCCTTCTAGACAAATTCTTTTTATGGAAGGCAGTTGGCTTTTCATCATTCTTTCTATCTAAATAACATCCAAGCACAAATCCCACAAGCACAAATGTATGTGCCTTTTGGTCACAAATGATCTGAATTACATTCATCATGAACGCTGTGGCCTTGGTGCCAAAAACGACTGAGACTGTGTTTATTAGAGAATGTTTTTTTAATTAATTAGTTTACTGTGCTCTCTTTCTGGTACAATTATTATACTCAGTGTCGCTATGATGCCAATGATCAGTTGGATTTCCCTCGCTTTTCTTCCTTCAGCACTTTATTCATTTGCTTTTTCTTCCAGATCTTTCTTTAGTTTCTTAGGCCTCTTCTCCACACTGTTGACTCTTTTTCAGCAGAATGGATTTTACTTCTCACTGTTTTTATTTTGAACAAGATTTATTACTGTGTCTTCAGTTCTTTTCCTTAGTTTCGTCAAATCACTTTTTGTCTCCCATTTTATTTATAATGTGAGCTATTTCTTCTGATAGACCATATTCTTTTACTTTCTTTGAGATTATAAAGATGCTTGTGTATCTCATTGTGGTTTTGATTTGTATTATGGAACTAGAGCGTATCATGCTTAGCGAAATAAGTCAAGCAGAGAAAGACAACTATCATATGATCTCCCTGATATGAGGAAGTGGTGATGCAACATGGGGGCTTAAGTGGGTAGGAGAAGAATAAATGAAACAAGATGGGACTGGGAGGGAAACAAACCATAAGTGACTCTTAATCTCACAAAACAAACTGAGGGTTGCTGGGGGGAGGGGGTTTGGGAGAAGGGGGTGGGATTATGGACATTGGGGAGGGCATGTGCTATGGTGAGTGCTGTGAAGTGTGTAAACCTGGTGATTCACAGACCTGTACCCCTGGGGATAAAAATATATGTTTATAAAAAAAATAAAAAATTAAAATACAAAAAAAAAAAAAGATGCTTGTGTAAACTTGCCTTTGATTTCTCAGTGGTAATGTGTCTGAAGTACCTCTTTCACTTGTGTCACTTGATATGTGAATTTCCTGAATGTTTTCATACTGTCTATGTAGAAAGGCCCATTTGACCTCCCTACCTCTTTCTTCTCTGTGGGGGGGATATGAATGCCAGAACTCGGCAAATAAAAATACAAGACTTCCAGTTAAACTTGAATTTTAAATAGACAATATATTTTTACTATCACAAATATGTGCCATGCAATATTTGGGACATACTGAAACTAGAATATTAGTGTAGTTCTTTAGAGTGCTATCTGCTTGCGTCTCTGGCTTTGGAGGCACATCTCTCCTTAGAGAGCTCAGAAACAATATGAGAGGGGCGCCTGGGTGGCTCAGTGGGTTAAGCCTCTGCCTTCGGCTCAGGTCATGATCTCAGGGTCCTGGGATCAAGCCCCACTTCAGGCTCTCTGCTCAGCAGGGAGCCTGCTTACCCTGCTGTCTCTCTGCCTGCTTCTCTGCCTACTTGTGATCTCTGTCTGTCAAATAAATAAATAAAATCTTAAAAAAAAAATGAGAGATCACCATGCACTGAAATGGAGCATCTGAGCCCACAAAGTCTTTTATTCTTTTATTCAGTATTTATTTGTCTTTGGTTGATATGAATTTGCTGCAGGAGCCATTGGTGTTTTTTCTTTACTTTTGGCCTCCCTTGTTTTGATGTAGACTTTGGGGCCAAAATAGTAAATAAAGTGGAATTGTGCAATCCCCTCATCAGACCTACTTTCCCTAGCATTTTGTCTCTGCACAGGGACCTCCAGTCCCCTCACAGCCCCCTCCCCTCCCCAGTCGTTGTTGATTCAGGCAGAAGAGTCTCCTCTCAGTCCTCAAGATCCCCTAACTTCTCGAGTGTTTACACATTGCTCCCGAGCACGACAAAGGAGCTTTGGCCTTCAACACCCTTCTTCTTCTTCTTTTTTTTTTTTTTTTAAATAATTAATTAATTATTTAAATAAACATATAATGTATTTTTATCCCCAGGGGTACAGGTCTGTGAATCGCCAGGTTTACACACTTCACAGCACTCACCAAAGCACATACCTTCCCCAATGTCCATAACCCCACCCCCCTTCTCCCCACCCCCCTTCTCCCCACTCCCTCCCCCCAGCAACCCTCAGTTTGTTTTGTGAGATTAAGAGTCACTTATGGTTTGTCTCCCTCCAGATCCCATCTTGTTTCATTGATTCTCCTACACCCTTAACCCCCGCTCCAGTCCTTCAACACTCTTCTTAATGGAAGTCCACAATTCACTGAATTCTCAAAGATACTGTATACAAACTGTGGGTTGGGGTTTTTGCTCTTTCTTAGGTTCATTTCCTAGGTAGAATGGTATGTTAAAATTTTCTGTATTTTTTTTTAAATTTTTAATTTTGAAGATTTATTTATCTTTGAGAGTGAGAGTACAAATGGCAGGAGGGGCAGAAGGAGAGGGAAAGTATCCCAAGCAGAATCCCCGTTGTGGGGTTCGATCTCTTAACCCTTAGATCATGACCTAAGTCCAATGCTTAACTCACTGAGCCACCCAGGAGTCCCTGTTTTGGGGTTTTCAAAGAGAGGTGTAGAATAAGCATGCTGTTACTTAAACCATATTCTTCTAGAAGTTTTGGCGGTGGGTTCTTAGGGTCTTACTGTCTCCAGTCATCATCACCAAATATTTATTGAGCATTTACCATACGACAGTCCCTAAATGAATCATTTTGTGTGGCTTTATACAAAACCACCCAATTATTCCCATCAATTTATAGGTAAGGAAACAGCTGGGAGAGTTTAGGTCACTTGTGTAGCTTTTTATGCGATTATTCTAGAAGCATTATGATTATGATGCTGATGGGTAGACGCTTATTCAAACTTGTTCATATCAGGGGAAATGGCATCAAAATAGACATGGCCAGTAAGGAGACGGAATCTCCCAGAAAGTGAGTTCTGTGGCTGTAAGGGAAGTTAGCAGCAGACAGGCTCTTGAAACCTCAGCTTTGTGACTCTCGGTTCCACAGCTACCGTCTTAATAAAGTTTGGCTTTTCCTGGTGGACCTGCTCCCTTTCGAACTGATACTGTCTGCTTGGAGTTTTCCTCTCCCTCCTGGATCATTTCTTTCTACGTCATGCTTTTGGCTTTCTCATAGTTTGTGGTTCACAGTAATTTCTCGTGGCTGCCTTGTGGCTCTGACAAACGGTTAATAACAGACACTGAGTGACACAGACACGGGATTTGAATCTGGTTCTAGAATTAGCTCGTAACTACTATAGCACTCAACCTCCAACTCAGATCAGGACCTCTACCAAAGAGGAAAATGTCTTCAGTGCAAAATCATCAGTGTTGGGGCATTCAGTTGGTTAAAACATAGAATGGAGATAAGGGCCATAGAGTCAGGTAAGCTGGTGGCTATGTCTTTGGTCAAGTGGTTGGTGGAAAAACCCATTTTGGATGGGGCACCAGGAGCCAGGAGAACCCCTGTATTTGACTGCCTTATATCTCTGTCCTGTCCTTCACTCAAAGGGAGGGGCCTCTAGGGATCTCTGAAATTCTCTCTTCCTACATTTGCTGTGTTATCTTTGACCAAAAGAATTATCATGAGCTGTGCAGAACCTGAAGCCCCAGGTCCAGCTGAGGAATCCTAAAAAGATGGGAAGTTCATTCTGAAAATTCAATATGTATATAGCAGTCTTGTGGAATTGACTTAAACACTGTCTGAACTATGTCTTACTACTCTGAAATAGTAATGAGTATTAGAGATCTCTGCATAACACCTGGGCCAGGCTGGAATAAAGACAAATTAGGAAAAAAATCAGATTGTGACCTACTTTGTGTGTACTTCACTGGGAAAGGGTCAAAAACTCTATCCTGTGCCAATTTTGCACTCATCCTTTCTTCAAACCCTTTCAAAGGAGATTAGGTTCTTATTACTTTATTACCGCAATAAAATGTGCGGCCAGAATTCTGGAATGAAAGCTGCCGCTACAGAAGCTGTAATAGAAGAAGCCTCAACTTAAGTGTAGGCTTGAAAAATTGCCACAAAGGCAATCTTTTTTTAGAGAAAATACCTTCTAATTTCTCACAGCCAAATACATACCCCCCAGATATGATAAGTCTTGGATACTAACTGCTTTGTGGAGTGACCCACACAATATTTTTTGCTTAAAAGCCATTTTTTAAAAAGATTTTATTCATTTATTTGACAGAGATCACAAGTAGGCAGAGAGGCAGGCAGAGAGCGAGAGAGAGAGAGAGAGAGAGAGAGAGGGAAGCAGGCTCCCTGCCGAGCAGAGAGCCAGACGCGGGACTCGATCCCAGGATCCTGAGATCATGACCTGAGCCGAAGGCAGCGGCTTAACCCACTGAGCCACCCAGGTACCCCATTCTTTTTTTTTTTTTTTATAAGATAAAGCAGGGCATCGGTAATTGGATTAATGGTTCTTTAGTATAACTAGTATTTAACCAGTGAATACTAGGTAAATACATTGTTTCTGCAGTGAGCATTGTTTTTGAGTTTCGCATTTGGGCATCAAAACCTTTTAAATCCTATCCTTCTTTTCTCTTTTGCTTCTCTTCTGTGTCCCTGTCTCCTTTGTTTTAGAATAGACTCGCCCAGCGTCCAAACACCCTGATGTGATAGAAGAGGCACATGCATTGTTTTGGCCATTTCTTTTCCCGGGTCCAAAACCGTTCTTAAAATTCAGCGCAGTGCAGCTGCAGGCATTAGATTGTCTTCAGGGAGAGAAGGTCACAGTCAGGGTGACTGTTCCGAATTTTCATAGCAAACCAGAGGAATTTTTGTGATGCGATCTACTGACACTTGCCAACAGGCATTGCCTTTGTAAGCTAGAGACACTTACACATTGGTATATGCCCGAGTTGTCGTCACAAGCTGCAAAATGACAGAAAAGATTTTGCTTGAGTTTGGGAGACATGGTCTTAGTTGATCTGAAAGGAACTATACAAAAGCCAATATTACACTTTAATATAATGCCTTCCATAATGCCATTGCTACTAATGTGAATTGGAGAGAAACCATAGATTGACAATACCTAAATCCTTTCGTATACTGCTAAATCACTTTAGGGCGTGAATACCAAAAATATTGCTAAGAATTTGTAAGGGAGGTATTTTTGCCTTGCCATTCCCACCATCTCCATCCTCCTGAGTCATAGCTCTCCATTGAATTACTTTCATTCAGCTTATCTAATGCTTTCCTGAGCCCTGCTCCATTTGTTCCTCACAGCAGTTTTCAGCACACGGAAAGGGCAGATATGGTGAGTTCATTTTGCTCCTGTGGCAATGGAATCTCCGAGAAGTCAGGTAGACTAGAACGTAAATGGCAGAAAGCAGAAACTTAGAGCTTCTGGATCGTACGCCGGCATAGACTAGAAGCAGGGGTCGTTGAGTGAGCCACGCCTGCCACCAAGTGATGGTCTTGTTGTATGGTCACCATGGCTAGAAGCCCTGGAGTGTTTGGCCCCTGCCACTTCCTCCCTCTCGAAGGTGTGCTAAGGGGTCTCAGTATGCTGTCAAGGATGTCAGTTGTTTATTCAAACTGAAGAGCTGTCTGCTGGGATGAGGATTCAGAAAAGCATTTGATCAGAGGCTTTAAAAAAAAACCCAATAGCATAAGCCCCAGGACAAATGATTTTACATGTCACTTGGTTATTTTGGCTAATGGGCTAGCTGACAACTGAACCCCCTCCCGAATGCTGGCATATCAGAACTGCACATGCACTCCTCATCCTCACAGGGCCAACATGATCCCTGTGGGCGACATTTGCCCATGTGTTTCCTGGTCCAGATGGGATGGTTTATGCCGCTATTTAAACCCTAGACGTCCGGGGTGCCTGGGTGGCTCAGGGGGTTAAGCCTCTGCCTTTGGCTCAGGTCGTGATCCCAGGGTCCTGGGATTGAGCCCTGCATCGGTCTCTCTGCTCAGCAGGGAGCCTGCTTCCCTTCCTCTCTCTCTGCCTACTTGGGATCTCTGTCTGTCAAATAAATAAAAATTAAAAAAAAAATCTTTAAACCTTAGGCTTCCTCCCCTCCAGAGGTTTTGGAACCTGTATAGACCAGTTAGCTGCTCACTTAATAGTCCTCCCACATGTTGTTACTTGTACTTTCGTGCTTCTGCCCAAGTCACGATCCTGCCAGAGCTTGTTTATACCTTCTTGCCTCTGCCTCTAGTTTTATCCAGATGAAATTGACAAATAATATTGTGTATGTTGTGGTGATTTGATACACATGTATATTGTAAAATAATTGCCACAGTAAATTTCTCCTGTCCATAACCTCACATAATTACCTGTATGTGTGTCTATGTGGTAAGAGCATTTAAGATCTATGCTTTTCCTGCTAGCCGTTTATTCTTTTATCTTGTCACTACACTTGAGGTTTGAGTTTTTGATGGAAATCTTTTCAGTCCAGCTTTAAGCTCCCAGCTAGTCTTTTATTTCCCTTAATCCTTGTAGCATTTCATGAAAACATTATAGTTTTTGGGGTTTTTTTAGATTTTATTTATTTATTTATTTGACAGAGATCACAAGTAGGCACAGAGACAGGCGGGGGTTGGGGGTGGGAAGCAGGCTCCCTGCTGAGCAGAGAGCCCGATGCGGGGCTCGATCCCAGGACCCTGAGATCATGAACTGAGCAGAAGGCAGAGGCTTAACCCAGTGAGCCACACAGGCATCCTGGTAACGTCATAGTTTAATAATTGACATATGATTGCATCCTTCTCTTAAGGTACAAAGACTGTACTTTGCTACCAAATGGGAAACCCCTCAAAGACAGGAGCTTGAAGTTTGCTTGTCTCAGGAGTCCTATGGAAGCTCAAGTTGGCTAATTTTGAAAGAGTTTCATAAAGGACTATTTCTAAATGTGTGGAGAAGGAAACCATGAGGCAGTATCCTGGTTGGTGACAGTGTTACTTTACGTCCAAAATGTCGAATGAATGGAGTGGTTTCTGAACCCCGGAGGCAGAGAGAGCATTGCAGAGATGGCCACGTGATCAGAGTTGTGTGCAGTGAGCCTGCAGGAAATAAGTACTCTCACCATACCACCTCTTGCTGATGCTTTTTATTGGCCAAACACATGCAGAAGCGAACTCGTTGATGGGATTCATGCATATGAAGAGAATGCAAAATGGTGAAGAGTGGACCTGAAGGGGTGATAACGTCATAACATTTATGACCCTGGCCTTGCATCTCTCAGGGCCCTAGCAAGTTTGAGAGAGCTCCCTGACAGTTTCTGAAATGGCAGTGGTAGGGCCATAAACATCAAGTATGACACATAGTCCCCAAAGGCACTCACCAAAGAAGATCTTTGTGGATTTTTCCACGCATATTCCACTCGACAGTACTTTGATTATTTGTCGGAATTTTTGGTTACAGCTAACCAAGTATAGCACCATCATTAAAAACATCATTACAGAATGCCTGGAACAAACACTCCTGCGTATACAGCAGTGACTTGGTAAGTGGGTACCATGTGGCAAGCTCTGACGAGGATGATTCACTATTGCATCTAAAATCAGTTTTTTAGCTTCTTGCATTGCAATTATTCCTTTGGAAAGGCCTCCTTTGGTTGGGAAATTTTGCTTGTCTCCGGAAAAAAAGTTTTATTTTCATATTCCGTCATTTAAATTTCAATTAATGCGACTGAACCCCATCAAAAAGACTTCTTTCAGTGCTCTAGCTCATGGCTTACTTGGGATAAAATGTCTCAGGGCAGGTGTCAGGCTTCTAAGGTAGCAAAATCAAGAAAACATTTTCTGTTGAGGTTCAAATGGAATTGATTTGGATTAAAGCCTGTTGACATATATAATGGTAAAAGGAAACCATTTTCAGCTGGTGAAAAACTTGGGCTTGAAAGATATTACAACACTGTGGGTCAATGTCAGAAAGACATCTGAACAAATGCTATGGAACATCAAAGTCATTGGAAGTGTCAACTGCTTTGAGAGAATATAAAGAAAACTTGATGAATTTCATTTTGAGCCGAGGTAAAAAGAAAATTCTGCTAGAGATAAGGAAGGAAGAAAAAAAAAAGTTTTGTGGTCCTAAAACATACTTTTTGACCCCAAACATACTTTCTGACCCCACAATTTTTCTCATTGAAAAATTCCCAGATTATTAAAGCTAAAAGATGTATTAAATTCAGGGTTGAGTAATGCATCATGAATGTTATTTCCTTACAGATATATAAATGTTATTTTGATCATTTAATAGGGGAATTTAGATTCCTTGAACGGGAGTTGGCAAGCAAGAGAATTACACAGAGATCATGCAGCGATCACCATGGATAAGGTAATGCTGATTTAAATATGTATTGATTTTAGCAAATGATTATTTTGAAATTACTTGCAGTCATTGAATACATGCATGAGAAGAGGGAGAAGGGCCGGTTTTTCGGTTTTTCGGTAGGAGCTGGCTTTGTTCTTCTTTTATCAAGCAATTCCCATCCTCTCTCTGCAACCTGCTTTCAGGCGCCTCTTCTAAGGACTTAGAGGTGCCACAGAAACGAGACAGATGTGTAAATGAAAGCTTTTGAATTGCAAACCGTGGCCTCCTGTTTGAGAAAGAGTTCATGTCGCAACTTTCAGGCTATCCCAAGTCTGGTCCTGCAGAAAATATTTTTCAACTGTTGACTGTGTACCCCTTGATGAGCACTCCGGGGCGGGGACTCGGAGAGGGGTGAACATCACAGAAAAGTTGCCTGCCCCGCATAGCATATACATTTGAATGTGAGGAACTAGGTGATACATAGGTGAATGAGAGAGTTTCAGGGTAGTGAATCAAAATGTGTACTGATACTTAAATGTAAGGAAAAAATAGGGTAAGATAACGTGAGGGAGCATAGCTGTGTGTTTGCAACTATTTTTTAAAGAGATTTTATTTATTTGAGAGAAAGAATGAGAGTATGTGAGCTGGAGGGAGAGAGAGAGAGAGAGAATCTGATGCAGGTCTGCACAGAGCCTGGCGTGGGGATCGATCCTACCACCGTGAGATCATGACCTGAGCCGAAACCAAGAGTCGGCCACTTAAGCGACTGAGCCACCCAGTCGTCCCTCTTTGCAGCTGTTTTAAATTGAGTGGTTTTAGAGGGCCTTTCTAAATGGAAATATTTCAGTTAAGACGTAAAGGACAAGAAGCAGGTAAGCATAGAGGAATGGTCAGAAAGTTTTAGCCAGATTGAATAGCAAGTGCAAAAGCCCTGAAGTGGGGCCACCCATTATGTTCAAGGTAAGCAAGGAATGGTTGAATGTCTTTCGAGAAGAGTCTAAAATGGTATTAATTTGGTGTTTAGAAAATTAAATTGGTCTAAACTTACACTCTTAAATGCTCCCAGAGTACTTGGAAATGAAAAGTTCATTTATAAGAATTCTAACCTAATTAGAACTTTTTGAAAGATTTTGTATTTATTTGAGAGAGAGAGTGAGTGATTGCATGAGCTAGGGGGGCAGGGAGGAGCCACCCCTTTTTAAAGATTTTATTTATTTATTTGACTGAGAGAGATCACAAGTAGGCAGAGAGGCAGGCAGAGAGAGAGAGAGAGAGAGAGAGAGAGGAGGAAGCAGGCTCCTCGCTGAGCAGAGAGCCCGATGTGGGACTCGATCCCAGGACCCTGAGATCATGACCCGAGCCAGAGGCAGAGGCTTAACCCACTGAGCCACCCAGGCGCCCCTGAGCAGTGTTCTTGAAGGTGAACCAAGGTTGTTGATGCATCTGAGGTTGCTAGATGCCTCTCTGTGGGACCTGACGTACTGAAAAAGGAATGCCAGCAACTAAAGAAACACAGCTCAGTGAGCAGTTAAATCAGTGGTGTAAATGGACTCTCAGCCGCTCGTTGACTTTCACTGGTCATTGCATCGGGTCTATGCAATTTCAGTAACTTGCTCTTTTTTATCACGTGTTTGCCGTTTCTCTCTATTGTGCCCACAGTTGCTATAGACTGTTGTGTTGTGTGCGCACACACGTGTGCATGTGTATTTTCTTGAGGTCTTAAAGTGGTTCTTAAACCTGGCTGATTGTTAGAATTCCCTGGGGTCTCTCACAGAACATTGACGCTTGTCACTGTCTCCAAACCATTTAGATGAGACTGTGCTTGGGGCCTGAGCTCCAGTATATTTGTTAAAAGCTTGCCGGTGCTTCTAAAGTTCAGTCAGTTTTGAGATCCCCTGACCTCTTATGAGAGGAGGAAAGCCTTGATTTATATGCATACGTTTCTGTCAGATGCTTTAAATGAAGTCATTAACCAAAATGCATTGCCAGGGTCCGGGTCATTGAGTTTAAAATCAAATGAAATACATTTCTGGGTGACAGAACAGTAAGGACATGAAGAGAAGTAGGGTGATGTGCCCCGATGTAGCGACTGTCTTGGATACAGTGCATGGGTCCCAACAGCAGAGGCACACTTAGGGGCCCTCTGTGACTTCACAGTGCTGTCACCCCCAGGCCTGTGGTGGTCACTGGCATTCATCTCCATGGCCCTTGATTTGGAGGAAGATCCCTATTTATGCTCACCTGCTACACGTGGATGCTGAGAGCCTCCCGTGAGGTGATTTCACCCTGCTTGCTTTGTGGAATAACCTAAGAAGAAAAAAAGAAAGCATACATAAAAATCGTTTTTATCTGAAAAAGGCCATGTCAGTGGTAAGGATTCATCTTCCTCCTCAGGGCAGTATAGTCGCTCTGTAGGTTGAGCTTTTCTTCAGACCATAAGTGGTAAAACAATCACCGAGAGTTATCCGATTTGGGCTCAGATGCGAGATTGAACTGTGGCTACCTCTCTTACTAGCAGAGTAACCTTGGGCAAGTTCCTGTACTGTCTGAATCTCTTTTTCTTTAAAATGTGGGCAACTACAAGTCTGCTGTGAGAATTCCAGATGATTTGCTCATAATTTCATTTTACGAGTATTTATGGTGTAACTACCTTGGGTCAGGTACTGGTACAGAAACTAGAGATAACACACGCACACACACACAAAGTCCAGCTTTCATGGAGCTTTCAGAGGTGCAGTGGAACAGAGACAATAAATCAGTAAATAAACAGATCAACAGGTCAAGACCTGGTATGCCAGGTGGTTGATGAGGGCTCTGGGGGAAAAAGGAAGCAGGGTGAATGGAGAGGAATAGGTTTTCCTGGGGGGCACTGCAGAGAAGTTGAGATGTTACATTAGGAAACCCTCATTGCTGAGATACTTGGGAAGAGTCCTGAAGGAATTGGGGCAACCGCTTCAAGCAGATGTCTACTGGAGCTTCACTGCAGGCAGAGGACCTAGCGAGTGCAAAGGCTCTGGGGTGGCACTGGGTGTGGAATGCTCAAGAAATGAAAGGAGGCTGACATGGCTGGAGATGAGCAAGAAAGGGGGAGAGAGGAAGGCTATGAAGTCAGAGTTAGTAAGGAGCCTGAGTCCCAGAGACAGACCTCCTCAAGGTTTAATGGGCACCAGAATCCTGGGGATTGTTGTCGAAGTGTGGATTTAGGTTTGGTGGATCCAGAGTGGGGTCTGGGGTTCTGCATTTCTAACTTCCCCCAGGTCTGCAGACCATGCTCTGAGTAGAAGAGGTACAGGGCCATGTAAGCTATTGCAAATAAGAAGGCTAGCTTTTGTCCTGAGCGAGATAGGAAGCCATTGGCAGGGTTTGAGCCAGCGCCATTTTGATTGCTCCGGGGGCCGTGATGATGAGATGTGTCAGGAGCCCCGCCTGGCCTCGCAAATAGTGTCTGGGCCTCAGTTGTAGCACCGCTGCTTGCTCCCTGCCTGCCAGTGCTTAAGTTGCTTAATAAACTCCTTTATCTCCCAACTCACTGTTTTTAACAATGTTAAACATAGAGAAAAGGCAAAAAGTATAATCAGCACCCTTCTATCCTTCACTTAGATGGACCAACTGTTACTATTTTGCTCTACTTGCTATATCTTCTACCCAAAGTACATATTCCCTTTATTGTTGTTATTAATCATCTAAGAGTAAGTTTTTGACCTAAAGACGCTTCCTCTTTAACTACTTCGTCATGTACCTCCTAAGAATACTCTCCTCTATAAACTAGTGCCAAACAGAACATTGGATATTGATAAGACCATCTGATATAAAATCTCAATTTAAATAGAACAGATTTCCCCCCAAAATGTCCTTTGTAACAATTCTTTTTCTGGTGCAGGATCCAATCCAGGATATTATAGAGAATGTTCGATATTGATTGAGTTTTCATGTCTCATCAGTTTTTTGACCTAGCACTGAGTCTCTAGTCTCTAGCCCCCTCTCCTTTTTTTCTACATGCCATTGCTATTTTTGAAAAGCCTGAGCCCGTTTTCTTGTAGGATGTTACCCTATTTGGATTAAAGTTTTTTTTAATCGCTTGATTCAGGTCATACATGATTGATAGAAATACTGCATAAATGATTTTGTTCTGCACAGGGCATGCCTTTGGACTGTTTGCTTCATTTTTGGTGATGTTAACTTGGATCACTTGGCTAAGGTGTTAACCAACAGAGGATTTCTACACTGTAATAGTACCCATTTTCCTTTGTAATTAACAAGCTATCCAGTCAGAAATACTGTCAATATCCTTTTCCCTAACAAACTTTCACCCAAGATTTTCCACTCATTAATAATTCTTAATGAATAAATTATTTCTATAGAGGTAGCAAAATGGTGATTCTTCTAACTGTTCTTTTATGCTTATTATTTGACGTTTTATTATAAAGAAGAGCTTTCTCTTTACCCTCTTGGTGGATGGATAGATGGATGGGTGGATCCATCTGTCTACCTACCTACCTATCTAATTGCTTATTCATCTGCTCATGTATTACTTGTCTCAGTATGAATTCACGAATTCTTTTTTAAAAATTCAGTTGTTATAAGCCATTATTGTTGTTATTTTGATGACCAAATTGTCCCAGTGTCTGTCAGTAGGAGCTCATTAAATCTGATTCCTGTGTATTTTTCAGTTTTTGAGTGTTACCCCCCCAAAATTGCAGGGATTTGTATTTGACCTTGTATTTGACCTTCCCTGGCCTTGGATCAGCCATTTCTCCCAGGATTCCTGGTTCCTTTAAGAGGGGACCTATAGATGAGTGCCAATTTTTTAAAATTTATAAAAAGGGATATCAATGTAACAATATTTGCGGAAGAGTTTTGAGGATTATCTGGCATATAGTACATGATCAGTAAATTAATTTTATGCTATTTCAAAGTCAGTATAAATAATAAAGGCATGGCTGGATATTTCAGGACAAAAATTGGGAAGGACAGCTGATGAATTCAGAAAATTTGAATTATAATGTCCTCTGAAGGAAAGCAAAAGGTTAACAGATTTTCATAATACATCCATAAATATCTACTTTGCCTCTTGACGCATAGATGAGAAACAGTTTGCCATCACATGTGGCATTTTCGCATAAGCAGTTACCAATCTTGTGCTTAAGTCCTTATGCAAATAACATAGAAAACAAGTCAGACTCTCAAGTAAATGAATTCTTAGTTTTGATGATGTGGAAAGAGATTTTACATAAGATTTTAAATCCTAAAGCATTCCATTTAAAATTATTTGCAAAAATTTCTTTAAGAAAGGAGTTTCTTGTGGAGAGAGATGTGTTGCATTTACACTCAGAGAACTAAGTAGTATGCGAAGATAAGGGTAGAGTCTTGGAGTGAAGAGTTGGCATTGCTACACCATTTCTAGTTTTCCTCACCATGAGCCAACGTACTTTGTTTGGAGGGTTGGTCTTAATGTGTGGTAACATTTTCTTAAAATTACCTTTAGTTTTTCTTTATTCAAGTAGTAGATGTTTCTTGTAGACTCATGAGAAAATAAGCAAAAAGAAAAAAATATTCTCATCATCCTACCACCAAAATAGTAAATAACATTTTAGCCAGTATGTTAGATTTTTGTATAATGTGTGTTTATGTGTATACACATGATTTACATACAATAAGAATGTGTTGCTGTGATATTGCTTGTAACTGTCTTTTTTTTTAAATTTTTTATTTTTTATAAACATATATTTTTATCCCCAGGGGTACAGGTCTGTGAATCACCAGGTTTACACACTTCACAGCACTCACCAAAGCACATACCCTCCCCAATGTCCATAATCCCACCCCCTTCTCCCAAACCCCTTCCCCCCAGCAACCCTCAGTTTGTTTTGTGAGATTAAGAGTCACTTATGGTTTGTCTCCCTCCCAATCCCATCTTGTTTCATTGATTCTTCTCCTACCCACTTAAGCCTCCATGTTGCATCACCACTTCCTCATATCAGGGAGATCATATGATAGTTGTCTTTCTCTGCTTGACTTATTTCGCTAAGCATTTAATAAAATATCAAAAATATCATATCAGTAAGTATTCTTTAACTTTATTTTCCTGAATCCAAAATGGTTACATGTTTGTATAAACATGTGTTTATACATCCTGTTGCTGAGCATTGTTTTCACTAGTCCCCCAAAACCACAACAGCTCTCTGCAGTTTAATGAATTACAACTCCTGTCTCTCCTGTTTGATACAGAGCTACTTGAAGACTTGTTACTGAGTCGTATGCCATTGGCACAGCAGAGTGCCATTTAGCACTCAAAAATTATTTCTGAAAGGTGTACATTATTTCTTAAAGGTGCACTCAAAAATTATTTCTTAAAGGTGTACATGGTATATAAATACCTCAAATTCATTCTTGTCTTTAGGGCTTTGTGTTTGTGGTGGGATGCTAGGTAAGAGAGAATATAAAAATAATTCTAGCCAAGGAAACTACCAACAGCTTGTCCAAGGTAAGTAAGACCATAGCCTGTGAATTCAGATTCTCTGAATCTCTCTTGAACTCCCCAAGTGACATCATAGGTATATACATAGAAGGCAAATAGATACCTAGGATATTTTTATGAGCTAATAAAAGTTGCCTCTCATGATACTTCTCAGTACACACAGTTAGCTTTTTTTTTTTTTTAAAGATTTTATTTAACAGACGGAGATCACAAGTAGGCAGAGAGGCAGGCAGAGAGAAAGGAGGAAGCAGGCTCCCACAGAGCAGAGAGCCCGATGCGGGACTCGATCCCAGGACCCTGAGATCATGACCTGAGCCGAAGGCAGCGGCTTAACCCACTGAGCCACCCAGGCGCCCCAACACACAGTTAGCTTTTGAAGGTCAGGATGGTAGGGGTTGGAGAACATCTTTATGTAAAGGCAAGTTGCTCCATGGAAGTAAAGGCATTGACAAGCTGTCCTCTTGTTCTGAAAGTTACTAGACCCTCTGACTGATGAGATGCTGATGACTTGTGTCTTCGGGGGGAAAAAAAAAGTTATGAAGAGAAACTCGTGTCAAGAAAAGAGAGGGAAGAGCATTTCTTTCCTATTACGGTCTGGAAGGTTCTTTTGGGAGGCCTGGTTCTCAAACCTCTTGAGTTTGAGGCTTCAATGGACTCTGAAAGCAGCTGCTTCGACCCAACAATTCTGCTTTGAAGACAAAAACACGTAGGTAGACATTTTGTAAAGGCTGTAACCTCAAGAGTGCCAGGGATGTGGTACTCGTGAGTCCCGCACAAACACTTCAGCTTGTACGGCTGTCCCCATAGTAGTGGAGAGGGATAGCCATCTCCGCAGGATGAATTTCACAGCACTGGCAGGTCCTAGTGATGAGGACAGAGGATGCTGGGAACTGGGACTTTGTGCTGGGCTGGGAAAACTGTTGGTCTCTTCTACTCTAATTGGGGTTGAGTGAGTGACCACAGTTACTACACAAATGAGGGGGGATGGTGCTAGCTTTTAGGAAGAGATACCAGCATTCCTGCTAATAGAGACTCGTGGAGTAGTGGATAATTGAAGAAATGAAATATGAAATATTCAGAGCTGCCAAATCATGTAGTATCAGAAACAAGTACCATCTTACTGTTATACTCTTGCCCTATTCAAGGTGTAACCTGTCTCAAAGTGTATCAATCAGCTATTGCTAGGTAATAAAACTCAGGGCCGAAGAAAGAAATTGATGCGTCTACTGTTAACTTAATCTAGGCTGAGCTCAGCTGGAGAGCTGTACTTCAAACGTCAAGTCTAGATGAATTCAGAAAGTTGGGCTTAGGTGTGCTCCGCCTGTGTTCATTCCCAGGCACAGGCTGAGGAAGCAGTAGCTACCCGGGAGCAGCTCTTCTCACAGGAAGGATAGAGTGTGAAGGGAGTGCCCTACTTTGGGAGCACATTTTAGGCCTTTGCTTGCTAATATTTTATTGCTCAAAGCAAGTCCCAAGATCATTCTCAAAGTTCAGATGCAGGGGAAATACACTCGTTCTCTGAGGGAGGAACCGCACAGTCCCATGTCAGAGCTTGTTTGTGCATAGAGGTCAGGGTGAAGAGGAATCGAGCCAGTAAGCCAATCAGTCACTCCATAGATGATATTAATCACCTCTCTCTGTGTGTTTGTCTGTTTCCATTCTCACTGAAGTTTCTCTCTTCAGAACTTACCCAGGAGTACCTTTAAGATTTCGTTCAGTTTGCTCTTGTGTGCATGTTTCTTAATCTTTTCTTCTTTAGCTAATTTGGAAGGAACTTAACATGGAGATTCTAGGTTATCTTTTAAAAATATTTTCTGTGGTGAGCATATAATAGATATCAACAAAAACCTAAGCAGTGTTATTTGTAGAAGTCATGTAAGAAACATTTCTATGGAGAAAAACACATCTTACAATTGCGAAGGTCTTAATCTAAGATTCTCACAAAAGGTAGGCTCTAAGCATACAACAGCTTCTTAAAGAATTTGGCATAAACTAGACCTGCCTAAATCCTTCTCAAATAAATACAAATCGGAAAGCAGAAGTAGTTGTATGTTTCTGGGCTGCCTACTGCTGTAATATTAACTATTTCTGGTATAATGGCAGGCTGTCTCCTCTATAATCAAAGGAAAATGTGTAGATTGACAATTCTGCCAACTATTGAAATGTCTCTTAAAAAATAAAATTGGCGGTAAGTAACAGGCATTTTGTATGTGCTAGTTATTTTGACCTGATGGATTCGCAGATTTCTTACAAGCATAGAAAATAAAAGCTGCAGCTTATTTTTAAGTACAAATCTCCTGTGCGGCAAATGAAGTCACATTTTTTATTTATTCATTTATTTGTGCTGTTAGAAAACCACTTTGCGGCAAGTATGTGGCAGAATACTTATTAGGCTAATAACAGCAGAATCCTAGAAATGAGGCATGTAGACAAGGCTGCCTCTAGAAAATAACGTGGAGTTGCAGAAGGTTAAGAATCTCTAAAGATCAGTGGAAGCCAGGAGCTAAAAATAGATGAGCAGAAGAGAGAGAAAAAGGGAACGGGAAAGAAAACACCAGGAAAAGACTAATGTTGTTTAGGATGGTTATTTTGTTTTTGTTCCCTGTTGAAAATTCCTAAAAATGCCGGAAGAGACCTTTGGAAATTCTTTGAAATCGATCATTTTTATTATGCATGATGTCTAAGCTCTTGTGGATGTCTTGCTTTCTCATTTTAACGGGCACACGCTGTGTCGCACACACAGTCTCACGTGTGTGCGCACACATACACATACGGGCCTTTGACTTACAGAATGAAGCACATGGTCAGATGATGACTAACTCAGTAAAATGTGTTAATGTAATAAAAGATGAAGACGGTTGTAATGGGGAAAGCTGATTCTTAAATATAATGCTTCTGTATCTAAATGGAAAATTTGTAACCATTAACACTGAAACATCCTCATGCGATTTGCAAGATAATGCCTCATGGTTTCTTTGACAGAAATGCAGATGTTTCTCCGACAGTTCTGTTTCTAAGTCCCTCTCAGTTTTGGGTGCAATATCAGGAAATGTTGGCTTTTGATGAAGGCATCTATTCAGGGTGGAATTAGGAAGACCATGGCAGGAGATCAAGTGGCTTGATTTGCCCACAGATCACTCCATGTTTTACATCCCCCAGTCCCCCAAACCCCAAATGACTCTCAGAAGTCTTGGTCTGTGTTCTAGAAAAAGAGATGAAAAGCACCAAAAGTCTCTAATTTTCATTTTTCCAGGCCTCTGGTGTTCATAAAATGTTTGGTTCCAACCTATTATGTATAGTCCATTTTGAAAATTGGTAAGAACCCACAGCACATGGTATTTTTATGTTAATTTGACTTTCCTCCCATTTACATATTGTAATTTTGGAGTTCCTTTCATATCCTTAGCATATCTGAGGTTAAACAACTTCAGTCTCTGCCTTGGGAACTGTGGGAACTTGGATGTGGCCTGGGATCTGTATGGTACACTCTGTTAGTCAGCTTGGACTGCCATATCAAGGTACTACCTTCTCCTTGGGTTCTCCTTCGGTTTTCCCTCTGTGTGTCTGTGTCCTTATGTCTTCTTGTACGGACACCAGTCGTATCTGCCATACGACCTCATTTTACCTTTCTCACCTCTTGAAGGGCTCTGTCTCCAAGTACACTCACATTCTGAGGTATCGGGAGCTTAGGACCTTAGCGTCAGAATTTGGGGGGAACACAGTTCAGCCCATAACACCTGCCAGTCACCAACAAGGTGCAAGAATCTTGAGGCCACTGTATTTGTACAGAATAATCTGCTTCAAGTCCTATTTTTCTCAGTCACATCTATGTGAATATTTGAGGTTCAGCATATAACTGGCAAGCCATAAGTGTTTTAGGTATTCTAGCACATTTGGTAGGTAATTCAGTCCTATTGGGCAGATGGCCTGGATTTCAAATCCATACCATGTTGAATAAAAGCCAGATACAGGGTGGTTTATTTTTTTTCCACTCTGCACCCCATCCCAACCAAATGACAGGGAATTATTTGCGGGGGGGTGGTGGTGGTGGTGGTGGTGGTGGTGGTGGCAGGGAGACTATGAGTAGAAGAATCAAGGAGAAACTCTAGATTCTCTTCCTAAAACTGTTCCGGGCTTTCGTCTAAAACATCACATTCTTAAAAACAAACAAACAAAACAAAAACATCACATTCTTTCAGAGATCTGTTGCCACGGTGTGAATAGCATCGCGTAATACCTTTATCCCGTAACATCTCTTCTAGGCGCACTGCTGTAAATGGCTGAGATGCCACGTGTCCTCCTCCCTTCCTCCCCTCCCTTTTCCCTCCTTTCTTCCCCCTCCCTCCCCCTCTGTCATTCCCTTGACTCCGTTTAATCCCCTAACTCACACTGAAAAGGAGGCAGGGTCAGCCTCAAGTAAACTGATTGCTAATGGGATTCATTTACCTACCAATCATCACTCTGTGATCACTGAGTCATCTGATGAGGACAATGGAGTTAATGAGGATGTGGCAATTAAGGGAAGCGGGGAGGGATGACAGGATGTTAAGGAAACAAGCCTGGGACTAAGAAACCCCAGTGAAGGGGGCAGGCTGTGCCCTCGGTCAGGGGCACCCTTTGGAACCCAGAAGCACCGGGCAGAGTGAAGGCTCCTCTGTGTGACCCGCGGCGCTTTGGATGCGGCTGAGCACGCTACCCAATTGGATTTTCTGACAAAATCCCAGTAGAAGCAAAAATGTTATTCTGAAGATAATAAGTGTATAGGAATGATTATATGGCTTTGGTATGTTATTTCCTTGCTGTAGAGAAGAATATATTATTTATTTATAGAAGAAGCACAAGCCGCACACGGTTTGCACAGGTATGAGGGATAATTTGCAGACAAAATATTAGAATCTACCAATGTAGAAAGCATCAAGGCTGTAATAAGGAAGATGGGTTTTGTTGCGTTTTTTAGCAGAAGGAAAAGTGCCAGCACGCTGTCACTGGGGAGAACTATGGTGGTTTGCTAGTCGTGGTGCTCTGGTAAACAGGTCCAAAGCTATTAAGAAGGAATTACAGAAACTACATTTATTTTTCTGCTTGATGGCCAGAAGTAATTCTAACAGATTCCTGAATTTTGTCTCTAGGTAAGCCAGGAACATGGGGAGATCATTGTAGTTGTTAATAATTGTGTTGTTGATGGGAATGGCAAAAAGGATTTATTTTAATCATTTTAGGATTTAGTAAAGGAACTGCTGATAGCTGGGGGTGGGGGTGGGGCAGAGGATTGGTTCATTCAGGCAAGTTCAGCACAGGCCCACGTGAAGGTGGGCTTCTGTCTGTCTGGATGCGACATGTCTGCTCCGACTGTCCCAGTGGCTTAGATGTTAAAGGCACCTGGGACCCCTGTGAAGTCAGAGGTCATTGCCTGGTGATCAATACATTAAAACCCCACTCATTAAACACACACACACACACACACACACACATACACACACACACACAAAACCCCTCTCATTGCTCTGAAGGTTTTTTCAGGCAAGCAACACACATTAAACAGTGAGGGTCCTGCGTTTGGCTTGGGCAATTACTAGTTCCACGGTCCTGGGCAAATTATTTCACCTTTCCTTGCCTTAACGTCTTTCTCTCCACAAACAGGGATGACAGCAGCAACCGCCCATCTACAACAGCGCTTGGAAAATCAAATAGGAGCCTGTATGTCAGTCTTAACAGCATCGAGCCCGGCAGAGTCGATGCTCAGTAAATTATGATTGGTCTTATTGATATTATTATTGTTCTCGTCATCCTTAAAATTTGTATCTGCTTCATTATCTGTGTTGCAGAAACTCCAAGAATATTGAGAGGAAACTAGGCCTACGGTCTTAGACAGTATACTTTGCAAAATGATAGGTCTGCAATTCGGAAAATAGAATTTACAGCATTTTCTCTATGGAAAAATTCATGGCGTGGTAGTTGTCTCCAGTTCCTTTAACTCTCTAGACATCAAGTCGAGATAAATTGTCATGCTATCTTGTGTTGTTTGTACCTTTGCTCCTCGAAACGATTGTTCCTGTCTAATTAAGGGCTTGTGGTATTTTCTTGTGTTATTTTTAAAACGTGAAGTTTATACGATCAGATGGAGCCTTTTTTACTTTTATCCAGTCTAAGTGTTTCCTAAAATTAAATATCTGTAACCTTTCCTGTGAATAAGCAGGGTTCATGGGGGTGTAATTATAAAGCAACTTTATTTTTATCTCCCATTGTAATGTTTACATTTATCCTGAGGGTCTGGTTCTTTTGTAGGCTTTTGATGGCATTTAAGGGAGGTCCCATGATGTTGATGGTCGTTTTTAGGTCATAAGACAATCTTTAGTCAGTAATTTGTCCTGTCAAAATATTAAATTTCATTTGAAGGTAAAGCTCTCCTAGTCAGCTCGCTGCGGGCTGGCTGCCAGTGGCTGGGTGGAGTTTATGTTTGGTTGGTTTTTTTGTTTTTCCTTGGTGCTCGTTAATACCTCTTCCCCCAGAGCAATTTCAGACCCCTCTAGGTTTAGAGCTGAGGGAAGCAGAAGGGTAGAGCGGACGAGAATGTTCTTGCTTGTCTGCCATTGTTTGGTGATCTAGCACCAATGCTGTCTAGATCTGGTGGGTGGTTCAAGCTGAGCTTGGGGAGGGTATCTTTCTGGGCTCGTCAGAGACCCCGGAACGCTTGGCCTTTCCATCTCCTTGCAGGGGTTTCTCCCTCTCCCTCTGTGTTCCTTCCACAGGGCAAATTCATCTCTGATTGCCCTCGACTGACTGGCTGGGGGGCTGGCTGGTTACTGACTCCTTCCTTAGCACCTGGTCATCTGGTGACGCTTGCAGCCTGTTTTCTTTCCTCAGCAGACTCTCCGGGACTAGACGAGGGATGAAGCCGTGCTGACTCCCTCATGTGTAGATCCAGTAAACTGATCTTTCTTTCACTCTGTTGTAAAGCGGCACGCTAGCCTGATTCTAGATCCTTCCATCACTTAGGGATGAATCTGACTTAGTGTGTTCGCCAGCTTATATGCAATCACTGCAAATGAGTTTATTTCCAAATTCCTCTTCTAATTTCCAGTACTTTTAATCCTTTCATATGTTCAATTTGGGTATTGGGTTGAGAGTAGAATAACAGAGTTTTTTTTTTTTTAATTCTTAACAAAGGGGTAACATTCTATTATTCTGGGAAATACCATTATTATGTGGGTGTATCACAAGACAAGATGATTTATTCTCAACTCTTCTCTAAGAGTGCACCACATCCCATTCTTTATTTTCTTTTTGTTATCTGAGAGAGAGAAGTAGGGATCTTTTTGTGGTAAAAAGCTTGTAATCTAAATTTACCCTCTTAACCATTTTTTAAAGATGATTTTTATTAACATAGTAATATTATAATATAAATAATGTATTATTTGCCCCAGGGGTACAGGTCCTCTTAACCATTTCTAAGTGTTTATTCAGTGGTGTCAAGCGTATTCACATTGTTGTGAAATGGGGACCGCATTAAAAAAAAAACAAAACCTCATTTTATATTGAAAAAAGAAAAAAAAGCCCAGCTTTTTATGCAGTTGTTTTAAAAACGTTATGATTATGATGCTGATACTCAAACTTGTTCATATCAGAGGAACTGGCATCAAAATAGATGTGACCAATAAGGAGACGGAATCTCCCAGAAAGTGAGTTCTGGGGCTGTAAGGGAAGTTAGCAGCAGACAGGCTCTTGAAACCTCAGCTTTGTGACTCTCAGTTCCACAGCTACCGTCTTAATAAAGTTTGGCTTTTCCTGGTGGACCTGCTCCCTTTCGAACTGATACTGTCTGCTTGGAGTTTTCCTCTCCCTCCTGGGTCATTTCTTTCTACGTCATGCTTTTGGCTTTCTCATAGTTTGTGGTTCACAGTAATTTCTCGTGGCTGCCTTGTGGCTCTGACAAACGGTTAATAACTCCAGCTCATGGCACACAGCAAAATTTTTGGTATTTCCTAATTTAAATTTTCTTTTTCATTTTTTTAATGATTTTCTTTTTTTTTTAAGATTTTATTTATTTACTTGACAGAAATCACAAGTAGGCAGAAAAGCAGGCAGAGAGAGAGGAGGAAGCAGGCTCCCCGCTGAACAGAGAGCCTGATGTGGGGCTTGATCCCCAGACCCTGAGATCATGAGCTGAAGACAGAAGCTTTAACCTACTGAGCCACCCAGGCGTCCCTATGATTTTCTTTTTTTTTTTTTTAATTTTATTTATTTATTTGACAGAGAGATCACAAGTAGGCAGAGAGGCAGGCAGAGAGAGAAAGAGAGGAGGAAGGAGGCTCCCTGCTGAGCAGAGAGCCCGATGAGGGACTCGATCCCAGGACCCTGAGATCATGACCTGAGCCGAAGGCAGCGGCTTAACCCACTGAGCCACCCAGGCACCCACCCCTATGATTTTCTTGAGGATATTTTTTTCCATTTCATTTCTTTTCAGTGTTCCCAGATTCATTGTTTATGTACCACACCCAGTGCTCCATGCAATCCGTGCCCTCCTTAATACCCACTACCAGGCTCACCCATCCCCCGACTCCCCTCCCCTCCAAAACCCTCAGATTGTTTCTCAGAGTCCACAGTCTCTCATGGTTCATCTCCCCCTCCGATTTCCCCCAACTCACTTCTCTGCTCCATTTCCCAATGTCCTCTGTGTTATTCCTTATGCAGAAAGGGGATTGTCTTATTTTTTCATACTATCTGGGCACTGTCTGCCAAGGATTGGCTACCCTTGGGTTGGAACGTGGCCACCAAGGGCTTCCCTTGAAGCAGAGGCTGGAGGTAGTCCCCGAGAAAGGCGTTCTATGCCCAGCAGTCATGATGGATGCTGTGCACTTAATAAAACTATTTGGTGTGCCCATTTAAACAATAAGCCCGTGTTCCGTTTTGTAGTCTTGGCAGGGAACAGGAACTCTTCGGGAGTAGGATATAATGAAGGCCTCTGGAGAACAAAGAATTGAAGAATTCTTTGTTTTGAAGGGGGGCTTCAGGGTTTCTGATCTTGGTGCACTTTTTTTGAGGGAGGAGCTGTTGTCTTGTGCTGGGTTCCCCTGGTACCTAACCTTCAGACAAAGATGTTATTGCAAATAGTTCATTAGGAAGAACTTAATAGGAAACACTGTCACAGGAAGTGAAGAAATGAGACAGGGCGAGAAAGGCAGAAAGTAAAAAGTGTGTTCTGAGGTGACTGCTGTGACTTATTTCACTGGTTAACTGTGGGGCATGGACAGTGCACCTCAGTTATCTCAGACGAATACCCAGAAATCTGGATACTCACCAGCTTGCTGTGTAAGGGCTGCTTCTGGATCCTTAATTCTCGTACTTCTGGATTGTCCTGTGCATTGCGTATAGATTTGTGCCCAGTAAAAAGCCCTCCAGCCAGGGGTCAGAGGGGTTTGTAGTCAGGGAGGCCTTCCTGTGCAGGGGTGAGAGCAGAGTCTCCATGAGCAGGGCACTGGCAGCGCCTTCCCCAGTCCCCCTTCTCACTGTCTCCTTTCTTGAACGAAACCTGATTTTCTGCAGGTATTCGTCCCAGAGAGAACATGACCTTACCTAAAGTTCAGGGGTAAATCTGGGTCAGTGTTAACCGCTCCTGGAGATTACATTCCTTCTGCTTGCCTTTTGATGGACATGGGGACACACGGTGCAGAGGGCCTCTGAGAAAGGTTTCCTCACTGTTGGAAAGGAGAACCTTCTCCTGGAAAAAGAGCAGTGCTATCTTTTGTACTAGAAATGTCACATGCTTAGGACTCCCTTGGAGACACAAGACTCCTCGTGGTACCATGAGTCCTAAATTAACCAACCAGAAAGATGCTCTCCCTTCTCATTTTGAGAGATGCCAACTTTTCCTGATAAGCTAATCATTTTTGAGTAAGGTTTATATAAGCTCTCTATACCAAAGACATACTAATTGGCATGAAGAAAAAGTGGAAGTACCAGACGAGAAAGCTCATTTTTGGAAGTCAACAAAAAAAAATCTTTTAAAAGATTTTTGTCAGAGAGAGAGACACACACACAGACAGCATGTGCATGCAAGGAGAGCTGCAGAAGGAGAAGCCGACTCCCTGCTAAGCAAGTAGCCTGAGGCGGGACTCGATCCCAGGACTCCAGGATCATCACCTGAGCCAAAGGCAGACACTTACCAACGGAGCCACCCAGGCGCCCCAACAAAAAGTTTTATTAAGAGATTGTGGGAATGATGTCAGTTTGTCGTAATGATTCTCAGTCCCTTTGTGCAACACGTAGACCCCTCTTGTAGTACATGCAACATTCAGGGAGTTTTGCTGATGATTGCTCAGTTCTAGAGCAGCAGTTTATTTGATCTTGGCCTTGGATTGCACGTCTGTTCAAGATACCGTGATTAAACAGGACATATTCGGAAAATAATTTTTCTACTTACCAAGGTACCACGTGTGCAACTGGTTGAGCTGCCCACTGAACTAACCACTTCCTTCCCCTGAAGATTGTTCTGACTTGAAACAATGAGTGAGAGAGAGAAAAATAATCATGGTTATCCAAGCTTCAGTATTAGGCCCCTTTTCAGGAATAAATCAAATGAACTGTTACTTAAAGGAAAACAACTGATAATATATGTTGCCAATGATAAAATTTGAGCTTTTAAGTACAGTTTGGACTTTGGAAAAACTTTTATCTACCAAGGTGATAGTTTCCAGTAGTTGAAGACACTTTTGATGACATCAGTGGTGAGAGTAACAGGTGTAATTTTTAAATATTATATAGTGAAATGTGGCAGCATTTGGGACATCTCCATAACTCAGTGAAGCAATGGTTTCCAAATGAATGAGGCATGGTGTGAGAAAATCATGTGTGGGTGAGATGCCCATTCGGAGTACAAGACAGACTAATGGATTTTAATATAACCAAGTAAAAATAAGTTTATCAATATCGCTTTAGATTCTACATTAAAATGCACTTTTAAGAAACTACCATTTGTTGGGTTTTGATACAGTGTTAAAGAATATCTACAATTATCTGAAACGATTCTTAAAATATTCCTCCCTTTTCTAACCATATATCTGGGTGAGGCCGGATTTTCTTCATATACTTCAACTAAAATAGCATATCACAACAGATTGAACGCAGAAGCAGATAAAAGACTCCAGCTGTCTTCTATTAAGCCAGGCCTTAAAGAGACTTGCAAAAATGTAAAATGCCACTCTTCTCACTAATTTTTTGGTTTCAAAAAAATAAATTTTTTCATAAAAATGAATTTGTTAATATGCAATGAGTTTATTTTTTAATGAATTAATAAATACTTAAAAATTTCTTTCAAGTTTTGAACACAGCAAAGAATAGTAAATATAACCCATGTAAACAAAAGCTCTTTGGAGACCCGTAGTTGTTTTTAACTGTTCACAGGGTCCTGTGACAAAAAATGTTGGCATTTGTTTTCGAGGGCACAGAGGAAAGGGTCTGGAGTGTTGAAACTAAACGTGGGTTGGTAGTCAATGATCTTGAAATAAAGAATGGCGGAGAGATTAGGAAGTTCAATGGGAGTGCGGTGGCAGAAATTTCTAGGGACAAGGGAGTCCTGAGCTCTCTTTTGATCCCTGTGGATGGAGGAGTGGAGGTCAGTGGAAGGGGAGACGAGATCTAGGGTGATGTATTAACGCATTCTACATTGTCATAGTTCTTTTTCTTGTTAAACTAACAATAAAAAAAATTAAACATTTAACTTTAAAATGGCTTTCTTCAGAAATGAGCACACTGAATATTTTTCAATTCGGAAGGTGCAGAGTTGATGACGTTTTTCTCTTCAGATAGGTGAGCTTTCCTGGAAAACCAGGGAACATACTGGCGTGTTAGAATGACTGAAACTCAGACTGGTGGGGAAGAACTCTGCCCAGTGTGTTAAATAACAGCGAAAGTTCCGGACATGTTTTGGCTGTCCAAACTGTACATCAAAATCGACTGATGGGGATCCTCAGAGTGAGTAACAGCATTTACTGAAACTGAACATTTTAAGACTTCTGGATTCAGAATCCACGACCTCCAGCCTCAGCCTTGATACTGTACCAGTTTTATTAGTGATTACATGATCCTTGCTCCTTAGAGGACAGGTCTTATGCATTTGACATTTAAGCTTCAGAATGGAGTCTACTTCTTGGAAGAAATCTTGTTAATTATTTGCCAATAGAGAAAGAATCATGGGTCTAAGTAAGTACATGCCGTCAAACCATCAATGATTATTTAATGCCACTGTGTACAAAGAATGACCCATGTCTAACTACTTTGAATGAATTGGACAAACTACCAAAATTTGCAAGAATTTCAGACTTGTCACATCCCATAGTTATATAATAGTGTATATTTGAGACAGGGAGGTGGATAAAACCACTACTAGAACCAGATCCAAAATAAAACTAGAAGTGATGCCTGAAAGAACTCCCTCCCACTCAAGGGGATCATAAGGAACCCCACTGTAAATTCCTCATAAGGTGAGTACAGTGTATGTTGCTTTCTCTGCGCTCGTCGGACACCTGTCCGCAAGCGCACCGGCAGATGGAGGGCTCAGTGCCTCACCTGCTCCTGCAGCCTCTGCTGCCCGTTTCTGGGCGGCTCGGGGGCCCGCCTGGGGGCAGGAGACCAGCCGCTCCCTGTGTTTTGGTGTTGGGCCCGTTCACGTCTCAGACATCCATCTTTCTCCACTTCGCCAGGTCTTGGTTTTGAGAAACAGAGCAGGCCTTTTGTTCTCTGGCTGTTTTGTGTGTTTTGTTTGGGGCATGTTAAAATATTTTTTAAGATTTTATTTTTTTTTTAGTTGTATTGACTCTATTTCAGGTTATTTTTGTTGATGTCAAATGTGTGTATGACATGTATATGGTTCTTTTTAACCCTTTCTGGGTTTGTTTTGTTTTGTTTTTTTTAGAGGAAATTGAAGATAAACTCCTTGATATATATATTTTTTTCTTTAGCAACTTCTTATCACTGGAATCAAAGGGAAAAGTGATCTCTTTTTGCATTGGTTGTATTTGTATGTCGCAAATAAAAGACACTTTGTTCAAACAAACAAACAAAACAAAAAGTGGTGATTTGGGAAAATGAGGAAAGGCCATTACTTTGCTGCTTGAGGGAAAAAGGGAAGTTGACAGAGGACCTAATATCTGTGGATGCCTTCTCTGTTCCAGACCTTCTATGTCCTTTAACAACTTCTGAAGTTTTTTTTTGTTTTTTGTTTTTTGTGTTTTTTTTTGTTTTTTGTTTTTGCCTTGTGTTTCATAGATTAAGAAACCAAGACTGAAGGTTGAGGGAAAATTCCTCCTGGATGTACGTTCTAGAAGGTTGCACAACTGAGATTTAAGCCCCAAATATCTCCTGTCTTGGAAAGCCCTTCTTTTTAAAAAAGCTCACTTGGAAATTCCCAACTCCCATCCAACAGAGAGCCTACCTATTAAGTGTACGGCAGCTTAAGAGGAGAGCATGTTGCTGCAGCTCTGGTTTCTATTCAGATCACCTAGTTTATTTTTTATTCCTTGAAATAGCTGAGAAGTAAGGAAGGAAGTGTTCTTCAGGAGCACGCACACGCACGCACACACACATACATACATACATACATACATATATACACACGTTTGTGGGCTCTTAGAGGAAGACTTTCCAAATCAGCATTTCAGCTGCTACTTGGTTCTTTGTCCATTGAGCCAGATCTTTGACCCATGGTAGAAAACTTAATTTCTGCTGTCTGAAAGTAGATGAAATTATAAAAATTCTGTCCTTTACATTTCTCACTAGTAAGCACAACACTCCAAGCATCGTGTGCGAGGTAAATAGCTCTGTTGTGTGCGCTTCAGAGAAAAGATCGCTTTGCAGGGACCGAGAGCTCTGTGGACGAGGACCCCGAGTCTAACTTTCCATGACGAGTTTAATAGTTGCCGCGATGATCATGCTTGAGCATATTGTGAGGGTAGGTCGCCAATTTTAACTACTTTACCAATTTGCTGTGAGTATTTTAGGCGCCTTCTCTGCTCTCAGACCCACTCCACTTTGCACTTCCTACTCTGTTCTTTTTCTGTCCTTATAAAGTTCCCACAGTGCCCTTAATTAGTGCCCTTGCCTGGGGCCCTACTTACTGTAAGTTAAATCACTTCTTTAAGTCTTAATTTCCTTTTCTGAAAACTAAGAATCAAAACAGTTTCTCCCACACTTGTCAGAAGTAAATAAGATAACACTTGTGAAGCCCTCAGTCCAGTGCCTGACTTAATAAATGCCAGCTCTTATTACTGTTGCTAATCTTGATCTTGTTATAAAACAAGCCCCGATTTAAGCCACCTTAAGTTTTATTTTGCCAAAGGATTTATTTTGAAAAGAAAAAATGTATACTGTACTTTGAAAAGCAAGTTGAAAAGACACAGTGTTAAAGGTGTATTAAAAAATAAGGCTTAATAATAGCAATAAAAAGCAGGAGTCTGACAAAAGGAACAGCCTCAGAGACATAATCAAGGCCACAGCAGACTCTCCCCATAGATGTTTGAATCCCTTTTTGTCACAGGAATGCTGGGAATGATTGCTTTGGGGAACTTGACATTGCTCCAAGAATAGTCCCCGCTGCTCAGCTGCATCGTTTCTTTTCTAATTCCCACTTCGCGATCTTATCCCTTGGCTCTCCTCTTTCCTCTTCGGTCCAAACCTTTCTTTCCTCTTGGCCCTCCAAACGCCAATTCCTGTTGTCCTGGATCTCTTCTCAGAACTTTCCTTCTTGTCGGGAGGGGCAGTCTTGAGCAATGCAGTCTTTTGACCTTGTCGGGGCCGTGGAAGAATTGGCCTTGGACCTGGAACCTCACCTTACCAAGAGATGGAGTCCTTACAGCTTGTGATAGGGGGGCCATCTTGGGTGGGTTGGCACGTGGCCACCTCAGCACCATATCCGTCCCCTGTGGGGAGAGAATGGGGCCCTTTGTACTGTGGTACACAAAGGGTGCTTGCGGACTGGAAGGATCTGCTGACCTGACCTGGGGAGACTGAGGGCGGCCACTGAAACTGATCTTGCCATCTCTTGTCTTTGTGAGTGAGGGCCTTTTGCATTCGGTGTTGGACTGTATCGTTTTCCTGGATGACAATGATAGCAAGACACAGTGGCAGAAGTGCTGTGACGTCTGCTCCTGATGATAGGCAACGGGTGGCACTTCCTTGGTACTTGTACTTTGCCTTAATTAGATCCTCCAAAGGTGGTGCTTACCCTGCAACTTTCCCCAGCGGGTGCATCTTCTCGACCTACCTCCCCAGGGTTACGCGTTGGGATTGATTTGCTACATGGAGATTCTCCTCTGTGCTGTGATACATCTGCATTGTTTTGTGCATATTTCTCTGGAGCTTATGTCCTCTAGCTGGCTTACCCAGTGCGTTTCTTTTCTTTCTTTTTTTTTTTTAAAGATTTTATTTATTTATTTGACAGAGAGAGATCACAAGTAGGCAGAGAGGCAGGCAGAGAGAGAGAGAGAGAGAGAGAGAGAGAGAGAGGAGGAAGCAGGCTCCCTGCTGAGCAGAGAGCCCGACGCGGGACTCGATCCCAGGACCCCCAGATCATGACCCGAGCCGAAGGCAGCGGCTTAACCCACTGAGCCACCCAGGCGCCCACCCAGTGCGTTTCTTGTTGATGTCCTTGGACTCATTGTCCATGTTGTCTTTTATTGAATGTTTGATACCTGGCTCACAGCATTTTTTCTCACCCTGCCATCACGGTGGGCGAAGTTAACAGGAAAGACCTATACACCAGATCTCTTCCTATCATTTGCTCCTGCCAGTGACCTTCATTCCCATCTGGTTCAGCCACCTCCTCTCACGTAGAATTGTTTCTCCTCTGAAATGGTAATAATGTGCCCACCTCTCTTAGCCACACCATATAATCTTCCAGCTCTCTGCTTTCCCCACAGCCCCTTGTCTTTGATGTCATTGAGACCTTTGGTCCCATGAGCCCCCTTTAGTTTATTCTTCTCAGTCCACTCATGACGGAGCTCCCTATCCGCGGACCATCACTCTCTCCACTCCCACTGTATTCACCAGAAGAAACAAAGGAAGTAAGAAAAAGGCCAACAACCGTCTCTGTATGCCATTGGAACTTTAGCTATGGGCCGGAGTTTGTGTACCCCTAAAGATAGCTTCATTCCCTTAGCTTGGTTCTTCTATAAATCCATAGTTTTCATCCTTAGGCGGCTGCCAACTCTGATTCTTTTTTATTCATTTCTGCATCTCTGTACTTCTCCACTTGGTGGCATCTCTTCCTTCAGATAGTACTCAACTCTGTCAACTGCGGTGCCTCTCACAAGAGAAAAAAGAAATGACCTTCATTTCATGGACGGGACTGGAGGAGATTATGCTGAGTGAAATAAGTCAAGCAGAGAGAGTCAATTATCATATGGTTTCACTTATATGTGGAGCATAACAAATAGCATGGAGGACAAGGGGTGTTAGAGAGGAGAAGGGAGTTGGGGGAAATTGGAACGGGAGGAGAATCATGAGAGACTATGGACTCTGAAAAACAATCTGAGGGGTTTGAAGGGGCGGGGGGGTGGGAGGTTGGGGTACCAGGTGGTGGGAATTATAGAGGGCACAGATTGCATGGAGCACTGGATGTGGTGAAAAAATAATGAATACTGTTTTTCTGAAAATAAATCAATTTAATTAAAAAAAAAAAAAAAGAAATGACCTCACATTCTACAACCACACCTACTTGTGTGAAAACGTTTGGCGTGTCCCAATGGAAGGGTATACCTTCCTATAGCTAAAACTAAGTTTTTTATCTATATTCTGGATGTCAGTGGCTCCTGGCTTTTTAGGAATTGCATTTTTAAACTTTTGTTTGCTCTCCTGCACTCCATTCTATAAGCTAAACAAAACTCCAAACCCTTTCTTGACAGTTTATTTCCTTTGAGTCACTAGACTTTTCCTTCATTTCATAGCCCAACTTACATCTACTTACTTCACTTCCTCAGATTCTATGAGCTCCTCAACACAAACAAGACATTTTAAGTCGTTCCTAGAGTTGATTCTTAGCTTCTAGAGAAGGAAGAAGGGACAGTGGAAGTAGGGACACTGTTTTCAATGACTGTTAAAAGGAAATCCCTGTTCAAGAAGGGAGAAAAAGTCCTATCCCTAAATTTCTAAAGGAAGTGATTGCTTTGAAATTTGATAATAGAGACATTGATCAGTATTATAGGTATAATTCTATAGAACATGAATAAATATTCTTCATTTACATCCATAGTTTCAGCTAGCAACTAGACACCATTGAGTGTAAGATTGAGCCGTCTGGTGAGTGCCCTCGAAACTACCAGTTGGTACTTCGAGAGGAAAGCTGTACATAGCTGCCATTATCAGATCTGCAGGTAGGAAATGGTAATTTTGTAAATTGAACTGTCATATATGTATGTATGTGTATGCATATATATGTATGTATTTATGTATATATAAAATCTTATGCCCCACCCTTCGCTTAGATGAAAAGTCCAGGTACCAATAGAAGATAAACTTCTTCAACAAAACAAGAAGCTTTAAATTTTTAAAAGTTTATTAACACATGGAAAAATACTGGAGAAAGAGTAGGGGCAGGGGTTATCTGTTGTCTGCAGCTAAATTCCAATAATAATTATGCATTCTGTGTGTGTGTGTGTGTGTGTGTGTGTGTGTGTGTGTGCACGCGCGCACGTAGGAGAGAATGCATAAAAGAATTTATTTAAGAAAAATCTTCAGTATTTATATTTTTACAAAAAATAATAGTACAGGATTTGTGATCCTTAAAATATTGAAGTTAGGAACGCTGAAATGTGTAGGTAGAGGTGGCAAAATGCCTTGGAGGCGAGCTTGGCTGGGGCTAGCCATGAGAGTGCTCGGGAACACCTTGGGGGTACAGGCCCACAGATTGCGGACAGGTGGCCGGATGCTGGTGCCAAGGTCCCACGAGCTGTCATGGTGCGAGCATGAGAATGCTCAGTGTTGGCGGAAGTGCATTCTCTCCTCTTGTCCCTTTGGTCTCTAATCCAGTTTGCTTTGCTGAGTAAGAAAACTCGAGATGATGTCATGGAGGGTCCTTTGGCTAAAAAAGATGAACAAATCTTCCTGCTTGAGAAGTCGCTTGCCTCTTTACAGTTGCAGTGAGGGTATTGGAAGCCTCGTGGCAGTTTGTTTGACAGAGCTGTGTGCCCGCGGTTGGTTATTCCCAGGTCTTCATCACTTCAACGCGTGCTTCATGGTGATGTTCTGTGAACATCCACTCTCTCCTCCTAGCTCTCTGTACAGGTACCAGAGACTATTGCGGTTTTTTTTTTTTTTTTAAGATTTTATTTATTTATTTGACAGAGAGAGATCACAAGCAGGCAGAGAGAGAGGAGGAAGCAGGCTCTCTGCTGAGCAGAGAGCCCGATGCGGGCCTCGATCCCCGGACCCTGAGATCATGACCCGAGCCGAAGGCAGCGGCTTAACCCACTGAGCCACCCAGGCGCCCGACTATTGCGGTTTTGGCGCACTGACCTGTTCCTGCTTTGCAGGGGGGCAGTGGTTCTCGGTGCTGGCTGCACATTAGAATTACCTGGGGAGCTTTTAAATATATCAATTAAATCAAAAGCCCCGGGATTGGGGCTTAGGCATTGGCAAGTTTTAAAAACTCCCCAGGTACTTCTTATGTTTAGCCGGGGCTGGAGACACTGGGTTAGAGCATTGGCAGAGGCTGCTTATTTAAATTTTTGAATAATATCTTTCCTTTTTCTTTTTTTTTTTGTTCTCCTGGGTTGACCAAGTTATTCCTCTGTGTAGTACCCTTCTGTGTTTATTTTCACAAGGCAATCTGTTTCCATATTTCCAAGCTCTCAGGAATTTCTCTTCGTAACCTCAAAGAGCAGTCAATAAGAGGACAAATGCTGTAATTTTAAATGGTTTAATATTGCCAAATCAGGGCTTTCTATTACTCTTTCTCCATATTTGAATGCACAGGTGTTTCCCCGACCTTGACTGCATTTATCTGCACTTGATTGCCCGTGGGGAGCTTTGAAAAATATCGATGCCCTGGTAGGGTCCCATCAGCAGAAATTCTAATGAAATTGGTCTGGGGTCCATACTGGACATTGGGATTAAAAACAACAAAAGCAAAACTCCCCAGGCAATACTACAGTAGACTCATAGCAGAAAACTCTTGCAAATAGTTCCAACATCAGTAAGCTGCCTGTTCGGTAAGGGATATGCCTAATCCATGGTCAAACTGAGGCCGAAAACCCAGCAGTTCCACTGGTAGCCAGTCAGGCTTGACTGCACAAGGGACTTGCTTGAATAGAGGAGCTTTAAAGAATCCTGATGCCTGTGCCCTAGCAATGATGAAGTAATATGCAGTGTAACCTGGGTTTCAAGACTCTGAGAAGCTTCCCTGGTGATTCTGATGTGCAGCAACATTTGAGAACCACAATTTAACCCTGCCTACCGACACATACCTGGTTAGTCAGTTTCAGTACGTTGTCATATTAAGGATGTTTTTAAGTGTACCTGCATGTGAATATCATCTACTAGAGCCCTCACTGACTTAATGAATTGATGGTATATTCTTACTTCCTCTCCCTCCCACCAGCCACAACACAAATATGAATGAATGAATGAAAGGACTAAAATGTGAGAACTGAATATGGTACAGTTCCCTACTGCATTATTTTGAGTTCATTTTTCTTCATACTTGTGTTACCGAATGTTTGCTCCCTTTGATCTGATTGCCTTTGTTTGGATTGTTTGTTTGGGTTGAATGCAAGCTTCTAGAAGGCAAGCCCAATCTTTTCGACTTGTTTTGTCGACCACTTAACACACATGGATATCTTTTCAGATTTCATTTGGGTGGTTACCTTTCCAGATTCAGTGAGACATGCAGAAATGGCTGCTGATTACTTCCCACTAAGGCCGACTCTCAGAACACAGTGGGCACAGAAGGGCGTATGTGAACCCAGGTTTGGTATCAGGCCTCATCTCACCTACCTCTCAGAGTACAGCGCTGTTACACCAGTACTTATCAGGCCTTCCAGAAACAGCTTGTCACTTTCAAGAGTCTCTTTTCAAAGGAAAATTCATGTGTTTAACTAGCGACAATAAAGCAGAGGGGAGGATATTGATTTTTTGGAACCAGTATACAATTAGTTTTTATTACAGTTCAACAAAGTTGCCAATATCCTTCTTAAAGCGTTTTAATGAAATTGACATCCTTGGCAGAGAAACAGCCAGGTTTTCATTTGCAGACAGTTGCCACTGGGGGTCACCATTACAATTGCTAAGCTTTGCCTGTGGTTCTCGAGTGGTGGCTGTGACTTGCTTAAAATCAAAGGGAAGAGCAGGGGTTACGGAGATTTTTCCAGCAGGTTCTTTTCCTCAGTTTTGCAGGGAGGCAGTGCTCAGATACAAAGAAAAATATTTGTGTTTTGTGGGTAGGATACTCACCAGTGATAGGAAGGGGTTCAATAAATTGTCCCATAGAGAAAACAATTCTTCCTGGTTATAGCTCATCTCTGAGGTCTGTCCCATCCCTCAGAGAGGATGATCAATATACACTTCTCTGCCTTGCTGTATTTTTCAAAAAATTAACTAGGATTTGTCTGAAGCGTGCTTTTAAATCATTCAGCCTTGTTTTCTTTATTTTATGAGTACCAACTCTTACTGTCTTAACGTTATTAGTCAATACATTGTTTCTGCCTAGAAAATTCCTTCCGCTGTTTGCTTCTTGCATGTTAAATCATTGCCATTGTCATTGCGTAGAGGGAAATCAAATAAATAACCAAACCCAAGCCAGAGTCCCCTAGAGTGGGAATCAACGCAGGACACGCAGGCCTTTTGAACCCAGTGAGAAACTACCAGCACATTCTGCAGTACTGGAGGTAGGCAGCCCAGGCAACGGAGGGAGTATGACAGCAGATGGCACTCCTGCCTTTGTCTTACTTAAACAAGACATGTTACCTTTAGGGTGGACTCTGCTCATGTGAAACTTTGGCCAAGTCAGTCTCCCCTTTCCATATAACCCTCCAGACCTTTGTTGTTGACCTAGAACGGTGAATCCACATTTGCCAAACATTCCCATGGTAGAAGCCAAGGTTAAAACAATGCATAAGATGGAATTAATGCCCTCAGGCCATCTTTCTGGGTTGTGACCTGTGCACAGAAGGGCCTCGGCTCACAAGTACCTCCCCCCCCCACCTCCCCACCCCACTTCCAGTGTTGAAATTCCAAATATTTTTGAAACCAGGGACCTTTGTTTGTATTTTGTTTTGATCCTGGCAAATTGCATAGCTGGTCCTGACTGCCCTGAAGGGGCGGTAGGGGTGAGACCGAAAAAATAAAGTACAATTGGTAATAAAATGCTGAGATTTGAGAAATGGTCTATTAGCTGTATGAACAAAATATTATGCAAAGAGTATTATTCTGTCTGCAGGGAAGTAGAGCAAATTCAGGAAGGTTTTATTCATGATTCACATATTACCAAGTACTTACTATGTCCAAGGCATGGGGCTAAATGGTTCAGAGGATTCAGAAAGGAATTAGCCATGAATCCAGCCATCCATCTCAAGTTAACACAGTGTATGCAAAGCATATATACAACAGACTGGGTTTGATACGATTAAGCAGGACATGAGACTGGGATGGAATATTTATATGAATGATCCATCTTTTCTGCCTTCATGCCTTTTTTTTTTCCCCCTTCCTAATGTAGTCTGGGCAGGTCTGCTAAACCAATCTCCGAACACACTCCTTTGATAGCTTGCCTATTCAAAAATACTGTTAGGATCCTCACTGCTTTTTTACTTAAAGTCCAGACCATTTAGCATTCAAGATCCCTTGCACTATGCCTTGCCTTTGGTCTTCATTTTTAACCTAATACTTTATTGTCCTCTGTGATTCCTTCCTCTTTGACCAAAGTGGGCCATCTAATGTCCTAATGTATTAGTTATATTTTGCTTTATAACAGATTTCCCCCTGGGGCACCTGGGTGGCTTAGTTGGTTGATTGTCTGACTCCTGATTTTGGCTCAGGTCATGACCTTAGGGTCCTGAGATCAAGCAGGTGTTGGGCTCCGCTCTGGGGATGGAGTCTTTCTGGGATTCTCTCTCCTGCTCCCTCTGTCCCTCCCCACTGCCTCCCCCTCAACTCGCACATGTACTTTCTCTGTCTCTCTCTCTCTCTCTCTCAAAAAAAAAAAAAATGTAGTAGCTTAAAACAAAAGAAATGTCTGTTGCTTCCCCCTGCTTGTGTGTGCTCTCACTTTCTCTCTCTCTCTGCCCCTCTGTCTGACAAATAAAACAAAAATATTTTTTATCTCACATTTTCTGGGCATTAGGAATCCAGTTTAGCTGGGTGGTTCTGTACTTGAGTCAGCAAAAGTAAAAAAGCAGGAGGGAGAAACAATCTGACACAGAAGCAGGGTAGCATCGCTAGAAAAAGGGGCAAACATGCTACCAAATTCTTGAACCTCTTGGTTGAGTTGAATTACCCTACTCAGTAACACATCCTGCCCTCCCCTTGCCTGCAGTGCTTGCTGAAGACAAGGGGATCCCTGAATGGGTTAAGGAGAGATGAGGGCTCTAGAATTAATTTTCTAATTTTTCTTCGTAGCCATTGCTAGCTTAACACTGTTCTAGCTTTTATTCACTCTCCTATGAAGGGTGTGTTCATTATGATGAAGTGCATCATTTAGTCCACAGATGTAGGATGATGAGAATACCACCTGGATAGGTTAGTGACAGAACTCAGGGAGAAACGGACATCCCCTGACAACCACGGACTCTGAAACTGGCAAACAACTTTTACATTGGTTCCCAAAGCACCTCTCTCGGATGAGTGACTAGCGTTATACAGGAAGGCAGAGAATATGCTGGTAATTGTTCAAAAGATGGTTTGAGTATATTGGTTAGAGCTCATATATAAGCTTATATGCCTAGGAAGAAGACGGGCAGCAAGCAAATGCTGAAATGTGCTAGAAATGTCCCTCTGCTGTTATAAAAGATAATGATCAGATCCAGAAACCACAGGCATGCCACTGGGGACTTCACGTTGACAGGATCCATTATTCAAGCACCCATTAATTCAACCTTTGAACCCACTTAATACACCAGTAAACTCTAATTCTTTCAGCTGAGCCATGCAGATATTGCAGTCCTGGCCAAGCAAACCCAGAGGTAGAGTGAAAGAAAAGGACCAGGGGGAGAGGGAGACAGATAGCGCCGTCTTACATAAAGAGGCCTGTGGGATAGTGGGCTCTCTGTCCTGGATCCCTGGCTATCTGTCTCTCTTACTTGATCTTAAGTGGTTGTCCTGGGACCTGGGGGACAAGCTTGTTGCCATGGGGCTAGAAGAGAAGGCACATCTTCTAAGGAGGAGGTGGCTGTCACATAATGACCCAAATCTGTTGCCCAGTATTCTGTGACAAGTCTCCTGTGGTCCTGCCCTAGTTAGAACCCAGGAAACGAAATTAGTTTGGTATGGATTTAGGATGATGCCCTCGCAAGGTAGGAAGTAATCCAAAAGGGCGTCTTGTATAAACCATGTCTGCATTTCCTGCACATTGCTGCCTGGGTCCCCTAAGAAAGTCCACGCTTGTTCAGGGTGCTTCGTGACAGTTCAGCTCTACTGACACAAGTCCTGCTGAATACTGAACTGGATTCTCTCTTCTCTGACTTCTTCTATTGGTCCCCCGGGGTAGTAATGAGAAAATTGAATCTCTCACAAAAGAATCCTTTAAATTTTTCATATAGCCTGATTGCTAAACACAAGTCAGCAAGTATGTCTTTGCTTTCTTGATGAAACAGGGAAAAGATCCAAAGCTTTCCCTTTTAAAATGTAACCCTGCATGAGATGTCGCTCCACAGAACTGAAACTCCCTGCTTCTCTCCTGGCCTCTTGCAATCTGGTTTCAGCCCAGTCATTAGAGTTAGCTTTATTTACTTCTAATTTGTTTTTTATTAGAGTGAACTTTTTTGGAAATAGTAGTTTTCTTCTTTTTTTTTTTAAATTGGAAAACAGTTGACATATATAAGGGGGTCAGAAGGTAGACATTTCCAATTATTAGCGTTAACTGAAAAAATTGAAGTCAGATCACGTTGTTCTTCTGCTAAAAACCTGTTAATGGCATTGAATTTGACCTACAAGGCCATACAAAATGCCTCCTAATGGCCCACAAGTCCCATATGATCTGTCCCCTATCACCTAGCTGATCTTTTCTCCTCCCGTGTCCTCCTTTGTCAGCCCTGCTCCATCCACACTGACCACCTTGCTGTCCCTGGAACACACCTCCGCATCAGGGGCCTTACTCTAGCTGCCGGTCCGTCACCTTCTTCTCCCATGAACATCTCCTTGGCTTACCCTCTTCCTGCTGTCTGACCTCACCCTTTCGGCAGGGCCCACCCTTTCCATCCTGTTGAATATTGTCAATGGTCTTGTTCTGTTCTTCACTTCCCTTTGCCACGGTGCCCCCAACGGACCCACCCTTTCAACTCTTGACTACTTATGTATTCATTATGTCTGTTGTTTGTTCCCCTACCTCCCTCCAAGAACGTGAGCTCTGGAGGGCTGGAAGCTTTGTCTGTCTTGTTCCCTGTTGTCTGTCTCATCCTCCTTTCCCACCTGCCTGAGACTCTGCCTGCCGTTGTTGAGGGCCTAGAGACACAAGTTGATTTCAAGTGGCTCTCATTTCTTATTTGGCCTTCACTTGCAGTTGGTTCTACACTTGTCAATGTGGTGATCATGTTCTCCCGATGGAAGCATTAGAAGTCACAGGAAGTGAGAACTTTGCCTGTCTCCTACTGCACATGAAGGCTCTTCTAAAGACTCAGCTTTTCCTTTTCTAAACATTTCTTCTCATACCTAAGTCACTGCAGGGCGGGTTTTGTGGTTCCGATGTTCCCGAGTCCCTTCTGTTGGTGGTGATTGCCAGTGGCTGCAGGCTCCTCTTTCAGTGTGAAATACGTGAACTTTTCAGGTCTGAATTCATCAGGGAATACCCTTTGCAAAGTGAAACACCGTATCTCCTATAAACCCAAGTATCAGAAAAGAACACTCTAAGACAAAAGAACATTTAAAAACACTTCTTTTTATGAATAGGCATAGAATTCTGATTTAAGGGTTTAAGGTTTTATTAATCACAAAGTTTCTCTCTCTTCTCCCTCCTGCCCCGAGATACCTGTTCTAGTATCAAGAAGAGACAGGGGTTTGTAGTGTTTCTGGAAGACCCTAGAAAGTTCTCTTCCCTTGGGTACTTGGTACAACACGAGAGACACTGCTCAAGTCCCCTTTGCAGGGGGAGATGCTCTAAGCCACATTAGCATATGTGTTAGTTCATGGTTTTGAAGATCTGGAATTCACAGATGCTCTTATAATCTCTTCAGTTCTACTCCACAGACATTTGTAGAACACCTGCCCTGCACCGATCACTGTGTAGCTAGCATTACAGAGATGTACCTGAACCGTCTTCTCGGGGGCCTCACAGTCTATTAGGGGAAATAGGCATGTGAAGGCAACAACCACACCGTAGTGTGATATAATATGGACACAAGGGACAGAGAGAGCAAGCAGGGAGCACTAGGGTGTGGGCTAAGTGGGGAAGGAAGATGGTCTTTACAAGAGAGGCCTCATTTTTTTCTTTCTCAAGGATGAGGGTAAGGCATGTTTTTCTTAGTTGGCCAAGGAGATCAGGAGGACTAGAATTCTGCCCTCACGTACCTTTGGATAATTGCCACCTCTTGAAGGTTCTTCGAGAAACTGCTCATGAGAACAAAAGAGAAGAGACCACTTGCCGCATGTCTTGCAGTACTGTGCAGGAGGGAGACACGGGAGAGGAAGAAACCTTGGGTTTAGATCATCTTACCCCTTAGATGCAGGAGGTAGAAAAGAAGATGGCACTTGGGGCGCCTGCGTGGCTCGATGGCTGAGCGTCTGCCTTTGGCTCAGGTCGTGAGCTGCAGGTCCTGGGATCAAGCCCCGCATTGGGCTCCCAGCTCAGTTGGGAGTCTGCTTCTCTCTCTTCCTCTGCCTCTTCCCTGCTTGTGCTCTGTCTCTGGCTGAAATAAATAAATAAAATCTTTTAAAAATTTTTGAAAAAAAAAAAAAAAAGAAGATGGCATTCAGTTAAGTGACGTTAGCTTACAGTAGATTGTTTGCACCGTTGTTCACAATAGCTCCTCCCTGTACAACATGACTTTGCCACTTGTCGCATCAGGAAGTGGGGTTTATTTCTCCACCCCTTGCATCTGGGCCAGCCTTGTGACTTGCTTTGACCAGTACAGTGTAGCAAATGTCTGTCGTATGAGCTGGGCAGCCACGGCCTCAGGAGGCTTTGTAGCTTCTGCTCCTTCCTTCTTACAACCCTGAGATGGCCGTGTGAAGAAGCCAAGCTAGTCTTCTTGTGGATGATACGCCACGTGGTCGGGGGAGAGACCCAGTGAACAGTCAGTCCAAGCTGCTGGAGGTGGCAGCGGGGTCCTAATGGGCCATGTTCCCCCTGCTGAGCAGCAGCCTCCAGACCACACTGCTCAGGAGATCACAAGTGGGTTTCAGCTGCTGCGTACTGGGTGAGGGCGGGGTCATTCTGCAGCAGCGGATAACCAGCCCAAACATCGGACAGTGGCGGGCTGACCACTGGGCTCGAATCTGACCAGTTGGATTAGAAATCTCTTTTCTTGGAAAGACTCTAGGACAAGAAGTGAGGATAAAGCCTTGTCTGTGAGTACTAGCAGGTTTGTTGTCCAAGCAGCTTTCTGAAAGAGGACCTCTCATTCCGTAGATTTTTTTGAAATTCTTCTCTGGCAGGTTGGAGACTTTGATTATAGGAAATAATTCAAAATCTTTAACAGCACTATCCTTTCCTTACACTGGGCAGTATTAAAGGCCAAAGAACTCTGCAAAGTGTTGCTTATTGCCTGTTCTCTGTTGAAATCCCAATTTTCTGTGAGTTTTAACCTCTGTCACGAAGCTGATGTTTCAGGTGTTCACTGGTTTTCAGCCTGCTATTTTCAGCAATTTCAATACCCTTTCTCCTTTGCCTCTCGCCCCTACCTTGGCCTTGACTTGATCATGCTTTTTTCGACAATGGGTCACCTCCCCACTCAACTCTGGGTTCCCGGACAAGCCTCAGCGTGGGCTGTCGATTCTTCTCACCAGGTAAAGGAGATCAGATACAGTTAGTTCTTGATACTTGCAATCGTGACTTTTTCCCAATGTGTCTCCTGCATTGTTATTAGACAATTACGTTAAATTGTTGGGATAATATACAATCTTAGTTAAACTTGTTTAAAAAAAAAATGAACTGAGGGGCACCTGGGTGGCTCAGTGGGTTAAGCCGCTGCCTTCGGCTCGGGTCATGATCTCAGGGTCCTGGGATCGAGCCCCGCATCGGGCTCTCTGCTCAGCAGGGAGCCTGCTTCCTCCTCTCTCTCTGCCTGCCTCTCTGTCTGCTTGTCATCTCTTTCTGTCAAATAAATAAATAAAATCTTAAAAAAAAATGAACTGACCTTGTCCCACCACCTTTCTGTAAAAAAGTCTTTCATTTCATATGGCTCTTCGCAGTACCTTTCCAGTTCTTGTATTGTATGCCACCCAATGCATGGGTCATTGAGTGAAACCATCAAGATCTTGAAAATGTACTCAGTTGAACACTCTGGTCTTAGGGAGATCATTTGGTTGGTGGTTAACCGTTGCAAACATGCATTTAAAGCTTTTGAGGGAATATAATGTTCCAGGTTGGTATTAGGATTATTATAAGCAGGGTAATTCCCAATATTTGAAGTGTACGTTGGAGCCCTGGTTCCCATTTTTTTTGCAGAAGCAGAATAGACTTCAGCTATATGAGCCACAACCATTGTATCTTGTGTCGTTGTTGCCTTTGCAGGAGAGTCAGCCAGGGTGTTTCTCTGATACTCAGGCTCAATCTTTTTAGTGCAAACCCCAGTTTTTTGACAGCAATTTCAGAAGGCAAGAGAATAAGAGCAGGAAGGCCATTTATTTGTTGTCCATTCTTAATTGGGGTCCCCGTGGACATAAGAAAACCACTCTGTTCCATAGTATCCCCAAACGATGGATGATTCCAAAGGCAAACTGTCTGTATGCATAGTACCAGTTTGTTCTTCTGGTTATTGGTGAGCTCTGGGAAGGGCATGGAGCTCTGATTTCTGGGCTGGTGCAGCTTGTGGGAGACTTCCCCTCCAGAGAGTTCGAATGGGGAAGTGACCGCATAGTCAGCTTGGATTTTTCCCTTTTTCACCTTTATTTCATACTCTTATTTCATATTCATATTTCACATTCATGTTTATTTCATCCACAAACAGAATTAGATCAGGGTTGGTCATCTGGGTATCTCATAAATCCAAACATGATGTCAAGAAATGGATTGCCTCGCTAGTGCTGACCAAGTAATTCCAGACTGGCTGGTTAGGATGGAATTACTGGGAGAGGCCAAAACTGTAATTGGGCTAGGCATTCAGTCTTGATTTGGTGGTGTGGGCTTAGCACCAGTGACTCCATTTGGAGCCTATTGTCTCTTTTAACATGTCCTGGAAAACTTAAAACTAGTAAAGAAAGCTTCCTAGATACTGCTTATTGTTGAGGCAGAATATGTTCAAATTTGGGGCAAGTCCCATTTCTATTTCATGGTCTTTGAACCTAGTTATTTCCTTATTTCTCAGCTGTTTCCATAGATTTTGCACTTAAGTCTTCTCTCTGTTCAGCTGTCATCTCCACAAAGAACCCTTCCTTGGTCATTTAACTTCATTGCCAATCTCTGACCTCTTTAGCACATTAATTTTTTCCCCATGAAACTCATTTCCTGACCTTTTATTATATTTTTTTCCTCTACCACAAGGGTAGTATTTTTGTCTTGTTTTCTTCTGTGTATAGGACCTAGAACCATGGTCAGTGTAATAGATGCTCAATAAACAGTTTATATAAGTAAGAAGATATTTACTGAATCTCCCATGTTTGTATCCTCAGTGGTTTTGCTAGAAACTCCTTCTCTGATTTCATTGAAGTCATAAGGAATACTGTAAGACTACCCTGCCCACTGGAAGAAGACAAATAATCAACACTTCAAGGCTTTAATTCTTTAAATAACTATACATTTCCCTAACAAGAATATCATCCAGGCCATTGTTGAGTATTTTACCAACAAGACCGTCACATGATGGTGACCACCTTGTTTGGTTTGCTTGGGATTTTGCTGGTTTTAAAACAGCCCTATGTCAGAGATCCCTTTCAATCCTGGGTAAATAAGGACAGGTAGTATTACCCTAACGTGGGATACTTTACTGAATGCTAGATATATAAGGCTCATGTCAGTTTTGTGAATTATTACTTTGGTGTTCTATCAAAAGCAGTTTTGCTTGCCATGCTTTCTTAATAAAGTTATGCTGATAGCTTATAATATAAATGTTTATAACTCTTCTTTACTAATCACTTCTGGTACTTCTTCATAGATTAATGTCAGACTAGCTATCCTGTCCTGCCCAGTAGCCAAGATACTCATTTACTAATACTGGGATGTTTGAATTTCAAGTACTGTGGCATATTACCTCCCCCCCCTTTTTTTTTAGAAGTTACAAACATGAAAGACGGTGGTGTCAAGGCTTTGCACTTGCTTTACCTTTAAGACATCTGAAGGCATCATATGCTAGAAGATATTTGTTGCCAAAGACACACAGAGGCACTAAGAAAGTCATCTTCTGGGATTTATGGGTGTCTTCCTTATCAGGATGGCTTTTGATCCGTAAGACCAGGAAAGCATATTCTCATCCCATTAGTCAGGCTCTCACTTTGAATCTTTGATCAGTTTGTTTGTTATGAATTAGCCTGCACACAGAATCTTCTGGAATATTTTGCTTTAAATTGCATAATATATCTTTCACTTTTATAGGCCAATTTATGCTGACCTAAATCTATAGACTATAAAATCTAAGAAAGTGTGTAGGGGGCTTTGCTTTAAGATGGTTATAGTACTTAGAATAGTAAATGTGTCCTAAATGTTAAACTTTCTGGGTGTCATCATGTCTGAATGACCTCATACTTCTTTCTTTTTTTAAAAAAGGATTTTTAAAAAATTTATTTGTTAGAGCACAGGCAGAGGTGCAGTGGGCAAAGGGAGAGGGAGAAGCAGATTCCCTGCTAAGCAGGGAGCCCAATGTGTGGCTCAATCCCAGGATCATGACCTGAGCTGAATACAGATACTTAATCAGCTGAGCCACCCAGGCACCCCTACCTTATACTTTCTATACGGCCTCTTTTTTTTTTTTTTTAAGATTTTTAAAATCTATTTATTTGACAGAGAGAGATCACAAGTGACAGAGAGGCAGGCGGGTGTGGGGGAAGCAGGCTCCCTGCTGAGCAGAGAGCCGGATGCGGGACTCGATCCCAGGACCCTGGGATCATGACCTGAGCTGAAGACAGAGGCTATAACCCACTGAGCCACCCAGGTGCCCCTATACTGCCTCTTAAAAAATTGGTGCTTCCTGCGACTCTGTGTTTTGTGTATTTATCACCTCATAGGGCAGCATCATTTTTACCCATGGTTTTGAGTACTACTGTGCTGGGAGAAATGGTGCATGGACCAACCTGACTTGTATGTTACACATCATTCCTAACCTTACCAATTGCATGTGAACTCATTCATGCTATAGGAACATGCAATGGAATATGTGATCATTTACTTATTATCTCATTCATCTTTGTCTACCCCAAGGAGTCTCTATTCATTCAGGCTGCTGTAACAAAATACTGTAGACTTGGTGTCTTGTAAACAGCAGAAATCTATTTCTTTTTTTTTTTTTTAAGATTTATTTATTTATTTATTTGACAGAGAGAGATCACAAGTAGGCAGAGAGGCAGGCAGAGAGAGAGGAAGGGAAGCAGGCTCCCTGCTGAGCAGAGAGCCCGATGTGGGACTCGATCCCAGGACCCTGAGATCATGACCTGAGCTGAAGGCAGCGGCTTAACCCACTGAGCCACCCAGGCGCCCCAGAAATCTATTTCTTGTAGTTCAGGAGTGTGAAAGTCCAAAACGAAGCTGCCAGCAGATTTGGAGTCTGGTGAGGACTCACTGCCTGGTTCACAGATGGCCTTCCTTTTGCTGTGTCTTCACCGCATGGAAGTTGTAAGGCATCTCTTTTTTATAAGGCTACTAATCTCATTCAGGAGGACTTCACCTTCATAACCTGATAATCTCCTAAAAGCCCCACCTACAGATAATCTTATTTTGGGGATTAGGTTTCAGCATAAGAATTTTGGCAGAATACATTCAGTCCATAACAAGGTATCATTCTGGGTGCCTGAGCAGCTCAGTGGGTTAAAGCCTCTGCCTTCAGCTCAGGCCATGATCCCAGAGCCCCGCATCGGGCTCTCTGCTAGGCAGCGAGCCTGCTTCCCTTCCTCTCTCTGCCTGCCTCTCTGCCTACTTGTGATCACTATCAAATAAATAAATAAAATCTTTTTAAAAAGTTTTCATTCCTTTTTATTTTCTCATGAGAAAACAGAAGACTAAAAAAGTGACATACCTCGTTTAAAGCCACATAAAGTATTTGTCAAGATAAGATAGGCTCTTGTGTGGGAAGAATTAACTTTGAAACATAAGTAGTTTAACATAGTGAAGGTTTATTGTGCTTATTGTGTTTATTCTCACTCACATGCCAAATCCAGTGTGGTTTAGTAGGGGGCGGGGGTCTCTGCTCCATACAATTACTAAGAGACTCAAGGTGATGGAGGCTCTACCCCCTGTGTCTGTATGATCTGGAACAAGTTTCCATGAAAGAAAAGGTAGAAGTAATGAGCTAGGCACACTTTTGTAAAATGCTTTCCTATTGGCCAGAACTTGTCATGTGACTCCAGTCTGACTGGAGGCGGGGCTGGGAATATGGGGTTGTAAATAGAGAATCTGGTGAGCAGTCCCTTTACCGAAGTTTTGGGGCAGAGATGTAAGCTCAGGTCTGTTTCAAGTCCTATATCAGTTTCACACCTAACCTTCTGCCACAAGTTTCTTGAAGGGCAGGGTCCCTGGAGTCAGAGGTACCAGGCAGAGTCAAGAACACTGCATGCCACCCAGCAGGACTGCATTTTGGCACAGACCACCAAGAGTCCAACAGGACCAGGCTGAACAGCTGAAATGGGAGAAGCCAGACCGAGATCAAGCACAGCCCCGTGAAATAGCGTCAGTAGAGGGAAGAAGGTGCAAGGTTTTAAGGTGGAGGAAAGGTAATAATAGAGAGGTCGAAGTCTGAAGGCCAGAGTAAACCAGGCTTTGGAGACACAAGCAGCAGCCTACATAGAGCAAGCCGGGAAGCACTGAGGAGTGGATCCTGGAAGGCAGTCGGAGGGCCCATCAGGGACGTGTCCCACTTAGACTGACAGCAGGCGGGGAAACCCTCTCAGCGGGCCAGCTGTCAAAACCCACGCAGGTGCATCAAGAAACTGTTTAAGCATCTATTAGGGACCCCACATTTGTTGACCAGCTGAACCAGGCCTGTATTTCTGAAGCAGACCAACCTTGTTACCGCCATAAACAGATCTTCACAGTGTGCTAGACTTTTTCACACCTCCGTGCCCTTTATGAGTGGGACCCCTTTCCTGGAATGCTTTTTTGCCCTTTGACCAGCCAGCTGAAATCTTCCCACTATTCTTGAAGCAGTAGGTACCAAGGAAAATGATGCAAACAGACAAAAGAGTTTATTTGTTCCCATGGCAACCTGGGCCTGTTTCTATCACTGCACTTACCACCTGGCCTTTTAACTATTGGTTTTCTTGGAGGTAAGTGCTCTGTACCCCATCACTTAATGTAGAGCTTGGCCCAGAGAAGGGGCTCTGTAAATACCTGTTCAATGAACAGAGCTGAAGGTTAATGTATTTAGGTGCCATTTGATGGCGTGGAGTTCCAGATTGTGTCTATGTATTAAATTAAGAATGAATGTAAACACTAAAATCAATCTATAGAATATCAAAAGTACCTAATAATAAATATTATCTGGCATCAGGCAATACTATGTAAGAGAGTTTTTGATTTCTTTAGGAAATAGAAGTGCTTTGGTTAAATATTTTTTTTAATATTTTTGATGTATCAGCTTATTAGTGAGAGTTGATGCTTCCCTTTTTATTTAAAAGATAATATAAGGGCGCCTGGGTGGCTCAGTGGATTAAGCCTCTGCCTTCAGCTCAGGTCATGATCCAGGGGTCCTGGGGTCGATGTGGCATCTGGCTCCCTGCTCAGTGGGGAGCCTGCTGCTTCATCTCCCTCTGCCTGCTGCTCTGCCTATGTGTGCTGTCTCTGTCAAATAAATAAAATCTTTTTAAAAATGTACATACCTTGATTAAAAACTAATTTATTGCTGAAAAATGCTAACCATCATCCAAGCTTTCAGGGAGTTGTAATGTTTTTGCTGGGGCGGGGTCCCGTCTCAATGTTGACGGCTGCTGACCCATCCGGTGGTGGTTGCTGAAGGTTGGGGTGGCTGCAGCAGTTGATTAAGGTAACAGCGAGGTTTGCTGCATCAGTTGACTCTTCCTTTCATGCATAATCGATCTCTCTGTAGCATGCAATACTATTTGATAACGTTTCACCCACAGTAGAACTTCTCTCAAAATTGTAGTCAGTCCTCTCAAACCCCTCTACTGTTTTATCTACTAAATTTATGTAGTATTCTAAGTCCTTTGCTGTCACTTAACAGGACCAACATCTTCACCAGGAGTAGATTCCATCTTACAGCGATTTCTTTTTTTTTTTTTTTTTTAAGATTATTTGTTTATTTGACAGAGAGAGAGATCACAAGTAGGCAGAGAGGCAGGCAGAGAGAGAGGGGGGAGCTCGATCCTAGGACCCTGGGATCATGACAGGAGCTGAAGGTAGAGGCTTTAACCCATTGAGCCACCCAGGCGCTCCTCAAAGCGATTTCTTAGCTCATCCATAAGCAGCAGCTCTTCCTCTGTTAAGGTTCTGTTGTGGAATCACTGCAGTTCAGCCGCGCTTTTAGGCTCTGCTTCTGATTCTGGTTCTCTGGCTGTTTCTGGCACATCTGCACTGACTCCACCACTGAAGTCTTGAAGCCCTCAAAAAGAACAAACTTAAAAGTTTAAGAAATTGCAAGAATTGCCAAAATGTGACTCAGAGATGTCAAGTTAGCAAATGCTGTTGAAAAAAGGGTGCTAATAGGTTTGCTTGGCATAGGGTTGCCACAAACCTTTAATCTCTTTAAAAAAGGGGGGGGGCAGTATTAGGAAAGCACAATAAAATGAGATTTGCCTGTACTGGCATTTATGAGAAAATGCAAGGAGGCTGGTTCTCGATATATGAAAAAACTACAGAGCGGCTACTAGGGTAAAGAACCTTGCAGAGATGACTCAGAACAAAAAAAACGAAGCAAATCGTTTTGTCCTCCTCCAGCCTTGTGGGCTTCCTCTGTCGCCCCCTTGTGGTAGAGCCTCACGGAGAGCGTCTGGCCCCGCAGAAGTGGGGTTTGCTGAGTCCCAGTCCCCGTATAACAGAGCCATAGGGAAGCGTAGGTTTGAAACTTAGAGTTAATGTCTTAATAACCGGTATGTAAAATGATAAGAAAGTCCACCAACCACCACAAAACATCTTTTAATTTTTGCATCTTAACTTCCATATATGAATTCATCTTTAAGTAGTTTCAGCATTTTCTTGTATTTACTTGACACTAAATCAATTGTTTTTGATATTTCTGCGTTATATTTATCATCTTCTGTTAATGGGACACTGGCCATACTGTTGCTTATTAAATGGTTCCCCTAAAGCTGGGCGTTGATATAGTTTCTGATTGTTGGTTACTATAGATAAAACTCAAGCATCTTTGTGTACATGGTTTTTTCCCTTCTATTTAATATTCCTGGGAGCGGGATTAGTATTTTAAAGGATGGAAACATTTCAAATTAATTATTTATTTATTTAAAGGATTTATTTATTTATTTGACAGAGAGATAGAGTGAGGGAGGGAATTCAAGCAGGCGGAGTGGGCGATGCAGAGGGAGTAGAGGGCTCCCTGCTCAGCAGGCAGCCTGCCACGGGACTTGATCCCAGCACCCTGGCAGATGCTTAATGACTGAGCCACCCACGTGTCCCAGAACATTTTTTTTTTTTTAATGGAGACTCCATGCCCAGCGTGGAGCCCAATGTGGGACTTGAACTCATGACCCTGAGATCTAGATCTGAACTGAAATTAGGAGTTGGACACTGCATCTACTGAGCCACCCGGGTGCCCCAAAGATACGAGCATTTTATGTGTTGCTTTATTTCTTTTCAAAAGCAGTTTATGCTACCATCAGCAATAAATGAATATACCTGGTTAGCCATTAAATACCAATTTTTAGGCATCCCAGTGAAATCCTGGGAAAAACAAAGGCATGTATTTTGGGGGCAATGGCAAAATAAATTATGGGACAGAGGGCATTTAAAATCTGTGCTTTTTGCTCTTTAAACAAGAAATACAGCTGCAGTGTAACGCTAAAAAAATTTCTTAGCTTAGTCTTCCTTAAGGTAAAATTTTCCCTTGAAATAATTATATAAGTCAGTGCTTCTCAAAGTATGGTCCCTGACCCAGCAGCATTGGCATCGTTTGAGAACTTGTTAGAAAAGTAACTCCTTGACTTCCTCTACAATTAGATCAACTGTAGATCTACTGATTAAGAAATTCTAGTGGGGGGGAAGCTCAGCAATTTGTGTTTTATGTAGCCCTCCAGGAGATGCTGACACATGCTCAAATTGAAGTACCTTTAACAGAAGATGAATTCTGTAGAAATTCCATTTTGCACTTTAAAGGCAAAGAACTTTTTCACATTGTGTTAAGAAATAATAAAGTTGGGGCGCCTGGGTGGCTCAGTGGTTAAATCCTCTGCCTTCGGCTCGGGTCATGATCTCAGGATCCTGGGATCGAGCCCCACATCGGGCTCTCTGCTCGGTGGGGAGCCTGCTTCCTCCCCCCTCTCTGTCTGCCTCTCTGCCTACTTGTGATCTCTGCCTGTCGAATAAATAAATAAAATCTTTAAAAAAAAAAAGAGATAATAAAGTTATTTTTTTTAACATAAGGCTATTTTAACATGAAAATGTGTTTTTCCTGCCTCTTGAACTTGACTAGTGTTAGCAAAGTATTTTCAAAAGTAAAAATACATTACAGCATGGATTCAGTTTATCGCCTGTGTTTGTGACTAGACTATTTTTAATTCTCGTAGTTATTTGCAGTTGTTCCTGTGGCACTGAGGCAAGGAAATTAAACTGTGCTTAGAAGAGAGATGCAAGTTTGTAAATACTGTCTCAAACACATTAAAGTTTTGAAAACTTAAAATATTAAAAGCAGAGTGAACATATGACCCAGTAATGCCACTTCTGGGTATTTATCTGGAGAAAATGAAAACACCAACTTGAAAAGATAAATGGACCCTTGTGTTCATTGCCGGTTTATTTATAATAGCCAACATGTAGGAACAACTTAAGCATCCATAAAGAGGCGAATAGATAAAGAGAATGCGGCACACATATATGTGTATATATATATTCATATAAGAATATATATACATATATATAAGAATATGAATATATATTCATATATATGAATATATATAATATATATAAGAATATGAATATATATCTAGATATATATATATATATATATAAATGTGTGTGTGTGTGTATGCACACACATGCAATGGATATTACTTAGCCATAAAAAGAATGGAATTTTGTCATTCGTGACAACATGGAGGGACCTTGACGACATGATGCTAAGTGAAGTAAGTCAGAGCAAAACAAATACTACAAGATCTTAATTATATATGAAACTTAAAGAAAATGAACAAACCCTGAGCTCACAGGGACAGAGAACAGATGGGTGGTTGCCAGAGGTGGGGGTGTGTGGTCAAAATGGGTGAAGGGGGTCAAAGATACAAACCTCAAGTCCTACAATAAATAAATCATGGGGATGTAGTATACAGCATGGTGGTTGACTATGGTTAATAATACTTTGGTACATATTCAGAAGTTGCTAAGAGAGAAGATCTTGAAAGTTCTCAACACGGGAAAAAAATTTGTAACTATGTGTAGTGATGGATATTACCTAGACTTATTGTGGTGATCCGTTTGCGATATATACAAATATCGAATCATTACATTGTACACCTGAAACCAGCAGGTTATGTCAGTTATATCTCAAGAAAAGAAAGTACATGTATGTAAAAGCCATAAGCACAACGCCTAGACCAGATATTATCAATAGGTGTTAGTATTACTCTTGTTAGAGTTGTTACTATAATTGGGCCCAAAGTCCCTAACATATAGTTGGAAACCTAAGAGACACTCGATACATGCATATTAACTTACATCTTCAGGTCATTTAGTCCATTAAGTCACATTTACAAGAGGTAAGTTAAAGTACTCAAGTAAAGCAATTCGAGGGAAAAATACCATTTCACCTTACATATATCAATGCCTGAGGACTATGTGTTCTGACCCTTGACCTAGGTAATCATACTTATTCATGATTTCCTCATGCCTAGAGAATAAGTGCATTGACTGTGGCTTGGAAGACTGAGAATAGACAAATAATAGAGTATCTGAGGAATAAACTAAAAACATAAAGAACTACAAAAGTTCTAGGACAACCAGATATTATCAATCAGGGGTATCACAGCAGTTTAAATATGATCAAGTCATCATCAGGATAATAATAATAACTTGGCATATACAATATTTCATCACAGTAGACAAATCTTATAAGTGATCTGAGAAATCTCAGCACCTTACCCCTTCATTTTATAGGTCAGTAAGCTGAGTCTCAGAAAGGTGAAGTCATTTGGCTACAAATAGCTATAATGCAAAATGTGATGAATTAAGACAGACTCAAACCAAGGACCTTAGAAGTTCAGAGGAGGAAGAAATTACTTGCGATGTAGATGATAAATGAAAACTTCATAGAGATGGTGACATAAAATCTATGGATGGAAAGAAGGATCTAATTTAAACAGGCAGAAAAAGAAGTAGAGCGTTTCAGGCAAAGGCAAGTAATAGGCAAAACAGTGGACCCGGTTGACTGGAGCATGATGCATATGGAAAGAGCAGTGAATGATAAGATTGGAATGGGGCAAAAAAAGTTTTTTTTAAGGTAACTACATCCTTATTTGTGCAGAACTTTAATTTTTCTAAGCTTTCTATATTCATTATGTTAGGACTTAGGATCGCAAGTAACAACAACGTGACTCAAACCAGTTAAGAATTTTTCAAAACATATACCCAAAGCGTGGGAGGTTGGGGGTCAAGCTGTGACTCTTCTGCACAGTTAGGAACTTAGTTGCCCCAAACTCCCTGGATCAAGTGTTGATGATGATGATTTTTTTTTTAAGATTTTATTTATTTATTTGACAGAGATCACAAGTAGGCAGAGAGGCAGGCAGAGAGAGAGGGGGAAGCAGGCTCCCTGCTGAGCAGAGAGCCCGATGTGGGGCTTGATCCCAGGACCCTGGGATCATGACATGAGCAGAAGGCAGAGGCTTTAATCCACTGAGCCACCCAGGCGCCCTGATGATGATGATATTGATGATGAAGCAGCAGCAGGAAAGTCACACAATTAGAAAGTGGCAAGACAGGATTCAAACTCGGGAAGTCTGCCTCCAGAGTCTATGTTCTAGTAGTAAGGGGCTAGTCAAGAGTGGTCAAAAGGGCCATTTATGGAGTTGAGAACTTCTATTTGAACCATGTAATGAGAGCACAGAAAGGGGCATTTTCCAGGGGCCATAAGGTGTTGTTTTGAGCAGAGAATACAGTATCAGGCATTAAAACATAAAACTGAGTCATATTAAAATTTTTCAGAGTTTGAGCAAACCTTGATTTGAATCAGGCACCATGTAATCTAGTAGATAGAAGCTATGAGGGGTGTGCAAACTGAAAGACTTTTATAGGTAGAAGGGCACAGGAACAAGTACGTTATACTGGGATAAAAAAAAGTGGGTTGCTTAATGCAATTTCACTTTTCCTTAGGGGATAGATTCCAGAAGTCTCTCAGGCAGATTACCTAATAGTTCCGATCAGGCGATTCCTGATGGGCTGGTTTACGATTCCCTTTCCAGGAAAGCCAAAACTGTAGTTAAGGTTTGGTTTGGTGATCAGGGGCTTAGCATAAGCAGCTCCATTTTGGGCCTATTGTCTTTTTTTTTTTTTTTTTTTTAAACACAGGATGCTAATTCAACTTGGACAGCTACTATTCTCTGTGAGTCATGTTTACTAGCCACACTTCACAGCTTTAGATGTTTAAGTAGTTTGCCTCAGATAATCTAGCAATTCGGGAGCAGAGTTGGAAGCAAAGTTAGGTCTTCTGATTCAGAGATCAGTGTGCTTTTCATAATAAATTCTGTAGTTTGTTTTCCATCCAATTCTATTACTCAGTGGCTTGACTTGTCCTTCCGGGTGTATTTCCACTGCAGTTGGAGGAGTTTTCCTGCCTTGGCTGCATATACCCTATGTCAGCTCTTCTTTTTCCCTTCACTCACGCAGCCCTCCCTGGGGCGTAGGCAGATTAAAGGGCAGCACCTTGCTGTGCCTGGTGAACACTTGGATCATAGCAAGTAATCTCTTTGCCTCTAGTTGTTGACTGGCACGTATGTGTCTGCACCAGAATGGAAGCACGAGTTTGTCCTGCTTGTATATGCTGGCACATCTAATGTGAATCACACAGTGAGACTGTGGTATATACTTGAATGGTTAAGTAGTTTGAGACTGTTGATTTATTCATCTCACAAATTGCTATTGAACACCTCTCCTGAAAGACATCGTGAGAGGATAATTGAAAATAAGAGACTCTGGCCTCAAGGGATTCACTGTCTTAACAGAAGAGACAAGTCGTGGGTCATAAATAACTATAATACAAGGTAGAAATTTAGGCCTAGAGTAAAAGCAATCCTTTCTAGAATGAAAACCTTCCCTGTTCTCAATGTCAGCAAATGACTAGCGAATGCAACTCAGGTCTGCCTCCTCCGAAATAGATTTCTATTGAAGTGAATCAGAATGGAAATTTCATTCAGTCTCCACTGCCACTACTTAAATGGACCTCCAATCGCCAGGTTATTGTTTTCTGATGCTGATGTTAGTTGATTTGCCTTTGTAAGTAGACCTTTGTACTAACCTAACAAATCCACTTTAGGAAAATAATATGTACCTTGCTGGGTTAATAGTACCTTATTGGGTTGTGGTAAGAACTAAATATGTCAACACATTTTACATAATAAGTATCCAAAATGTTTTTGTTGGCACTGGGCATGTTAAAATCAGTCTGGAGAATTCCACATTGGAAACCAGAGTATCAATAAAAACATATATTTGACAAATTGAATTGTTATACTATATGAAAGAATGTCCTTGTTAGGCTACAAATAGGCACTTAAGAGGCTGTTCATGGAATGGCCTGGGCCTCCACTGGCTTTTATATACTGTCCCAGTCTTGTTTGAAACTAGACTTCCTCGCATCAGTGACGTAAAATCTCAAAGTGCTAACTCAAGTAATTGATGAACAGTATATTTTGTAAGACGATCAGATGACTAGATTCAGAGTATGGCTTTATTGCTTATTGCTTCCTTATTGGAAATCCTTTCTCCTGGGAGGGAGCGCTATTATCCCCCGCCCCAAATATATGCCTGTTCCGCATAAAGATTATCTTGAGCTGGTTATTTTTAAAATTTTTTATTTATTTTTTTAATTTCTTTTCAGTGTAACAGTGTTCATTGTTTTTGCACCACACCCAGTGCTTCATGCAATACGTGCCCTCCTTAATACCACACCAGGCTCCCCCAACCTCCCACCCCCCGCCCCTTCAAAACCCTCAGTTTGTTTTTAGAGTCCATACTCTCTCATGGTTCACCTCCCCTTCCAATTTCCCTCAACTCCCTTCTCCTCTCTAACTCCCCATGTCCTCCATGCTATTTGTTATGCTCCGCAAATAAGTGAAACCATATGATAATTGACTCTCTGCTTGACTTATTTTCAGTCCCATCCATGTTGCTACAAAAGTTGGGTATTCATCCTTTCCGATGGAGGTGTAATACTCCATAGTGTATATGGACCACATCTTCCTTATCCATTTGTCCGTTGAAGGTCATCTTGGCCCTTTCCACAGTTTGACAATGGGCCATTGCTGCTATGAACATTGGGGTACAGATGGCCCTTCTTTTCACGACATCTGTATCTTTGGGGTAAATACCCAGTAGTGCAATTGCAGGGTCATAGGGAATTGAGCTGGTTATTTTTAAGAAACAACAGACATAGGAAAATATTTGAAAACAATAGAAGTAATCCTTTTTGTAAGAGACATTTACGTTTATAAGGAAAATCTTCATTTGTAAGAGGGTCTCCTTCTTTGTACCAAGAAGATGAGGATGACTCAATTTCTAGAAACACGAATAGAGAAAGCAAGGACTTAATCCCACAAAGCAACCTTAACCTTGTTTACTTTGCTTTGCCTGGTAACCTCCCATAACTGGTGTTTTTTGTCCCCAAATCTCTCTTTTGTCTTTAACTAAGGGTGGTATTCTAGTGGTAGCTTGGGTCATTTCAGGGAGTTAATTAGCTTTCCCAGGTCTCTCACATGTATAACAGGAGGTATACATGTTATTAAACTTCTGTTGGTTTTTCCTCTCTTAATCTGTCTTTCATTACAGGGATTGTCAGTCGAGAACCTAGAAAGGTAGAGGAGAAGTTATTTTTCCTCCTGTACACTCCCTTTTCCCTAAATTTTCCCTAAACTCCAAATTTCCTTCTCAAAGAAACCTGCTGAATGTGTCCCTGAGGGACCTGGCAAATAACTTGAGCCTTGTTTATTATCATTTAACACCTGTCCTGTGGCTTCCTCTGACTGTGGGAGAGGTACATGTCTGTCTCTGTGTTAACTGAAAAGACATGAATGTATTGGGGATCCATCATAGAATATAAAATCCTCTCAGTCTAATAAAGTAGTCAAGAGGATGATGATATTAAATCTTTATGGACTGTGAAATCATAGTATTTGCTTCTAAAAGAATAGAACAGCTTTGAAATATCTCAGGAATGAGAAGAAGTGTGCCATTTATAAATGTGAAAATTAAGCCAACAGTTTCATTTGTTAAGGTGTATTCTATATTTTGTTGAAGTTTTACTTGTTTTTTAGTTTGTCCTTCTTCTGTCTTGGCAGTTTGTTTGCGCACATTGGAGCATTCTTTTTTTTTTTTTTTTGGATGTGTGTTTTTCTAAGATCTTATTTATTTATTTGACATAGAGAGAGAGCACGAGCATGAGCAGGGGGGCAGGGAAAGGGAGAAGAAGACTTCTGCTAAGCAGGGAGCCAGATGTGGGACTGGATCCCAGGACCCTGGGATCATGACCTGAGCCAAAGACAGGTGCTTCACCAACTGAGCCACCCAGGTGCCCCTGGAGAACACTTAAAGGTGATTTGGATAAATGATATTGTAGACTTCTGTTTCCTCTTTTTATTTAACTTTTTTTCTGGGTAGAAATATGTTGAAAAGAGTATCAAGGGGTTTTAAAACGGGAAATAGTTCATAAAATAAGCAACTTGAAGGGTAAGGGTAGAAATAAATGTGAAAGGAAGGAGAGAGACTCCAGTCCATTTTGCTCTCTTTTTTTTTTTTTTTTAAGATTTTATTTATTTATTTGACAGACAGAGATCACAGGTAGGCAGAGAGGCAGGCAGAGAGAGAGGAGGAAGCAGGCTCCCCGCAGAGCAGAGAGCCCGATGTGGGGCTCGATCCCAGGACCCTGGGATCACGACCTGAGCCGAAGGCAGAGGCTTTAACCCACTGAGCCACCCAGGCGCCCCCATTTTGCTCTCTTTCATCAGATTAAGGTGGAGATGATTTTAAGAACTTGTTGTGAGCCTATGAGGCTTCTCTCCAAGCTGCTTAGTGGGTAGTCTCCTTTCCAAGGGTGGAAATACATTAAAGATGTGATTCTAGGAAGGTGATTGAACTTTCATCCTACCTGCCTATCTACCATCTCAAATTCATCTCTTTCAGTGTCTTCCTTCTTCTTTTACTCCATTCTCTATCCTTTTCTTCTGCTCCCCCGCTTCCTCCCCCCACTACTCCTATACATTATCCCTTACCACTGTAGGATAGGGAAAAAGTTTTCATCTACTCTCAAGGTTCCACCAGCTAGTCTAAGAACTAAGTGAACAGGAGATAGATTAATAGGAGAAAAAAAAGAGAAGTTTTGTTATGTGTGCATGGAATAGAGACACACAAAGAAATGACCAAGGCAGGTGGTTTCTATACTTTTTAGGTAAGGAGACAAGAAATTTGTGAGAAATTGACAGGACAAAGAAAACTTAGGTTTAGGAGCTTCAGTTAGTAAGGAATTCAAAATGATTTGGGCTGGGGTGGTAAATTAGTGAAAGTAACAAGGGTTGTTTAGACAGCCTTTTTGGCTCTGAATTCTGTATCTTTGGTGATAAGGATATCTCCTTACCTCCTGGTGGGGGGGGGGGGTTCCTTTCATGTGTGAGATTTATTTCCTGTTGCCTGGAGACAAAGAGGGGTTAGAGTGATCTTACACAGGCTCTTTCTTAAGTAACTTTTGTTTGAAATAATCAATAGGCCCTAGTGGCATGTTTTAGGACAGCCTTCCCTTGGCCCCTCTACCATCCTTTAGCTTGTATCTTCCTTCCCAGCCTTCTCTATTTAAAATTGCTTATTGTAATAATGACTCAGCACAATGACTTTGAACTTACAGCTAATGCCCTGTAAGTCTGGAGAGAAATGAATTAGTTGCTTTTTAATTTGTCAAGAGGCAATGGGGGAAGTTTGCCTAAATACTTAGCAGTTACAATATGAAAAACAAGAATCTCACATTTGCTGTTAGTAGAGATGATGAGTGCACTATGCTGGGCTTGATGACTATCCTATCATTTCTTTGCAGGTAAAGGCAGATGTAATGTCTGTGTCTTTAAAAACTGCAGTAACAATGCCCATTTCGTGCTTCTTTGAGGGAAGTTTTATGAATCTCCGCATAATTATTGCCAAAAAAATTAAAGGTTTCCTAGAAGACTGAGGAAAATGTTCTCAAAACCCCTCCTTGCTTTCTGTCTTTGAAGGTATTATGTGGCATGATAACGAAGAAAAGAAAGAACCAGCAAAATTTTGCATAGCAAAATCATCACAAATATTGCCTGGCTTTTGTGATTACAACCAAAGCCATTCAGGCATACCACAAGCTTGCAGAAAGTCAATAGTTGAAAGTATTGACTGTTACCAGAACCCTTAGAGAATGACTTAGAATTTTCCAGTTGATCATATGTGACATTCTAAGAAAAATGAACTTTTCTGAACAAGAAATAATCACCAGACATCTTAAAATTATATTAAAAAATGTTGGTGCTTTCATTTGGAAAACATGGAAGCATAATCAAAATTAGCATATATACTAACCACAAAATGATTCTCCCACTCCCCAAATTAATTTACTCCCCACTAAAACTGATTCAATACAAGCAATATAAGAGAAAGGTACATTTGGAAATTCTAAAATGGAATTTCATCTACTAATAAATCATTCTTGATTCTGGGCACATGATAGTGTAAAAAACAAACAGACAAACCAAGTTGGGGAGCTGAACAAGGTTGAGTTCAAAGCTCCTAGGGCCAGTTATCAGTAATATGTCCCTAGAAAATTTCTCTTCAAATCTTTGTTTTCTTCTTTGTGAAATGGAGATAGTATCTGCCAAAATAGACAATGACTGCATAATAAAAGTTAGGTTCTATTCCTTTCCTTTCCCTGAGCACTTGGTTATTATATTTTGGAATAATTAGCAATCGTATTTGTTCATTTGTTGTGCACAGCAAACCCAAAGGGCATTTCGCTTTCAAGAAAACATCTGCTCTTCTTAGTTTATCCGGAATGCTCTGATTGGGTTTTGAATGGGAAGTGAAGGACAGACTGGATGGCTTGTCAGGGCTTTATGGGACTAGAATGATTTAGTCACTGAAAACAACTTAAGCATCTATTTCTTAATGCCTATGCGGGGGAATGCCACACCTCCCTTTTCTACTTTGTGTTTCTGCTTTGGCTTCTGTTTCATGGTCTGTCATTGCTTTAACTAAGCCACCTCCTGGTTAATGTGTTCAATGTGTTTGCTGCTGTGCACTCGCAGGAGCTTATTGATGTGTCACTTTGGATTAAAGTAAGCTTCAGTGATACATAAAGTACACATGTAGCAGGACCATTCACTTTAATAATTGTTACTCACCAGTGTTCACACACAATATATCACCAAGCAACTAAATTTCAGGAAAGCACAAGGGAGTTATTTATTCATGTTAAAGGGTGAGTTCTGGATTTGAGGTATGACATCATGGCAGTTCTGAGACATGGATTCATCTGGTTCCCCTGGGTTGTAGATTCTGTACATGCAAAATGGAAATCTTTGCCCTCTTCCAGGTTTGACTAATAATGAGGACTAACCCAATATACTGTCAGTAAAAATCACCAATTATATAAATAAAACTAAGGTTTGAAACTCTCATTTGATGCTTTATGCATCAATTTATATATCTTGACTTGGGCACCCTAAGATCCCCACACTATTACCTAAACTGTGGGATGTTTCGGAATGTGAGAATTTGTGCTGTCTTTTTATAAATACTTTTCACAACCCATTTATTTTGACAAAAAATAAGTGTGAATCGTAGGAAAAGGCTTTGGCCATAAGCAGATTGTTGATGTTCTTTGAGCGTGGAGACCTAGGCTTAATGGAATCATTTCATTAAATAGGGAGAGAGCATCTCATCAGGCACTTGGCTAACTGTGGCTTCACTTTCATAGCTATATCTATTTCCAGTAATTCACATTAAAACGTGGAGTTACAGATACTGGAAGTAGGTCCATGTTTCTTTGTGAAAGTCTTCTTTCTTAGGGGCAAAGCATACATGAAAGATGGGATTCTAGGAAAGTCATTTGACCCGTCTTTGTTCAAATCAGGGCTCATGTGGAGAAGGATAGAATCTTAAGTGTCGAGTCTCAGCAAGAACTAGTTACTGCTGTGGACAGTGGGGAACACTGCCTTCATCTGAGAGAGCTCTGTCAAGGGCTTTGGGGAGAAAATAAAGAGACTAAAATTTATTGAGCTTCACTCTGTTAAAGGCTCTGAACATCCTTATTTTCATATGTCAGATTGTTTAATTATTCTAATAATGGATGTATTCTGTCACTGTAGGCAAGGTACACATGAAGCCAAATTATGATCACAGGGTTCTTTGGGGAGTATGGAATCAAACAGAGTTGATTATATAATAGGAATATTTAATGTTTATGACAACTTCTCTGGTAAATGAATGCCTGCACACATAGATTGGAGATCTTGAGTCCTTGGCTGTGGTTTACCCTACTTCTCAGTGGATCTTGAAGAAATATATTTGCCTTCCAGACTCTCTCTTTTTTGTTTCTGTGGCTGACTACTCCCATTCTAATAGACATTGGCCTGGGATTGTTTCCTTAAGATGGCTGTATTAGATCATTTTTACTGCAAAACCTACAACTTGAGACTTTCAGTGATGACAGCATCAAACATTTATTTTCAAGCTCCAGGGTCTGTAGGTCAGCCATGATTCAACTGATCCAGGCTGAACTTAGCCGTGCCAGGATAGACAGTGGGCTTCTGGTCAGTTTCATCACTGTTCCTCCTGCCTTCACAGGCCATGGCTGCCTGGAGTATCTTCTTCTAATGACAAATCACAGGGGCACAAAAAAGGAAGCAGAAATATGTGACATTTCTTAAGGCCTCACCTTGGAGCTAATCACTCTGTCACTTCCCTCATACTCTGTCAACTGAATAAAGCCACAGGGCCAAACCCAGCATCAATACGGTGGGGAATTACACTCTTCCCGAATGAAGAATTAAACTGAAAAGAGCATAGATGTAAACTCTAACAGAGGGAGGAAGGAAGAATTGGGAACAATGATCCAATCTGCCATAGTGACTCTGAAGATATGTACTCTAATCCATTATGTGTCGATTTCATAGTTGTCAAAGGACTAGTTCCTTTAGATTCTTGGGGTGGCGAAGGTGTACTGGATCTCATTTTTGCCTTTTGTTCTCACCTGCGGGGTGGGTCAAGATTGGCTATTCTGCTCTGCCTTTGAGCATTTTTAAAAAAATATTTTAATTTGACAGATATCACAAGTAGGCAGAGAGGCAGGCAGAGAAAGAGGAGGAAGCAGGCTTCCCGCTGAGCAGAGAGCCCGATGCAGGGCTCGATCCCAGGACCCAGGAGGACCCTGGAGGACCCTGGGATCATGACCTGAGCCAAAGGCAGAGGCTTTAACCCACTGAGCCAGCCAGGCGCCCCTGCCTTTGAGCATTTGCTTTGCAAGCCAAACTGACTCTCATCCCTGCCACCAGGTATATTAATGATGTAAAGAATTGTGCGAGAGGTCAAAAACCTGGGGGATGCTTTACTTGGCTTGATGTCAAGGTAGATGACAAATGCTGTTAAATCAGAACGTTTTCCCTTCCTGGCAAATCAGCCTCATCTGTCTTTGCTAAAGTTAATTTATGAGCCATCCCAAGGCATTGGTGATATTTGGACATCTGTGTTTCTGCTATATTAGTTGCTCCTGAAAATTAAGTTGCACACCTCTTTCACCAGATATAAAGAAGACTGTTTTCATTTGGTAAAATTATGATATATACATATAGGAGAGTATATAAAATATATGTACAGGTCAAAGCTAATTATAAAGCCTGGACTTATATAATTTAGGAATATAGCATAATTTATTGATCTATTATTATGAGCATTCACATTTTTTACAGTTTGGAACTATTTTGAACAGTGCCTCTATGAATGTTCTTGTATCTTCTGGGGGCCTTTGTGTTTCTTTTGGGAGTTTTCCTAGGATACAAAACTAAGAGTGGATTTTCTGAGCAAAAGGATAGAGACGTTGAACCAGTTATGTTTCAAGCCACCATAAACATAGCAACTTAAACTGCTATTTTATTTGCTCTTCAATTTTGTGGGTCAGCAGTCTGGGTAGGGATCAAGTAAGTAGGCCGTTCTTTTGCTGGCTGGGCTCATTTATGTGTCTGTAGTCACCTGACAGCTCAACTAAAATGGGATGGCCCTTGGGACACCCGGCTGGCTCAGTCCATAGAGCATGTGAGTCTTGATCTCAGGGTGCTGATATCAAGCCACATGTTGACTGTGGAGCTTATAAAAAAAAAATGGATGGCCCCGAAATTGCCTCATTCATATGTTTGACAGTTGGTACTGGCTGATGACCAGACCCTTCTTGCATGTGGTCTCTCTTCCTCAAGGACTATCCTGGTTTCTTCACTTAGCACTCTCATGACAACAGAGGGGGCAAAGATGGAAGCTTCTGGGCTTCTTGAGGTATGGACTCAATATTCTCACACCATCACATCCACCTCCCTCTACTAGTTAAAGCATGTCCTAAGGTCATCTTGGATAAAGGGTGTAGAGAAATACGTTTATCTAGTGATCAAAGGAACAGCCAAGTCACATTAAAAAGGGGGCTTGCCAACTGAAACAGGTAGAATTTGTGGTCATGTTTTCCACAAGACACATCCCTAAGTTTACTAGGTAATGATGAATCACTTTTCTTTTCTTTTCTTTTCTTTTCTTTTCTTTTCTTTTCTTTTCTTTTCTTTTCTTTTTTTAAGATTTTTATTTATTTATTTGACAGACAGATCACAAGTAGGCAGAGAAGCAGAGAGAGAGAGAGGAGGAAGCAGGCTCCCTACTGAGCAGAGAGCCTGATGCGGGACTCAATCCCAGGACCCTGAGATCATGACCTGAGTTGAAGGCAGAGGTTTTAACCCACTGAGCCACCCAGGTGCCCCGATGAACCACTTTTCAATGTGGTTGTACTTTATAATTTTTTTAAGATGTATTAATATATTTCAGGGAGAAAGACAGTACAAGTGTGGGGAGGGGCAGAGGGAAAGAATCTTCAAGCAGACCACCTACTGAGCTTAGAGCCCCATCATGGGGCTCAGTCTCACAACCCATGAGGTCATGACCCAAAATGAAACCAAGAGTCGGACGGACGCTCAACCGACTGAGCCACCCAGGCATCCCTCGGTGTGGTTGTACTATAAAATTTATGCACTCTGCTAGTGAATGGGAGTTTGGGTTGCTGCATTTCCTTCCCAACTCTAGGTAATACTAGATTTCTGAATTTTGCTGATCTGCTAAAGATGTAGTAGCTTCTTACTGGTTTTATTTTTTTTTTAATTTTTTATTTTTTATAAACATATATTTTTATCACCAGGTTTACACACTTCACAGCACTCACCAAAGCACATACCCTCCCCAATGTCCATAATCCCACCCCCTTCTCCCAAACCCCCTCCCCCCAGCAACCCTCAATTTGTTTTGTGAGATTAAGAGTCACTTTTGGTTTGTCTCCCTCCCAATCCCATCTTGTTTCATTTATTCTTCTCCTACCCACTTAAGCCCCATGTTGCATCACCACTTCCTCATATCAGGGAGATCACATCTTACTGGTTTTAATTTTTTTTTCTACTTAGTAACAAAGCTGAGCATTTTTTCTTATAGTCACTTGCCATTTGGATTTTTCATTTTATAAATGAAAGGTACTTGCCAGGAGTGAAAAATCATTCCTTTTGAGGTGTGTGGGAGTTATCAGCTTCTTTTCAAAACTGAAAGATAGGTTATACAGTCAAGTAAATGGAAGTAAAAATATCTGCTTAAATTGAAAAAAAAATTTATTTATGTGTGTCCTGTGACAACAGGAACTTTTGAAAGAAGCAAGCCCGTAAGAACCCAAGCCCACATGCTTCTCTCAGTCCTTTTACTTTGGGAAGAACCTTTTTTCCCCCTCTCTTGGGAGGCATGGCTGAGAGAGAATGGAGGAAGCAGCTCAGTGGATTTCTTTCTTTCTTTACCATTGTGGAGGAAAGTGAAAGTTCTTTTCCCTTTGGAGAAGCTTACGGACTAGGTAATACTCTGCCCCCTTTGGCATATGCTTCTCTTCACCACTGAAGGAGTGAGTCAAACAGAAATGTTATCTGGGCTTACTTTGCTCAGATGAATAAATTCCTTTTAAAACTCCTGAACCAGGGAAGTAAGTCAATACTTGCCCTGACTAGAGTGCTTTGTAAAGTTAACCTGAACTAGGTCAAGGTGAGGAATCCTGCTGCTGTTGATGATGTCCAGGAAGAAGTCACCTTCATTCTCAGGACTTTAGATTCATCACCTACAGAATAAGGGAGTTTAACTAAATTAGCTCTAAGGTCCCCTCCATCTCTGGCAATCTTTGTTTCCATTATGGTATTCAGCTGGGTTGTTAAGAGGCAGCAAATTCAGAAGTCTCGTCTACAGTGGCTAATATAGTAAAGCCTTCCTTAGTGTGGATGGTCCTTGTAGTATGACTGACAGTACTGATGTGATCTAAAAATGATTTTTAATAGCAGCAACTTATATGGCATGCAGACGTACATTTTTTCACATGTAAACACAGAAGTTTACAGAACAGTTCCCGTAAAATGAAAAAAAATTGGGCCTTTTTGTTATATTATCTTCTTTTTATTCTAATAAAATACCAGCCTCATCTTATTGCTCTAAAATAAGCAATGACTTTTTTTTCAAGTATGAAAATGACTGTTATCACCCTGCCTCCCTCATCTGCTTGCATGTATCAGAAAGATGATTTCTGAGTCCTGCCTGGCTTGTGAGTAAGATTTTTCTGGTGAGCTCTTTGAAGAGGCCTTTGGGACAGTGTCTCTTTACTCTGGTAGAATGGGAAGGCTACAGAATTTGATGAGTGGATATAGACTGTCTTCCTTCATTTCATGATTAAGGAAAGTGAGATTTGTGTGCCCATCGAAAGCTAAGGCAGTATTTACCATTTACCCTGTGGAATAGTTCACTAAAATGGAAATAGAGTCCTGTTTAGTGTTTATTTTATGATTTTTGAATGCTAGTATTAGATTATTTTGATGCTATTTTATGTATGCAACCTGTAAGACACAAGGTTTGTTTTTTTTTTTTTTAAGACTTTATTTATTTATTTGACACAGAGAAGGAGATCACAGGTAGGCAGAGAGGCAGGCAGAGAGGGAGGGGGAAGCAGGCTCCCTGCCAAGCAGAGAGCCGGACTCAGGGCTCCTATACCAGGACCCTGGGATCATGACCTGAGCCGAAGGCAGATGCTCAACCGACTGAGCCACCCAGGCGCCCAGACACAAGGTTTTGAATAGAGACTTGATTCCAATTTTCTTAGTCATTGGGTACTTCTGGCCTGGAAATTCAAATTTATGGCAACTAAGGCAATATGAAATTTTCAGAGTAATTTATACAGTTATAGTCATTTGGGGGAAAGGCCTAAATTCTCTTAAAAATCACTTTTTTAATGAAAATTTTACTCTAAGTTCTTAAAATAAAAAATATTTTTATTTACTTCAGGTCTACCACTGTAGATATTATGCAGAAGGACCTATTATTAGATCAAGGAACCACTATGATGTCATATTAAGAGAATGGCTTTTGGTCTCAGATTGACCAACTCTCTTACTAACAAGTTCTTTAACTTTGGTTAATTTATTCAAACTCTAATTTAGTGATGTCAAAATTTAGTGCATATGAGAATCCGCCAGGGGCTTGTGGGTTTTTTTTGGATTTTTTAAAAATTTATTTTCAGCATAACAGTATTCATTATTTTTGCACCACACCCAGTGCTCCATGCAATCTGTGCCCTAATACCCACCACCTGGTACCCTGACCTCCCACCCCCCGCCACTTCAAAACCCTCAAATTATTTTTCAGAGTCCATAGTCTCTCATGGTTCACCTCCCCTTCCAATTCCCCCCAACTCCCTTGTCCTCTCTAACTCCCCATGTCCTCCATGCTATTTGTTATACTCCACAAATAAGTGAAACCATATTATAATTGACTCTCTCTGCTTGACTTATTTCACTCAGCATAATCTCTTCCAGTCCCGTCCATGTTGCAACAAAAGTTGGGTATTCGTCCTTTCTGATGGAGGCATAATACTCCATAGTGTATATGGACCACATCTTCCTTATCCATTCATCCGTTGAAGGGCATCTTGGTTCTTTCCACAGTTTGGCGACCGTGGCCATTGCTGCTATAAACATTGGGGTACAGATGGCCCTTCTTTTCGCTACATCTGTATCTTTGAGGTAAATACCCAGTAGTGCAATTACAGAATCATAGGGAAGTTCTATTTTTAATTTCTTGAGGAATCTCCACACTGTTCTCCAAAGACGCTGCACCAACCTGCATTCCCACTAACAGTGTAGGAGGGTTCCCCTTTTTCCACATCCCCTCCAACACATGTTGTTTCCTGTCTTGTTAATTTTGGCCATTCTAACTGGTGTAAGGTGATATCTCAATGTGGTTTTAATTTGAATCTCTCTGAGGGCTAGTGATGATGAACATTTTTTCATGTGTCTGATTTGTATGTCTTCATGGGAGAAGTGTCTGTTCATATCTTCTGCCCATTTTTTGATATGATTATCTGTTTTGTGTGTGTTGAGTTTGAGTTCTTTATAGATCCTGGATATCAACCTTTTGGCTGTACTGTCATTTGAAAATATCTTCTTCCATTCTGTGGGTTGCCTCTTCGTTTTCTTGACTGTTTCCTTTGCTGTGCAGAAGCTTTTGATTTTGATGAAGTCCCAAAAGTTTGTTTTGACTTTTGTTTCCTTTGCCTTTGGAGACATATCTTGAAAGAAGTTGCTGTGGCTGATATCAAAGAGATTACTGTCTATGTTCTCCTCTAGGATTCTGATGGATTCTTGTCTCACGTTGAGGTCTTTTATCCATCTTGAGTTTATCTTTGTGTGTGGTGTAAGAGAATGGTCGAGTTTCATTCTTCTACATATAGCTGCCCAGTTTTCCCAGCACTATTTATTGAAGAGACTATACTTTTTCCACTGTATATTTTTTCCCATTTTGTGAAAGATTATTTGCCCATAGAGTTGAGGGTCCATATCTGGGCTCTCTACTCTGTTCCACTGGTCTATGTGTCTGTTTTTATGCCAGTACCATGCTGTCTTGGTGATCACAGCTTTGTAGTAAAGCTTGAAATCAGGTAGTGTGATGCCCCCAGTTTTATTTTTGTTTTTCAACATTTCCTTAGCGATTCGGGGTCTCTTCTGATTCCATACAAATTTTTGGATTATTTGTTCCAGCTCTTTGAAAAATACTAGTGGAATTTTGATCAGAATGTCATTAAAAGTATAGATTGCTCTAAGCAGTATAGATATTTTAACAATGTTTATTCTTCTGATCCAAGAGCATGGAATGGTCTTCCATCTTTTTGTGTCTTCTTCAATTTCTTTCATGAGTGTCCTGTAGTTCCTCGAATACAGATCCTTCACCTCTTTGGTTAGGTTTATTCCCAGGTATCTTATGGTTCTTGGTGCTATAGTAAATGGAATTGATTCTCTAATTTCCCTTTCTGTATTTTCATTGTTAGTGTATAAGAAGGCCACTGATTTCTGTACAAGACTATGCTACCACCAAGCTGACACTGCAGGAAATATTAAGGGGGGTTCTATAAAAGAGGAAAAATCCTATGAATAGCATTGAACAGAAATATAGAGACAATCTACAGAAAGAAAGACTTCAAAGGTAACGCGATGTCAATAAAAACGTATCTATCAATAATCACTCTCAATGTGAATGGCCTAAATGCGCCCATAAAACGGCACAGGGTTGCAGATTGGATAAAACGACAGGACCCATCCATATGCTGTCTACAAGAGACCCATTTTGAACCTAAAGATACACCCAGACTGAAAGTGAAGGGATGGAGAAGAATCCTTCATGCCAATGGGCCTCAAAAGAAGGCTGGGGTAGCGATTCTCATATCAGATAATATAGATTTTAAACTAAAGACCGTAGTCAGAGATACAGAAGGACACTACATCATTCTTAAAGGGACTATCCACCAAGATGATCTAACAATTGTAAATATCTATGCCCCCAATTACATAAGAAAACTGTTAATCAAGATAAAGAATCATAATCGATATGAATACATTAATAGTAGGAGATCTTAACAGCCTTTCTCAGAAATAGATCATTGAAGCAGAAAATTAATAAAGAAACAAGAGCATTGAATGACACATTGGACCAGATGGACCTCATAGATATATACACAGAACATTCCACCCCAAAACAACAGAATACTCATTCTTCTCAAGTGCACATGGAACCTTCTCAAGAATAGACTACATACTGGGGCACAAATCAGGACTCAACCGATACCAAAAGACTGAGATTATTCCCTGCGTATTCTCAGATAACAATGCCTTGAAACTGGAGCTCAATCACAAGGAAAAGTTCCAAAGGAACTCAAATACCTGGAAGCTAAAGACCACCTTGCTTAAGAATGCATCAACCAGGAGATCAAAGAAGAACTGAAACAATTCATGGAAACCAATGAGAATGAAGACACTTAGGTTCAAAACCTATGGGATACAGCAAAAGCTGTCCTAAGGGGGAAATACATAGCCATCCAAGCCTCTCTCAAAAAAACTGAAAAATCCAGAACACAGCAGCTGTCTCTACACCTTAAAGAACTGGAGAATCAACAACAAATCAAACCAACTCCACACATAAGAAGGGAAATAGTCAAAATTAGAGCTGAGATCAATGAGGTAGAAACTTGAGATACAGTAGAACGTATCAATGAAACTAGAAGCTGTTTTTTTGAAAGAATCAATAAGATCGATAAACCATTGGCCACACTAATCCAAAAGAAAAGAGAGAAAGCCCAAATTCATAAAATTATGAATGAAAAGGGAGAGATCACAACTAACACCAAGGAAGTAGAAACAATCATCAGAAGTTATTATCAACAGTTATATGCCAATAAGCTAAGCAACCTAGATGAAATGGATGCATTCCTGGAAAACTATAAACTCCCAAAATTGAACCAGGAAGAAATTGACAACCTAAATAGACCGATACCTAGTAACGAGATTGAAGCAGTGATCAAAAACCTCCCAAAAAACAAGAGCCCAGGACCTGATGGATTCCCTGGGGAATTCTACCAAACTTTCAAAGAAGAAATAATACCTATTCTCCTGAAGCTGTTTCAAAAAATTGAAGCAGAAGGAAAACTTCCAGACTCTTTCTATGAAGCCAGCATTACCCTGATCCCCAAACCAGGCAAAGACCCTACCAAAAAGGAGAATTTCAGACCAATATCACTGATGAATATGGATGCTAAGATTCTCAACAAGATCCTAGCAAACAGGATCCAACAGCACATTAAAAAGATTATCCACCATGACCAGGTGGGGTTCATCCCTGGGCTCCAAGGATGGTTCAACATTCGCAAATCAATCAATCAATGTGATAGAACAAATTAATATGAGAAGAGAGAAGAACCACATGGTCCTCTCAATTGATGCAGAAAAAGCATTTGACAAAATCCAGCATCCGTTCCTGATTAAAACACTTCAAAGTATAGGGATAGAGGGAACATTCCTGAACTTCATCAAAACTATCTATGAAAGACCCACAGCAAATATCCTCAATGGGAAAAAGCTCACAGCCTTCCCGTTGAGATCAGGAACATGACAAGGATGCCCACTCTCACCACTCTTGTTGAACATAGAAGTCCTAGCAACAGCAATCAGACAACAAAGAGAAATAAAAGGAATCCAAATTGGCAATGAAGAAGTCAAACTCTCTCTATTCGCAGATGACATGATTCTTTGTATGGAAAACCCAAAAGACTCCACCCCCAAAACTACTAGAACTCATACAGCAATTCAGCAACATGGCAGGGTACAAAATCAATGTACAGAAATCAGTGGCCTTCTTATACACTAACAATGAAAATACAGAAAGGGAAATTAGAGAATCAATTCCATTTACTATAGCACCAAGAACCATAAGATACCTGGGAATAAACCTAACCAAAGAGGTAAAGGATCTGTATTCAAGGAACTACAGGACACTCGTGAAAGAAATTGAAGAAGACACAAAAAGATGGAATACCATTCCATGCTCTTGGATCAGAAGAATAAACATTGTTAAAATGTCTATACTGCTTAGAGCAATCTATACTTTTAATGCCATTCTGATCAAAATTCCACTGGTATTTTTCAAAGTGCTAGGGGCTTGTTAAAACAGATTGCAGAGCTCACTTCCTAGAGTTTCTGATCCACTAGCTCTAAGATGGGTCCCCAAATCTGCATTTCCTTTTTTTTTTTTTTTAAAGATTTTATTCATTTATTTGACAGAGAGAAAGTGATCACAAGGAGACAGAGGCAGGAAGAGAGGGGGGAAGCAGGCTCCCTGCTGAGCAGAGAGCCCAATGTGGGCCTCCATCCCAGGGCCCTAAGATCATGACCTGATCCGAAGGCACAGGCCCAAGCCCCTGAGCCACCCAGGTGCCCCCAAATCTGCATTTCTAATAAGTTCCCAGTTGTCAGTGCTGCTGGTCTAACAACCATTCTTTGAGAGTCATTACCATGGGTCGGTTTAATAATTTTGCATCCTGGGAGATTAAATTAAGTTTAATACTTTATTCTTAAAATTAAAAATAAGATGTGGAGCACCTGGTTGGCTCAGTGGGTTAAAGCCTCTGCCTTAAGCTTGGGTCATGATCCCAGAGTCCTGGGATCGAGCCCTGCATCAGGCTCTCTGCTCAGCAGGGAGCCTGCTTCCCTCTCTCTCTCTCTCTCTTTCTCTGTCTATCTCTCTTGGCCTGCCTCTCTGCCTACTTGTGATCTCTGTCTGTCAAATAAATAAAATCTCTTAAAAAAAATAATTGTGCATCTTGGAGTGGTTGTGACTATTAAATAAATTGTTCTCTCTGAGGCAAATCCCAAGGTATTGGATAAATATATGTAAATGATGTCTAGGCATAGATAGGAAATAAATAGGAAAACTTCAATAATCGTTGCCTTTTTCCTCAGTCTCCACTCTTCCTCAGTAGATACTGATAAGGTGTTCCGTGGGATATGATGGATGAACTGCAGTAAGGACCCTATCTGCTGTATCCTTTTAATCGTGTGAGAAAAATGAGCACCATGACAATTGAGATAAAGAACAGGATCGTTAGGTAATTAAGCACTAAATTACTTGCTATGTCTGAATGTGTCTACTGGAATTTCCATGTTGAAACCTAACCCCCAAGGTAAGATTAATGCCCTTCTAAAGAGGCTCCAGGGACCCCTGGGTGGCTCAGTTGGTTAAGCGGCTGTCTTCAGCTCAGGTCATGATCCCAGCATCCTGGGGTGAAGTCCCACGTCGAGCTCCTTGCTTGGTGGGGAGCCTGCTTCTCCCTCTGCCTCTGCCCGCCACTCTGCCTGTGCTCTCTTGCGCGCGCTCTCTCTCTCTGATGGATAAATAAAATCTTTTAAAAATAAATAAATAAAAGAGGCCCCAGTGAGTTCTCTTACTACCTTCCACCATGTGAGGGGACAACCAGAAGTCTGCCACCCAGAAACAGGCCCTCATCCTAAAATGCTGATAAACTTATCTCAGGCTTATGGTCCCCAGAACTGTGTGAAATAAATTTCTGTTGCCTATCAGCTACCCAGTCTGTGAAAATTTGTTATAGCAGCCTAAATGGATTAAGACATTACTTTTTATATTTACTTGATGGCCCTCGAGGATTCCAGAAGAGTGAGGGATCACAGGAGTGGGGGAAGAAGGGTTATTACTGGTCAGGGAAAGCCTTACTGAATGGGTAAGTTTCATTAGCTCTGCAGCAAGAAGTTTGGTATTACCTGCAGGCTGGTAACAGATGATGAAGCCTGACGATTAGGTGGCGGGATTTACATTGGAAAGGGGTAGCATTAGGATGGAAAAATACTTCAGAAAATGCCTTTTGAGCAGAGAAAAAAATAGGATAAAAGTGCTTCTCAGGAAAGGCAAGCCCAAACAGTGTTCAGGTAGTCAGACTGTGCAAAGAAGATAACGTTCTCTCCTTACAAAGAGGCTTGTAGAGTGGTGGACACACCAGCCTGGCTTGCCCTGGGGAGCAGTTCGAGTGAAGACCAACCATAGAGAGGGGGCTTTCGGTGTCTCTTTCTTGTATTACATAGTTGTTTGCATCTGCTCCCTCATCAAAGTCTGGGGCCCTGCCCTAGGAATTTCCTAGTCTTGGGATCCTCTTGTACCTTTCACAGATGGGTGAATGTGCAGTAAATGTGGGCTGTATGAAATGAGACTTGAAACATCTTGGTGATGATTGGTTGTGGGGGAGAAAGGAGAAATTCTCTTCACAGGTGTCTCTGTGATAAGTAAGATGATAGCTCTAATGAGCATGGTTTCAAGGTGATGGTAAGTGTAAACAGATTTGGATAGACAGCCGTTTGGGAATATAATTTTATGGTTGTGGCGTTGATATAATGTCTAGGCATATAAATAGAAATGGTCAGAGATTGCAGCCCATGGGAGGTATCAGGCTGGAGGATGTGACTGTCATTGAAATTTGGGATCATAGTTTAGGAAGGACTCAGTTTTATTCCAGTTTCTTACCTAACAAAGGAATTGCCTCCATAGCCTTATTACTAGAAGTGTGGCTCTTAGACCATCATCACTGGCCTCATGTGGGAGCTTGGGATTTAGATATTATAGATAAAGAAGTGCTGCCTATATGCCAGGAAGATACATTATTAAACTTACTTTCATTTTTCACCTGTTAATCTGTTTTTTTTTTTTTAAATTAGAGGGTGGGTATCAACTAAGAACCCCAAAGGGTCGAGAGCAGTTTTCTCCCCCACAATCCTTATTTATAATCCCAAGCTGAAAACAACTCAGAAGTTTAACAGTAGAATTATGCCTCCATCAGAAAGGATGAATACCCAACTTTTGTAGCAACATGGATGGGACTGGAAGAGATGATGCTGAGTGAAATAAGTCAAGCAGAGAGAGTCAATTATCATATGGTTTCATTTATTTGTGGAGCATAACAAATAACATGGAGGACATAGGGAGATGGAGAAGAGAAGGGAGTTGGGGGAAATTGGAAGGGGAGGTGAACCATGAGAGACTATGGACTCTGAAAAACAATCTGAGGGTTTTGGAGGGGCAGGTGGGGGGGCCGGGCCGGTGGGAGGTTGGGTGAGCCAGGTGGTGGGTATTAGAGAGGGCACGTATTACATGGAACACTGGGTGTGGTGCAAAAAAACAATGAATACTGCTACGCTGAAAAGAAATAAAAAAAAAGAATAATGACTTTTTAAAAATGAAGTGATACTTATAGAAAGGATTACCACTCAGTAATAAAAGAAACAAACTGCTAGTATATGCTTTATGAAAATATTGTTAAGTGAGGGAAGCCAGACAGGAAGGTGTATATTATGTGATTCTTTTTGTATGAAGTTCTAGAATAGGCAAAATTAATTCTTGGTGGTAAAAATAAAAACACTGGTTACTTTTCAGAGGTGATGGAGTGACAACTGATTGTATGGGAACTTGAGAGAATGTTATAGGGTGCCAGAAACATTCTATATTGTGGTAAGGAGTTGAGTTACACAGGTCTGTACATTTGCCAAATAAATGATAGCAAAGATTTGTACATTTCATGGGATGTAAGCTATAGCTTAACAACAACAACAACAAAGGAACAAATTTTAACGACTGTGTCCGACCTCAGATTCTGATTTTTACTGATCTGGGGTGCGCCAGGGGCATCAGAATCTTAAAATCTCACCAGATGACTTTAATGGTGATTTTAATGGGCAGCCACGTTTGAACCTCTGGTCTAGAGGCTTTGGAAAGGGACAATGTCTCGCCCTACGGGTAGGGAAAGAAAGCCAAGGGTACAAAGGAGGTGCGGAATGAAGAACAAACAGAAAAACACTAAGAAAACCAAGGGTGGTGAAATTTCAAGGGAAGATTGAACAAAGGCATATTGCAGAAGTCAGAATAAAAATGAAGCAAAAAGTCTATTCTCAGGGTGATTTATGTGGGGGAGAGAAAGCACATTATAGTGTAAATGAAGAAATTAGTAGTAAGCAAAAGAAAACAATAGGCTTAACATAAGCTAGAGTAATTTATTTTTCAAGATTTTATTTATTTGAGAGGGAGAGAGAGACAACAAAAGAGGGAACACAAGCAGGGGGAGTGGGAGAGGGAGAAGCAGGCTTCCTGCTGATGCGGGGCTCCATCCCAGGACCCTGGGGTCATGACCTGAGCCAAAGGCAGAGGCTTAACGACTGAGCCACCCAGGTGCCCCATACTAGAGTGATTTTAAACATGATTCAAAACATGCCTATAAAACTCAAGTCTCACTTATTTTTATCCTCACATGAGTGACAAAATAGTCCTATGAAGTTCTGGTGTCCTAACACTGTTCTTTTGACCTTGATTCTTGAGCGATGGTTCCCACCTCCCCAAGGGAAGCCTCAGCATAGACTCTTTGGAGGGTTTCAGGAGTTAAAGAACAAAAAGTCAATTAAGTAAATTTGAAGATCTAATGGGCTTTATGAAGTGATTGGTGAATTGGCATCCCTTCTAGCAAGTAAAAGGGAGTTCCAACACATTTTGGAACACAAAACGTATTCCATTTTGTACACAATGGAAGATTTTTTTTTCCCCTATGTAGAAAGCATCCCACGTGCTCTCGCCCCACCCCCCGCCCAGAATGGAAGGGAAGGAGAGTAGGGAGAGTAGGAAGGAGAGTAGGGCAAAATGTTATCAGCAAAAGAAAAGAAAGAATTATTTCAGGTAAGACCACCTTGCCTCAGGGAAAAAGCAGGGGGTCTTAACATGCAGGTTTCCTGGGCTTGCTTTGTGAGGGGGCAGAGACCGTGGGGGCCCAGGTGACAGATTATTTCACTGACAAGGATGCCTTGGGCCTGACTTTAACACTACCACCACTTTTATGGGAGGTTGAAAGTGCATTTAGCTTGAGTATTAAAGACCCGCGGTAACCTGGCCAAACTAGTTCCATTTTGGGGCTCTGGTTTTCTGTTTAATGCGGGGGAAGTTTTGAATATTTTGCTGCCATTACCCAAGCACTGAAAGTCTTTGTTGTAGGGCAGTTTCCAGCTGTAAGCTGATCCTGTAGCAAGAACCCTTGGAAGAGAGTTACTTTTTTTTTTTTTTTTTTGGAGGGTTTTATAACGAACTCTCCTATCATTTTTAAATAACATTGTCTGTCAACGTTTAACTGCACGGTCTTACATCATGTGTCAGAGTTAAGTATTATTTTACCCATAGCCTTTCGGGGAAATGACACAAAAGTCTTGTCCGGCTTCTGTTTTGTGGTGAAAAACTCTCAAATTGAAACAAGCGCTGGAGGGGCGCCCTGGTGGCTCAGTGGGTTGAAGACTTTGCCTTGGCTCAGGTCGTGATCCCACGGAAGTGGGATCGAGTCCCCCCCCCCTCCCCCGCCCCCAATCTGCCTCTCTGCTCAGCGGGGAGCCTGTTTCCTCCTCTCTGCCTGCTTGTGATCTGTCTGTCAAGTAAATAAATAAAATCTTAAAAAAAAAAAAAAAGAGCTGGAGGATTGAATATCACCAGGAAAAATAGGCACGAGAGGAAGAGCTTGGCGCTGTCAGGGAGCAAGAATTCGTGTCCCCACAGAGGTACTTCCAGCTAGACTAAGAATCAAATTGACCTGAGATGCATTAACAAGAGAAAATCAAATTCAATAGGCGTATGTACAGAGAATCTACATAGACATGGAAATCCGAGAGTCAAGCAAAATGAAGTGTCTATGTCATTCTGAACTAAGGAGAAGGGGGTAGGGAGGGCCCTGGGACTTCAGAGGAAAGGAGTGCACTGCATGGGCCATAAGAAGAGCAAAGGTTTGGAGACTAGATGGTTGCGCTGCCATATACATGGGTCAGTTGGTAAAACTTACTTCTAATAATTCTTATTCTGGGAAAGATCCCCAGTTTAGATTCTTCTACAGGCTTACGGGAGGGACAAAAATTTCTCTTGAGCCCACAGGCTCTCAGATCAAATCAAAATAAATCCACATGCCAAAGTGGCATATGTTAGGGGAGCCTGTCCTGAACCCCCTCAGATCCTTAAGCTTTTTGCTACTGTAGGAGGTGGGTAAGTTATCCTTTTTTCCCTTCTAGGTTCTTTGGCTGGTCTAATAATTAAATTGACATAAGACAGATGAACAGGAACAAAAAAGAATGAAAGTTTAATAACATGTAAATCTCTTACACGCATGGGAGACTCAGAAGAACTCAGTAAGTCTTAGAAGTGGCCCAAGCTACTACCTTAAAGACCCTCTTTAGCTAAAGATGTTGGGGGTGGGGAGTCATTTATGAGAAGCTGCCAGAAAAAAAAAAAAAAAACAGGGCAAGCAAGGGTAAGTCTATTAGGCAAGTATAAGTCCTTGCCTCCTCCGTGATGAGTTTGTGGAGATTTGGTCCTCTTTTTCTTCCTGTTACAGACAGGGAGACCTCCTTAGAAATGGAGATTTCCCTTTAAAAAGTACAGGTATCTTACAAAAGGGTCGATTTGGCTTGGTTTCCAGAGCTTCGCTGGTATCTGCTGTTTATTACAAATAATCTGCTTAAAAGAATACTTCTGCCAAAGAGACATATTTTGGGGTGACAAGGTTTGCTCCCCCACACTGCACTTGTCTCTTACATAATCCAGAATCCCTTAAATTAGATGCCGGTGAAGAACCCTGACAACCTCAAGCAGGATTTTCTGCAGAGGCCCTTTGACCCCAGCATGAGGGAAGTCTCAGTGGATGCCTCTGGAGGGAAGTCTTCCACGCTCATACTGCATTTCTCTCTGTGCACAGAGACTGATCTGGGGCCTCTCCTAGGAAGAAGGATCAAGCAGTTCATATATTAGGAATTAGTCTTTCAAATTCAGTGCTCAGTGTCAGAGAAACAGCATGCCCATCAGTGTCCTCTCCTAAAGCCATCACCGCAAAGGCTACGGAAACATTTGGACAGACTGCGCCCTATCAAATCATTTTACCGAAGCCACATCACTCTTGCCGGGACAGTTAACACAGCAGGCAGTGCAGAGTAATGAGCTCTGTTCGATGTCCCTGAAGTTGAGCTCCAGCACACTAGTTATATTAGCAAGCTGGTGCGTCCGGAGACAGCAGAACAGAACGACAATAAGCAGACCTTAAAGAAATTTGCTTGCTTGACATTGACAGATGAAGGTATTGCCACCTCTGCCAGAATGATGGGCCTTGAAGCAATATTAGCCTGAAAGCTTTGGCTTTTTAGAAGTTTGTAAAGTGAGCTTTTCATAGAGGGAGGAGACATTCCGGTACACAGCATCCTGGATTTTCTGGTATAACTCTGTCCCCTTGCCCCAGTGCTCTCCAACTTGCTCTGCCTCACTGTTCCTGACTCTGCAGCCATGAGAAGAGGTCTGGCAGTTTGCTTTCTGGCCTCTCCCTTATTTATGTGACAAGTGGAGCCTTTCAGTAAATAGTAATATGCTCGAAAATGCACAAATATTTAAAGAGGATCTAAATATCGAAGGCTTAGACATTTTACAAAAGAGAAGGAAGAAGGGAAAAGCCACTGGCTCAGAGCTGTAACTAGAAAATTTTAGACTTTGCCGATTTTTTTTTTTTTTCCAGAAGTAGAAAGGCATTTCAGGTTATTTGGTGCCTAATGAAGTCTAATACTGGTATGAGGGTCAGCTTATTTGTGGAAGCTATTCATGGGTTTTGTTAGTTGGCATTCTCTGTTCATTTATTAGATTCTACTTCCTAAAGGCAGAAAGTAAGTGTGATTCTGTTTTTGTTTGTTTGTTTGTTTGTTTTTGGAATCCAAGTTATGGCAGAGATAGGTACCAGGAGAAAAGTAACAGGGAAGATTGAAGTTAGATGACCTTGGGAAAGTCACGTACCTCTTGGTTTGTCCCTTGTTCATCTTCTTAAAAATATTTTTGTTCCTCACGTTTAAGTCACAGGGACAATACATGTTTCATAATAGGAAGCAGTCCTTAGACTTCTAAAATAAACTATAAATCATGCAAAGGGCATTTATTCTCAGATGTATGATTGGATTTCAGCTAATGTTTGTTCATGGCCTAAGAGGTATCATTATAGTGGTATAAGAATTTTGATTAATCCTCATTTAGTAAGATTTATCTTCATTAGGTTTTCGCATTGTTGTTGATTTCTGCATCAATTTCTTTCTCTGGCAGGGCAGCCTTTCTATCTACCTAAAGCCTAAGATATGTACCATTCCCCCCTTAGAGCGTTTGCTAATGACTGTAGCACAAAGGTTTTTTTTTCCTCTCATCTGCTACATGACTTAAAAATGCCCCACTCCTCTGCTGCCTCCCCCGCTGCCTCCCCTGCCCACCGCCCTGTTTTATCTACCCCACCAGTACTCACCCTTCTGAATGATACCAGTGTACTCGCTGCTTTTTTGATGATGGGAGTCTTGATTTTGTAGTTTGTTTCTAACACGGAGCTCACATAGATGCATGTGACCTGTTGTGTTCAGATTTTGGATACCTGCCTGGAGTCTTCGAATCCCATGGTGATGTTAGGGAGGGAGAATCTTCTTCCCGTCAAGGTCCTTCTAGACGGACTAAGAATCAAATGGACCAGTTAACCGGAGAACAGCAAATTTAGTTGTATATGTTTGGGGAATCCACAGAGTCATGAAGTTCCAAAGACAGTGAGGTCACATGAAGCTTACATGAGCTCAGGAGAGGGGTAGGGGTCTGCAGGTATAGAAGGGAGAAACACCTTTAGCAGGAAGGTGAGAAGAGATGGTTGGAAAACAAAGGTTGACCTAGTCTGTAGGTAAGGTTCTTGGGTAAAGAGGAATCTGTTGTTGTTGTTGTTGTTGTTGTTGTTGTTTTCCAGATTTAATTTATTTATTTTGGAGAAAGCATGAGTGAGGGTAGGGGCAGATGGAGAGGAAGAAGGACTCCCCGCTGAGGTCAGAACCCCATGTGGCGCTCCATACAGGGCTCTACCTGGGGCTCGATCCCAAGACCCTGAGATTATGACCTGAGCAGGAACCAAGATTGGACACTCAACTGAATGAGCTACCAGGTACCACAAGAGGAATATGTTTTAATAGCTATCTTCCTTTTCAAGGTCCTGGGATAGAGCCCTGCATCTGGCTCTGTGCTTATCCCTCCCCACTCTGCTCTTTGCCCTGTTGGGGTGTGTGTGTGTGTGTGTGTGTATATATATATATATATATATATATATATATATATATATATATATATATATTTTCTCTGTCTCTTTCTTGGCAATTAAATGAATGAACACATACATGCTTTTTATCTTCCTAGTATAAACTAGTAGTTGAGGGATGGTAAAGAGCTTTCCCTAAATCTGCTGGGTTTTGTTTGGTTTTTAATGCTAATGCACATGCTGAAGTGGCCTGACTTGGTGTGGTCCACCCTTGATCCCTACAATGGGAACAGAAGTAGTAAAATTAGAGGCTTTGCTCAGCATGGGAGAAAAAAACCAGTTCTTCTTTTTTCCTTCCGGGGTCTTCGGTCTCACAGTTAAATTTACATTAAGCAGATGAATAGGAGGGGGAAAAAAAACTAGTTCATAGGAATGGGAACCACAAAGATTGGAGGCTCCCCAACAGCCAGGCACCTGAGGCTTATATGCCATAATGAGCTAAGGAGAAGGGGTTAGGGGTTTGGGACTTCAAGTAGGAAGAAGACAATTCATAGGAAGATGGAAGAGCAAATATTTACAAACAATGTTTGCCATGCTATGTAAGTAAATCTTTCTGACAGAAAAAAATTATCTGTGGTGGGGCACCTGGGTGGCTCAGTGGGTTAAGCCTCTGCCTTCAGTTCGGGTCATGATCTCAGGGTCCTGGGATCAAGCCCCGTGTTGTGTTCACTGCTCAGCGGGGAGCCTGCTTTCCCCCCCCTCTCTGCCTGCCTCTCTGCCTACTTGTGCTCTCTTTCTCTTAAAAAAAATCTTAAAAAAAAAAGAAAAAGAAAAAATTATATGTGGTAATAGCCCTCTTCCTGGTACAGGCCCCCTATCTGAATTCCTTTAAGCAACTGAGGGAGAGGTAAAAAGCTCTTCAGTCTGGTGGTCCTTCATTGTCTTCAGATCAAAATAATCCACATACCCAAGTGGCACATTCTGGGACAGCCTGTTCTGAACCCATCACCAGAAAGAGTAGAGAGTTACACTGATAAACAAAGGAAGAATCTTTAAAGGTCTGTATTGGGCCTACAAATTATTGAGTTCTTTTTTTTTTAAATTTATTTATTTATCTGAGAGACTGAGCATGAGTGGAGGAGGAACAGAGGCAGAGGGAGAAGCAGACCTGCTGTTGAGCAGGGAGCCCAATGCAGAGCTTGATCCCAGGACCCTGAGATCATGACCCGAGCCAAGGCGGATGCTTAACCCACTGAGCCACCCAGGTCCCTGCGAATTATTGAATTCTTGAGACGATGGTGTCCTGATTAATAAACCAATTTTGTGGCAAAGTGGGTTCTTTGATTAGATTTTGTTTCTTTTGCCTTATGAAAATGCTTACCAACTAATGTAATATAATGTGCCATCAACTTGATGGAATTCTGTGATGAATTTTATGGAAATTGTGGAGATATGGAAACAGCATATATAGCCTTCTGCTTTCTTTAGCTTATAAATGGTCTTAATACTATTATTATCATGATCATACTATTATTATCATGATTATACATCTGTATGGAAGATAAGGAAATAATATTTTATAAGAAAATGAACCCTGTTAGCTTAAAAAAATACTTAAAAAATGACGGCTGCTTTCTTGGCATGTTACTAACATAAAGGTACATATGATCATGGGTAGGCTTTTGAGAGTTCTCATTTTCCCCTAATTAGTAGTGCCGATGTATTTTGGGCATTTCAGATGCTCTAATTGCTTTTGGGGTAGTCTTTGTTTATATGCATTGATGTCATTGCTATAAGTTTCCTTTAGCCTTCAGTGTCCTCTCTTACATCTGTTTTATTATTCTCAAAGTGAAAATACTTCCTCAAGACAGTTGTGAACATTGTATTGCTTATTTACTACTGTCACTCCAGGACTTAGTGCTTAAAACAAAAATCATATATTTCCCTTTGAGTCTGTGGTTCAGATCAAAGGTTGGCTGATCTGGGCTGAGATCAGCTGAGTGTTTCTGCTGTGTCTCTGGCCAAGCCTGGGACTTGGCCAGTCCGGATGGAGTTTAGCTGATGGTGATCTCATCCAAATGTCTATAGTTCTTTGCCTTGGGCCAGTGGAATAGCTGGCCATGATCTCGAGGGGGTTGAGGGCAGGCCACCCAGAAGGTGCTGTATCGGAAAGGCTTACCTGCATGGCATGACAAACAACAGTTGATCACATGTCTGTTCTTGTCTCAGAACGGTATATAAGCCGCAGTTGCCTTACTGCCCAGAAGTCTCGGTTCTTGGTGGAGTCCCATACATACATGATTAAGTTTGTTTTTCTCCTTTTAATCTGTCTCATTTCAGTGTAATGTGGAAGGGAAGAGGGAGAAATTTTCTGCCCCAGCATCTTTCTCTCGGCGGTGCAAAAGTTCAGGAGCAAACCTACTTCCCAAATACTTTTCCCAGTGTCTGCTTCTGTCACCTCTGCAAACACCCTAATGTCAAAACAAATCAAATGCCTGAACTAAGAATCAAGTAGCTGGGGGATATTCTCCACCTTCTCACGGGAGGAACTACACAGTCACCAGGCAAAAGGCATGGATACAGGGAGGGGGTGAAGAAGGAACATCACAGATTAAATCTACTGCGTTGTCTTCTGTTTTTCACTTTATCCAAATACATTTTTCGGTTTTTTTTTTTTTTTAAGAGGAACTCCAAGTCTTGTCCCTAGATTGGCTTTTGGCCCGGTAAACTTCCTTAAGGTAAGGGTAATTTTTCTCAAGATGCATGCCTTGTAAGTTGGCCTCCCAGAAAAGAAGATGGTCTGTAAACCTCTATGGAAATCAGTTACCATCTGCACATGACTATCAGTGCAGGTCAGCTGCAAGGTTGGCTTAGATGTCTGCTGTCCCCCCTTCCCACCTACACAGGGAGAATGGTAATTGCTTTCACAACTGTGATGGTTAATGGAGTGAATCCTGCTTGTAGTTTCCTGTCATTTAGCTGGAACCACAGGCTTAGCTGTCATCACGCAACCCAACTACTGGAGGTCCTGGTGCTTCTTCCGGTTACTAATGTTGGGCTAAAGGGAGAGAGTTGGAGATAAGACTTGGTAAATCATTCTGGCTTTTGATTACACTTAGGCGGAGGCTGGGGATTCCCTAATCAGGCTCAGAATTGACATCTGGCCTTGTTAAATTTCTGAGGGCTTCCCTACGATGAATGGACAGTGGGGGACCTGCACATCTGCTACTGATCCTTTCTCTGATTTGCTCCCAAAGAGCACTGACCTGATGGATCTGGTGTAGGTGTTGCTTGGCTATTTGCACTTGTTCTTAGTCCCCGTTTTACTTTGTGTTAAGACAAAACTCAAGTAATTTTCTCTTTGGAATCTATCCTTGATCAATTAGTTGGTCCCTATGATATTATGACTTAAAATGATAAATTTTTATTTGATCTTCATCTCTGTTCCTGGTTTATAGCTTCTAAATCTCTTGTAGTTTCCTAAACCATAAGAGGAGTGGGAGACTCTTTTGTTAAAATATTTGGTCCTTTGTCCTCAAGTAGTTCCAGTTTCTGAAATAGCCCCAGGGTGATAAAAGTGGAAAGAGGGTCTTCTTATTCATTACAAGCCTCTTTGAACCCTACCCGAATTTAGATGGGATTTTTGGAAAGCCCCTAAGGATGGGAGACCCAGCCACGTGATGAGAGGATTGGAACTTTGAGTCCCACACCTGACCACTGGAGAGTGGAGAGGGTTTGGAAGTTGAATCCGTCATCAATGGCAAATGATTGAGTCAGTCATGCGTATATACTGAAACCTTTGTAAAAACTCAAATAGACATGGCTCGAAGAGCTTCCAGGTTGGTGAACGAGAATGCGTTTATAGGCTGGGAGAGTGGTGGACCCCACTTTCCATGGGGACAGAAGCTCCTGTGCTCGATACCTTATGTATCTCTCCATCTGGGCTTTTGCTCAGAACCTTTGTATTAAAAACTGATAAGCTGATACATGGACTAATCTCCAGAATTCTCTGAATAACTCTAGCAAATTCATTGAAGGGAAGGGTGTCGTGGTTATCTCTGATTCACAGCTGGCTGGTCAGAAGTCTGATAGGAGGGAGGGGACGGGGGCCTTCTTCTAGGACTGAACACTTGGGGGATTTGAGTCTCTCTCCAGGGAGATGGCGTTGGGATTGAGTCAACTTGTAGGATGTGGCAGCTGGTGTGGAAGAATTGCTTGATCTGTGGAGAAACCCACACACCTGGTGTCAGAAATGAAGTAGTTTAGAGTATGGAGAGTAGAGGGACACACGGGAGTGTGTGTTTTCAATGAAAATGACCTGATCTGAACCCTACATTTTTCAGTTTTACCACCAACAGTGCCATCTTCCCTGGCGATCAGGGTCTGGAGTCACTTCTATCAAAACTTTTTCTCACTTTTCTCATTCTCAGAGACCTCTAAAATCTCATGTCTAATACAGAACCTTGTACAGAGTGAGTTTCTGGGTGATCCACATAAACAACGGAGAGAGCTTTTGTATCCTGCAGTGAGCAACACTTAATCTGAACCTCATGTCAACAGCTCTTACCCATATACCTCTCTATCGTGATAGTTCAGTATTCGAAGACAACATATTCAGTACGTGCCAATATTGATATTCTTCATTTTCCTAATATAAACCATTTGAGGAGATAGTCAGTGTATGTAGCTGTTATTTCGCTTGATGTATATCTGAATTATCATTTGAGGAAGTTGAGCACGATTGAAGACAGACCCTGAGTGTCTGACATTCACTCCTATCCTTACCTGGTTAGATTATCTTTGTGACTTATGTTTATTTTTATGGAAATGACTTGGAGTAGAACTAGGAAGTGAACGTAGAGAAATTGCTCTTGAGGAACAAAGATCTTTTTTTAAAAAAAGATTTTATTTATTTATTTGACAGACCGAGATCACAAGTAGGCAGAGAGGCAGGCAAAGAGAGGTAGGGAGAAGCAGACTCCCAGCTGAGCAGAGAGCCCGATGCGGGGCTCGATCCCAGGACCCCCGGGATCATGACCTGAGCCGAAGGCAGAGGCTTTAATCCACTGAGTGACCCAGGTGCTCCCAAAGATCATTTTTTTCCCTACCAACAGAACAATCTTAGTATTTCTGACCAGACTGCACCAGAATTGAAGCAGCCTTTTTCTGGCCATTTGACCCTGGTTCTGTCTACCTTTACTCAGCTCACGTATTCAGTTCCACTGCTTGAGCGCAAACCGCCTCTCTCTCCTGTTGCTGTTGCATGCCTGGTTTTCTCGGGCACCTTCCCAGAGGGCTGAAGATGGGAACTGGTACATTGAGAGTCTCTTTGTCCCCTTCTTGTCATTGTCCAAGTGGCACGGTCCAGCAGGGCTTTTAAGACTCCATTATGAATGAACTAATGAGAAGGAAAGGAGCTATCGTGAAAAGACGACTGTGATGTGAGAGACGAGTCCTCCCACCCTCATTCAATTTTTGTTCTTCAGCCATGAGCACATTCTTTTCACACAATCCATCTCTTTCCAGGTACCCTTCTTAGAAATCTTAGATCACCTGCTCTCACATTGCAGTCCCAGGGAGTTTAGGACTGTCATTTTGAATGGCGCTCTGAGATGATTTTTTTTTTAAAGATTTTATTTATTTATTTATTTGACAGAGAAAGATTACAAGTAGGCAGAGAGAGAGAGAGAGAGAGAGTGAGAGAGGGAAGCAGGTTCCCTGCTGAGCGGAGAGCCCAATGCGAGACTTGATCCCAGGACTCTGAGATCATGACCCAAGCCGAAGGCAGTGGCTTAGCCCCCTGAGCCACCCAGGTGCCCCTGAGATGACTTTGTATATGCTTGATAACCAGTTCCTTAAGAAATGTTTCAGGGGAGTCTGGGTGGCTCAGGTGGTTGGGTGTCTATTCGACTCTTGATTTTGGCTCAACTCATGATCTCTGAGTCGTGAGATCGAGCCCCACATTGGTCTCTGCACTCAGAGGGGGGTCTGCTTTTCTCCCTTTCCCTCCCCCTCATCCCACCAGCTCATGCGTGCACATTCTCTCTCTCTCGCTCTCTCTCTCATTCTCTAAAACTTAAAACAAATGTTTGATTAATCAGCACAATATCTAGGCCTGCTGAAAGGGGCCGCTGAACTGGGCCCCACAATTTCGAGGGCTCCACCCTGGCCCTCCTGTGGTTGTGCCATGTCTCCTAGGGAGAGGCGTCTGTGTGCCTAAGGGGATGTGTCTACCCTGAACCTGCACTCGTATACCATGCTCCAGCGATGCAGGACCTCTGGGTGCCTATTTAAAGGGCCCCCCACCATACTGAGGGCCTGCATGGTTATCTTGCGCAAGACCCTCATCTCAAGGGTACATGATGACACCAGCATGTGCACATAGGCTCCACGGAGTAGTGAGAAGTGTAACTGTGGGATTTGGGATGGACCCAAGGTGTGCAAGCGAGGGTGTCCACATGTGTGCACATGGCTTTGAGGAATGAAGTCAGGGGAAAGCAGAGAAGAAGGTAGGCCACAGCTTTCCCATGTGACCGTGTTCTTTCTCACGACTCCCAGATTTCTAAATTTAAACCTGGACTTGCAGGTTGTTAAAATACAGCTGACAAGTAACCCTCCCTGTATGCTCTTTCCCAGTCCTGCAAATGTTGGGAAAGGCTCTTGTCAGGAGTAGTCCAGAAATTCAGTTTACTTATTTATTTATTTTTATCTGCCTCTGTTTTTCTTCTTGTTAAATGGTGCTGACAAACACTACTTCTTGAAAGTAATGGGTTACAGGCCTTTTTTTTTTTTTACAGTGAGATGTTAAATGCCCAGGATATCTATAAACTCGTGTTTGGACAAACTGTCTTTCTACTTCACTCCAGGACAGCTTAGGAAAATAATAAACACTTGCATGGCCTCCAGTAGCCATCTGATCAGTTATGAATAGTGATTGAGAAAAAGAAATGATTTCTTCCATTAAACTCTTAATTTTAGAGAATTTTAGGCAGTTGGAGATAACTGGCATTTCTTCCATGTGTTAAAGACTGAGTTTTTAGCCGTGCATAAAAGAACCCTTACTGGGCGCCTGGGTGGCTCAGTGGGTTAGGCCGCTGCCTTCGGCTCAGGTCATGATCTCAGGGTCCTGGGATCGAGTCCCACATCGGGCTCTCTGCTCAGCGGGGAGCCTGCTTCCTCCTCTCTCTCTCTGCCTGCCTCTCTGCCTACTTGTGATCTCTCTCTGTCAAATAAATAAATAAAATCTAAAAAAAAAAAAAAAAAGAACCCTTACTTTACTCATGATACTTAAAGAGATGTAAGAAATGGTAGCTTGGACAAACATAAAGAGAAAGCAAAAGATAAAGCAGGAGGTGCTATGTAGTAAAAATGACTTCAAGACAAAGCTGTCTGCTCACCTTGAGTGGAAAGCACTCTGAAAATTCTCACAGATCTTTAATTCCATCCAGCCCTATATAAGCAATTATGTTGCTGCCCTTCCTGTTCAGTAGTTGTTATGAAGTTAGTCTCACTCAATTGAATTTTTATTATTATTTTGTCCCTGTCCTCGACTTTTAGAGAGGAATTATTTTCCCCTCTTTCCATCGCATCAATTTTTCCCCTAGCACATTTTGTTCTAGGCAAATGTTTTATGGCATTATCACAGGGTTCTTTCACTCTAAAGTGGAAAGTATTGTATATCGATTCATCTTCTGTGTCTTGTCAAACACTTCACTCATCTTGACATTTGCAGAATGCTTCAAAGGTGCGTCTTCTATTAGTAATATTAAATTGCATTTGTTCTTATGATTTTCCAAGAGTTTGAATAGGATGCAGAAAATTACTAGACTATCTGATTTTGGCATTTGTTAGCTGAATCAGGAATTGTCAACAACCTTGGCTTTTTGTTCTGTTCAATGGAGAGAGAAAAGCACTCTGAAAATAATACCCACTTAATTTCTTCAGAACAGTCATGAATTGACAGTGTGTGTGCAGTGTTGGCTTTGATTATTCTACCTCTGAAGTTTACATGCCAGGCCAGCCTAATGAAATACTTGCTAGGGATTTATAAAATGTCCTTAAAAGCAAAACGGCCAGTTATTTTACCAGCAAAATAGTTGAATTCAGAAACAGCACAGGAATGGCACTTCGGGGTGTGGGAGCTCTAGGAAACCATAGGCAACTCTGGAGATCAAAGGAAAGGAACATTGTAAAGAACAAAAACAAGTTGGGAGGGGCTGCTTTGAGTATAAAGTCCATTGGAGGAAAGCAAGGGTTCAGAGTGGAAATGGTTTTGTTGTTGTTGTTGGCTGAGTTGAGTTTTCTTGTTGGTTGAGTTTGTTGGGCAAGGAGAAATTCTTCTTCCAGCTGGAGTAGTAAAGTAGTTTTTTTTCTTGCTGGGGTCTATAATCCAGAAGGAGTGGTAGGGGATGAGAGCTCTCTGTTCTCCTCTCTTACCTCTATTTTAAATAAAATGTCCCTTACTCGGTTTCTCAGCCATACTGTTTGTTTTAAACTCTTAGAAGGGTTTTTTTTTTAAAGATATTATTTATTTATTTGACAGAGATCACAAGTAGGCAGAGAGGCAGGCAGAGAGAGAGGAAGAAGGAAAGCTCAGAGAGGAAGCTCTCTGAGCAGAGAGCCTGACTTGGGGCTCCATCCCAGGACCCTAGGATCATGACCTGAACTGAAGGCAGAGGCCTTAACCCACTGAGCCACTCAGGCACCCTTAGAAGTGTTTTATACAGCTATAGATAACGAAGATAGATTTTGATAACTGATTGTGCAGTGCTGTCCTAACAGACACTGCATAAACACTCCACCGTGGGAGTGACTTTAGAAGTAGGCTAGGGGTAAAGAAGCTGGTGGGAACTGGAGGGAGTGTTCGGGAAGTCGTGTGAGTCAAGTACAAGAGAAGCAGATCATTTCAGCCTCAGGCAAGCTTTAGAGACCGTCAGCTGATGGCTGGACTGCAGCCAACCTCAGAACAGACTTGTAGGCAGAACCCACCCAGCTGAGACATTTCTGAATTCCTGACCCATAGAAACTATGTGCAGTAATACAGGCATGTCTTGGACCTGTTGAAGCTCTGGTGTGAGATTGCCACAAAAAAAACAGATACTGCAATGAAGCAAGTCCAATGAAATTGTTGGTTTCCTAGTGCCCACAAAAGGTACATTTACCCTATACTGTAGTCCAATAACTATAATAGTTACAATGTAATAATAACTAGTTACTGTAGTGCAATAACGTGATGGCTACAAACACATATTTTCATTAGAAAATACTTGATTGCTAAAAAAAATGCTAATCATCAGCTGACCTCAGTGATCACTGAGCACCATAACAGATAGAAGGGTGAAAAAGCTTGAAATAATGTGAGAATGAACAAAATGGGATATTGAGACACAAAGTGAGCAAACGTGGTTGCAGAAATGGTGCCCACATGGCCTGATGCAAGGTTGCCATAAACCTTTTTCTTTCCTTCCTTCCTTCCTTCCTCTCTCTCTCTTTCTCGCTCTCTTTCTCTTTTTCTTTTCTTTCTTTTGCCATTAACATTCAGTATGGAAAAGTGCATTATCTGTGAAGTGTAATAAAACGAGGTCTGCCCATAGATGTTTATTGCTATTTTCACTGGCGAAGTTTTGGGGAAGTTTGTTACACAACAGTAAATGACCAATGTATACAGTAATAAATAAGACTTAAGGTAAATAAGCTGCTGCTTAGAGGTCATAGATTTTGTGGTTATTCTCTAGGAGCCATACATTACTCTTACTAAATTTTTGCTTTCTGTTGTCGAGAAAATATTTGCCAGGCTTGCTTTCAATGTGCTTGGTTTTATAAAACTCAGATTTATTGTTTATAGCGTTTGATTAAAAATTATTAAAGCTCATTCTCCTGTTAGTGACTTGAGAATCAGCCTCTGAAAGCTGGTCTCTGTGTTTAAGCAAGAGCTACTCTGTCTTTAGAGTGATATTTTCTTTCTGGGGAGGCTCTCTTATCCTTTCTCTTCAAGATCAAACCCGGAAAAAGCTGAAGTAAACAAACAATACATCGGTATTCTCAGGACAATTAGAATGAGAAAAGCTTGTCGAGCAATTAGGTAATTAATTATCTCAGTCTGCTCCTCCATTCCTAATGGAAGGTCCGTGCCCTTCAAGAGGTTGCTTTACAATGTTCTCGCTCGCCCCCCACCGTATTCCCAAATTCTAGGAACTTTTAAAAAAATTGAAATTCAATTAATTAACATGGAGTGTGTAACTAGTTTCAGAGGTAGAGTTCAGGGGTTCTGCACTGCTGTGCATTTACCCAATGCATACTCCAGTTTTTCCGGGTTAGGATTCTAGCGGGTAGGCCGAGATTCCGGAAGAGGAGGGGCCAGCGAGCTTTTTCTGTGAAGGGCTGCAGAATTCATATTTTTAGCTTCGTGGGCCACCAGGCGTATGTTGCAGCTGCTCAGTGTGGCTGTTCTAGTGAAGCAGCAGCCGTAGACGATAGGCGGACGGGTGAGCGTGGCTGTGGTCCAATAAAACTCTTTCTACAAGCAGATGGCAGCCTGCGTGTTATCTGTGGGCTTTCGTTTGACACCCCCATAGTGTACTTAAAAGTTTCTAACACAGGACACTTCATGGTTCTTTCCTCCTGGTTAATTCCAAAAGCTCCGTTTTACAAATTCTGTGACAAATTGAGGGGCAGTGATTATGGCCTGGACACAATCATAAAAGTCTTCAGGGTGCGTTTGAAGAAGAGCAGGAGGGCAGGTTCCGTATGTGAGGCCGGTAAAGTGATGCGAGAAACTTAATGAACATGAGAGCTGCTTCACGTTCTCCTAGTTATCTTGTAGCTAAAGGGAGAATTTCTCAATGGCCTAGCCTTTTAGGGCCTTTAACTTCTATCATGAAACATCTTTTACTTTTTTTATTTGTAAGTTCTTTTTAAAGATTTAGCTATTATTTGAGAAAGAGAGAGAGTGCATGTGAGTGGGCGTAGGGGCTGAGGGAGAGAATCTTCCAGCAGACTCCCTGCAGAATGTGCAGCCTGATGTAGGGCTCGGTCCTGCGACCCATGAGGTCATGACCTGGGCCCAAACTGAGAGTCTCTGCTCTACCGACTGAGCCACCCCGGGGCCCCTTACCGTTTCTAAATCCGGTAGGCTTAGAGGTGGGATTGTTTTTGCTTCTGTAAAGGTCATTATTGGTCAGGCTACAGGTTAGTTGAAGAAAATACCCCATATCTGAGGAGATCATAGGTTTTTTTTTTTAATGTTCATACAGCCTCTTGCAAGTTTACAAAGTGATTTCACATAGTAGGCTTCATCTGTTCCTCAAAATATGCAGAAGAAAGCCAAAAATCTGAAACACTAAGACACTGTATTTTTCTATCACGTTCCCCCAGCAAGGGGTTAAGTACTTAGATAAACTCATATAAATAGAGGAAAAGAATAAAAACTGCCCACTCCGTGCTGTTTCCATTTGCTGAGGAGAATTTATAGTAACACTGGTGCTTTCTCGCTCAGAAGCAAAAGAACGGGGTCTGCTTAGGGCAGAGCCAATGAGGCTCTGACCTGTCATTCTAACAAGTCACTCTGATCTAAGTAGGATTCAACTTCTGACCTGTGAAAAAGAGGTCTCGAAGTTTCTGATGAAAGTTATTTTCAGTGGCATCCAATTTAGAAGCTGTCGAAATAAGCCCAAACAGACAATTGGGGGAAAAAAATATATAAATATACCCACCAACAAAAGGGAAAACAAAAAACAGAGATTTGAGGGATTACTAAATGGGGTGGTCATGCACGACCAAAGCCAAGAGGTCCTGTTAGACAGTGAACAGATAAAATCACAAGTTTTTAAGGATGAACTTTGTATGCATTACTTTTTCTTCATTTAAAAATGACACATATATGATGATGTATATACATGTGTACATACATAAACGGTTAACAATGTGATGGAGTAGTTAGAAAATAAAATGGAGTCTGTACTGGTTTGCTGCCACAGAGGAAGGCATAAAAATTCATTTATTGAAACGCTTGCCTGCACCAGGCGGCCTGTGACTGATTTTGGTGCCGTTTTGTGCCTCTGCTAGCGCAAAGGAAACCCTGTCCTTTGATGACAAATATGTGTGAGAGGTAAAAATAGAGAAGCCCAGTGCAAAGCTGGCAGTGAGAAGAGCACCAAGGCGGAAAACAGCACTGATGTTCTGATGGCCCCGTGTGATGGAGACCTGCCAGGTAATGGGAAGAGGAAGCCAGCAGGAGAGGCCGCCTCGTCACACTAGCACATTCATACCTTACTTGATGTGTCGGGAGAAGAAAACTGAGAAGAGTAGGTACAGGGCTAGCAAGCTGCAACAGATGAAAGAAGGTAAAATGAAGGGCAAGTAAATAGAACGATCGAGAAAAGTCAATCCCAAAGATACTGGATCTATTTTAGTGACTTGTTTCTGATGTGTAACAAATATTTTTGCAAAACCTTAGTGTGAAAACGTTGCGTTATTCCCCGCTTGGTATTAAGTGAGCTCCTTAGTAATGATGAAGATTTGTTGAGCACTTACCATGCAGCAGGTAAATTAACTTACATTAATTTGTATTGTAGTCACAACATGTCTAGGGCACTTGTGTTATTTTCTTTGTGTTACAGATAGACTGACTGAGGGGACAGAGAGTTGAAATAACCTCTCCAAAGCCATTTTTGAGAGGAGGTGTTCTGGCTCCAGAGGCTTCATACTTAACTGACTTATATTTTATCTTGGCTCTTTGGCGGTGTGTTTGTGTGTGTGCGCGTGCGCACGCACTTAAATGCTGAATTCCAACTTCTGTTTAAAGTGGCAAAGTCAACATGCGTTTATTGTTTGTCCCCCTGAGATTCCTACAAAAAGAATAAAGATGAAAATAAGATAAAACCGTAAGGCCAAAGAGAGTAGCTTAGAAGATGAATACCACGAAATGTGGGCAGCAGGGAAGTAGGATGACTGGTAACATGATGGAGAGGGAGGGCAAGAAATAAACATATATATACCTCCACACACCCCACACACCCCGCCAAAGGCTTTAGGGATTGGCGACATCTCTAAAAGTGAAGGGTGAGGGCGTAGAGTTGACAGTAAGACAGAATTGGGTGCGGTTCTATTGGAGAAGCAGTCGGAATCCCTCGGTCTCCTCTCCTGCCCTGATGGAATTCTGGGATTTTATTCACAGGAGAGGTAACCCAGGAGGGACCCCTGGTTTTCTCAACTGGAATGTTGAGTTAAATTTTTTAGTCATCCATTACCTAGAACAGAGACTGACAGTTTCTTCTCGACAGAGCAACCAGAGTGATCCTGAGAAAATGGCTTCTCATCTACAGAGTAAGAGCTAAAGCGTTTAGAAAGATTTGCCAGGCCAGACAGGATCTGCCCTGCCCCACCCTGCTCCAGAATTATTTCCTATATAATCTCATCATGGACTCATCAGCTTCTGGCTCTTTCTCCACTCCAGTCACACAGGCCTTCTTGGTCTTCCTCCAACACAGGGACCGTTTCTTCCCTGTGGTGTTAACTCTGTTTCTTTTCTCTGTCTGGGATGCCATCCCCACAGAGATCTGTCAGCCTCTTTCCTTCACTTCAATAAGATACTCCATTAAATTTCGCCTTTTCAGCTAAGCTTTTCCTGACCAATAGAGCTAAAATGGCAATCTCTCTTTTTGTTTATTCTTTTTTTTAAAGATTTTATTTATTTATTTGACAGACAGAGATCACAAGTAGTCAGAGGGGCAGGCAGAGAGAGAGAGAGGAGGAAGCAGGCACCACGCTGAGCAGAGAGCCCGATGAACCCAGGACCCTGGGACCATGACCCGAGCTGAAGGCAGAGGCTTTAACCCACTGAGTCACCCAGGCACCCCCCTTTTTGTTTGTTCTTTAGTATCCTATTCAACGTCACATAATTTTGATTTCCTTCCTTGTAAAAGGAGGAAAATAGCAAAAACGACTTACATTGTTTGTTTGCCTAATAGCCCGTGTATTTTACTCTACTTGTCCTGTTTTCTAGGCTAAGAGAAGGTAGAAACAGTAGACCATCTGTTCTGTAAGAGCAAGGATTTGTTCATCTACTCTGTTCCACTCCTGTACCCCAGCACTTAGAACACAGCCTGACATGTAGCAATTGCTCAGTAATTGTTGATCTATAAATAAGATTATTCCAAGATAAAGGTGAAGAAATCTCTAGGAAAATAGGGCAAAAGATTAAGTGAAGGAAATTAGGAAATAGATTGAACCTGAAATTTTCTTATCACTCTAAGAGATCCATGATCCAAACAAAATGTGTTCCAGAAAGAAAAAATGGAAAATGGAGGGATGGGTATATATCAGACAGTGGAAAAAAAAATTCCTCAGGCATAAGTTTCCTATTTGAAACAGCTCGCTCAGTGCCTGGGTCAGCGGTTGAAGTTAGATTCACATCAAAGAACATCATTAGGACCTTTCCTAACACCAGAGATGAAGAGAGGATTCTAGAAGTATGTGAGGAGAAAAAAGCAAATTACTTATAAAGGATCAGCAATCATAATGTCCTTAGAGTTTTCAGTAGCAGTACTGGAAGCCGCAAGTCCTGCCTTCAGACTTCAGGGAGAAAATGAATATAAGCCTACATTCTGCACCATGCCAAGCTCTGAATTAAATGTGAGTCTCCAATAAAGATATTTTCAGACAGCCTGAGCCTCATAATATTTACTACTCATGCATCCTTTATCACAATGTTACTAAACAAGATTTCACATAACGAGAGAATTAGATGTTGAAAGTAGGATATATGTAATTCAGAAAAGGAGCTCCAACATGAGAGACAAGGAGGGAAGAACCCTCAGGGTTCCAGCCATGAGTGTGCAGGGAGAACATCCCATCATCCCATTCTGACTGGGGCAGGTCAGAAGCTGCTGGATGTCTCCAAGTCAAGAAACTGACAAATACTGGAAGTGATGGACCCCAGTGAGGGGAGTTTTACCAAACGAAGGGAGAGTTTGGGAATAAATTGATATATCAGTATATAGAAAACTAAGAAGAGGAGCGACACAATTATTAGCTTCAGGGGAAAACAAAAGTCATGCAAGGATGGCAAAGTAGCCATAATAATATAGTCTGTGATGCAGCTATGACTGTTATGCACAAGTCAAAATAATGGCAATACTCATTGATAAAACCAAAACTATGCTGTTAGTATGGTTGCCTCTTGGAGGAGGTAGGTTACAAATGATCCAAATCCGAAGCGCTCACAGTAGGATACCAATAAAGAACATCTAAAATGAAGAAAATATTTAGAAGTAGTGAAATAAGCATATTAGACTTAGGGAGTTAATATTTTGACAAAACTCAGCTGCAGTTGTTGAAAGTGCTCATCTCTGGCCCATGAACTGTAGTGAGTTCCTACAGATGTTCCTAGAGAAGACTCTCGATCCTTTTAATAGGATCATGGAACTGTATGGTGGTTTGAACTCCGTAGCAAACCACCTCAATAAATACCAACACAGTGGAGGAAGACAGGTCTGTTATTTGTCTCATTTAATTTGGAAATAAAGGATTTTTTTTTCTGTCCTCGTTGGACCCCTTCACCTTCCAAAGGGGCCTCTTCATTCCCACGTCACTGTGACCTCAGGTGCACTTTGAAAGGCTTTGTAGAGAACCCACTGCCCACCCCTTATGAATTGTTCTTTTAGGGATAACTCAATAAAGGCAGCGGTTCTAAGTTCTTGGATCTTGGTTCTAGTCCTTTTTTCACATGAGTCAAGGGCAATCTTAGCTTGCTATGTCTCTAGTCCTCTTTTTCTCCTTCTTTAAAGTTCACCTACTTTAAAACACTGGAATGTTTAAAAATAAACACTCAAGAAATAGGAGGGTGTAGTGGGCAGTAAATATTTTGAAAAGGTTGGGAAGGAATACTGAAATATAAGTGCCTGTGTTTGTCGAAACCATCTTCCCATTATGAATTATATTTTACCTGAAGCAGTGCAGGAGTCCTGTCTTTCTGGGGACTACAAGTGTACTTACTGTAGAAATAGCTAGGTTCTAATGATCGTAACAATTTTGAGGCTTTGGACTGAAAGCATAATAAAAATATCACCAGCTCTGTTGTCTGCAGTAAAGTGTCATGGTTAGTACTAAATTGTGGCTTGTTTTTTTTTTTTCTTTAAACTTTCTAAGATTTATATGAATATATTTTCCATCTCTTTGTCCAGCTGAATTTAAAATGAATCTAACACAAACTCCTTGTTTGAAAATACGCTATTGAAATTTCTATCTCCTGCTGCTTGGAGTTATTTTTCAAGAGCCCCCAGGAGTTTATGGAAGGCACTATGATTGAGATAGAGTTCAAATTTCATGGAAACATTTTAAGTACATTTCTGATTATATGTTTTATGAGTTATTCATCATTAGTTTTCCCCAAGCCAATTTCGCTGTGACATGAAACATACACATTCTTTGTGGCCAACCCATTCTTTTGTGAGAAGCACTTTGGGGTTGATGGTACATTCACAGTTTAGTTTTATCTCAGTTTCTTAATCTTGCTGCAGTGATGAGTCTGTAATTAGAATAACCTTTCAGTTTGTTAATTTGAAAGGGTAACATGGTATCCTGTATTTAATATTTACACTCCATCTACTTGATGTAGTTTACAAATTAGAGCACCATGAAAGGTAGGACACAGAAGGTTAAAACAGAATCTAACTGACAGAATAATGTCAGGTACCAGAAATGAGCTGATGATAGTACGTGGGGGGAAAAATTATGTTTCTGAAGTTTCTCACAGTGGTGTCTCCAGAGGAAACAATGGATTTGATAATGTTATTTTTTTCTGACCACCCAATGCCTACACATTAATCTGTGATGATGAACTATTTCCCTAAACAAAATTGAGTCTTTTGGCAATAGGGACAAAAAGGACCATACAGGAATTTATTGTGTATAAATGACATTAAGTCGACTTAGAGACAATATTTTAAATTATGTCTTATAGGGGTAAAGCAGAAATGGTGCTTAACAAGGTGGTTTTCATGTCTCCTACCTATAAAAGGTAGAAGAGAAGGTCATCCAATGAAAGCACTTTGAGGGTGGAGGTTGGAGGAAGGTGAATGAATTACAAGTATGATCACCCTGAGAGAAATGATCAGGTTTTGGTTCATAACAGGTGACTAACCACGGAGGCAGTCTGGGTATTGCTTTTCAAGACTAAGCTACAGAGTGAAAGAAGCATGAGTCTATATGAGAATCTGAGGTCTAGAAAACTGAGTGTGTCTATGTATGTGTGTGTATGCCTATGTGTGTGTCCACACGTGTGTGCATATGCCTGCACGTGCGTGTGGGTGTATCTACATGTAATCATGGGTGGTTAGAGAAGGCAGAAGACAGAGGGCCCATGGGAATCATTGTTTAATTGGCCAAACCAAGCTGTAAGTTCAAGAGCTGCTGGGATTTTGATACTCAGAGCCAGGACTTTCAGGCACTGAGATGGGTTCTTCAACTTGATTTCCATGACTCAGTCCTGCTTTTCTTCTATTAAACAGAAACTTCTTTTGACCATTTTTAATGTCTGAAATCCAGACAAGATATAGGAGAGCTGAGAGAGGAGTAAATTCTCTGGAAGTGGGGAAAAGGGTAGACATGGGGTCAACAGTGAGAAATCTAGATTTAAATCAGGGTGGTCCTCAAGTAGGACCTCTCCTGGGGCCCTCCCCTGTAGTAGGATTAGTCCTGGAGTCAGGCATGGGTGAACTGTACAGATGGCCTTTGAGGAGCTCAGTGATGAAGGTTAGATGTGGGGTTCAAGATGTTCATTTTGGCCACATTACCCCCAAATTCGCTTTTTGTTGGGGGAGGATCCACATTATCTCTGGTACCTCAAGCACCTATTCTCTCTGCTGTCATTTCCTGACAGTAGTGGAAGTCTGTGATGGTTAATCATATATGTCACCTTGACTGGGCTAAGGGATGCCCAGATAGCTGGTAGAACATTATTTTGGGGTTTGTTTGCAACGGTGATTGCAGAAGACATTAGCGTTGGAATAGCAGTGTGGGTAAGGAAGATTCCCTCACCAGTGCAACTGAGCCTCATTCGGTCCATTGAGGGACTTAAAAGAACAAAAACATGGAAGAAGAGTGAATTTGCTCTCCTTACTTCAGCTGGGATATCCCGTCTTCTCCTGCTTTTGGACACAAGCACTTTTGGTTCCCAGGCCTTCAAGTTTGGACTGGAACTATCCAGATTTCCAAGACTCTTGCTTGCAGACAGCAGATGATGGGACTTAGCTCCATAATGAAGCAAGCCAATCTCTCATATTGTCTTACTATATAGCTCTATATATCCTAGTGGTTTTGTTTCTCTGGAGAACCCCGCCTAATTCAAGTTTTAAAAGTCCTTCAGAAAAAGGGACACCTGGGTGGCTCAGTTGATTAAGTGTCTGCCTTCGGCTCAAGCATGGAGCTCCCTGCTCAGTGAGGAGTCTGCTTCTCCCTCTCCCTATGCCTGCCACGACCCCTGCTTGTGCTCTTGCTTGCTCTCTCTCTCTTTGTCAAATAAATAAATAAAATCTTTAAAAAAAATACTTGAAGGCCTCCCCCTTTTTGGTGAGAAAGAATTGTGTGCACCTGTGTGGGAAATAACGCAACACAGAACGTAAAAAAGAGTGAGAACTTCCAGAAGCAGAGTATTTATTCACCAAATAGTATTCTTTTTTTAAAAAAATTTTCTTTATTTATTAGACAGACAGACAGATTACAAGTAGGCAGAGAGGCAGGCAGAGAGGGGTGGGGGAGCAGACTCCCTGCTGAGCAGGAAGCCCGATGTGGGGCTTGATCCCAGGACCCTGAGATCATGATCTGAGCTGAACGCAGAGGCATAACACACTGAGCCACCCAGGTGCCCCCCAAATAGTATTCTGTGTTTACTGTGTTCTGTTGATAAGTCAGCGACAAAGATAGGCAAGGTTTCTGCCCTCGTGGATGTTACACTCTTAGGAAATCTCTGAGTGTAACAAGGATCAAGCTGTAGGTGGAGATGGGAGGGTGTTTATATATAAAGAGAGTAACATTAATAGGTTTAGTGTATACTAAGTGCCAGCTAATAGGGCTTGAATATTTACAAAGGGGAGGGAGAGATTATTTCAGAGAGTTGGAGAGGGAGAGTTGTATGAACAAAAGCGTGAACACAGGCTGTAATGAGGAACCTACTTGTCTGGAGTCGAGGCCTTGTAAATAGGAATAGTGAAGGACAACTTTTGAGAAGTAGATGGAGAGCAGCTGAAGACTCGTGAACAGGGAGGTGATGTGATAAAATTGGTGTTAGCCCAGCTGACATGGAAATCAAAGCAGGAAGTAGGATGCTGTAAACGACCAGAGATGGACTGAAGGGGACATCAGTGGGAGTGCAGAGCTAGTGAAACATATCAGCCGTTAGAAGGGAAGACTCAGTAGGCATGGGACTACTGAATACGAGGCCAAAAGGAGAGAATTCAGGGGTCCCTCCAGCATGTCAAACCTCACTGGTGAGAGAATGAGATAACACTTGGATGAATGGAAGAGTCCAGATGGGAGACTGCTTGGGAGGATCGTCGAGGAGGTATAATTTAGATACATACAGCCGTGGAATTTGGGAATAGAAGAATTACATTTATTCTGCTTCATTTCCCCCCCAAGTTTTCTTAACAGCATTTTCAAATAGAAAAGTTGAAATACTAGTACAGTTAGCACCTATATATTCCATACATCTACATCCAACAATTTCCTTCTTCCCTTATTAGTACCTATCTTTTTGACCGACCCATTTGAAAATAACTTGCCAGTCCAATACGACTTCATTCCTGAATACTTTCGCATGGATGTCTAAAGGACAGAAGCTTCAGCTATGAAAGAAATTTAAGACCAAGGGTGTTTCACTTGGTGGTAAAGGGTATTAGATCTTCAGATTGCCTTATGGTCCAGTCTACTGCTCTTCTCTCTTGCCAGATCCCTTCCATGTTTATATATGGTATTTCTTGGTTGGTGTGTTCAGAAACATGAATTAGATTTGGGCAAGTAAGACACAAAGAATATAAAAGAGATCTAGAAACTTGGATAGGAAAACATTTTGAGAGCTCAAAAAGGAGAAGATGTGGGGCACCTATCTGGCTTATATAGATATCTGTTTATATACATAAACAAATGTAATAGAAGATGAATGAAAAGAGCAGAGATTTTATTTTCAGGGGAGAAATCTAATGGTTGGATAGAGTGGTTCTTGGTGATATCTGACCACTATGGATCATAAGGTCTGGTTAGGCCAAGACCAAGTTTATGGTAGAGTTTATGGACCACCTCCTTTGTTTTTTGTGACAGCCATACTTCTCACTGAAGAAAGCAGTATTTTGGATACATATGTAGGCATACCTAGTAGTGGTGGTATTTTACTACTGCCTAATAGAAGCAGACAGATAATTGTTAGGAGGTTGAGGTCTTTGTTAAGGTAGGGAGGATTTCAGTTTTGGCCTTTTGAACTCTTATGGTTACAGTCGTGCTGTTGAAGTGCTGTACAAGTTGAGAGCTTTTGGGAGAATACACTTTCTTAGGGGGAACAATTGAAACTCTTGGATACTCTATTAATATGACCCATGAGAACATGATTTGGGGAGAAGGGGCTCCCAGGGATTGACACATGATTTATATGCTTAAAATAGTAGAAAATATCCATGAAGTATTCAAAATTGCCTGACAAGCTGCTTTAGTTCAGGTATTTTTAGTGCATTTAACTTTGTGATGTGTATTACATCTTTTACTTAGTGTTCGGTGTTTGAACAGGAAAAACTGAATCATACAGAGGCTTGTAGTCGAATAGTTTGATCCAAAAGCTTATAGACTAAGACTTGTACTCTGTACCTGGTGAATAGTATTGTTCCCCACCCCTCCCCTCAACTGTTATCCACCCAGAACCTCATAAAGCGACCTTATTTGGAAATCAGGTCTTAACAGATGTAGTTAGGTTAATTAGATTAAGATTAAGTCCTACTGGAGTCAGGTGGGCCCTAATCCCACATGACTGGTCTCCTTGTAAGAAAGGGTACGCAGATATGTGGAGATGTAGAGAGAACGATGTCATGTGAAGACAGAGGCTGAGCTTGGAGTCACGTGTTTACCAGCCAAGGAACTCCTAGGACTGTTGGCAACCAGCAGAAGCTAAAATTCTCCCCCAGAGCCGCCAGCAGTAACCAACCTTGCCTGCTAATACACTTATTTGGGACTTCTAGCTTCCAGAGTTGTGAGAATCAATTTTTGTTGGTTTCAACCACCCAGTTTGTAGTAATGTTTATGGCAGCCTTAGGAAACTCATAGAGATGGTAAATCACAAGATCTGTAAGATTCCAGCTCCTGATGTTGTTGTTACTGTTAATTTTTTTAAAAGATTTTATTTATTTATTTGACAGAGATCACAAGTAGGCAGAGAGGCAGGCAGAGAGAAAGAGGAGGAAGCAGGCTCCCTGCTGAGCAGAGAGCCCTATGCGGGGCTTGATCCCAGGACCCTGGGATCATGACCCCAGCTGAAGGCAGAGGCTTTAGCCCACTGAGCCACCCAGGTGCCCCGTTACTGTTAATTTTTAATGAAAGTACCATGCAGCAGAATCTAAGTACTGCACCTAAAAATTGTGTGTGGTCGAAAGCCGAATGAACTATCGCTAAGGAGGTGTTGGCTCTGAAAATTATGTGTATAGAGTTCAGGTTCCCATTTGATTTGGCTCTCTGGAAGAGTTAATGAACAAAAATATAGCATATACTTTTTTTTTTTTAATCAAAAGGTGCAGCTAATTGAAAAAAGAAGCCATCTACTAAATGGGGATAAGAATTTTTGCCTCAGAATCATTTCCATGCTTTAACTTTTTTTTTCCTTTTGGATAGCATATTGGATGTTTTTAAGTGGGAAGTCTCTACCATCTCATTTGTTGGTTTTTTGTTTGTTTGTTTGTTTGTTTGCTTTGTTTGAAGACCAGAGTTAGGACTTACACATTTTTATGAAGACAATATGAACGCCATATTTGGAGTCTTATAAAAGTGGATTTGCAGAAGTGATCATGTGGGAGGTAATTCATGGAGAATTTGGAGGGAAAATCACCTCTCTAGTATTTACAAATAGTAGTTCCTTGGTCTGCTAAGCTCACTGTTCCTCATCTTTATAATAGCTGTATCATTTTGACGTTATGAGCTTCTTGGTCACTAGAAATTCAAAACGACAGTGATATATTTGTTAATGATCTAGCCCTTCATTTTCAACTTTAGTTATTATCTGCCTTCAGTTTTACATTTTACATTTTCCCTCGTCTTGCTCAGAGGGTTCTAGCTTATACCATGCTATTTGTGATTCTGACTTGAGAATGAGATTCCAAGCACCATCATGACTCATCTTTGATGTTTGGCACCTCCTTTCTTCTCAAAACTGCTATAGTCTTGGGTAAGCTCTACTTTTGGCTTAAGTCTAGACTCTAGCTTGGTGACATAATCAAAATGGAGCTGCGTATGGTCTTGTGTCCTGGTGCCAACCACAGTTGAGCCTTCGAACATACGCTGCCTTTACACTTTATCCCTTTATTTGAGAGAACTGACATTGGTTTTGTGCCAACCTTGATGCAGAACTAGGTCCTTTACTGGCTTCCACAGTAAAACCAATCATACCAAGCATAGCATGAAGACATGCGGGTCATGAAGTAGGTTCACACTGCAGTACAAACATTTATTTTGGAAAACCATGATTGCCACCCTTGTGCTTTATTGAAGAATTTTTCAACCCATACTGCCAGTGGAGGTTTCTTTCTTTCTGCCCCTCCTGTGTGCAGTGCCCCATCTCTCTGGCTTCTTTACCATTCTGCTGAGAAATTACCCCTTGCTCTTAGTGTCCCCCTTTTCCCCCTTAAATCTTACATAACTTCTCTTTTACTCTACAGAGCAATTCATTCCAAGCTTTTACTTCAAAAAGTGCTCATGGCTAGTCAGCAAGAAAAGAGCTTTCCGGGTAAAAGACCTGCACTTAAAAGATGATTTAGGACAAATGTTTTTGTCCTTCTAAGATATAATCCATGCTCTCTGATCACTTTTAAAAATAACCACAACCACAATATACTCACTGAAAGATGTCACAGTATATTAGCTTCTATGTAAAGTGTCCATTTTCCTTTGGCAGTATGCAGTGTGGGCTTTAAAATCTAGTGTCCTGGCACATGCATTTGAGCTAACCATCATTTTAAACTGTCACTCCACTAAAGAAGGAGAATAAATTTAGTAGGATGCCACCCAAGGATATTCAAAATCAAGTCATCTTTCTGAGTTATGCTAATTAGTCTGTAATTGGTCTTTAATAATCTAATAAATAGAAAATTCTAAATCACTGACTTCCCCTTCAACAAAATAATGTTCTGATCTATAAGAATTTGGCTTCTGAATAGCAAATAGTAGTATGGTTCATGCAGCAAGACAGTACAGCTGACCCTTGAAAAACACCGATTTGAATTGCACTGGTCCACTTAGACACAGATATTTTTGATAAATGCAGTACAGTACTGTAAATTTATTTTCTCCTTATGATTTCCTTTCTTTTTTTTAAAAAAAGATCTTATTTATTTATTTGACAGACAGAGATCACAAGTAGGCAGAGAGGCAGGCAGAGAGAGAGAGGCAGAGCTCTCTGCTCAGCAGGGAGCCTGATGTGGGGCTCGATCCCAGGACCCTGAGACCATGACCTGAGCTGAAAGCAGAGGCTTAACCCACTGAGCCACCCTGGTACCCCTATGATTTCCTTTCTTAAAAAAAAAAAAAATGATTTATTTACTTAAATATTTTAGAGAGAAGGAGAGAGAGTCTGTGTGTGTGAACAGGGGGATGGGGCAGAAGGAGAGAGAGAGAGAGTCCCACGCAGACTCCAAGGTGAGCCCAGAGCCCAACGTAGGGCTAACTCTGACAACCCTGAGATTGCAACCTGAGCTGAAGTCAAGAATCGGATGCTTAACCAACTGAACCACCCAGGTGCCCCCCCCCTTATGATTTTCTTTGTTATCTTTTTTTTAAAGATTTTATTTATTTATTTGAGAGAGAGAGCAAGTGTGTGCATGAGAGGGTGGTAGAGGGAGGGAGAAGCGGACTCCTTGCTGAGCAGGGAGCCTGATGTGGGGCTCGATCCCCGGACCCCGGGATCCTGGCCTGAGCAGAAGGCAGATGCTTAATGGACTGAGCCACCCAGGTGTCTCTCCCCTTAAGATTTTCTTAATAACATTTCCTTTCACATACTTTAAGAACACAGTTTATAATACAGGCAGCATACAAAATATGTGTTAATGGGTATTGATGCTGTTAGTAAGACTTCTAGCCAACAGTAGGCTATTGAGTAATTAAGCTTTAAGTATCAGGTAGGAGAGTCAAGGATTATAGGTGGGTTTTTGACTGTGCAGAGGTAGTTAACACCCCTAACCCCTGAGTTGTACAAGGGTCGACTGTATTTCCCTTTAAGAAAGAAGGTCAGTGGGCACCTGGATGGGTCAGTTGGTTAAGTGAATGTCTTCAGATTAGGTCATGATCCTGGAGTCTCAGGATAGAGTCCCGCATCAGGCTCCCTGCTCTGTGGGGAGTCTGTGTCTCCCTTTTTGACCCTCCCCACTCTCTTGCTTTCTTTCTCAAACAAATAAATAAAATCTTCAAAAAAAAAAAAGAAAGAAAAAAAGATAGTCAGTGATGGTCACCTTCTACATTCTGTAGTTACATGTCCCTTAAAAGCATAGATTAATGCTAGTTATTATCTTGTCCTGGGGTATCTGTTGCAGTTAAAGTTTGCTTTGTGATTTGAGATGACATTTACTGGTTTTCTGGGCTAACTGGACCACGTTTTTTCAGTATAAAGTATCAGATATTTCTGTACTCTCTGCTTGTTTCTCTACCTGCTGTAACCATGTGGCTTCACTCTAGACTGCTGCATTATTTTCTAGAAGTGTCTCTTTTGCTTGCTGTGGATGATATTAACTCAGCCAGATAACTGTAAAGGGGTTGTAAGGGATTGGAATAATTACCCACTTTTCTCATGTGCTTGCTGAGCTGAATAGACTTTGAATTTGCTGTAGTTTTAATAACAAGGTCTGATTATGATGAAAGATTTAAAGTAGGGAATCTTCTTATGCCATTTTATGTTGCTAGACTGCTGTATTATCTCTGTGTTGACTCTTTTTTTTGGCCAACAATGCCAATTCCAGAAATTCAGTCCTTGAAAGGAGGCAATTGGGGAAAGTGCAGTTTTGATTGTTTTGTGATCATGCCAGTTTGCTGTGAGGTCCTGCCAGGCATCCCAAAGGCTCTTAACTACTCATTTTCATAATCTGAGTTAACCTCCTTATCCAAATGCTGGTTAATGGAAAATATTTATCCGAGGGATCATGTGACCATCGTAAGTTGCCTGTAAAGTTTATTTTGTGTAAGTTAAAACACAATGTTTTTCTTTATTCATCTGGGGTCAGCATATACTGCTTGTGCTGATGAAAAAAATGGACACTTACTGAGTCCACAGGGCCCATGACCCTGTCCTCTGTCCTCTATGCTGGAGGATTCTGGGGTGCCAATGTGTTACTTTCACTTAATAATTAGAAGTGGTATTTGGGGAAACAACATTCTAACCATGGGGGTGAGAAATGAGTCACAGGGAAATAACCTCATGTGAACGGGCAGATGATCCAATCAGCCTATAAAACCAGTGAGGTGGAACTGGCCCAGCTGTGACAGTGTGTCACATGGAGAACACATGCGTTACTGCAGTCTCTGCCGCCACTCGGCCATGTTAACAAGCAGAGACACACCTGCTCCCGTCCCCTCGGTGCTGTCTAAGCCACAATTCCTGGCTCCTTCCAACGATGGCCCCGTCATTCATATATCCTTTGTTGGATGTCCCAGTTCACTATAAATGAAAGGGCACAGGCTTCAGAAGAGATTGATCTGAGGTCGTACCCCAGTTCTGTGGCTAAATAGCTCTTTATTCCTGCACTTAAGAGACTTGAGAAGCATATTAACAAACCTTACACAAGAAGGCACCTTTTCATTTCTTAGATGATGGGGTCAAAGGAAAAATTATGGAGTTTATTTCAAAGGTACCCGTTGGGCCATTGACCGTAATGGCTGGATGGCAGAGGGAGGCAAGGCCTGTTTATGTAATGAGAGACTTGTCACCGGTGGAGGAGAGATTTAAGCGGGGGTCATCGTTTGCAGATTTTGATGATTGAAGGTTAGAGGTGGCAACCGGCATTGAAGACACCATTGGAGCAATGACTGGTATAGGGGGTAGAGGTAGGTGGGACAGTACAGCATAATAAAGCCAAGTTCAAATAATGGTCTCCCTCATCATTAGCTGAGTAAATTTGGTCAATTTATAGACTTCAACCTCCATGTTAAAAAATAATGTTAAGAAGAGAGCAAAACATGATTTGGGTTTCAAGGGGCTGTCGAATGAACTAATGGTCGTAGAATGACTAGCATCATGCTTGGAAATTTACTGAGTATTTGGTGAAGGCGAGGTATTACTGTTATCCAGGGTTACTCAAGCACAATATGCAGAATCATGGAGGAATGCCAGGCAAACCACAGTTACGTGCTCATTGGATTCAGCTGACTTGGCTATTTTTCTCTGTTTTTAATGTGGACTGAAATCTGTTAATGTCATTTGTTGATTGTAAGTCTGGTTTAACACCATTTACAACCAGATGATTTACAGATGATTTTCAATGTTTCCGCGGTATTACATCCCAGAGGAAGAATATGCCTCTCTCAGATGATGTCCTTAGTATTGAAACAGTTAATAATGCTCAAAACCATTATGTATAAATTTACTTAAAAGAGAGGAAGAAACTAAGTGCTTATTCTTTACATTTGCTAAGGATGTGAGATTTTGAATAAACCATTAGTTCACTGCAGCCAACTATATCTTTTTAGTTCCTGACTCAAGACCTAAAATTAAGTATGTAGACGTTTCTAGTTTATTGTTTCAAAGGTTTATTAGGTAACAACACCGTGTATGTGAACTTCATGTTGTTCAGTTTTAGATTTCTAAATATTGTTTCGTGTTCGAATTTTCTTGTATGACTGTCATAGTTACCTGGCTTCATTGTAGACCAGACTGACCAATGCTTTGTAAAAAGAAAGAGTGTTTTTCATAATATTGCTAAGAACTATTTGTTGGGTTGGTGGGCTCCAGGAGTGCAGGAGGAACAATAGAAATGACTGTGGGTCCCACTGTCTTCCAGCCTCCCCCCCACCCCTTTCCTTAACCCTTGACTCTCCCTCCAAAAGGATGTATGCCCAGGCCACATCTCCATAGGTAATCCAATACCTATGCAGGAAATAGAAGTATCAGGACCCCCCACCCCATACCCTCCAATCACCAAATACCCTACCATATATGGATGTGAGCCCATGCACTGCCTTGGCCCGATAAAAGACCCCCTCCAACTCCCTCCCAGTGCGACTTCCCCTTTCCGGAGTGGAGGAACCTTGCCGGAGGGTGCCCACCTCCTCCCAGTTCGACTTTCCTGCCCCCCCTTCTCCTGAGCCCTGAAATTTCGCTAGAGAGTGCCTTTAATAAATCTTGCCTTGGGCCCACCTTGCCTGGTGCTGTGTTTACCTCCAAAACTTTACACTATTTGCCTGTACCATTTGTCCTGGTTTAAAAACAATGCTGAACTTTGGTCACTGCTTAGAAAAATCACCACAGCATTAGCATTTCAAAGTTTGTCATTTCCTTGATTTTTGCAAGATATTTCTGTGGCTTTTAAAGAAGAACCCACAGAGGTCTACGAAAATTCTCCAAGCCCCCAGGGCTATGGTCCCTCCCTCAGAGCAGTGACAATGACAATATTGCAAAGGTGGATCCTTCCAGGAAGGGCTGGGACCCCTGGTGCTTGCATATTTGGATGTTGATGAAGCAAATATATCACTACATTTGTCCAGTCCTCAAGAAAATTCTGATTTTTTTAAGACCGAGTACTTGGAGCAATTTTTAATTTTCTTTCTCTTTCACTCTCTCCTTCCTCCTTTCATTCCTTCTAATTCGAAGTAGAGCTTTTCTGTAAAAACTTACGCAAGAATTGTTTTGTGTTGACTTCTGTTTTAGGGAGTATAATTTTGACCAAGATCATTTAAAAACCGCCAATAAGCACAGTTGTAACCCTCTCAAAACTTCTATTTTTAAGTGCCTGTGTTTCAGTTTCTTAGTATCCACAGGATCCTGAATGAAACTTTTGACAGCAAAGTATCTTTGTAAGCAGTCTGTTTCAGTCCCTGGGCTTCCCAGATTCTCTCTCACCCCCTGTCCCAAGAATCCATTTCTAGGGAAAAAAAGGGAGACTTCAAAAGACCTTCAGAGTGAGAACTTAAGAGTGATTCTTCATCGAAGAAAAGGTAGTTATTTTAGCTCTATTGAAGTGTTCTTTGCTCATAATGGGAAGATGGGAGGCAGTGAGCTTCAGGAAAGGTTATCTCCCCGAATGGCATTACCAACCTCTGCAGTACAAAAGTCAGCATTGACTGGAGGAAGCAGGATGATCGTTAGTGGGGCCAGGGAAGATGAGCAAAGTTCATAGCAAGCTTGGGGGCTCCCGGCCTAACACGGCGACGTGCAGCGTCTGGGTTAAGGAAAGTAGCTCAACCACTTTGCTCTGGCAGAGTTGGCTTCTGTAGTTAAATGCATGAACACTTGCTCTGAATCACAGAGATCCCGAGGTGGTTTCAGCAGCAAAGTCTTTTATAATGAATTGCGTGTGTATTGCCAGTCACCTGGGAGGCAGGTGATTACTTGGCTCAGTGTTATCCTCAGACATTACAGTATCGGTAGCACTACTGATTTTAATTAAAACTTCAAAATGTGTGCCTGCTTGATTGTGTGTGAGAATTGATTGTCTTATGTGCTTATTTTTTCATATAATAATACTAAGGACAATTCTTTCTCCTTAAGACAATGGAATGTTTCCGTATGTGTTCACACGTGTGTATGTAATATTTTTGAGGGCACTCCGATTAGACTTTAACTTTAAAAAAATTTTGTGGTCAAAGCTAGTAGACGAAATGCGACAAATGGGAGAGAAGAAGTAAACAGGCAGAAAGAATAATCCTTTCATTGCCATTTAATTGTATTGCAGTCTCGGTTTAGTCAGAAGTCCTGTACTCTGTTGAACATATTGATGTTTTGTGGAACACCACACCTAGACTTGCTTAATTAAGGTATTTAAAAGAAGTAGGAAGTTGGCACTGGGGAAGAGCAGAGGAAAAGTCATGTGGAACAGGAAAGGTGTTCATGGGGCTGTTTTGCATGTGGAGGCATTTGTGAGGCAGTCTTCATTTATGCACAAAATGTGTCAAGGACACACTTGCAAGGGACCCTTAGAGATGGCCCAGGCTAGTTCCTTCCTTTTTACAGGTTGCATTCATAATTATCCTTTCTGTTAAGTATTGTTTGGTACCCTGGAAGTGAAGAAACTTGCAATAAGGTAGATTATCTCATGAAATTTAACTATTTTTTAATCCAGATTTTTCAGGTCTTCCATATAAAATATAGAGAAAGGGGTGGGTATGCGTGTGCGCATGTGTGTGTGCGCATGTGTGTGTGCGCATGTGTCGATGTGCATGCTTATAGCATGTCGGCAATCTCTATGGCCATGCTTTGCTTTCGGAACATGGAAAATAAGGTTCTAAAACTTTTCAAGAAGCTGGTCATTAAACATTGCTGCTGTTCTTGAAGAATGTTGATTGCACTGTGGTTTTCTTACCCCAAAGCCCTTAATATATAGGGTTATATTTTTATGGTCTTGAAGATTTTGGTGACTCCATTAGGAACATTTTCTAGTGAGGCCGAATCATACTCAGGCTATTGCTTCCTTGCTGGGGAAAAAAAAAAATGAAATTATTGCAGTAAAAACAGTACAGTTCCGAAAAACAACAATAAGTGGTTTTATTTCGATGGATATTCAGGGCTCAGAACAGCACGAATCAGAGCAGGTAGGCTGAAGTGTCGCTGTAGATTTCTTCACAGGAGAGAAAATCTGGCCTTGATTACTTCAACTCTATGCTGACTCTGGAGACTGGTTTCAATTAAACGTTCCCCCTAGCTTCAGAGACTTTTTTTTTTTTTTTTTTTTGGTCTTCTTTATTAAAGTTGGTTTGGGGATGAAGTTTTTGAAAGCAGAAGGAGTCCTATCATTAAAGGCATTAAAGGTTTAGTTTCAGTTTCGGTATGTGGAAAGAAATAAAACTCCAGATACCCTTCCTAGGTTTCAAGTGAAAGCAATAACGATAGCCGATAGCTGTATTTTTAGATAAGATAAGCAAATACCTGAGCAGTGGGACCTAGTTAGAACATCAGAATAGGAGGTCTGACCCCATATGTGATTTGTTTAATGACTTGAGGCAAATATCATTCATCTTTTGACTTCAGTCTCTTTCTGTGTTGGTGACCTTCATCCCTCTCTTTCTGCTTTTTGCTTCCATCTATGCCAAAATTTCTTTTCACAAAATGACTCCTTTTCAGTATGGCACTGGACTTTGAGAAATCCCTTGATCCTTTACTTTGCCCTTAACTGGAGCCAAATTTAATTCCCAGGGCTGAAAAATTACTCCTCATTCAGCTGTTTCCCAATATGTCTTTGACTAGATTCGAATTTTCACTTCTTGTCGGAGAACTTCAAAGGAGGTAATAATTTGCTTCCTTCTCAACCCGTTGCAATATTCAACAAACCTTCAGTCTCCTTTCTTTTTGTTTTTTGAGAAGAGTATTTATTTATATTTTAAGGTAACTTCTATATACAAAGACACATATATGTCTTAAGTGTGTAATTTGATGAGTTTGGACAAATACATGTGACTCTGTAATTCAGACTCCTACTAATCAGGATGTGACTATTCCTGTACAAGCCTTAGTTGTGCTTAGTCTCTTTTCTTTTTCGCTTTTGGCCCATACTGTAGGGCAGTCTCTAAGGTGGCCCCGAAAGATCCCTACAGCTACGTGGATTGACTCAATTCTAAGGAATAGAATATAGCAGAGAACAGTAATACACTTGGGAATTGGGGATGCCACTTGTGAGCGAGGGTGCTGTCTCTCACTCTCCCCGGGCCCGCTAGTGCTGGAGAGAGCCAGTTTCACATTATGAACCCACCCTCCGGACAGGACCCCATGAGCAAGTTTGGAAGGTGATCTACTGAGGCCTTGCCAACAGCCCCATGAATGCGCTTAGAAACTCATTCTTTCCCAGGTGAGCCTTGAGGTGACTGCAGCCCGGAGATGACACCTTGATTGCAACCTCAAGACACTCAGAGCTCAAACCACCCAGGTAAGCTACTCTGGCATTCTTGACACCAAGCAAATATAAGAAGATAAACATTGGCTGTTGCCAGTGCTCAAATTTGCAGGTTATTCGTTTCATAGCAGTAAAGAGCTAGTACAGTCTACCTCAGTGACCATGGTGTGGTTTTATTTTATTGTTTTTTTTAACATTTTTAATTTGTTTCACTTTTATTGAGCTATAGTTGAGCTACAGGTCTCTGTAAGTTGAAGGTGTCCTGCATCACAACTTGACAGAAATATGTTGTAAAAGAATAACCAGAATACATTTAATGAACATCCATTTCCTCATATAGTTAAACTGAATTTTTTTCCCCCCTTGGGATGAGACCTTGTTGGATTAACTCTCTCGCCAAATTTCAAAAATAGTCTACAACCACATTAACTATAGTCATTGTGTTGGGTGTTACGTCCCCAGTACTTATCTTATAATTAGAAGATTGTACCTTTTGACTCTTTACATCCAGTCTTGCTAGTGCCTCTCCATTACTCCCTGAGTAAGCACAGATCTGATCCTTTTTTCTGTGAGTTTGGTGTTTGTTTTGTTTTGTTGTTGTTGTCGTTGGCTCTTCGAGAGTCCATGGTGTGTCTAAATCATTCATTCTCTATCGATTCCTCAGTGGAGGATAGTTCACTGGGAGCTTCGTGTTTCTCACATCCACAGCTGCTAACAGAAGATCGGGTAATCTGCAGAGAAAGCTTTATGTCGTTTCTTCATTCATTTTTGGAAAGTGGCTGAAGAGCTCAGTTGTTTTCCTCAGGATGGAGTGTTATGTAATTCTTTTTTGTGAAGTAGCAGAAACTCATTCTAAAAATACTCAGTTAACGAGGAGGAACTGGAGAAAAAGTGAAAAGTCTCCAAAAAATCATCACCGCCTCAGTGCATCACCGCCTCAGTCAAAACTTGTGCTGTTCATTTCCCTAGATTTTTCCCCATAGAAATACACGTACACGTAAGCACATGTACATATTCACAAGTGTAGTCATACTAGATATGCTCTTTTAAAATCTCCTTTTCCCCTTCATAGAGTATTCTGATATTATTTCAGTGTCAGTAAAGACAGATGAAAGGGAGCAGAATATGTGACCCCAAAATATGCAACTTTGGCATGTGGGTTATTTTGAGCTAAAGGCAATCAAGACTCAGTTGACTAAAAAAAAAAAAAAAAAAACTTTTTATGGACATTGGGGAGGGTATGTGCTATGGTGAGTGCTGTGAAGTATATAAACCTGGAGATTCACAGACTTGTACCCCTGGGGCTAAAAATACATTATATGTTTATAAAAAAATTAAAATTAAAATTAAAAAAAAAAAAAGAAAAGAAAAACTTTTACTTCTTCCTTAACTCCCTGAAAGAATTTAGGTAGGGGGCCTGGCTCAGAGAGTGAGCTATTACCAAGAATAACTTTTATCTGAATGACTTAACCTGTATGGTAGGGCAAATCTTTGATCTTTGTGTTGTCCTGTGAAATACCTTCCTCCTTTTTAAGCCCCAGGCCCTTATCTCATCCCTTAGCATAAGATGGTGTACGAGCCTCAGCCACCCTCCTTGTCTTTGGGTCTCATATTCTTGTGGGGTTCCTCTTTGTATATAATGAAATTTGTTTTTCTCCTTTTATCTGTTTTCAATCAGTTTTCCAACCAAAGAATGTAGAAGGTCATAGGAAACATTTTTCCTCCCCCAACATAGACCTAGACCTACGTGATCGTTTTCACAGTTTCGTAGTATTACTATGTACCCTAATTTATCCTATTTCGTGCCTTTGACCTATTACATTCTGTACTTCCACCCTGATTTTGACAATTAAAAATAGCTGTGAATTATCACCCTTGGTTATTCATCTGTGTTCACTTATCCAGTCTTTCCTTAGCATAATTCATCAAGTGAATATTTCTAGAAGGGCATGCACATTTAAAGGCCTTGAACAAATATTATAAAATTGCCATTCAGCAAGGTGAGAGTCACTAATAGAATATGAGAGTATTGTCCCTCAATAAGTGTGGTAACACTGAGCATTATCAAACTTGTTAATATTTGACAATGTGATGAACAAACATATTGTCATTTTAGCATGCATTTCTTTAATTGTAAGTAGTACTGAATATACATTTTTTATATTGTTCTTGGCCACATATTTTTTGAATTGTGCATATTGGTTGATTTTTGTCCTGATGCAGTAAGATTTTCCCTCACTGATTTGTGAGTTTTCTCTCTCTCTTACTCTTTACACACAAATACATTTTATATATGATATATATATATAAAATATATATAATTCTATATAATATGTATTTATATTTACCTGTAGTGGGGCATATATAGTGCATATAATTCTTTTCCATATTGTAGTTTGATTTTTAACTTTGATAATGGTGAGTTGTTTATAAAGAAATGTTACATATTGGGACACCTGGGTGGCTCAGTTGGTTGAGCAGCTGCCTTCGGCTCGGGTCATGATCCCAGTGTCCTGGGATCGAGTCCCGCATCAGGATCCTTGCTCCGCAGGGAGCCTGCTTCTCCCTCTGACTCTGCCTTCCACTCTGTCTGCCTGTGCTCGCTCTCACTCACTCTCTCTCTGACAAATAAATAAATAAAATCTTAAAAAAAAAAAAAAGAAATGTTACATATTAAACTGATCATTTTCTAAAGAGTTTATGGCTTTGGCATGAAGCTTAGTCTTTTTTCTGCTGTAACATTATAAAATTAGTTTTTTTCTGTTTAAAAGGATTATTACTATGACTCCACTTTTTTACATTTACATTTTATATCTACATTTTGCTCTTTCCATGTTTAAAATTTAATATTTTTATATTTAAAGTTAATTGATCTGGAATTTATTTTTATATAAAGTGAGAGATAAAGATCCTATTTTTTCCCTTAAACTATTGACCAGTTATGCCACCATAATTAATTGAATAATGCTTTTTTTGGTTACCAGTAATTTTAAGTTACCATTATAACTTATTAATTAATGTGCGCTGTAAATATACATCTCTCCTCACATACCACCCTGAAAAAAAATTAAGAACTTTTACATGTTGATCAATACATTTGTATTTTTGAATTGTAAAAGTGTGTTTGTCCCTGCATTTGTATCTTTTCTAGTTCTTACAGATGAGAAAGTATACTCAAAACCTACCTGTCCATTTCTTTACACACCTAAAGTTGTATCCTAAGCCATATCCTTATGTTGAATATTATTTCTTTATGTATAATAAAGGGATTCATGATTAGTACCATGAATATGGTATAGGAAAGAAGAGGTGCATGCTAATCAGTTTAACATTAAAGTCAGAATTGAAAATGTTTGCATTCTTTTTTTCTTTAAATTCCTCTTTGGGGGCGCCTGGGTGGCTCAGTGGGTTAAGCCTCTGCCTTTGGCTTAGGTCATGATCCCAGGGTCCTGGGATCGAGCCCTGCATTGGGCTCTCTGCTCGGCAGGGAGCCTGCTTCCCTCTCTCTCTCTGCCTACTTGTGACCTTTGTCTGTCAAATAAATAAATTTTTTAAAAAATCTTTTTAAAAAAATTCCTCTTTGAAGACATTTCAGTGAATTTAAATTTTATGTATAGGATACAAGTAAACCTCAACTTTTAGACATAAGACTTTAATCAGTGGCCTCTTATACATCGGATATTGACCACTTCACCATATTTTGATAATTAAATTCATACTTAAATATGTGAATTAAAGAACAAATGTTTAAGGCTACTGAATGAACATTTGGCTTTCAAGGCAGCCATTGGCATCACACCATCTTTGCTGTTTTCAGCAGTTGTTTGAATATTATTCTTCATTGCATTTTTGCTACTTATATTTTAAATTGAGAATAAAATTTTAAAAAATGCTAATAATGTTCATAAGATGCTTTGGTCTCATGAACTTAGTATAATTGAGGCAACACTGGAAATGTGCTGAAGATGGTGATTGTTTACCCTCAATACTTGCTCATGGATCTAGGCCAGCAGGCTATCTGAAGAAAAAGAATGCGACTAAAGAATATACATAGTATGTGAGAAGATTGTGTCCAAGAGACAAAATGTAATTAGTGCTCTTATAATATTTTTAGGTTTCTGGGAACAGAACATTCCTTAAAAACAGGTTGTTAAATCCAACTGATATGTTCCAGTTCTCATTTTACTTGACCTCTTAGCAGTAAACACTTCTTGAAACCATCTCTTCTCTTGGCTTCGGTTCTTGACATCTTCTTGGTCACTTTTCTCTCTCTTTGCACTTCATCCTCTTCTTTGGATTTTAAACATTGAAGTTATTTAATCGAATCTGGGTCATTTCCTCTGCTCCTGCTATGCTCTCCCTTTATGATCTATTCTAAGCTTGTGGCTTCAAGTTTATCCTCAATATAGATCACTTAGAAACCTAAACTATAGCCCAGAAGCCCCCTCTGAAATACAAACCATTATGTCTACCTATGTACTTAACATTTTCTTGATGATGAAGGGGAGTGGAATATACTACCCCCCAAACATGCCACTTTGGCATGAGGCTTATTTTGAGATAAAGGCCATCAGGACACAGCAGATTCAGGAAAAGCTCTTTATCTCCCCCTCAACTGCCTAAAAGTACATTGGAATGGGGGCTGGTACCAGAAAAAGAACTATTATCAGAGGTAATTTTTTTACCTCAGACACTGCAAAGGACCACCTTTGTTTTCCATACATCTGCTCTACCTTCTTGTGAATGGCCTTCTCTCCTTCATATTCTCAGGCCTCTGTCCCTTTCCTTAGCTCAGGATGTTATATAAGCCTCAATTAGTTGGCTGCCTTTGGGGTCTCTGATCTTTGGGGTTCTTGTATGTATGAAATCAAATTTTCTTTTCTCCTGTTAATAAGTCCTAGGGCATTTTGCTTGTTTGATCAGTCACAGAATCTAGAAGAGTGGAAGGAAAAGCTTTGCTCTCCAACAATGATTCAGAGACACTGCACATACCTAACATCCAACCAAACTCAAATTTCCAATCTTTCTTTCGATTCTGTTTTTATTTTAGGTCACCTGACTTCACTTGTTCAAGTTAGAAACCCAGAGTCATATTTATATCTTTCTCTCCTTCTCAGCTCCATATCTAATCCTTCACCGAGTCTTACTGGTTTTGTTTTCCCAGAATCTTTTGAGTTTGTCCACTTTTCTTCATCCCAGGTAGCAATTTGTTTTTCTCCAATTTGTTTTTCACATTCTGACTGTATTTTTTTTTTCAAGTATCAAAGATGATAGATCAGCTCTCTGCTCAAAATTCTTTGATAATTTCTTAGTTCTTTCAGGGTAGAGGTAAAGGTTTCTTTTTTTGTTTTTGTTTGGTTTTGCTTTTTTAAAATGTTGCCCATAATTCCTGTGTGGTATGGTTTCTACATACCTCTGCAGTCTCTTTTTCCACGTGTTTCTCAGATGATCTCAGCATTCTACCCCTTTGGTCCTTTTATCTGTCTTTTTTTTTTTTTTTTTGGTCATTCTTTTAGGGGAACTGTCTCCAGGGACTTCTTTTCTTTGTCTCCTTTCAAAGATACCATTCACTGGGCTCACACCCATGTTTCTCAGTTCCTAGGTTTTGCCTCTTTCCCAGATCCCACCACCTTCACCTCTTTTCACGTACACAGGAATTTAAGTTGGCTTTCCGTGATATTTCTAAGGTTGCATACCTCCAGCCATTTTTATTTATTTATTTTTTAAGATTTTATTTATTTGTTTGACAGAGATCACAAGTAGGCTGAGAGGCAGGCAGAGAGAGAGAGAGAGGCAGAAGCAGGCTCTCCACTGAGCAGAGAGCCCGATGTGGGGCTCGATCCCAGGACCCTGGGATCATGACTTGAGCTGAAGGCAGAGGCTTTAACCCACTGAGCCACCCAGGCGCCCCACCTCCAGCCATTTTTAATACAGTTGTCAGGCATACCAAAGGTCAAACTACAGGGGATGAAATGTCACTTGTTTTTGGCAAATTAAAGATCCTAGAGCCCCACAATGCATCCTTCTTTAAAGATAAGGCGCGACTGGAGAGAGATGGGATTATCATGAATAATTACATGTGTGTGAAATACTTACTTGTAAGAGATGGGTGAGGTAAATGAGTGTTTAAATCCCAAGGATGAGGATCTTTTTTTAATAGGGAATGATAAGCATACAGAGGAGAGTTTTCTGTGGGTGTGATATTCCTGAAGATGAGGAAGGGGGTGAGGTATCATCTGTAGGTGGCATGGCTGCCTTTTTCTTTGGAAACAGGAGGAGAGGTGGTTGACAGTGTGAGGCTGTGGTAGATTGTTGCATTTAGTTTGGTTGATAACCTCAGCATTTAATATGAATTATCAGACAGGGTCCTCTCTTAAGATTGGAAGGAAAGGCAGGGATCACAGGTTTGAGGAACATGGAGAGCTTGAAAAACTTTCGTTGACAATGGAAGATGAGCAGAGAAACAGGAGAGGGTTTCTGATAATTATGGAGGTTCCAACTGAAGCTGCTGTTGTGAATTTTTTGAGATAAACCTTGCCACGTTGTGTGACCCACCCACCAGACCTGGTCCAGGGCTGGAGGAAGCAAATACTTGGTTTCATCCAGCTTGAGGGTTTACTTGGACGGCTATGATGAAAAGACAGATAGGTAATGGAGTTTAGAATATTTGCCTTTTTAAAAAATGCTAATTGTGGGGCGCCTGGGTGGCTCAGTGGGTTAAGCCGCTGCCTTCGGCTCAGGTCATGATCTCAGGGTCCTGGGATCAAGTCCCGCGTCGGGCTCTCTGCTCAGCAGGGAGCCTGCTTCCTCCTCTCTCTCTGCCTGCCTCTCTGCCTACTTGTGATCTCTCTATGTCAAATAAATAAATAAAATCTTAAAAAAAATGCTAATTGTGGATTCTCTCTTCACCAGAATGAGGATGGAAAAAAAAAAAAAAAGGCAGGAGGGCTAATGATTGGGAGAAGGCACAAGGGTCAATGGCTTTGTGTTCCAAATGAGGCCAAAGTATAAAAAATTAAAATTCCCATCAATGTTTGGAGCTGTTTCCCACTTCCCACTGTTTATTTTAAATTTAAAAAATTATTGTTGTGAATCTCATCAATATACTGTGATTTAGTTTCCCATCTGTGGAGAACGTTACAGGAAGTGATAAGCTAATTCACTAATGTTTCATCCAATTCTAGATGTGAAATTTGACGAAACTCTAAAAAGAGTGTTCATGAAAATGTCTTTCCTTGCTGACTGGCGTCTCTTGCCTTTTCTTGCATTAGCAAAAATAAAATAAAGTAAATCAGTCAAGGGCTCCACAGCAAACAAATGGCACACTTAGAGGAAGATCATTTGAATTAAGAGGGTTTATTTAGGAAGGGGTTATTTTTGAAAAGTGTGTCTGGGTAGCGGGGTGGGAGTGGAAGGGAGATTGCACAGCTGAGGTTTTACCATTCCTCAGTATAAAAGGACAAGAGAAGGATGGACTCGGTCCCCAAGGATGGCTCGTTCTGTAGTACAGGTAACCTTAGAAAGTGCGGTGACCTTGTGGTTAAGTGATATGACCAGGCCACACCGACCATGGGGCTTCAAGTTTATACATGCAGATTTAATTTATACATATGTATTTCCTGTATGAATACCTTGACCTCATGCTTCTCTTTCCTTTTAATCTTACCACGGGGTACCCATTTGGCAGAGCTCTGTTGAAAGAGAATCCTGTTGATGGGGTACATACAAATGATCTCTCTGAGGCTCAGACAGGGTGAAGAGGGTTGGAGCTCGACTCTGAAAGGCCACGGAGAGGGCAAATGACACATGGAAAGAGGGAATTAATATTTCAGTTCTTTTGTAAGTCAGATCCTGTTTTAGTCTCTTGGTATGCTTAAAGGGAGGATGTATGTGATCCTCCTTCCCCTGGTCTCTTCCATTCTGGGTTCAGATCTTGCTATCTATGTGGCAGATACTGTGTTGGGAATGGGTATATAAAGATCTAGAAGACAGGATTCCTGCCTTTGAGATGCGATATGAAGTGGTAGAGACAGATGTGAGGATTGTATAGATAATAGTCCTAAGCTTGTTATTCGTTATGTTTACTGTTCTTTGATAACTGAAGTCCTGTGGGGTCCTGGAGAATGGAGGATGTAACCTTTGACCTGTATATGTTTTATGTATATGTGTGTGTGTGTGTGTGTGAAGGTTGCTTGAGGGGAGGGATTGGGGATTCCACCAGTCATACTTATTACCACCTGACTACAGTAATTAAGACATCATTTCCCTTATAACCTTCTCTTTTCTTGAGAACCTGTAATGGCTTCCTTTTAGAGGACCTCCCAAAAGTTCTCTCCTGCTTTTCAAAGGTCTCCATCCTTTGATCTTACCCTGCCCAGTTGCATTTTCCAGAACCCTCCATTTGAGATCAGCAGGTCTCTCTCCCCCTTCTTGCATTTTGCAGTGGTTTCTGCAATGATTGTGTACTGCCAACCTCTCCTGCCCTAAACATCCATGTGTTTAAACTGACAACTGCTTATCATTCAGAATGGTGCTTTTCGAAATAAGTCTTTCCTAGTATTTTAATTCATAATCAACTCTTCCTTTGCTCTTTCGTTGGCTCTTAGAGTGAGTTATACAGTGAAATTAATAGATTCTTTAGATGCTTGCATATGCTACTTCTGTCCGCACGGGTATAGTTACAGGAATATCTTTCACTTCCCCTGTATGTCCTTCATCTAGTAAAGCTGAGTTGTAATAAACACAGTTGACCCTTGAACACACCCTTGGATCTTTTTCAGTAAATCTAGTGCAGTACTGTAAATGTATTTTCTCTCCCTTATGATTTTCTTAACATTTTCTTTTCTCTAGCTTACTTTATTATAAGAATACAGTATATAATATATAAAGCTTACAGACCATGTGTTAACTGACTGTTTAGGTGATCAGTAAGGCTTCCAATGGACAATAAGCTATTAATAGTTTTTGAGGAGTCAGAAGTTACACACAGGGGTGCCTGGGTGGCTCAGTTGGTTAAGCATCTTCCTTTGGTTTAGGTCATAATCCCAGGAACCCTGGGATCATGACTGTTCATGATCCCCGGAACCCTGGGATCATGACTGTAGAAGAAAGCAGCCGCTCGAGGACTGAGCCACCCATGTACCCCTGACCTCCAGTTGTTAGTGTAAATGTATTACCAGTGTAGAGTATCAGTCATTCAAATTCCAATCAGTCCACACTTCTTTTTGCTAGTGTTGTTGAGCTGTATATAAAGTGCAAGTTTCTTCTCTGTTAATTACTATTGTCAATCTATGTGTATAGAGTGTCTAGAGACTAGTGTATGGAGAGCCATCTCGGGTTCCATTAAATGTTAGTATGACTGCTTCCTCAGGCCTGATTTGCTCTTTCCTGACCTCCTATTGCAGACTTGAGGCCTAATCTACGTTCAGGTTGCTTTTCTCCTACATATACTTTCATTTGGGCCTTCTAATTTATTATTCCTATAGTTTTCCTTTCAGCCTAATTAGAGGCAAAATTCCAAAGTTGAGAGCTGTTTAAATAAAATATGAGCCCATGCATAGGTTTTAATAATGTATCCTAGACTGTGTAATCAATGTTTGATATGTTAGAAAAATCAGATGATAAAATAGTGTGATAAAATAGATGATAAAATAGTGTGTACCATAGTCTCAATTCTATAAAAATACGGTAAAATACATGTTTCCATAAAAAGATAAAAATAGTATTTGCCAAAATATAATGAGTAGGTATTAAGTAATATTAGCAGACATTAATGCTTTTTTTTTAGTGTTAATATTTCTGGCTTTCTGCTCTCTGTATAGATAATAGGATTGCTCTTCCCATTTTCTTGACAGTAAGTGTGGCCATGTGACTTGCTTTGGCCTATGAAATGGGAGTGGAAAAATCCATGTATCATTGCCAAGTCGTAGTTGATGAGACAATGCAAGATCTGTGTTTCCCGCCCACGGCTGCTCTAGTTGTCGAAGAGCTGTTTCAAACCATACCTTCATCTGCCAAGTTCCTGAGTGACCAGGAAGGGAGCAAGAAGCTTTTGTTAGGCTGAACTACAGAGATTTGGGAGCTTGTTACCATAAGCTGGATCTAGCCCCTCCTGAGTTGGTCAGTGAAGGAGCAGGAGGCTGGCTGAGGACAAAGCAAAAGCTGGCACCTTGCACCCCCCCCTTCACCCGCTCCCCTCCATATGTGTAGCATTCCTCAGGCACCCCTGACTGCCATAAAACGATAAATAGTTAACTTGCAGAGATCACAGTCCTGCAAGGTAGGAGTCTCCCCTGGTTTGCAAATATCCTTGAGATTTACAACAAAGAAGTTACCTTATCAATAGCCCTAATGTCACCCTCCCCTCCATGAAAAACCGAAGGAGACGGAGGTAGAAGGAAAAGTAAATACTTCTAAACCTAAATCTCATTAACAGGGATGCTTGATAGCAGGAATGTAACATTCCGCCAGGAGACTCCCAATTGTGTTCAAATTATCAATCAATAAGCTCAGCCCCACCCGAAACTTGTTTGTATCTGTCTATAAAAATCCTGCCCCGACCCAGCTCCCAGCTCCGGACCTCTCCGCGGAGCACCGCAGAGGTCCAGGTTCGAACCTGAACCTGCAATAAACGACCCTTGCTGATTGGCTTTGACTCACGTCTCTGGTGGTCTTTTAAGGTGGGGGTAATATTCAATTGGCATTTCAGTCAGTATCTATGTCACAGTTTTGGGAAGGTACAGGTAAGCAAGAAGGATCAAAGGAAAACCACGCGTGAAGCCATGCTATACGGGTGCGATGCATTTTTTCTGCGTTTGTGTTTTTACACAAGCTGTGCCAGCTTACCTGATTTTTTTTAATACAGAAAATAATCTTGATTTCTGCACGTCACACTCAAAATGACCTAAGTCTTGTTTATTTGTTTCTGCCCCACTAGTCCGTTACCATTGGGGGGGGGGTGTCCTGCTACTGAAGGTAAACTCGAGGCTGAAGAAAAGAGTGAGTGATTTGAGGCACCCTGAGCCTCTCTTTTCCTTCCATGATAGTGATCTACGTGAGGCTATTCCCGACGAAGCTATCATGTCCTCTTGAGGAAGGGTGAAGTACATTCACTGCTCTGCCAACTTAAGGACCCTCCATACCGGTCTTAATTATGTTCTTAATTATTTCTCTTTGCCTCAGAATGATAGTCACTTATGAAGTAGTTCATAATAAATTGAAAGGTTAAAAGAGACACTTGGGCCGTTCTCTTTTTGTGCACATGCAGTACATTAACAGAGGAAATGATCAAATTTTGTGAGGCTTTGAAACAATCATTTGTGAATATTAACTTAGCTCAATTGAACGGTGAGCTCCAGAAGATCAGTAAGAATTTATTCAAAGACACGGAGGAGGCGAATAGTTTAGAGAAACCATTCTGTGTTATATAAACTATTAGTTTGAAAGAACACGGAGAGGATTTTAGTGTTTATTGCGTCAATATTTTCTTTTATTTTGCTCTTCTCTCCCTCACCTGTCTCCGCTCACCCATTATGATACAGAAGCTTATGCACCCAGTACCCTAAGACTAATGTCAGCTGCAAAAGTGTGGCGTGGCATTTTACAAAAATTGCCAAACACATATTATGCAAATGCTCCTTAGCATCTCGAACATTAAAAGAAGGAAGAATAGGCTCTTTCTTCATAAATTCATTTTCTACTGTCAGAGCCAAGACTCACACGACCTTGCAGCTCGCAATTAGGAGTGCAGAAGAACTCGTTTTGACAGTCGGCCAATGCCGGGGTAAAAGAAAGGAAAAAGCGCTTCTCCAAGGCGAATCTGGCTGCGAGACGGAGGCCTGGGCGGGGGAGGTGACTCTTCCTTTGCAAGCACAACGCCTCATTACGGAATGACACCTTTCAGGACTTAAATTTTAAAACCTAGAAAAAATAATAAGGTGAAGTTGCCAAACAAAGATTGGGCTTTCATGCAAATGTCTTTGGTAATTAAGGGGAGGGTGCTAAATGTGCAATATTCCTTCTAAGCAGAATTGTTTCTAAATTCAGGGGTATGTTCACACTGTAGTCTGCGAGGCAACAGCTGTTCTTAAGAGGCCGCTGTCAATGTTGATAAGTTACTTTTAAAACTCAATCTGTTTGCTGAGCTCATGTTGTTTGGGAAACCATAAAGAACAAAATCTTTAATGCATTTTTTTCTTCCTTTGAAAAAAGGGACAAATCCTATCAATTGCAAGCAAAAGCAGTTTTCTGAAAGCCCACAACCTAGCGAGATCCTGGGGTAAGCTCATTTATATGAGGGAGTGAGGAGAACACAAAGCAGATTGGAATTCTGAGTCCTCGGCTGTGGGTGACAATTTACACTCTGAAAATGCTCTGATTGCATTCTTTTAGCCCTTGTTTGCAGTGACTGAGGGTAGGACTGAGAGCTATTTTGAACTGCTGCCCTTTTGTTTGTTTTTTAGGACACCGATCTCTATTGTGAGTCTATTTGTTGTGAGGAATACTGGTCAAACTAGCCTTGGGCATCATTCCTCTGTTTATTTCATGTGGTGCTCTAGGCATTGTTTAACTACTGGGGAAGAACAAAGCGTGTTGCCTAGTGTCTGATGGGACTATACAACTCTGGCCTTAGGGAAAAAATGGGAGAAATTAGTTTCTCTCTTCCAGGTGGTAGCCCTTTCTTTGTCTCACTCAGTTCCATAATTGTTAAATCTTACTGAGGAGCCCAAACCAAACCCAGGAGACCCAGTCCGTCACGTTCTGTATTCTTCTCACTTTTGTCTTTTTTTTTTTTTTTTTTTTTTTTACAAACTAGCCAGTTTTCTGTCTCATAAGCTTGGAGACCTTTGACAGGTATCAAATCAAAGTGTTGTAATGTGTATTTTTAAGATTTTTCTAGTTTGACTTCTGTAGAATACGAAACTCTCTGCCCTGTGTCTAGCACTATAGTTTCTGCTCAAATGTTACATGTGGGGGGCAGTGTCAGTTGTTAGGGAGATTTCTGGTAGGCAAAAGTGGTTTCTCCTATACATTTTTACACACTAGTTAAGAGTTTTGCCCTCTGGGCTAACAAGGGAATCCCACTCGGTTGCATAATTAAGGAGCGTGGATACAAATTTTAATACGGGATATAAAGAACTCCATCAGTATTGAGCACTGGAGAGTTAGAGCTTTTTTCAGAAGAAATGGTTGAGGACGTCCAACTTGGAGATGGTAAGGATTGAGGGAGACATGGTCAGTTTTGCATCCATGTGTGTCACATGCTTGTTGGGCTGTCGAGTGGAAGAGTAATTAAGCCTGCTGCGTAGGGTCCCAAAAGGCAGGATCAGAACCAGGGGTTGGAATTAGAGGTGGGCAGATTCTGGAGTAATCAAATGATGAACAGGGCCTGTTCTACATTATGAGAGCATTTAGGATTAGGTCGTTAGATTTGAAGACCTTTAAGGTGCTGTGGAATTCTTGTGAGTCTGATCTCCAACAGGAATGTAAAAGAAATAATCATATGTTTAAAAGATACATCGTACTGTGGACTTGTTGTAATTTGAGGGACGTCAGGGTGGGAACATAATGGAGAACTGCTAGACGAGACTGAAGAGAGAGAAGATCAAAGTAATTTGGTCACGAAAGGTTATGGAATAGTAGTTTTGTAAAAATCAATTTTATTAAGGTATAATTTACAGAAGGTAGATTAATGTTGCTTACCTTTTGATGAGGTTTCGCAAATGATGCACTTAGGTTACCCTGACCACAGTAATAGTACAGGAAATTTCTCACCTGCCTCCATAAGCTCATGCTCTTTGCAATTCAAATCCCACTTGAGACCCTATCTGGCTTCTTTTAGCCAACATTTTTTTTTTTTTTTGAGCTTTGCATATATTGCAGTATATATCAACGGTTGATTCTTTTGTTTAATTTTGTTTTAATTTTTATTTAAAAAAATTTTTAAAGGTTTTATTTATTTATTTGACAGAGAGAGAGATCACAAGTAGGCAAAGAGAGAGGGAAGCAGGTTCCCCACTGAGCAGAGATCCTGACACGGGGCTTGATCCCAGAATGCCGGGATCATGACCTGAGCCGAAGGCAGAGGCTTAACCCACTGAGCCACCCAGGTGCCCCGATTCTTTTTTTTTTTTTTTTAAGATTTATTCTTGCACATGCACGAGAGCCCATATGTGCCTGCACAAGTGCACGAGTGGGGTTGAGGGGGCAGAGGGAGAAAAGGGAGAAACAGACTCCCCACTGAGCAAGGAGCCCAATGCAGGACTCTATCCCAGGACCTTCAGACCATGACCTGAGCTGAAGGCAGACACTTAACTGCCTGAGGTCCCGGGAACACTAATAGTCAATTCTTTTATAAAGAAAGAGAGAAACAAACCAAGAAACAGACTCTTAAATCTAGAGTGCAAAGTGATGGTTGCCAGGGGGCAGTGGGTGGGGGTGAGGGTTGGGGGATATAAGTGATGGGAAATAACAAGTGCATCTGTCCTCATGAGCTCCTGGTGGTGTATGGAACAGTTGAATCACTATATTAAAAAATAGTAATCATTGGGATGCCTGGGCAGCAAAGTTGGGTAAGCGTCTGCCTACGGCTCAGGTCATGATCCCAGCATCCTGGGATCGAGTCCCACATCGGGCTCCTTGTTCAGCAGGGAGCTTGCTTCTCCCTTTGCCACTCTCTCTGTGTGCTCACTCGCTCACTCTCTCTGACAAATAAATAAATAAAATCTTTAAAAAAACAGTAATCATTGAAAAAGAATTTTCTATCTATAAATAAAATTTCACTGTCATTAAAGAATTTTCCCTCTTTCCCAAATAGTTTATTCTTCTTTAATGCTGAGGAGTGTGCCATGGTATGGATATGCTACAATTTGTTTATCTGATTGTCATTTGATGGACATGTAGTTTGTTTCTAGGTTGTGGTTATTATGAGTAAAGCTGCCATGAACATTCATGTCCAAGGCTTTTTGTGGACATACATTTTTCATTTCTCTAGGATAAATATCTAGAAGTGGAATTTCTGAGTCCGAGAGAAAGGTATATTTAACTCTACAAGAAAATACCAAACTATTTTTCCAGAAGGGTTGGGCCATTGTACATACCCAGCAGTAGTGTCCAAGAGTTTCAGTTCTCCCCACCTTTATCAAAACTTGGGATAATCAGTTTTCTTAATTTCAACCATTCTAATGGGTGTGAAGTCATGTAAATCGTGGTTTGAGTTTGCATTTCCCTGGTGGAGAATGATGGGCACCTTTCCTTCTGTTTCTTAGCCGTTTGTCTACTTCTTCCATGAAATCAGACCAGTCTTTCTGTAAGGTAATTGGCACAGATCAGGGCTTAGCAGTGATAACACCTTCATTAGCTAGAGCAGGGTTACCAAACTTTTCCTCTGAAAGGCTAGATACTATATATCCCCAGCTTGGAGATCCCTACAATTTCTGTGGCACCTACTCAACTCTGCCCGTGAAGCATGAACACAGCCACATACATCACATCCCCGTGTTCCAATAAAAAACAAAAACCAGGTGGTGGTCCAATTTTCCTGACCCCACATCTACAGAAATGGTATTTAAGTCCATTTTGTGTAAAGTAGTGCTTCTGTTTGTAACATCCTTTGCGTAAGTTAGAGACAGTCTTGAGGGGGAGCTGCTACTCTGGACTTAATTCTGCTGAAAAAGTGTGAATTGGTAAGAGCTAAGGAAGAGCAGACTGGACGTCCCCAGGACGGCCTTTCTATTTCGTGAGTCGCATTTGAAAGTGTTAGATATTAGAAACCGAACAGTAGGAGAAGCAGAGAGAATTAGCGTCATCACAACTCACTCCTGGGAGAGCTGTCCAGAGGGATGTGAAGAGCTTTGCCTTTCATCACTCTGGTGCCAGTTTGTACTACAGCAAAAGGAGATTTTTTTTTTTAAGATTTTATTTATTTATTTGACAGACAGAGATCACAAGTAGGCAGAGACACAGGCAGAGAGGAGGAAGCAGGACCCCCGCCAAGCAGAGAGCCCGATGTGGGGCTCGATCCCAGGACCCTGAGACCATGACCCAAGCCGAAGGCAGAGGATCAACCCACTGAGCCACCCAGGCACCCCGCAAAAGGAGATTTTTGCTCGAGCCTTCAGGTCATATGCTTTGGAACGTTGTCTTACAAGTCTTAAGTTGTTATTACCCTCTTGGTGATTCATTTATAGCATCCATTGCACACTGCAACTCTTGCTAATAGTGAGTTTGGGTCTGAAATATTCATCCCAAGAAGAATCCAGTCAGGTCTAAATCAGGGTTGGGTAGATGAGGAGGCATTTTTCTCTCGATAGGAAGCAGATCTGTGTGAGTTTCCTTATCCTTCAGGAGGTAGGCTGTGTTTTTCCTAGTTGACTTTTAAGAGGCTTTTCTCTTAGCCATTTATGAAGCTCATCTTTATCTGAACAAACAGAGAGTTAGTGTAGAGAAGCCAATAACGTAAAGGAGATATATATTCAGATAAACATTTTTATGGTAAGCTTAAATGATCCCCCACAAAAATGGAAGCCAACCATTTTTATCTATTTAGACGTTTCAACATCCAGAAAATTTTCCACTGGACACAAGCCTGCCTGTTTGACTACTCTTCCCTCTTGCCTGCCACACTCACATTTTCCTCCTGCGAGGCTAAGAGAATGCTGTTATTTGCTGGCAGAAAATGACTTCAGATACTCTTCTTTCCCTCTGCTTGAAACTGCAAAGTACCCTGATAATTCTTCTTAATTTAATATTAATTGTCCGATTTCGTTATGTGACTACCACTATACCGGATTCTGTGGGGTGTACAGAGGTAACATAAAATTTGATGATTATTTTCCCAATGTTTAAAAATCTAACTAGAAATGAAACAGAGGAAAGTTTTTAGCTCTTTATTTTATTTTATATGTTGATTAATTTACTTTAAGGTTGTAATTCTTTTTGGCTATAAAGATGTTCAGTGGAAAGTTTTGCTAGAATTGTGAGTCCAGTTAATTTTTCGATGATGGCCATTTTTCTTTTTGCAGTTACCAGAGAAGGATATAGACCATGGTCATCTTCAAGGTGGGGACCTAGGTTGCTCAGCTCTATTAACCAAGCTCTTGGCGCACAATATATGTAAAAACATACTGCTTCAATTCAGTTGACCTGGCCAGAATGTCAGTGAAAAACATAGGCTTGTTTTGGATGGGCTCTTCAGTTTAGAACCACTGTGTAACTGATTCTTTAGGTAAAAGGAGGAGGCGTAGAATTAAAAAAAAAAATAAATTTTGTTCATGTACAACAAATCAGTAGTACAGCCCATCAGGAACTGTTACTTATCAAAATATTTTGAATGATTTAGGAAGTTAGGAGAGAGTAACCAAAGTACTAAAAACAGAGGTAGTCAATATACTTGTTGATAAAACACGTAGAGATTGTTGTAATTGAGAAAAAAGGATTTATTTGGCTGGCGAAGAAGAGGGTGAGACAAAATGAAAAATTTCCTCACCTGGACCACCCCGTGAGGAGTCGAGCCAGGTACAGGGTGATGTGCCAGACCCAAATGTAACCAGTTTGGTTCATGAACACCATGGACAGACCAGAACATCACAGCGGATGTTCTAAGACTTTCTCTAAATTTGCTGCACCTGACCTTTAGAACTCTGACATTTTTCTTTTATTCTTCCCGCATGGACTCTGAACATTTCCATTTGTAAAGTAGATTTTTCACACATTGTCTCTGTTGTCTAGGTTAAAAATAAATCAGAGGTCATTTCAAGCTTACGGGTGTGTATATTTACCCCTTGAAGGGATTAATAACTCAGAAGAGGAAAGCCCCCTTGTCCACTCCCGTCTCCTCCCACACCTCTGGCTCCTCCCTGCCTGGCTTAGTGCTTTGAAGGGAGGAAAGAGACATCCCCGCCCTCCTAATTGATCTCCATAATCGTGAGTCAGAAGAGAAGGTACATTTTTGGCTCTATCCATTCATTTTCTCGTTCTCTCTCTCAAGTTGTTGGTTTGACATTGGCATTTCAGTGGAGATCATTTGGCCTCAGGCTGTAGGACCCGGAAAGGCTGTTGCGTTGTGTTTTTCTCTTGCCACTCTCCGTGGTAGGTCAGTGTGGCTGCAGAGCTGATACGTACACACAGGGGAAGGAGAGCACTTAGGATGATGATAACAATTCCATTGGCCTAAAGTTTTCATGCCGCTGCAGCAGAACATCCTTGAAATTGTCTTTGAGCTTTCGGTAACTTTTCCAGATAAGTGTCGGCTGTCAGTGAAACATAGTGGATTTTGTCTTTATTTATTCTACTTTATTAAAACGAATATAAGCAATCTCTTCTAATGCCTTGCCCTTTCTTGCAATGAACATACTTGACAGGAGTAGAAAGGGTAGGGAAAAACACTATTGCTTGCTGTCTGATGGATATATGCAGAAGCAAGTCTTTATTATGAAGCTTCTTTCAGTACCCGTGGCTTAGATATTAAACTATTATATCTAACATTCCAATTCAACTACATTATTATATACATCTGCAGTGAAAATCATTATGAGGTGTATAGTCAAAAAACACATTGCAAAAGTGGAAATGCATTTAGACTTAATAGGTATTTAAATGATTTGGGTTGTGGAAGATTGTTTTGGGGAGCTATAACACAAAGCATTTATTTTTATATTAACGATGCAGGTATTAATAAAGTATGCCTGGGTAGATTGTAATATCTGAAAGTACATTAAGGACATTTTTCAGGGTAGAAATATGACATTTTTCTTCAATAGTTTATTAGTTCCGGGCTTTGTGTGTGGTGTTTAGATGAAGCCATGGAATTGTTCACCAAGTTTACTTAAAACGCTGAACTGCTTAGAGTGGGTGAGGAGCATAAACTTGATTTATAGGTTAGAAATCTTAGCCCCTAGTAGGGATATAATTGCCAAGACACTGAAATGAAGATAAAAGGAATCCACTGTAATCTGGAAATCAGAAGTGGTTGCAGGTGGGTTCCAGGAGGCCAGAGGGCGTGGGGCTGCACTCTGACATCTAAGGAAGCTGGCTAGGATGGCTAGATTGCTGTGCAGGGTTGGGGAAGGTATCTTAAAAACCCAACACTGGCTTATATCGCTCAGAGGACCCAGAGAGAGTTCCAGACCATGTTCTCTCCTCCTGCTGGATTGGGGATGTGAGTTACCTGGGGAGCCAGCGAAGCTGCAAATTCTGCTTTACCATGTCTCGAGTAGAATCCAGGGAAATCATCTCTAACTAGCTCTGACGGTAGTGATGCTGCTGGTCTGAGGCCCAACTTTAACAGCAGAGGCCCGGGGGCCATTTTCCAGTCACTCAGGGAAGAGGTCCAAAGACATCAAAAGAACCAGATGGCATTTGCCTTCTTAAGCCGTGGTTGTATTTCCTGTGTGAGAAGAGAGAATCCATCCTTCCAACTCAGGCGTCCGTATGCTGCCTGAAAGAGCCCTGGAGCAGCGACAAATGCCAACAACCCCACTAGTGGCCCTGTTGGGCCCTCTCACAGGCTAGTGAATAATAATTGTCATCGTCATCAGAATCGCCGCTAATGTGTGTACAGGGCTTGCTGAATGCCAAGCATTGCGCTAAGTGCTGTTCATGTGGGTCTCAGTCCTCACAGCCTCACACAGGGGATGTGAAGTGATGGGTCAGGATCATACGCCTACTCAAGAGTCAAGCCAGGATTAGAGGAATATCATTGCAGACGCAGAAACCGAGGTTCAGGGAGGAAAAATGACTTTCCTAGATTGGAACTCTTTGTCCTAGAGTAGGGATTTGCATTTAGGCTGTCTGACTCCAGAACAGAGTGAGGTCAGAATGATAATAGTGAAAAAATGCAGCTGCTACAAAGTAGTATTGGTGAGTAATTTGAGATCCATCCTGTAGGACAGAATGTTGGGACCTTGTAGCGTAAGTGGCATTATGTTGGGGGTCTCAGGAACCGAAGACCTCATTTTGATTGTCATCTACTCCCTGGCTTTTTCCCCCAATGCTCTTATGGGCTTGGAATACAAGGTTTTGCAATATTATCTAGAAAAGAATTACATATTTGAACAACTATATGTACAGTTTAATAATTTTATTTAAACCTTGAACAATTACAAATTTAATGTTAACCACTCTTCTAGGGTATAGAGCTAGCTGGCCAAGGAAGATTGGATAACTGTAGGTGTATGTCTCTATAGGTATGTAACTGGGGCTTATTCAAAGTTCACTTACTATTTTTAAGTTGCGGTTAAAATCCTTTGGATTTAAATCAATATAAGCAATGGGTGAGTTGCTCTGTACTTAGTTTTTTTCTATAAAATACATGTGCGTGTGTGTGTGTGTGTGTGTGTGTGTGTGTATCTTCTTATGCAAAAAGTGGTTCCATGCAGAAAAGATTATACTCAACCAAAATTTGCTCATCTCAATTAGCTTGTCCTTCAAAATCATGAAGCAGTACAATTTGAGTAACTACCAAATTCCTGGATTTGGATTCATATGATTTTTCTTTAATTTTAATTTTAATTTTTTTTAAGGAATTTATTTACTTGAGAGAGAGAGTGAAGGAGAGCAAGAGTAGGGGGGAGGGTCAGAGGCAGAAGCAGGCTCCCTGCTCAACAAGGAGCCTGACATGGGGCTCAGTCCCAGGACCCGGGATCATGACCTGACTTGAAAGCAGATGCTTAACCAACTGAGCCACCCAGGCACCCCTTTAATTTTTATTTTGAAATAACTTTTTTTAAAGATTTTATTTCTTTATCTGACAGAGAGAGAAATCACGAGTAGGCAGAGAGACAGACAGAGGTGGGGGGTGGGAGGGAAGCAGGCTCCCTGCCGGAAGGGAGCCTGATGCGGGGCTCGATCCCAGGACCCTGGGATCATGACCTGAGCTGAAGGCAGAGGCTTAATGCACTGAGCCACCCAGGTGCCCCTGAAATAATTTTTAATTTACAGAGAAGCTGAAAATATAGTACAGAGTTCCCATAAGCCCTTCGCTCAGTTTCCCTTTATTTTATCTTAATATTCGTTTTATTTTTTTTTTAGTTTCCCCTTAAGTTAAGGCAGACAGTTAACCAAGTGAGCCACCCGAACATCCCTTATCTTAATATTTTCATCACCATAGTATCATTATTAAAACCAGAAGGTCAATATTGTTTCCAAGTTATTTTTTTAAAGATTTTTTGTTTGTTTGTTTATTCATGAGGGACAGAGAGAGAGAGGCAGAGGGAGAAGTAGGCTCCTCACTGAGCAGGAAGCCTGATGCAGGACCCGATCCCAGGATCCTGGAATCATGACCTGAGCCAAAGGCAGACACTTAACTATCTGAGCCACCCAGGCGCCCCTGTTTCCAAGCTATTAACTAATCTTCAGATCTAATGGAAACGTTTCCCATGGTCCCACTAACAGTTTTCCATTTTTCAAAAACAAATATTTTTTACCTTATTCTCAGAGATTGTCCTTGATAATGATTGTTCAGGAATACGGAAGGAGAAGAGCAGAGAAGGAGAGAAGACAGGGATAAAAGTAGAAAACGTATATCCACATGTACTTAGTTTATGGCTTGAATTGTATTCCCCTAACAGATATTGAAGTCCGAACCCCCAGTACCTGTGAATATGTCCTTTGTTGGAAATAGGGTCTGTGTAGACGATCAAGTTAAGATGAAATTTTTAGGTAGGCTCTTACCTAGTATGCCTGTATTTTCATAAAAAGGGGTAATTTGGGCTCCATGTCAGATAGACACATGGGCACCAGGAGAAGATAGGAATTCTGCTGCTGTTAAGCCAAGGAATGATCACGAGCTAGGAGATGGGCCTGATACAGCTCCTTCCGCACCACTTTCGGAGGGAGTGTGGCCCTGCTGTCACTCTGATCTCCGATTTCTAGGCTCCAGCACTGTGAGACAATAAAAATCCGTTGTTTTAGCCACTACTGGTTTGTGGTACTTGGTTCTGACGCCCTGACAAACTGATACATTTGATGGCTTGAGAAATCACCTGAGGCTTGGGTGCTTTCCTCATGCCTTATGCTGGCCTGCCCTTGGCAGTTGAAAGGTTCTGGAAAAGTGACTAGCCAGGCAGAAGCAAGGGACTGAGGTAAAGTGTGCGCAGACAGTGTTGTGGACTGGAGACACAAGCATGGAAGCATGAGGAAGAATCATGAGGCGGAACAGGAGATCTGTGGGTGGTGAGAGGTGTTGACTTCCTGTGGGGAGTTAAGTGTGGGTCATGTGCTGGTAGTTACAGGTGGGGCAGGGACCACCAGCAAGGAGGTTGACTTGAGCGGTCCCCTCCACCCTACCTTGTCACTACTTCCACTGTCACCTTGGGGGTGGTGGTATGGCTTCTGGACTGTCCTTCCTCCGGAGACGTAGGTTCTTTATGATCTACCTTCTTTGAATTCCTTAGGCGGTCCTGGAAGCCAGAATTACCATAGGTGTCTCAGTACTCCGAAGGGTATTTCAAAGGATCTATTACAGATTCAAGGTCATACGTTCAATAAATAAATAAATAAATAAAAATGGCACAAACGAAGTATAAATTGAGGAGAGGCATCAATTTCCAGCACAGCTACCTAGACTCAGACAGCAAAGTTATGTGTGTATTCACTCTTGGGAATGGTTGTTGAAGACTCTCAAAAGGTTTTTGGCAAGTTTGAGTTTTTGTGATTTTTTTTTTTTAATAATATGCCTGTTTGGAAAAACAAAAACAAAAACACAAACTGCTGTGTTTCTCCAGAGCCACATACTGGGTTCCTCTGTCACCAAATAGTTTGCACTGCTTTATCAGGTCGGTTAGGTGTGGGTAAGTGTAAGTCGCAGTGGACCTAAACATTGAAGCTCACACACAAATGCCCCATGTATGTAAAACTCCGTCATGGGTGAGAGGAAGCTAAGACTATTAGTGTGAACTCATCAGTTAATCCAGGGATCAGGAATTCTTCTTTTAAGAGCATTATTTATTTTCATAAGATTAGGCTGATAGAGAATATATGGTTTTGTGTGTGTGTGTGTGTGTGTGTGTGTGTAGAGTATACTTTGCTCTAAATGTAAGTCACAGGATATAACCCCAACAGGGAATTAATTTTATATGCAAAATTTCAGAATCAGCCAGGGCTGTCTTAACCTTGTTAATTAATGGGAGCCTAAGGACTGAAAGGCTGCGTGGGGGCATGCACACCAAATTTCAGAGCCTTTCTGTAAAAATAACGTGTGATTTCTGTAAAAATAACGTGTGATTTCTGTAAAAATAACGTGTGATTTTACTAGAACCATCCCTGACCTTAAACACTGGTGGCGTTTTTTTGCCGTCCTTATTACTAGAAATGTCCCAGTGCCAGGGTACTCCTCTGGGTAGGGAGACTGGTGTCTATGAGCATTTCTGTCTCTTCTGGGTCAGGTGACTCTTTTCAGAGCACCAGTCAGTCCAGGTTCATCACTGAGTCTTTCGGCGCCTTCACGGGATTGTTGGAGAATGATTCTGCAGCTGGCTAGAAGCTTTGAATCTGACTTATTCTTGGGGGATGGCTGTCAGAATGTAGCTACTTAGGGGTGAGGCTGGATCTGTCAGGCCCTGTCTGGGACAGCTCGGATCTTCCTGGAGCCAAACAAGTTCAAGTGGAAAGGAATGACTTTGGGGAATGAAGCAAGTCTAACAGCTGTTTGATTTCCTGGGTTCAGCTAGCTGTGAAGCGTCCAATTTACCTGGCAGTGTGTGTCGAATAAATAGGAAAAAATGGTCCAAAATTTCTCTCTCTTGAGTTAAAACTCCCAGAGAAAGAGTTAGCTTTCCAGGAGTCCTCTCCAAGTTATAATAAACCACCTGCCTTCGGTGGACAGAATCCACCGAAGTAGAATATTGGCTAGTCACGTTTAATTTAATTCCACACTCTAGCCTCCTCTTGGAACTCTTTCTACAGCTGAGGTGGTCACCTCGTTACTTGGTTGTTAAGATGTTATTATTGACTCTCTTGAGGTAAATTTGGATCTTTTTTTTTAAGAGAAGTGGCTATCATAAACTTATTTAAAGATGACTGGAAAGAAAGTTAACAAAGCCACACTTAGAATCTGTTGAATACAAGAAATAATTTGAGGAGCTTTGCAGTTGAGTACCTAGATTGAGAACTGGTTTTATATGGGACACACAGAGGTTTAATATTCAAACAAATGGAAGGATGTGAGGCTGACTGGAAGGAAAATCTGAGGGATCTGACATAATCTTTAGGCAGAATATCCTGATTGAGAGGCAGCTGGCCAGTTTCCAGCTCCTGGATTTTTCTTTGTTTTCCAGCTGTTAGTGTAGAATGTTACTGCTAACTTCTTGAATCTTCTTTATCTGTAAATGTGGGTAACCAGCGTGTGGTACTGCGACTTATAATCAGAAGTAGATACATTGGACTCTGCCCCTGGCTCCTGACACAACCCTCATGAACCCGTTGTAATTTCCTGGGTGTTAGGAGTGTCTTTTGCTCTAATGAGGTGACTCGGGGTGGGTTTCTGGTCACTAGACCAAGCAATGACTAGAGCTCGAATTTTCAGCCCTGCCCCTATTCTCTTGGGATGGGAGAAGAGCTGAATTTAAAGTTAATGATCGATCATGCCTATGTGACGAAGCCTCCAAAAAAATCCCCGAAGTTGCAGGGTTCAGAGAGTTTCTGGCTTGGTGAACGCATTGAGGTACTGGGGGAGAGGCACACCAGGAGAGGCCATGACAGTTCCGCACCCTGTCCCACACTCCTTGCCCTACACTTCTCTTCCATCTGGATTTTTATCGCTTTATCATCTTTTATAATACAGCAGAAAATGTAACTAAACTGTTTTTGTGAGTTCCGTGGGCCCCTCTTTGAAATGATTCAAACCTGAGAAGGGTGTCATGGGAACCTGTGATTTATAGCTGGTCAGAAGTAGAAGTGACAACCTGGGCTTTGAACTGTAGTCTGAAGTCCAAGGAGGGGGTCATCAGAACCTTCAAACTATAGCTGTTGGGTCAGAAGCACAGGTAACAATCTGGGCCTCTGAGGGGTGTCTGAAGGTGGTGGGGGGCAGGGAGCAGTTTTCTAGGACTGAGCCCTTACCTTTAGAATCTGATGCCATTGGGGCACCTGGGTGGCTCAGTGGGTTAAGCCTCTGCCTTCAGCTCAGGTCATGATCTCAGGGTCCTGGGATCAAGCCCCACGTCGGGCTCTCTGCTCAGCAGGGATCCTTCTTCCTCCCCTCACTCTGCCTGCCTCTCTGACTACTTGTGATCTCTGTCTGTCAAATAAACAAATAAAATCTTAAAAAAAAAAAGAATCTGATGCCATGTCTTGGTAGAGAGTGTCAGAAATAGGTTGAATCATAGGATGCCTAGCTTGTGTCGAAAACATAGCTTTTTGTGGGGAAAACCTCCCACTTAATTGATGACCAGACGCGTGTTTTGTGTAAGTAGTAAAGGAAACTCACAGGAAAGAAAGAAATATCAGGAAAGATCTGGTTTTTCCCAATGCAAGTGCAAAGCTGAGGTTTTGCTTTTCACTAGGGTCGGCAAATCGAAATCCCAAGGTTCAGAATTGTACTTGAGCATCATGTATGCAATGGTAGGTCACGAAGATGGTTCCTCCCACCCACCTTTCCTCTCAGCCAGTAAAAGATAATACAGTGGTTTCTCCTGCTGTTCCTTTTGGTAGAAATGTCTGTGGTTTTTCCTCAATCTGGGCCAAAATACATTCCTTTGAGGCGACTTTGAGATATCACAAGGTTGGCCCTCATGTCGATTGAGATTTGTTCTTGTACTTAATGGTGCAGTGGATAAGGTACTTCCCAGTGATGTTTTCATAGGCACAGAACTGTGACGATTTTTCTGTTAATTCACCTTCTCTCTTTTTTAAGCTCCCACTCTTTGCTGTGGCAGAAAACTTCAGCGCAGCCAGTTCTGAACAAGTGTTGAAGTTGTGAATGCACTTGAGAATTTTCTCTCTTTTCCTCTTTCTTTTCAAGATGGCAGCCAAGTTCCAGGGTTCATGGAGCACAATGGCTCTGGGTGGTAGTTGGGCAGTAGTTGGCAGTTGAGAATGGTCTTGGGGTAAGTGGCACCAGGGGGCTCAACTGTGGGGGCGTGACCTCCACTGGTCACTACTCAGGCGGACTGTGCTATTTGTCCTCAGCTGTCCTCCTCACTGGCTTCAGGCAGCTTGCCTGTGTTGTCACTGGCGCTCTGGGTGTCACCATTGCCACACGGGAAGGTCCTTGCCTTTTCCCCAGAGTGTGCAGTGGTAGCAGAGAGCAGCCACAAGGTGGCAGAGCTGATTCAGGCCTATGGCATTTTGTGCAGCCGTGGCTCAGGGAGCTCTGGAAGGCCCTATAGACCAGACACCTTCTCTTCTCAGCTCTTAAAAGCTTGTCTTTTGGTTTAATTATATTCTATTCACCTCATGGGTTCTATTATGATAATAATCATAATCTTGCAGGGTAGTAGTAGTAGCCTCATATTGTCGCAGCCTCAATTTATGATGGGATAGGGGTCACGGGGAAGAACAGGATGGGGTGAGATGGTCTGGTAGAGTTAGTTGCTAAGCGTATCCGTTAATGCTGAGAAAGTTCGTTCTACCATAGCTGGTTGCTCAGTGGACTCAGATCTCAGCTGCTGTGGGGAAGGATCCTATTACCAGAAACAGAGAAGAACAGGAAGGAATAAATGTGTGAATATATAGGTGATGTCCTGCAGAGGAAGGTCTTGATTTGGAAGTTGGGATAGGCTTTTGAAGGAAAGAGTCAGGTTTATAGGGAAGGGGATGAAAAACAGAGTAAGCAGAAGAAGCCAAGTCAAGACTGAGAGTATGTGTTATTTGAGGTGTCACACACATATACATGTGTACATACATACCTTTTTTGATAGTAAAAATGGGATTTTTGCCCATTATGTTCTCCATCTGGTTACTGCTGGTATGCAGGGAAACTATTAATATTTTATGTTATATAAATGTAGCTTATTCAACTCTCTTTTTAGTTTTAATACATTTTTTTAAGTTTTCTAGTTCTGTAAAAATTATAATATTGTGTCCTTTCCCTAGTTTACTTAAAATATTGTAGTTTTTATTTGAGAATAGTAAGGGCTAACAATTAGCATTGATCTTTCGGTATTTATGTGGGTATTCATGTAGTTTTCTGTGGGAAGAGAGTCTTCATATTAAAAAAACCTTGAATTCCTGGAATAAAATTTGTTTTGGAGGACTCTTCTTTTAAAATGTCTGTTTTATTTATTTATTTATTTATAAAAATTTTATTTATGTATTTGAAAGGAAAGAGAGTGAGCGAGCATGAGTGTGGGGAAGGGACAGAAGGAGAGGGACAAGCAGACTCCCCGCTGAGCAGGGAGCCTGACACACGAGGCTCAATCCCAGGACCCTGGGATCATGACCTGAGCCGAAGGCAAATGTTTAACTGACTGAGCTACCCAGGCACTCCTAAAATGTTTTTTTTTTTTTTTTCATTTTAATTTATTCTATTTCTTCTCGGTGTTCCAAGATTCATTGTTTACATATAACACCTAGTGCTCCGTTCAATATGTGCCCTCCTTAATACCCAACTCGAGGCTCACCCAACCCCCCCCACCCCCCTCCCCTCTGAAACCCTCGGTTTGTTTCTCAGATGGGGGAAATCAGAGGTGGAGACAAACCATGAGAGACTGTGGACCCTGAGAAAACGTGTGTTTTAAATAAGAGTGCATTTTATATTTGCTTTGCTAATGACTTAATGATTTTTATTGAATACGTTCATATTGGCTTGTTAGGTTGTGTGCATGTGCGTGCTACTTCGGCAAAGCTTTTGAATCAGAGATGTGTTAGATTCATAAAGTGACTTGAGAAACTTTGCCTTCTTTACTCTGATCAGATTCACAGTCATCCCATGGCATCTGCAGTTCTTCTTTCTGTCGTTTTGTTTCCTGTGCTTTCAGTTACCTCTGATCTGGAAGCTGGTGATCCTCCTTCTGGTCTTTTCTCAGAAGGTCAGTAGTGGCCTAACGCTATATCGTGCTACATGATTCACTTCACTCCATCTCCTCATGTAAGCGTTTTGTCATCTCCCATCATTACAAGAAGAGTGAGCACAGCACAGTAAGGTATTTGGAAAGAGAGAGAGCACATTCACGTACCTTTTATGACAGTACATTGTTATAATTGTTCTTTTATTGTTGTTAATTTCTTCTTGTGTCTAAATTATAGAGGAAACTATCATACGCATGTATGTATAGAAACAACATACATAGTTGACCTTTGAACAGTGAGGGCCTGGGCGCCAACCTCCGCACAGTGGAAAATTCACATATAACTTTTGAATCCCCCAAAACTTAACTACTAATAGCCTATTGTGGACTAGAAGCCTTACCTTTAATGTGAATGGTTGACTAACACATATTTTGTATGTTATATGTATTATATATTGTATTCTTGGAGTAAAGTAAGCTAGAGGAAAGAGTGTGTGCTTAAGAAAATCAAAAGGAAGAGAAAATACGTTTGCAGTACTGTGCTGTATTTATTGAAAAAAATCCACGTATAAGTGGACCCGTGCCATTCAAACCTGTGTTGTTCAGCAGTCATCTGTGTCGGACCCAGTACTGTGCTGAGTTTCAGGTACCCATTGAGCGTCTCCATGACCAAATGTATCTCCTACAGGGAAGGTGGAGGGGGAAACCATTGTAGCTGATAAAATAAAAAAAAATTATCTGTTCTGTGCAATACTGAATGAATGTAAGTATGGACTTGATATAAATTTTTCTGTTTTATAAGATATATCTCTTTGGAGCGCCTGGGTGGCTCAGTGGGTTAAAGCCTCTGCCTTCGGCTCAGGTCATGATCCCAGGGTCCTGGGATCAAGCGCCACATTAGGCTCTCTGCTTAGCAGGGAGCCTGCTTCTCCCTCTCTCTCTGCCTGCCTCTCTGCCTGCTTGTGATCTCTGTCTGTCAAATAAATAAATAAGATCTTTAAAAGAAAAGATATATCTCCTTTATTCTTTTTAAAGAACATGATTTTTGTTGTACTCATCATCTCTGTACTCAGTTACTATTATCAACTTTTTTCTTCTGTTGGGCATTTTGTTTTTCTATTTCTTGTTTCTCGAATGTACTGTTTGGCCCTTTGTTTTTCATCTTTTGTGTGCTAATATGTGTATCTTCCTCTGAAGTTGACTTTGGTTGCCTTCCATAGTGTAGCGTGTGCTTGATCTAATTCGCTAAAGAGACCGTAATTTGGGTTTTGATCTTTTCGCTGGCTGAAGAGTTTTTTTTGGAAGAAGGTTTTCCAGTTCTGAACAGATGGACCTCTTTATCCTTTGTTTTGAAAATTTTTTGTCTTACTGATTGCTGTAAGAGAGTGTGGCCTATATAGTTTCTATTTTTGTAAGACTTTGGTGAGTTCTTGGTGATATAGTAAAATTTTATTAATATTCCATGTTAATTTGGCAATTAAGTGTCTATTTTGGAGATTCATTGTTTTGTATATATGTTCACTGGATCATTCATCTATTCAAAAATAGTGAGTAAGTAATGCTAATCATCTGCACTAAGGGAGTCCCAAAGAGTCTCGATTTTATACTCTGATGATAATCCAGCGCCTATAATATTTCCCCATAGGCCATGCCCTGTGAATTCATAAATTCCAGATTTGTTTACCATAAGCAACCAAGACAGGGCAGGTGTACCTTGTGAAAAGCATTCCAAACTGTCAGCAAGTAGCATCAGTGTATAAGGAGATTTGGACAGATTCTTCCTTTTCTCCCCAGGAAAGAGAGAATGGAATACAGATAAGCTATTACTGTCTTGCTCCCTAATTGTTAAAAAACAACTTCAAATAAAGAAGGGGAAATGTTGAAAATCTGGAAATAAAATTCCAGATGCTTCCAAAACAAATTGAAAGCCGAAATAAAGGTAATAAAGGGAAAGAAAGACTAGAATACTAATTAATTAATTCTCAACAGTGATAGAAAAATAGAGGTTAAAATAACTGGTACTTCTGGGGCACCTGGGGGGCTTGGTCAGTTAAGCGTTTTGGTTTTGGTTTTGGTTTTAAGCTCTAGGTTTTGGTTCATGTCATGATCTCAAGGTTGTGAGAACGAGCTCTATGTGGGGCTTGGGATTCTCTTCTCTGCCCTTTCCCCCATGCTTGCTTGTGTGCTCACTCTCTCTTTTTCTCAAATAAATGAAATCTTAAAAAAAAATTATCTGGTACTTCTCATCTCTCTTTCTCACCTTATCCCCACACTCTTGCCACCAAGGCCTGCTTATTTCTTATTTCTCACATGTGACACATTTCTTTTTTTCCTTCCCCTTTGCATTGCTTCATTCCTCTCTGCAACATCCTTCTCTCAGATCTTCAGTTAGCTAATTCCTACTTGTAACTGACAGTGCAGTATAATGATGGCGACCATACACTTTGAAGCCAGGCTTCATGGGATCAGGGCGCACCTACACTGCTGAATAGCAGGGTTATGTAGCCTCTCTGTGCCTCAGTTTTGCCATCTGTAAAACGGAGATAATGAACTTATCTCCTAGAGTTGTAAGGATTAAAAAGTCACTCCACGGTATGTGACACATAATAATGACTAGTCATCATTGTCATTCATAACTTCATTATTTGTTCACTGTTTGTCTTAGTCACTGTGTAATTTGAATATTCAAAAAATATATCTCTATGAATTACTCTTTGCTTCTTTTTTTTTTTCCGTGTGGACATTAACTCACTTTTGGCAGTGCCCACCAGATTGATTAGGTAGATGTCGATGTCAGTAGTACTCATATAATTTCATTATTTGGAGAGTGAAAAACATTCTAAAACCAGCTGTTATTTTCACTAGGTGCTGTATCAGCTGTCCCTGGTTGTACCTGAACGTGTGTTCCACTATTTTCCTTGTGGTTGGCTGTCAACACTAATACACTCTTACTTAAGCTTGATTTTTATTCTCAGGGGTGATGTTCCTTAACAAAAGACATATTGTGTAGGTTATGGTAAGCTTCATTACTCTTGACCCCGGCTGCCCTTTATAATTTGGATCAACATTTGTTGACCAACAGGATCCAATCGACTCATTTGGATTCAGTCAATATGATCGACCTGCTGTTAATCTCGATGGAAGTCAATAAATTTATAGTCCGACATTAATGACTTATTAGATTGAAAGCTTTATGAAGCAATTCAAGGAAGTATCTCGTTAGCTACATTAGTTCTGTCATTCATTTGACTTGGAGGTTCTGGCCTTGGGTGAGTAGAAGGTTGAAGCAGTTGAAGCCGACTTTTAGAATCAGATTGATTTCAAAGATGCTCCGACAGAGCTGTTGACCTCAAGCTTTGCAAGCCATGGAATACATCAGGCTTCACGGGTCACCTTTTTAAAATGGTGAGACTTTGGACACATTCATTGTAGGGGACCTGACAGACTAAAGGCATTTGTGCACAATTTTGTTACTGTGCCTTCATCAGTATACCTAACTCTGTTTCTCCTGAATTGCATCCTTTATGCATTGTTCATGATTGCGAATATACACCGTTCTCAGCAAGGCATCGTGAGTTGGATATTTTCCTGCATTCGGTATTAATAAAGAGTTGGTCTTTATTAGGTTTCCCTACCTTTGCCTCCCAGAGCACTGCTTTGTGTATAATATTTGTCGAGACACCAGAAGAATAACATCAAAAGAGAGTTTAGTCGCTTCTCTGTAGTTCTTTTTCATCATGTTCTATGATCGGAAATAACATGGGCTAATCTTACTACTTTTGGGGTGTGGGCTTGGGGGAAGGCTGTGACAGTTAATAAACGGTGTTTCTTTCTACGTGTTTTTGAATTTGGGTAAGAAAGCAAATGATACCAGAATCAAATCAGAACTGTAAATAAAGCCACCATGGGAGCCTTGCAGTATTTTCACAAACTTCTGCCTTCTGCTGGACCAGTAGTTCTCAGCCAGGGGTGATTTTCCTTCCTCAGCAGACATTTGATAACGGCTAGAGATGGTTTTAGTTCGCACAGTTGGTGGGGGAGGGTGATGCTCCCGGAACCTGGTGGGTAGAGGCCAGAGCCCCCACGACGGAGTCCCTCAACTCCAAATGTCACTAGTGCCGAGCTGAGAAAGCCTGATTTAGAGGAAGCGTCATACTTTTGGTTGGAGCTCTGGTCATTCAGAAGGAACACCCCAGATTCATTTTCCCAGCTAAGTTGCGTTATGCAACCCTGTTTTAAAATTCCAATCTGTCTGTGTCCGATGCACTGCAGTAAGCCTGCTTCTTGGTATGAGGGAAATTGTTTTCTACTAACTGATGACCTCAGCTTAGCAGTTCCTTGTGCAGCACATCAAAGCTCACAGTCAGGCTTGGTGCAGCAAGTGCACTTTTGAGTGGCTTTATGACATATAAAGACCCTCTTTGGCATTCATACTGTGCTGTTCTATTGTTTACAAGCCAGCAGTAAATTATTAATGGATATTGCTGGAGATAGGACTCACTTGTTCTCTCTTTTTTAACCCCAAAGCTATTTTTTATCCAGTGGCAGGATTTTATGTGAAAGCTATTTGGCCAGAACTGGGGGTGGGGGATTGGGGGGGTGGGGGAGATGGTATGTCTTCTTTGCATTTATGTGACAGGTTTTATGGTACCAATCCCATCTACTTTTTATTAGACTTGTTCTGGAAATTATTGACTACATCATGAGCTCAACAGATCGTAATTTTTTTTTCCCTTTGAATTCCCAATTTAACATGATTTCGGGAGGACTCTTCCTGAGTCATTATGAGAAAAACTCCTAGAAAAATCTCATTTTGGATTTAATGCAAAGCAGAAGATCTTTAGGTTGCTTTGGAACCCTGATCTATAAATGGATTTATAAATGGATAGGATCCTAAGTATATTAGAGTCTGGGGTTTTTTGGTAATAAGGTGATCACCAAAGGCATCATGTAGAATATGTGGTTATTTTTGCCAGTCTCGGTGTTCTTCCGTTCTTTTTATTAATATGGAAAATATGATTTCCATTTGAATTTACACTGACCTATTCTCAACTATTGCCTCTGATTTGAGGACTTTTTTTTTTTTTTTTTTTTTGATCTTCATTACCCTTTTCCCCAACTGCTAACATTTTGTTCTTAAATTTGCCAGGAAGTTATGAGATTGACTATTTTATTAAAAAAAACCCAGTGGTACTAAAATTATATGTACAAGGCAGTGCTAATCAGAAGGCATAACTTAAACCAGAATCCCACAGCTCTCTCTAGTAGATCTTTGCTTTTATTGGGGCTGATAAAAATTACCAGTTGTGCATTAAAGAATGACTTCTTCATGAATTAACATGAGACAAACTACCAGACGTCAATAAGAATGGCCTTCCTAGTGGATTTCATTGTGGACTGAAAGTTTGTGCCAGTAGTTTAGGCTCTAAGGAGGCTCTGAAACCTGGTAAGAAGTAGAGGACAGAGACAGTGTATACTTGGAATCAAGTCATTAGTCCTTGGGTATGATAAAGCCAATGGCAGTATGGAAAAAAAAAACTCAAAAGATAAGCATGGTGATATTATCTTTAATTGATTTCTTTGCTTTATAGATGCATCCTATTAGAGCCTTGGGATTTCCTAGTTTTAGAGGTTGGGTTAATTAAAAACACAATATGAATCTTGGGATTTCGGCTGTAGAGGTTTATGGGGTCATCTGGCCTATTGGATTCTTTAAGAATCTTGGTTCTTGTATGCAAATAGATTTTATAGCTTGAACTCTTTCCTTGATGAGAAAGTAAAATTTGTAGGTAAGGACTTAAAAAAAAAAATCAGTCTCATGAAAATTGCATTTCTAAACTTGCATAAATCCACCAGTATATAGGGTTGGTGTCTGGTATGGTTCTAGGGCTGTAGATTAGGGCTTTTGGTAAAAAACAAAAACAAACAAACAAAAAAAACCCAACCCAGCAACATAATAATAATAATAAAAACTCAAGTTTAATATTTTTAATATGTCGGAAAACATTGAGATGACCATATATCCTGGTTTGACTATTGATTATTTTTTGGTATCCAGAACATCCCTGTTTAGATGAGAAAGTGTATGGTTACTCAAAAAACAGATGAGTTCTACTGTGTTTGAGACTTCTTAACTAGTTGATTTCCTCCTCTTTTCTTAAGGTGATTAAGTTCATCAAAACATTCCTTTTATCTTTCCCTTACAAAGGTAAACCAGCTTTGATATTTTACATGGCTTTAAAGACCATTTATTATAATCCTGGTGAATTTAAATGATTTTACTTATTTCAATGGGTCCTATTAAACAAAAGGTTCTAGTTTAGTTTTTGATACGTTATATCTTCTGCCTTTGCAAGGATTTATACAGTGTTCCTATGCTATAACAGTACGAATTAACAAATAGTTGCTCAAATAATTTCGAGAAAATGATTTTTTAAAGAGCTTATATAGGAAAATTGCATTTAAGATTCCTGACACTGTTACTGAATCCACAGTTGTATTTGAATCATTGGCTCTTAATTTATTTTGAATGTTGAAGGGGAGAGAATTTGCCACCCCAAAGTATGTTCCTTTGGCATTAGACTTAGTTGAAATTGATTATTTTTTAACAGCAAACACAGGGAAGGCTCTGAAACTGAAGCCCTTTTCAAAGAGACATTTATATTTATATTTGTAAGGGAAATCTCCATTTATAACTGTGTGTCTCTCTCTGTACCAGAAAGAGAAAGATGATTAAATTTCTAGAAACTCTTGTCATTGGAGAAGGCAAGGACTTAAAGCTATATAATAACCATACCCTTGCTTACTGTGCTTTGTCCTGATGGCCTCGTATAACTAATTACCCTCCCCTGCCCTAAACATCTTCTTTTGTACTGTGGAGATGGTGTTAGGTTGATGGTGTGGGCCATTTTGAGGAGTTACTTAGTTTTCTTGGGTCTCTCCCATGTGCACAGGAGATATACATGTTATTAAACTTCTGTTTGTTTTTCTCCCCTTAATCTACCTTTTATTACGGGGGTCTCAGTCAAGGACACAGAAGGGTAGAGGGAAAATTATTTTTCTTCCCCAAAATCTCATTTCATTACTACCTTTGAGAATCTGGTAGAAGCTAAGATTATCCTTGCATACAAAAAAATTAAATACCCATAGCATTAAAAAAGAAAATTGTTGGACTCAAGAACCCCATGTTGCCCTTCAAAGCATTTTAGTTTCAGAAACCCACCCCTAGACATGAGAAGCTGGGGAGTATGAGCTATTTTTTTCCTTCCTTTTTGTTTTTTCTACTCTTCCCTGAATCTCCAGTGATTTTTTTTTCATTTTCCCATGAAGATGTAAATTGTCGGGAAATGTTTCCCACTCTGTAAACTTTGCAGTAGATCATTGAGAAATGCTAGACCCAACGCTTACATGCTCTTTGTTCTGGGGTGATTTACATAAGCTTCTTAGAGCCTCACTATCCTCATGTGTAAGACACAGATGACACTGTGTACTTCATGGAGTGGTGGAAGTCCCTTTAGCTCTATGGAGACATTACCTCTGAGTCCTTTCAACTATCTGCCCACAGATGGTGAAGTTTCCCAACAAACCATCCTTGGTGCTGATGAGATCAAGTTACTCTATTATTTGATCTTATATAGAAATACATGAATTACCTAAGAGTTGCTCATTTATGTTGGCTCAATCTTCCTGGTAGGCAGGACTGGTGTGCTTTAAGAAATGCCATACTATCTCATCCTAATTGAAACCAGTGTATTTTTCCCCAGTGGTCATGTCTGATTGTCCAAAGTTCCAAATAATTGTCCATAGTTTCAAATAATTCTCACTTTCTTCTTTGGGTTAGAAATTAACTTGACTTTGTAAGCCTGTTGCCAAACAGGGGCCTAGGGAATAGACTAAAGATTTTAATGATGATGAGAGGGTCAGATGGAGTCCAGAGCATGTTTTGTACCTTGGGATGAAGAACACAGTGAGCATAGGAAAAACACTGGCAGAAGATGGCCAGATGCCGTAGAGTTGATAGGCAGAAAATTGTTGGATTATCTGCAGAAAGAGATCAAAGACAAAGCTTGTGCATATCATAATGGTACTTGCTGGCCTGTTAGCCTCCTCCTCCACTTTTAAAGTTTATGAGCCTAAAATTACATATATTAGTTGCATAAGAATGCTGCATATACCAGAGAAATAAATTGCATTGCTAATTTGATGTCATTTTACCTGAGGCATCCTAATATGATACTAATTTCTGAGTTGGACACAAAAGTCTGTGCAGTACAGTGGGAACAATGTGGACAGTGGATCAAAGAGATCATTTTCCACCTCTGAGCCTTAGTGTTCTCATTTCTCAAATGCAAATCATTTTACTACTTTGAAGTGATTTTTGCATTAGATGACACATTTTGGAAAAGTGGCTCGTTTAGGGCCAGGCACATAATGGGCGCCAAATAATTACCTTAAATATGAGATACATTACCTTTAAGAAAGTAAAGTTTCGAAGTCGACTAGGAAGTTTGGTTTCCCATAAATTATTTCCATTTCTTTGTTACTTGTTTATTTTACAGTGTTTTTCGACTTGGGCACATACCAGTCACACTTTGGGCTCTTAAAAAACATAGATACCCACGACCATTCTTCATCTGTACTTCTTTTTTTTTTTTTTTTAAATATTTTATTTATTTATTTGAGAGAGAGACAGTGAGAGAGAACATGAGCTATGAGAAGGTCAGAGAGAGAAGCAGACCCCCCGTGGAGCTGGGAGACCGATGCGGGACTCGATCCCGGGACTCCGGGATCATGACCTGAGCCGAAGGCAGTCGTCCAACCAACTGAGCCACCCAGGCGTCCCCATCTGTACTTCTTATAAAAGTTTCCCTGATGGTTCTAATTATGTTTTGTGATTTAAACCAGGTTTCTTGCATATTTTATTTTTACTCCCTTTCTTTAGTTTTCTCTCTCTCTTTTTAAGGATTTTATTTATTTATTTGATAAAGCAGGAACAGGGAGAAGGAGATGAAGGAAAGGGAGGGGGCAGACTCCCCACGGAAGACGTGGGGTCTGAGGACCTCGAGATCATGACCTGAGCCAAAGGCGGACACTTCACCGACTGAGCCACCCAGGTGCCCCCCTGTCTTTGGTTTTCTAATCTCCAAATAGACAGATGGAAATGAGAGTGAAATTAACTATTCACAGGTAACATCGCCACAACCACTATTGATGACTGTGGTATAATAGTGTTCATATGTCTTATTTCATGTGTTAGCACTCTTCCAAGCCTCACTATGCACAGGTGATGGTGAACTCACTTCATCGTCCTTTTCTGCTTCTACTGAGGATGTTGAGGAATGAGAAGCGTTCATATTCAAATGTGATTGGCTTTCTATAGAAAACTATTGTTATTTTGAATTGAATAGAAATATTTCATACATGCTTATTCATGTAAATTCACTCTCTATCTGACTGATAAATACATCAAGAGGACGATCTTTTTTTTCCCCCCCAAGATTTGTATTTATTTATTGACAAAGAGAGCACAGGACGAGGGAACACAAGCAGGGGGAGTGGGAGAGGGAGAAGCAGGCTTCCCACCGAGCAGGGAGCCCAGTGCAGGGCTGGATGTGGGGCTCGATCCCAGGACCCTGGGATCCTGATCGGAGCGGAAGGCAGACACTTAACGACTGAGCCACCCAGGCACCCCAAGAGGACATTCTTGATAGGACATTCAAAGAGAGACCTTTTTGGTCCTTAAAAGGCTGTGCTTATGCTAAGGGTATTTGAAGATCAAATACCTGTTCTCAAAATACTGCTTCTTCTGTTATTTTTAAGGTGACTAAAATATTTTAAAGAGGTACACCCAGTGAAGAAAAACACCATTGGTCTGGGGAATGTAACAACTAGAAAAGTATTGACCTGTTTTATATATGGAATAACTCTGCCTTTGTGGAGGCACTTGAAAATAAAATTAAGCATAGGTCAAAAGAATTTATGTGAAACATTTGGATACTTTAAATGTTCTTATTATTTTCTTTTGCCTTACTTGGGCAAGATTATACTTAATTTACAGTGTTTTATTTTTGTCTCTTGATTATTGTTTGTGTGGTAGATATATAAGTAAAGCATTTTTATTATAATCATTTTAAAAGCATGTTATTTTTAAACCTTTATATTATATAATTATTCAAACCTATACCGAAGTAGAGGGCACAATGGGCCAAAATTCCATGCAACTGGCTTCATGAATTTTCAGTATTTTGTTATTTTTCCGCATTTATTTCTCCCCTTTTAGGAGCATTTTTAAATTTTAGATACTGTGGCATTTCACCCTTGCATACTTCAATGTATGTCTTTTACACTTACTGCTTGGTCTGTTACATAGCGCCCCTGTACTGAGTGCATGATTCTGTGATTTGATCTGGGTTCAGCTCTATGTCTTAGATCTGCTCTGTGTTGTGTCATTTGGGCTTACTGCTGAGTTTTCTCCTGGCTGTCAACTAAATTTGGTCTGGCATTTGGTTTGTGGCTGCAGGTTGGAGCACCTTGATTTTGTCCACATGGCCTCTCACCTTCCTGTAAGCTAAACCTGGCTTTTTCATTGCAAAGTGGTTTCAGGATTCCAAGAGAGAAAACAGGTCTCGTGAGCTCTGGCCTTGGAAGTCACACACCACCACTTCCTGCTGCGTTCTGCTGGTCACAGGAAGTCGAAGGGCCAGCCCTGATTTGAGGGGAGGGAAATAGGTTCTTCCTCTAGATGGGAGGAAGGGCAAAGGCACGTGACACAGAGGCAGGTGGGCAATGAAAGGAATTGTTCTTGGTGTTTTTTAAACAAGACTCTATTTTTAGAGCAGTTTTGGGTTCACAGAAGTATTGAGCCAAAAGGTACAGCAGGTTCCCATACACTTTCTGCCCCAGCGCGTGTATAGCCTGTCCTATTAATCAGCACCCACACCAGAGTGGTACATTTGTTACAACTGATGAACCTAGGGGCACCTGGGAAGCTTAGAGTCTGCCTTTGGCTCAGGTTATGATCCTGGGGCTTAGGGATCACATCAGGCTTCCTCCCCCAAAAGTGGGGAGTCTGCTTCTACTTCTCCCTCTCTCCCTCCCCCTGCTTGTGTTCACTCACTCTCTGTCAAACAGATAAAATCTTTTTAAAAGAATTTTTTAAAATTGCTGAGCCTACCTACATTAACCCTCATTATCACCCAGAGTGCAGAGTTTACATTAGGGTTTACCCTTGATGTCTTACATTCTGTGGATTTGGATCAATGTGTGACATGTTTCCACCCTTATAGTATCAAACAGAGAAGTTTCACTGCCCTAACAATCCTTTGTGCTCTGCTTATTGAGTCCCACTCCCCACCCCCAAACCTTGGTAATCACTGGTATTTGTACTGTCTCCACAGTTTTGTCTTTTCCAAAATGTCATATACTTGGAATCCTACAGTTATGTAGCCTCCTTAGATTGGCTTTTTTCACCTAGTACTGTACATGTCAGATTCTTCCATATCTTTTTATGGTTCAATAGCTCATCTGTTTTCAGCACCAAATAATATTCTGTTGTCTAGATATACCACAGTTTATCCATTCACCTCCTGAAGTGTGTCCTGGTTGCCTCCAAATTTTGGCTTTACAAATGAAGCTACTACAAGCATCAGCGGGCAGGTTTTTGTGTGTATATAAGTTTTCCACTCCTTTGGATAAATACCAAGTAGTGCAATTGCTGGATGGTATAATAAGGCTGTGTTTAGTTTTGAAAACAATGCCAACCTGTCTTCACACATAGCTCTCCCATTTTGCTTTTATAAGTGAAAAATCTATCATAGGATATCTGATATTTTTGTTTTTATTATTACCACACCACTAATTTGTTAAATTTGTTAACAAATTTAACAGTATTTTTAAAAAATTAATTTGTTTTTTTTAAGATTTTATTTATTTGACAGAGAGAGATCACAAGTGGGCAGAGAGGCAGGCAGAGAGAGAGAGAGAGGAGGAAGCAGGCTCCCTGTGGAGCAGAAAGCCTGATGTGGGACTCGATCCCAGGACCCTGCGATCATGACCCGAGCTGAAGGTAGAGGCTTAACCCACTGAGCCATCCAGGTGGCTCAAAATTAATTAATTTGTTTTTAATGTTATATTTTAGTTTACATTCAGTAATTTTGTGTGTGTTTGCATGTGTACACTTCTCTGACTTTTGACAAATATATGGAGCTAACAGTTACCGGATTTAGGGTATAGATGAGTTTCCTCACTACCAAAAACTCCTATGTGCTGTCCACTTGAAATCAAACCCCACTTGTACTCCTAACCACTAGAAACTACTGATTTGTTATCAATCTCAATAGTTAGGCTTTTTTTTTGGAATATCATATAAGTAATAATTGACTGAAGGTAATCCTTGTGAGTCTGTTTTGTTTCACTTAGCATAATACATTTGAGGTTGATTGGTATTATTGGGTCAGTAACATGTTCCTTTTATAGTAGTCCATTTTTAGGATGTACCCCTGCTGGTTTTTCCATTCTTTAGTTGAATGACATGTAGATTTTTCTAGTTTGGGGGAATTGTCAAACAGAGAATGCTGTGATAAATATTTACATATAGATTTTTGCATGAACCTAAGTTTTAGTTTCTTTAGGGTAAATACCTAGAAGTTGGATCATATGGTAGGAGCATGTTTAAATTTAAAAAATAGCCAAACTGTTGAGGCATGTGGATGGCTCAGTTGGTTAAGCATCCAACTTTTGATTTCAGCTCAGGTTGTGATCTCAGGGTCGTGAACTTGAGCCCCTCATTGGGCTCTGTGATCTGTGTGAGGTCTGCTTGGGATTCTCTCTCTCCCTCTCCCTGCTCACTGCTCAACCTTGCTTGCACATGTGCGCTCTCTCTCTCTGTCAAATAAATAAATCTAAAAAATATGGCCAAACTGCTTTCCGTTCTCACCAGCACTTTGTCAAGCTTTATGTATGTTTGTTTTAGCCATTCTAATAGGTATAGGGGTATGTTATTGTTATTTTAATTTGTATTTTCCTGATGACACATTGTCTTGAGTATCTCTGCATGTGCTTATTTGCATCCCATGTCTGTTCTGCAGTGAAAATATATGGAAGATATGTAACAGGCAAAACTTTTGCCCGTTCTTAAAATTAGGTTGTTTTTTAGTGAGTTTTGAGACTTCTTTTTATCTTCTACATACAGGCATTTTGTTCAGTAACTGCTAGGCAAATAGTTTCTCCCAGTCTATAGATTGTTCTTTTATTCTTTTGTGATGTGAAGAGCAAAAGTTTTTAATTTTGATAAATTCAGATTTGTCTTCTTTACCTTTTATGGATCAGAACTCTTTGTTTAACCCAAGATCATGAAGGTTTTCTCCTAAAAGTTTATATTATTTAAAATTTTGCATTTATACCTGTGATCCATTTCGAGTTAATTTTGTGCAAGTTTTGAGATACAGGTTGAAGTTTTTCCTCTCCCCTCTTGGTTTAATATGGGGCAGGGCAGGGAAGAATATAGATGTGCAATTGTTCAACAACATTTCTTTAGAGGACTCCTTTCTTCCTTGAGTTCATTTTTTAAAACTTAACAGTTGGCTATATTTGTGTTGGTCTGTTTCTGTGCTCTGTGATTTGTTTAGTTGATCTTTGTGTCTTCCCTCTCACCCATACCCCTCACCAAGGACTGGAAGGTCCTTACATTATAAGGAGGGCCACGTCTCGCCACATCTAGCTCTCTTGCTTGTGGTAACTTTATAGTAAGTCAGTCTTTTTGTAGATTTATTTATTTATTTTAGAGAGAGAGAGCAAGGAAGGGGGGGAAGAGGGAGAGAAGGGATCTCAAGCAGATTCCCCACTGAGCACAGAACCTGATGTGGGGCTTGATTCCATGACCCTAAGATCATGACCTGAGCTGAAATCAAGAGTTGGGTGCTTAACCAACTGAGCCACCCAGTTGCCCTTATAATAAGTCTTAAAATCAGGTTGTGTGCATCTTCCAACTTTGTTCTAATAGTAGTTTCTTAATATTATTTCATAACAGTCTCCAATTTCAGTTTTGCCCAACAGCTTCAAAATTATTTTTGTTCAGTTGTTTTGCTTGAATCAAGACCTGAATCTCCTTTGGCACACTGAATTTGGTTGTATATCTCTGAAGTTTTTCCTATAACATTTCCCTCACCTTCTGTCCCCCTTCGTGCCTTAAGGAACCAGGTCATTTGTCCAGTAGAGTGTCCCACATACCCCCTTTGGCTGACTTTTTTCTTCACGGTGTCATTCAGATTGCTGTTGTATTCCTCATACATCTTGTAAACAGGAGATTAGATCTCGATCAACTTTGGTTTTAGATTTTGATTAGGTGATTTCACAGGCTCCTTTCTAAGCTTTACATCAAGAGTTACACAACAGTGATGTTTTGGTTTTAGAGTTCATTTTGCATATATTAGACAGAAAGTTTGTTTATAGAAGGACTTTACTTGATCCACTTCACATCGGAGAGGCAGGACAAATGTTTCTTTCCTTAATTTATCAATTTTCGTAGTAATGAGTTGGTGCCCTGGCAACTTCTGATTGAGACCAATTATTTTTACTATCCTTGTGAACTTATGGATTTGTAGTCACTTAGCATATTTAAAACCATTTAAGTCATTATTTTTGATGCTCAAATTATCTCATTTTAGTCCACTGAAAGCTCTTTCACCTTGACATTAACCCATTACTTCTTTTTTTTTTAAAGATTTTATTTATTTGAGAGAGAGTGAGAAGGAGAGAGAGAGAGAGCATGAGAAAGGGGAAGGTCAGAGGGAGAAGCAGACTCCCTGCCAAGCAGGGATCCCAATGTGGGATTTGATTCCAGGACTCCAGGATCGTGACCTGAGCCAAAGGCAGTCACTTAACCAACTGAGCCACCCAGGCGCCCCGAACCCATTACTTCTTAATAGCTTCCTTGTTTTCTGGATCAGTAATATCCTAAACTAATCTTGTTCATTTTCCTGTCCCATTTCTGGATTCAGCCATTTCTCCAAAGATCCTTGGAACCTTTCAGTGGCTAATAGACTCTAGAAAACACCTTTTGGCAACTGGTAAAACAGGTAAATTTTGAATGTTGGCAATGTGGTGGTTTTCAGAGTTTTTATTTTAAAGCATCATACAGATCTTCAAAGAAAGTTTATACTATCCTCATAATCCATTGTTAAGCCTCAATTAAAAGGACTGGCCTAGGGTAAGAATTTACCAACCTCAAGTCCAAAAGTGGCTGCCCTGCATTTCCATAACTATTAGTGCACCTAATTACCTGAAGGGTTGGAGCATTGTGTGGGGACAAATTCTGTGAAAGATTTCTCTGAGGCAATGATTGACTACAGTTAAATGCAAGTGTCGCTGCCAGGAGGACTGGAAGGTCCTTACATTATAAGGAGGACACGTCTAGCCATATATCAAGATTTGGTTTATATCAGGTCACCAACTTTGCTTTCAGCAGTGTCAAACTTACTTTCCTGTCATATTTGTTCAGCGGAAATTGGGAGAAAAAGGCATGCTCCAGCATTAACTCTGCTATGAGTATACAAATTTTTATTAAGCTAGACAACAGTGTGAATGCAAAGACTTTAAAGTGACAATTTTTGTATGGAACTAGCTAGACATTTTGATCTCATTACCTTGAATAAAGTTATGCTGCACTTTGCATAAATGTGTTTATTCTCCTATTTGCATTGGGAAATGACCTTTCCCTCAGTACTGATGTGAGCCGCAGGGCAGGAAACACTGACTGTGTAACTTAGCTCCTGTTCACCGTGTGCAGGCAGGTGCTGTATATAGTCTCAGTTTGTCTACTTTCTCATATTCTAGAAATGAGAAAGGTCGAAGATAGCCGCATTCAGTGATTTAAAATTCAAATGAGGAGCTGTCTCTTGCTCTGTGAACCCAGTCATTATCCATGATCGGGTATGTCCTTTGACTACTTGATTTTTTCCTTAGCTTTTTTATTACTTGTGCAGAATACTTAGAATAAACACACAGTGTATATGAGATACCAAGCCTCGGACTCTTTACCTCCATCTCTATTATATCTTGTCTGTGGATTCATCTACATCTGCAGCTATATTTAGCTAGCTGGCTAGACTACTAAGCTTTTGGTAAGCTTTTCTTTATGTTTCATTTTTTCCATTGTTGGGGAGCACTTATTGAGCACTTATTCTAAACCATCTACAGATATCCTAGCAAGTAACAGGTGATAGGCTTCTGAATGCTGACATGTGTGTACTTGATGTCACACCGAACCTGTAATGTAAGAGATATTTGCCCAAATAAAGATGTGCATAGTATACTCTGCATCTAGTCCTCCATCATGAACCTTCATTACTGGCTCATGCCCCCCGTAATTTACCCAGGTTCTTAGACTGATGATGATGCTAGCTCAGTAGTTTTGTAGGAAGAACTGAGCATATCCGTTTTATCGTACAGCGCGGTGTCAGAGGCCTTCATAAATATTTTGGCTCTGCATATCTTCCAACCAAAAGAAAATAAACTGCGGTTGTGGCCTTAAAAACAGCTCCATTGACTTAGCCCTCCTACCACATGACAATCCATTGTGTAGCACTGGGGCACACCATTCCCCTCGTCTCTGCATTTTATTTATGAATTTTACATGAAATCATTACCATTTCTGTATTCAATTTTTCTGCAGCGGCGGAAGCAGGGATCTAAACAGGCTGTTACATCTCAAAGACACATTCATTAGGCCTGAATTATGAGTTCAGCATATCCTGAAAATAGGAACTGCTCAGAACCTCCTCACAGCTGTGGTTTTGCTTCTCTCCTACAACTGCCATTGCCATGTACAAAATGACGACTCCATTCCACACCCACCAGATGTTTTTGCCCTCGTTTTATGGTGTTAGCTTTGAATACAGAAAGCTTGTGTTTTATTAAAATCTATTTAATCTATTTCTTAGGGAAGAAAACACCAGGTTGTTGATATTAATATAAAGTACTAGAAGAACCTGTCTCCTGGCTTCAGTCACTTCAAAAGATAGAAAGCTAGGAGTCTTTTATATTGGAAAAGATGTATTGAAGAGATCTAACATTTTAAAAAGATGGTGGCTTGAAAATAAAAAATTGTAAAAAAAAAACAAGTTGGTGGCTTATACTCATAAAATAGCACATACTTCAGTCATAAATGGAAGATAATAAATATCACTACTGATCTTCTCTAGAACCAATCAATTAATTTTTATTAATTTCTTTTAATGGTAATATGTTCATGGTAGAGCCCTCACACAGTTTTATGAGAATCTCATTATCCAAGTAGAGATACCTCTTGGAAGATACCAATTCTGTATTTATTTGGGCCACCATATTGTGTCTGTTTAATCACATCTCTTACATGGAAAAGACTTGTCCTGAAGGCAAAAAAGGAATAAAGGACTTTAAGATTCGGTAAAAATAGCTAAGTAAAGGTAGTAAGAAAATTAGAATTAATATCTAGCCTTCATGGCTTCTTGCTCACCCATGTTCATTCATGTTAATATAATTAATACATAGTGTTTATTATTTGTCAGAGACACAGGTAGTTGGTGATAATTCTAATGTGATGAAAGCTGGGATAGAAGAATGAAAATGAGTCTTTACCATGTGTCTTGTGTATTTCAAGTACTTTTTTATGTAGACTATTTTATTTAACCCTGAAAAAATGTCTATGAAGAAGGTATTTGTATTATTAGAAATGAAGATATTAGCTTGAAGATGATTAGTTGTCCTTTTTAGTGTTGTAGAGCAACAACATGACAAAGCACATTCTCTTCAGATCTGTCTGTTTTTATGAAATGATGCTGCTTCATTTGAGCAACATCATGAGGGATAAATGGAAGTTTGACAAGAAGTACACATAGACGGAATGACATTCCAGCTCAAGACTCATAGGAAAGGAGAAGCACTGTTCTTTCTGGTACTTGCCAGAAGTTCAGTACGGTTGAAGTGCAGGCTGAATGAAGGGGAATAGAGAGAGAAGAAGCCTGATGCCTGGGCCCGCAACTTAGAAAGTGTTTGAATGAAAATCAATTTTATTGATGAATAAGTCACATACAATAAAATGCATCAGTCTTCAAGGTACAGTCAATCTGTAAGGGTGATCTTCTTTACACAGTACTGATTCAAACGCTAATCTCTTCCCCTTCTGGAAACACCCTCATAGACACACGCAAAAAATAATGTTTTACCACCTTTCTGGGCATCTCTTAGCCCAGTCAATTTGACTCGTAGAATTAACTGTCACAATTAACATTTTCCTGCTGACTGGAAAATTTACACGACATTCCTGTAGTATAGGTCTGTTGGCAGTAATCTCTCTCTCTGTTTGTCTGCTTACGGTTATTTATTTCACTGTAATTTTTAAAAGATATTGTTCATAATACATAGAATTTAAGTGTGACTTTTTTCAGTATTTAAGAAATATTCAATTTTCTTCTGCCTTACATAATTTCAGAGGAGAAGTCTATGATCTTTTGTATCTTTGTTCCTCCGTACATAATATGTCTTCCTTCTCTAGCTGCTTTATGCCTTTCTCTTGATGACTATTTTTCATTAATTTATGAACTATCTTGGTGTGATTTTCTTTGTGTCTTTCATTGGGCTTGGGAAAGCTGCTTGGACCTGTAGGTTTATAATTTTTATCAGTTGGATAATTTGTGGTCAGCATTACTTAAGATACTATTTTTGATCCTCCCCATTCTTTTCATGACTATAATTACATGTGTTAGACTCTTTTTGATAATGTCCTACAGGGCACTGAAGCTGTGTGTATTTTTTTAGTCTTTATTTTATGCTTCACTTTGAATCATTTCTGGAGCTAGGTATTCATGTTTACTAATCTCCTGTTCGATAGCATCTAATTTGCTACTATTTTCCAGTGAAATTTTCAATTTCAGATACTATATTTTGAAACTCCTGAAGTTTCATCATGTCTATTGTTTCCCCTTCTAATTCTCTCTACATGATGTTCATATGTTCTTCTTGTTGTTGTTTGTATGTTTTTTTTTAAATTCTTGAACATGTTTATAATACCTATTTTAAAGTTCTTGTCAATTTCATCATCTCTGTTTTTTCTAGGCCTACTTATTTTGATTTAGTTTTCTCCTGGTTATGTGTCATATGTTTTGACTGCTTCACATGGGTATTACTCTTTTTTAAAATGCATTACAGGGTCACCTGGGTGGCTCAATGGTTTAAAGCCTCTGTTTTTGGCTCAGGTCATGATCTCAGGGTCCAGGGATTGAGCCCCTCATTGGGCTCTCTGCTCAGCAGGGAGCCTGCTTCCCCCTCTTTCTCTGCCTGCCTCTCTGCCTACTTGTGATCCCTGTGTGTCAAATAAATAAAATCTTTAAAAAATAAATAAAATGCATAACAAACATTTTAAATTTGATGTTGAGTGGTGGATTTGTTCTAGTAGGCAGCTTAGGCATTTGCAGACCAGCTTGATCCTTTAAAGGCTTCTTTACAGCCTTTTTTGGGGGCATTTCTATAAACTAAGCCTTTACTCTAGGATGAGTTTAGCCATACTACTAAATCATAATCCTTTGAGTTTTATACCAAATTCTTCCATGTATTCAATAAAGTCTCTCCTCCTGAGCTGGTGGGTAAGTGAACAATTCTCAGCCCCTAGTTTCTCAGATCCTTAGTAGTTGTTCTTTAATAAGAATTACTCTTTGCTTGGCCTCAGGGAGTTTCATCTTGTATATATTCATGGGGGTATTCAGACAAGAAAGTCAATAGGACGAGCACAAAGATTTCTAGAGGACATTCTCTACATAACACTCCCTGGTTTGGTACTCTGTCCCCCAAATTATAGCTACCTCAACCTCCCCAGTTTTCATTTTTTCTCCTCAACTCAGTGATACCGCTGAACAATGTTTGGTTCCTGTTGCATTTGTCATAGTTCAGAAATTTCCACTCAGCAGAGCGCTGAGTAAGCCCCAGAGCTCATCTTAATTGTTTTCCTTCTCACAGGGATCACATTCTTGTGCTTGGTGTTGTTGAATGTCAAAAAGCACTTATTCCATATATTTTTTCCCACTTTTATAATTGTTGATAGTGATAGAGAGAGTGTCACGAGGTGAGTTTTTTTTACATAGAATGATCGATGATGTACACCTTGAAACCCCAGACAACAAAGTCCTGAATGATAATAAATCACTGTAACTAAATCATAAAAATTGCCTGAATTTCTGATTTTTGGAATAATGGGATAGTAAATCAGACCACACTCATAATTTAGGACAACTAAAAATAGTACAAATAAATCAAAAAGAAAACCTTTTAAAAACAGCTGAGAACTAACAACAATGGTGAAGAATTTGCAGGTCCAAACAAGGGAAAGCTGAGAATGCAGGAAGTTAAATGTGTCCCTCAAATAATGTTTTGCATTGAGAACATTTGCTAATCTGGAAGAAATTGCTGTGAAATTGAGTGCAGTTTTGGTGGTCTTGCAGAATGATCAAAATATATGTCACCAGAAAAAAAAAAAAAAGAAAAGAAAGAAAAATGGGGCACCTGGTGGCTCAGTTGGTAAGTGTCTGCCTTTGGCTCAGGTCAGGATCCCAGGACTCTAGGATTGAGCCCTGCATTGGGCTTGGGACATCTGAGTAGCAATCAAAGGATGATGTTTTGTAGGCTGTTGGATATACCAGTCCAGAATTTAGAAGAATGATTATGTGGCTCTTGGTTGTTATCAGTGTATGTTTGTACCTGGTGTTTAGAAAACACAGGGAAGATTTCCCAGGAATAGAATGTAAAACATAGGTTCTTAACCATTTTATCTCTAAACACAGCAAGATGAAGGAATCATTCTGCGAGAGCATTGTGTTTTAAAATTACATGGTAATGTTGAAGTGAATTTTGGTGAGTATCCTAAACGAATCATTTTTCTACCAGTGCCTGATTTATTCAGGTGTTGTGTGTCAATGTTGGCAGGCTAAAGCTTTAAGAATTGTTGGGTGAAACAAGATTCACTTGGCTCGAAATCCCATTACATTTCTTTTTTTTTTTTTTTTTTTTTTAAAGATTTTATTTATTTATTTGACAGAGAGAGATCACAAGTAGGCAGAGAGGCAGGCAGAGAGAGAGGAGGAAGCAGGCTCCCTGCCGAGCAGAGAGCCCGATGTGGGACTCGATCCCAGGACCTGAGATCATGACCTGAGCCGAAGGCAGCAGCTTAACCCACTGAGCCACCCAGGCGCCCCCCATTACATTTCTTTAATAGCATCGGTGTTATTACTGGGTTTCCTTGGGAAGCATAGTAATTAGCTGCCCGTATTTGAATAGTTTTAAAATAACAGGAGAGCTCTTCCTTGTACTTAAACCTACTATTGACAAGCTGTGACATGGGAAGAAGAAAGTAAGTTTCTGTAAGAAGCACAAAAAGGCCAGGAAACTTCAGTACTTGGTAGGATCTCTTTCCTTTCTTGTACTTTTTAAAAAAATTTATGCAAACATGGGGGCAGAAATCTTTTTAATAACAATTTTATTGAGATACAGTAAATGTACCATAAATTGACCATTTAAAGTGAACAGCTTGTTAGTTTTTATATATTCACAGAATTATGCAACCATCACTACCATGTAACTTTAGAACATTTTCATAACACCCCCAAATCTTGTAATCAGTAGCAGTCACATTACATTCCCCCCCAACTCTCAACCCTTGGCAACCATTAGTCTACTTTTTGTCTCTTTAGATTTTCCTACTCTATATAGCAATACTTCACTGTAAGTCAACATGCACATTAAGCAAGATAGAATGTTGCTTAAATCCTCAGTGTATACATCATCAGTGTGCAACTCAATGAAACTTTAAAAAGTGAATACCCTTGTGTGTCCAACACCCAGGTCTGGAAATAGATTATTATCAACACTCCAGAAGCTCCCTCTTATGCCCCCTGCATTGTCCCTGTTACTTAGAGGTAACCAACTATTTTGAACTGTCACCCTTTCTTATTTTTTTATGTTTTGAATATTATTTTTGAGATTCATTTGTGTTTTATTCATCCTATTTAATTGTTGATCGCTTTCAAGAGATCAAGGAAGTCTTTTCTCTTTTTTTTTAGGGTTTTTTTTAATTGCTCTTGGTTTTCCTTCAGTTTCATTATAGTATGTCTAGATTTAATTTTTATTGATGCTGCTTGGAGTACTTTGGAGTTTTTGATTCTATGACTGATTCTTTAGTGGATTATCAGTCAACAGTATCTTCTAATATTGTTTTTCTTTCCATTTTTGCTCTCTTCTTCCTCTTTAAAAACTCTAATTTTTTCTCCACTCTCTTTTATAAAAAATCATTTTTGTTAGTGCATAATTTATATATGGAAAAATGAACTACTTTTACATACAGAGTTGAAAAAAATTTGACAAGTACTTTTACGCTTGTAGCCAGTACCCCAGTCAAAATAGAGCACATTTCTCTACCTGTGCAGTAAGCATTCTTCCAATCCTTTCTGGTAGGTCTGCTTCCCCCATCACAACCACTGCTCTAGTTTCTATCCCCATGGATTCGGTTTTTTCTGTTCTTGAACTTCCTAAAAATGAGATCACTCAATATATACTCTGTGGTTTGTGACTCTTTTGCTCTGAACAGCGTTTTTGAGATTCATGTGTTGTTTCACCTATGAAAAATTCATTGCTTTTCAGTGGTGGGGAGGAATTCATTGTATGAATATCTCTTTATCCATTCCCCTTTTGATTACATTTGCATTGTTTCTGGTTTGAGGCTATTACACACACAGAGCATTCTGAACATTCTCATGCACATCTTTTTGTGGACTATAGAAAATTTTCCCTCTACCCTTCTAGGTTCTTGGCTGAGATGTCCCCCCCCACCCCCGTAATAAGAGACTGATTCGCAAAAGAAAAAATGAACAGAAGTTTAATAATGTGTGCCTCTAATGTGCATGGCAGAGACTCCAGAAAACTCTCTAAAATGGGCAAAGCCATCACCTTAATTATCATATCCAGCTAAAGGCAAAAGAAGATGCTGAGGACGGGGAGTCAGTTATAGGAGGTTACCAGGAGAAACACAGCAAATAAGCATATGGTGGTTATACAGGTTTAAATCCTTGCCTTCTCCACTGATAAGTGTTTCTAAAGATTGAGAGTCAGCCTCCTCTTTCTGGTACAAAGAGGGGGAAATCCGTACAAATGGAGATTTCCTTTATGCCATAGAGGCATATTTTGGGGTGGCATATTCTGCTCGCCTTCCACCTTCTGAGAGTAGTAGCTGCTGTTTTTCTTTCATCTTCTGAGTATCATCTTGTCTCTGAGTAACCAGGATCCAAACAGGGAAGGGATTCTGGGAAGTGTACTAAACCAATTTAGAAAAAAAATAGTGAGGTGAGGTATTTTTCTGGTTAAGATTTTCTTTAAATTTGTTTTTTCAGATCTGCTTGGTTATTTTTTTAAAAATTTATTTATTTGACAGAGAGAGAGAGAGAGATCACAAGTAGACAGAGAGGCAGGCAGAAAGAGGAGGAAGCAGGCTCCCTGCTGAGCAGAGAGCCCAATGTGGGGCTCAATCCCAGGACCCTGAGATCATGACCCGAGCTGAAGGCAGAGGCTTAACCCACTGAGCCACCCAGGCACCCCTTGGTTATTTTTTCATATCAGTTATATTTGGAGATGTCTGTTCAAATTTTTCATTCTATTTGAACTTTGCTGATCTGGTTGGACAAAAGTTTCTCATTTTTTCCCTGTTCGCAGATTTGTCAGAAACTTTTGCGTATGTTTTATCCCTATTTATAATTATGAATTTCTTCTTTATTCTTTTTGTCCCTTTATGTATTAAAGTGTTTATTTTTAAAACTAATGTACAGGAGTTACCTATACAAGAATGTTTTATTTTTCTGGTCTTTTGCATATATTGCAAATATTGCCCCCAGGTTATCACGTGCCCTTTGTATTTGTTTATGTGTTAATATTTTGCATTAAACATTTAAAATTTTTAGACTATCAAATCTGAATATTTTTCCCTTATGAGTTCTACTTTGGGCCTCATTCTTAGAATGTCTCTTCTGTAATCCTGAAGATCACATTAAAATGTGTATGTTGCTTCTCTGAAACACTTTCTAAAAGTTTATGATATTTTAGAAGTATTTTTGCTGAAGTTCCAACATGAAAAAGGGTTTTCTGTTAGTGAATTGAATTCAACAGATATTTATTAAATGCCCACTGGAAACGAGGTATTTTGTTGGCAAAACAGAAATAAATACAGTTCCTACCATTGAGAAATGGCTGGTGGAGGATCTACGTATGTAAATAGTCACCATAATGAGATGTGATAAATATGTGCTTAGAACTGTTCCAGAAACATACAGAGAAAATGTTGCTGGATGTCTGAAAAGGATGTTTGTAAATAATGTTCATTAATTAATGGCATATGAAGAACTAACTCACAAAGGTAAAAAATGTGATCATGTTAACAGTTCTGAATTATAAAATTATGAATGTTATGCTGTAACAAACTGCATAATTCACAGGATACAGATAAACATTAGGCATAGGTGAAGCCTTGTCTATCCCCGGAGGCCTCTGAAATGGTCAGAGGGAGCCTCCAAAAATGTCCTTTCCCCTTGCATTAGGGACTTTTTGATTTCGAGTCAACATAGGAGTGTTTGGCAGTGTAAGCAAAAATAGTATTTATGAATGCAATCCAGTTTGATTTGGAACATTTTTTTTTTTACTCCATTATTTAGATAGCTTCTTTGACTACCCCTCATCTGCATATAGCTCTGTCTCATAAAGGCACAAATTCTAGCTTTATTTACGTTTTAAAAACCTGCTGGGAAATACCATTTGCATCTTGATAAGGAGGTCGCTCAAAGTCATTCACAGACGTGATTGGTGGTTGGGGACTAAGTCAGGGGCCTGCTGGTAAACCTCTCTCTGGGCTTTTCCTCTTCATTCTTTGAGATTATCTCTTTGAATTATTTATTTTATTGTCCATGTTCAGTGTTTTTCCTTTTTTTAAACAAGTGTTGTCTGAGAGCCTAATATTTTCCAGGCACTGTGCTAAATGTTTTTCACAAGTTATTTCAGTGTAAAACTGTAGATTCAACTCTTCCAGTCTTTAAGATAATAAGATATTAAGATGAAGCACTCAGAGAAATGAAGATAGGTGAAAATAACTTGCTGTAATGAATAGAAGTGATCTTTTTCTGGGGAGCACATCCATTACAGGCAATAATACTGAAACTGGAAATATGACAAGATGATTATCATTTTGCATTTATCTAATACTTTTAAGAAATAAAACTCAAATGGATTGTATTAGTTATGGCTGGGTAACAAACCACCCCAAAACTCAGTGGCTGAAGGCAACCATCATTAATTATTTGGGTTGGTAATCCAGATGCTGAGCTGGGCATTTCTTTTTTTTTCTTACTACCTTCTTCATTTTTAATATTGACTGATTGATCGAGGTAAAAGCACTTAACATTAAGATATACTCTCAGCAAACTTAAGTATTCAGCACTACAGTGTTAACTATAGACTCTGTGCTGTAAGATAGATCTTTAGCACTTACTCATCTTGTATAACTGAAACTTTGTGCCTTTTGATTAATACCTTCCCCTCCCCCCATCCCTGCCTCTGGCAAACACATTGTACTTTCTGCTTCTATGAATTTGACTATTTTAGATTCATCATCTACCACGGGTCATGTAATATTTGTCCTTCCCCCTGAGTATTTTTTTTTTTTTTTTTTTTTTTGGTCTTAGCTAAGTTCCCTCTCATGCGTCTGCAGATTTCAATCAGCCACGTAGCCCTACTTCTGGTATTGGTTGCCTGTCATCCTTGGTGTTAGGGGACAACTCGGCAATGTCTCTCTAATTCCCCAGAGGATTGGCCTAGGCTTGTTCACTTGGCAGCAGTTTCTAAGAGAAGGAGGTGAATCTCAAGTGGTAAGGCTTTTTCAAATCTTTCAAGGGCCAAAGTAAGTCAGGTGGCCCAGCCTAAAGTCATTGTGAGGTGAAGCCTGAAAGGTATGGATTAAGGGAGACATCAGCAAGATGTGGGCCACTATTAAAATAATCTACCACAAAAATTGTGCTTTTGAGAATATTTTTTTCCTGAAGTTTTTCCTAAGCTCTCAATCATCTCATTATCTTATCTCTTTTCTCTTTCTCTGTCACTCTTGTTCTTACTGTTGCACATAAACACACACACACACACACACACACACACACACTCTTTTTTTTTTTTAACAAAAATCAGATATCCTTGACAGAGGGCATAGAAACCAGTAGTACAGATCAGAACAATGACATTATTTTTCAATTCTTGCCTTGTCCTAGCTCTCTGAAACATGAGTAGGTATTGAAGATTATATAACCAGATTGCTATCAAAATTAAATCCTTAAATCGGCTTTTTTAAAAAAATGTGTCATTTTTAAAAATGTATTTCCAGTTCGAGAAATAATTGATAAATGTCACTGTGTAAGTTTAAGGAGTACAATAAAAAGAAAAGAATAAAGGAAGAAATTTTCTCTTTGTGATTAGGATTTATTCCCAGAGCTTTCCTAGATACCGTCTAGCACTACTGACTGTGGTCATCATGGTCATCATGTGCTACATGACACCCCCTGTCCTTCTTTCTCTTATAACTGGAAGTTTGTGCCCTTTGACCGCCTTTCTCCAAGCTCCTGCCTCCCAACCCCCCTAATTAGCTTTTCAAAAGAAACAAACTGACTGTGGCCTCAATATTGTTGAGGAGGAAAAATTTTCCTCTATCCTCAAGATTCTTCTGGGTGGTCTAAGTATTAAATTGACATTAGACAGATTAACAGGAGAAGCTCACCTTTAATTATGTACTTTTGGGGGTTCAGAAGAGGATGAGGCCTACAGGCAGTCAGGCATTTGAGGCTTATGTGCCAGCCAGAGCTAAGGAGAAGGGATCAGGGACTGAGACTTCAAAGCAAGGAAGACCATTCACAAGAAGATCAAAAAAAGGAGTAAAGGTTCCATAAACAAATGTTTGTGGGGGGCCATGGAGAAGAATTTTAATGAACAACTTTCTCTAGATTCTTCCCGGTCCATCACACGTGGCCATGCTATGCTGTAGTTATCTGTGGTGCTACTTCCTTCCCTGGAGCAGGTCGTCTAAATTCTCTTGGGCATTTGGGGGTGTGGGGAGGCAAAAAAGAAAAACTTCTGGAGTCTTCTGTTTCTTAAAAATACTCAGCCTAAAATAATCCACTTGCCAAAGAGACACATTTTGGGCTGGTAAATTTTGCTCCCCTACAGCAGCAACAAAGAATTGCTGAACGCAGCAGCCAGAGCAGAGAGATGCTGCCGGAAAGGAGCAGCACACCAAATTGCCTCGCCAACCTTGCTTCCAGAGCTGTGCAACAGGGTGCCCAGGCAGCTTTGAAGTGTTAGTTTCTATTTGTGCTTTGCTTTAGTGTTAACTTCCAATTTAGGCTTTTTAAATGGAAACTCAATCTTAAAATCAGTTTGGATGCCAGAAAAGCAGTTTTTGAAGAGGCAAGGAAACGAAGACATTATATTTATATAAAACATGGGCAGATGAGGAACTGTAATAAGAATTTCGAGTGACTCGTATTCTAGAGTGCCTTTTTCCCTCCTCTACCACGGTCTATTCTTTATCACTAGATAACTCGGAAACTTTGATTAAAAAGTTGTAGAGGTTACTTCTAGAATGTGTTTGTAGGACAACAAATAAATATATGATCAGCCCAGTTGTCTGAATATGAATTACCTACTTGATCTCTGGCTTAGGATGTTTTCAGTAGATACTGTGATTCAGCCCTTCCTTTAGCGGCCTCTGAGACCAAGCACCTTTTTGTTCAGGCTAGTGTGCACCAAGGAAATCAATCTAATCATTAAAATGGGAGCATAAAAAATGATATATGTTAGTGGGGCACCTGGGTGGCTCAGTGGGTTAAAGCCTCTGCCTTCAGCTCAGGTCATGATCTCAAGCCCCTCATCAGGCTCTCTGCTCAGCAGGGAGCCTGCTTCCCTTCCTCTCTCTCTGCCTGCCTCCTGCCTACTTGTGATCTGTCTCTGTCAAACAAATAAAAGAAAATCAAGGTTCTGTTTCCTTATCTTCCAAAAAAAAAAAAAATGATATATGTTAGTGAGATTAGGATATAATTCATTGGGTCCTGGCAGTGCAGTCTACATAAGGTATGCCGTCTAAGGACACTCAAAGTAATAATCAAAGAACCACGTCCAACAAATCCTATCTATAGATAATAATTTCTAACTTAAGCTCTCTTTTTTAAATTTTCACAACTAAGTGAATTGGATCCTTTTTCCTTGTTCTCTAGAGGAAGGAACCAAGTCTCACAGAAGGCACGCATTTGTTCTTAGCCGGTGGAGTGGTGAATCTTGAGATGTGAATTTGGGAATACTTCTTTAACTCTAAAACTCATATTCTTTTCATGGCTTATTCCTAGTTTCCCTTCATCAACAGAGATACTGTATCTTTTTTATATATGGAAGATGTTAAGCAGCTGTTTGTTAAATTGAACAAAATTAAATGTTGGCAGTTTCAGTATCTGTCATCCTGGCCAAGTTAATTTAATACTATTACTAGTTTTAACTAAGATTACTTCGTTAAGAACTTGTTTTAAACTTTTTCTGAAATGCACAGAAATGTTCCTCCTAAACAGGAGCAGAAGAACAGGTGTCTTTAATTTCAAGTTCATTTTTTTTTGTACTTTTTTGTAATGAAACAATGAAAATCACTAAAAAAAAAAAAATGAAATAAGGATAAGAAAATACAGTGCAAGTTAAAAAAAAAATACCACTAGATTCCAACATAAAATTGCTTTCTGAGTTGGTAAGGAACATTTGCAAGTGCACTTACTTGAAATTCTGTGCCTCTGTCCTTGAGGGCTACTAACATACATTTGGTGGACCAGTACAAGTCCACATGTCCATGAAACCACTTGAAGCAGTACTACGCTATGAAATTGTTGGCCTCACGTAGGCAACACATACTCTGAAATGGAATGATGTTGGGGGAGAAAAAGCATTTCGTATGTTTATGAACTGGTAAGTAGTTTCCAGCATCTTTTGTGAAGTGGAAAACGAAATACAAAAAAAGTACTGATAGTTTGCTCCATTTTGGGTAAGATAAAAGAGCAATAAGAAAATAGATAGGGATGGGGCACCTGGGTGGCTCAGTTGGTTAAGCAACTGCCTTCAGCTCAGGGCATGATTCTGTAGTCCCAGGATCGAGTCCCACATCGGGCTCCTAGCTCTGCCAAGAGTCTGCTTCTCCCTCTGAACTTCTCCCTCTCATGCCCACTCTCATTCTCTCTCTCTCTCTCTCTCAAATAAATAAAATCTTAAAAAAAAATAGGTAGGGATGTGTTAATTTTTCTGAAAATTGACCCAAGCAAGATAAATCAGATATTAATGATGAATTACTTATAGCTGGTGGGTGGGAAGGGACAGAGAGCATCTACACTGCACATTAATGTTGTAGTGATGTTAAATTTCCTGAATTGTATGATTATGCTGTGGTGTATATCAGTATGTTCTTGGGCTTAGGAAATACTCACTGAAACATTCATGAGTACAAGGCCCCAGATGTCTACAACCGATAAGCAGTTGATGGGAAACGTTTTTCAGTTTCATTCTTGCATCTCTTCTGTAAGCTTGAAATTCTTTTCGAATAAACAAAGGACACTTAGGTAACCAAAACGATAAATATTCAGAACTGAAAAAAAGGAGGAAAAACATCAACACCTACCTTTTTTTTTTTTTTTAACCAACTTCGCACATTGAACTACTACACTGATTGACTTTTAACCTTGAGATTGTAGGAGGAGTAATAAGGTAATTTTTTTTAGCCTTATTTACCCTGGCAGAATTGTGTGCAGTATTTAAAAATCATGCATTACACGTTGCATCTAATTAATCTCCTGCCAGACGCTTAATCTCCTGTGAAATTCAGCTGCCATGGAAATAATTTGACAAAGTGGCCTCACTTGTTAATAGTAAAGGCATTTGAACATGCAAGCCAAATTATAGACTCCTCCATCATCTATAGCTCAGTGGTGGCCTAAAAAGCAAAACCAACATCCAAGAGTGGTCAATTTTGAATTTCTTTGGATTTCTTTATTATCTGCGGAAGTATTAGGCAGGGCTATCTGCCACTAAATATTATCCCTCACACCTGTGGTTCCTAAGAGGGGATTTCAGATATTTGAGTCCTTTAATCTCCTCTGTTTGAATAAAATAAAACCGTGGAAGGTAGTAGATACTTTCAGCCAACACATTTGTTGACTATCAACTAAAAATGAAACATTTTGAGAGTGGAAAATTGAAGAAGTTCATACAAGCAGAAGTTGGGCCTGAGGCATACCTGATATTTTCATCAGGTTCTTAGAGCCTGGATGAGAATTAAGAAACCAGAAGACGATCAGCAGTGGGAATATGTTCAGGAATTGGGTGAGGTGCCTACTGAGGTCTTGACAAGATAATGGAATGAGCTCAAAATTAAAAACAAACAAAAAGGCACAGATGAAACCCAGCTCTTTCCAAAAAGCCAGATTTCGAAGTATTTGTTCTGTGGAGTAGGGGAAGGCTGACGGCCCAGGATGGAGGAAAGGTCGTACGTTCCAGGTGTTGGGAGAAAATCAGGAGGTAGGAGAATCATGACGTTACTCATAAACTGGAGGGATCTGCCGTTGGAGACCCGCCTGTGGTGTCCGCAAGCTTTGGAGATGTGGCCCTGCCTCTCGGTGCTGGTCAGGTGGACTGGCACACAGTCTTCGTTTTGTCTGGGATCAGAAGTCCTCCCGTGATGCACAGGGTACATTCATTTGGTTCAGATGGCAGTACTGTTCCTTTTTTATATCTGGGTTTAAACGTTCCCAGGGGTTGTCTCTTATCTCTGGGGAAGTTTTCTGTCCAGATTCCAATCACAGCAGGTGTCTCTCTTTAATGAATTGGTAAATGCCTTCCACATTTTAAATCTCAACTCTGCCCATTCAGTGTAATTTAAACAATGCAAGCCAAAAGTTTGAAGTAGCATAAATTATTTGGGTTTGTGACCTTTATCATGTTTTTCTACTACAGGACAGTAAACTTAATGGTCATGGACAGAAATGGTATCTTCTTTACTCTGTGCAAAGAAGTCTGTCTTGGCCCTTGAACTCATAACTTCAGGACTTGAACTACCAGAGATGAAAAAGTATTAGTTTAGTGTCAACCAAGATGATCTCTGTTACACCCTCTGTATCACCTACCAGGAATAGCTGTTGGCACCAGATCTGAGAAAGCCCCAGCACATGTGAGGGAACCAAAGACAGACATTTCCAAAGAGAACCTACATGATTTATTAAAGATCAGGGTTACAGAAAAGAAGAAACTGTAGTTTTCATGCAATGTGGGCTCTGTGCTCCTTTTGCTTTGTACCTTGGTCTCACCTGTAGAAGGAAGCTTAAGCCTAAGTTTTTCCCTGTTGGAACAGAAAATTGAGATTCTATGTAAAGTGAGTTGACCAGAAAAAGAGAAGAAGTTATCATGTCCTTAACATCCAAAGACCATTGGACTGAGTAGTCTAAAATTGAGTAGTCCATTATAGTAGCCACTACATATATGCAGTTATAGAAATTTAAACTTAATAAACTAAAATGTCAACGTTTGGTTTCTCACTTTCACTAGCTACATTTTATATTCTCAGCAATTATATTTGGGTAGTGGCTACCATATTGGGCAGCACAGATAAATAATTTTTTTATGATTGTGGAAAGATCTGTTGGATGGCACTAATAAAAAATCTGTTGATTGATGGTGAGATAAATGTCTCCATTGATCGGCGCTCTGATTATCTGTGTTCAGATTCAATCTTGATCCCCCTTCTCTGATAATCAGATTTCCCAGTAAAGATTTTGTAACAACCTTGTAGAAACTCCTCTCTCCCATGGGGACCAAAAGTCTTAGCAGATTCCAAATACTTGAAGAGCCATCTCTGCCCATAAAAAGGTTGGGAGTCAAAGAATTCATCCTTTTATGTACAGTGTAAAATGGTCTGTTAGCGATAACATCTCGTGGCCACATTATTGTTTCTGAAGAAGAGCAAACTGATAGTAATGTGGTTAAGGTCCTATGTGTCTCTACTTGATGCTAGGGAGAGAGATAACAGCATACATTTTTCTTCTCCCCTTAAATACTTTGATATTCGAAGTCTCTTCATAGCTACCGGACAACTGAGTTTGATTCCCAATAGGCCTCTAGCTTTTGAGTCTTGTACTATAAATTCTTTCAGCTCAGCCATATCATAATCAATTCCATCCAGAGAAAGCTCATCCCTGCCAGTTGGGGATCCTCCAGGATGAACAGATGAAGTGGAACTCAATGCCCTAGCGCCTGAGAAAGTCATAAAAGTCAGAGCTTATGTATCTCTTGTTTAGAGAAAATAGGAAATTCTCTTGTAAACCTCATGCTTACTTGATTGGATCAGCCAACCCACCTCCATGTCTGTCCTCTTTCCTCTCAGAAATATTTGTTAGAACTTACTACAGAGATGATACGTATTTAATAAATTATGTCTTAGCATGACTGTCATTAGCCATTATGTTTTTCCAGGTATGTTAGTACTTGATTCAGCATCTCTATAAGAAAGTGTTGTAACTTGGGCATTAAAGAACTTTGAAGATGAAGGAAATTAAGCAGTTCATTTTTCTTTGTTTTCTTCTAGAAGAGTTATAGTATTAGTTGTTAGAGTTAGCTCCTTGAATCCTTTTTAACAGTAAAGGGATTCCTTCTAACATTTCATTCTTTCATATGATGTCTTTAATGCGTCTGAAAAGATACCTTTCATAACACAAACAAGTTTTCTTCATATTCCCTGTTTGCCTAATAGACACCTTTGGACCCTCATCTTCCTTGATGTCTCAGCGCTTTTACTAGAAGACTATTCCCTCCTGTTTTGCCTTCTAACTGCCTGTCTTCTCATTCTCATTCACCTCTTCTTCCTCTTTTTCTGACTTCTGCCTATTTTGTGAGGTCAGTTTCTGGTCTTTTTCAGTAATACAAATTATTCTCATGGTCTTGAGAGAAATGTGGCTGCTTTAAGGTAGTAGGTCATCATGGATAATGTGGTTGGTTCTGTACTAAAACCAGGTTTCCTACTACTTGAATACTGATGTATGCTACAGAATAAGTTTGCAAGCCAGTAAAACACCTACCCAGCCTGCTTCAAGCACTGATGACAAGTGCAGTGGAAGAATGGCCAGCAAGCATCCTTCTAATAGTAGGCTTGGGCCTGACTCAGGACTATGCAGAACACAGTCATATCCCATGAGAGGGAGAACCTTGAAGAGGTTAAGCTATGCATGCCCATTTTTGTATTCTACTTTGATCAACCAAAAAGCCTGTCATATCTCCTTTGGAAAGATTGGGGATGGATCCAATTTATTTTCCCAATATTGTTCTATCTTAGGAAATGGCACACAAGTTAAAATTAGGAGATAGGAAAGGGGACAGAACCTCCCATTACAACCATTTCTGTGTTCATTACTTTGAAGGACATATCTGTAGCACGGATCTTTACTTAAATTTTCATATATCCAAGTGTTTTATGATTTTTCCACTGAGTTGTATCATTGACAGCTCAAAGCTAGTATGTCTAACTTCATACCATGTACACAGATGATCCCTGACTTAGGATGGTTTGACTTAAAAATCTTTGACTTTAGGATGGTGCAAAAAAGATACATTCAGTAGAAACCATATTTCAGATTTTCAGCTTGGCTCTTTACCTGGGCTAGTAGCATGTTCCAATCTTCCTTGGGATACCGGGCAGTGACAACGAGCCATAGCTCCCAGTCAGCCACCCATCAAGAGGGTGAACCACCAATACACTTATAACCATTCTGTCCCTGTACACCCATGCTGTTTTTTACATTCAGTACAGTATTCAATAGATTACTTGTGATAATCAATACTTCATTTTAAGGTAAGCTTTGTGTTAGATGATTTTGCTCAGCTATAGACTAAGGTAAGTGTTCTGAGCGCGTTTAAGGTAAGCTAGGTTAATCTGTGAGGTTCAGGTGGGTTAGGTGTATTAAATGCATTTTTGAAGTAAGATATTTTCAACCTCCAACAGGTTTATTGGGGTGTAACCCCATCATAAGCCCAGGAAAATCTGTCATCTTAGTAGATAGTCTAACCCATCACAGTAAAGGTCATCTCTACCTATGTAAGTGGTCCAGCCACAAATCTAAGAGTCTTCTTTTATATTTCCCTTTCCGTTCCATTGGTTCTACATACAAAATACATGGTAAACCCGACTGGTCATCTCTATCCCTACTGCCACCAGCCTCTTCAAAGCACTTATCATTTGTCTTCTGAAAGATTGCAGTGTCTTCCTAATCCTTTCCCCGCTTCTACCCTCACTTTCCTCCAATCCTGGATCCACACAGTAGTGACACAGGACTTTAAATATCATAAATCAGATTGGAACAAGCCTCTGCTTTAAAAGCCTCCATGGCTCCTCCTTTTCCTGAGAACAGAATGCATATATCCCCCGCCCTCCCTTACCGCCTATCTCGGTAGCTTGTTTGTTTCCTTTTTAACCCTACATGGAGTAATTATTTTCTTTCAATAAATGTCTCTAGTATATTTTAGCTCTTCTACTGTGATGTACACTCTGTGAAGGCAGAAGCTATCTTGTACCTGGTTCATCACTGTGTCCCCAGAACGTGAATGCCAGGCTCTGAGAAATTCTTTGGATACGTTCTTTCATTTGATGTTCATGGCACCCTGATAAGTTTGCTAGTATCTCCTGGTTAGATAGGAGAAAAAAAAGTACTCTGAGACCTAGCATGCCTAAGTAACTTGGCCAAGATCACAGCTCTAAAGGAATAAATGTTGTATTTGAACCTACATCTGCCTGACACCAAAGCCTGAGTGTCCCACCACCCTCTGTTCTATTACAGGCACATGGAAACGAGGAATAAAACTAATTATCTGCCTAACTCTTTTTTTCTCTTTTGAAAGAATTTACCTAATAAGGAGGTAGGCTAAAAAGAGAGAGAATTTTCCTTTCTGCAGGGAATATTTTAGTAGGTCAAATAATTACATTTTAGGGGGACATCTTTGCCTGGGAGAGTTGAACACTTGCCATTTAAAAGAAACAGCCAGAAGCACTGTTGAATACAACGGGATATTGCCACAGTATGTAGAAATGAGCTCACCATCAGGCATTTAGAACGAATCCATTCCTTGATTCATAATTAAACAATCAAGAAATGGTTTGGGGGCACTCACTGTGTGTCAATCAATACAACTTTGTTATAAGAATTACAAAGACAGTCTCTGCTCTCAAGAAATTTAAAATCGAATGGGAAAGACAGCCCTGTAAATAAGTAAATGAAATATAAGTCAGAACAAAGAACTAAAGCAGAGGAAAAAGCTAAGTGTCTTTTTGACACACAATTTGTATATTCGGTACTGAGTACACTCTCATGCATAGCATACTGATAATAAGCTTGACAGGTTTTGTGCGGTCATTTTATTTTTCTAAGTCAAATACCTAACACCTTCAATTTTTATTTGCCATGTGTGTGTATGTATATGAGACTGAGGAAGTGTGACATGGCGTTAAAGATAGAGAGTTGGAATGGCCCCGACCAGCATTCCTGTGGCTCTAACATCACCCAGCTCTGCTTCCTTGGGCAGGTTCATTAATTCTCTAAACTTTCCTCATCGGTAAAAGAGGATAATAATAGTGTCTAACTCTCAGAGTTTGGGGGAAGGTCAAGTGAGACAAGGTCTATAAAATTTTCAGCTTTTCCAGTACCTAGTAAGTTCTCAAAGGCATTAGTTCCTATCATGGTGGTAATGTGGATTAAAGATGTTTTGGAGTTCTTTATAAAATGCAGAAACCTACAAGGAGTGTTTAAAGAAAAAGAAAAGCACCTGACCAAAAAAAAAAAAAAAAAAATCACATACCATTAAGCTCTATTTCCTGCTCTGTTGCTTTCTACACAAATGACTTTAGCAACCTTAACTTTTTATCTGTTCCAAACAGATATTTCAATGATAAAGGCCATTCCCCCTCAATCACAAGGCAGTTGAGGGCAGGCTGTCAAGGTAGAAACTCTCGCGCACACAGGGACACACAGATTTATTTGATAAGCCGCTTTTCCACAGATAATCCAAAAGCTGATGAAGTATGTATATTTAAATCTGTATATGAAAGGTTATAGAGTCTGAGAAGTAAGCAAAGACTATTTCTAGTGTATATGATTGTTTTATAAGTTCAGGCAGCCTTGATATGTTTCACAACTGAAATAAGTCAGAGGGTAGCCATGCACCCCCAGGGTGACCTGAATTTCTCCAGGGGTTTCAGTAACTGTGTACTGTTGTCTCTCAAAAGGAAATGTCCAGTGCCCAGGTCCCTTGGGTCCCCCTCATTTCTTTGAACAACTCTTCTATCATAAAAACAAATGCCCTATGTCCCAAGCAGGGTGCTCATTGTTGTGCTGTGCAGATCAGTTCTATCACATTAGACAGTGGTTTTTACTGCGGGGTGATTCTGCCTGCCAGGGGACATTTGACAATGTCTGGAGATAGGTCTGGTTGTTAGGGCGGGGGGGGGGGTGCTGTGATACTGGCATCTGGTGGGTGGCCTGGGATGCTGCTCACCACCCTTTCATGCACCAGACATCACCCCCACAGTCACTCTCATGATGGCATTGTCTGGTCCCAGTGTCAATTGCTGTGGTTTAGAAACCCTGATACTTAGGTGATTTCCACATGGTGGCCTGAATCAGAAACCTGGGAGGCAACCTTGATTCCTCCTCCAGCCACACAGTTTTTAAACTATCTGTAGACCAGTCTGGCAAGAGAATGTTTTCTATCTTTTCCTTTCCATTACCATTTTCATCTGAAGTAACTTGTGCCTCAAACTTCTCCAGTTTCCTTTGAGTGGGGCTTTGTCATGTGCTCCTTCCAACCCACTTTCTTTTTTGTTTTCAGAATTACTTTCCTGAAATGAGAGATTGTGAGTATTCCTCTTCTACTTGTAGTAGTTCAAGGGTAAACTCAAACTGTTAAGGACAGACTAGAGAAGGCCCTTCAGAGGTCAGAAACCACTGGTCCATCTCTGTAGGACCGCCTCTTACCAAACCTCGAGTGCACTCAGGATTTCAGCACATGGACAGCGCATGCCATGCTTGAGATCTCTACCTCTAGTCGCAGTCTTTTCTTTGTCAAGCCTTTGTGCCTTTGGGACCCGGGCCCCTCTACTGTAGTAGAGGAGCTACTCTGCTTGTAGATTATAGTTGTAGAGCAACTCCCATACCATGCCTCCTCTTCATGCTTTTAAGGCCTTGCTCAGACATGGCCTGCTTGGGAAGCTCTCTGTGACTCTTGTGTTGAGATTAATTCCCTTTTCTTTGTAAATTCCTCTACAACATGAAGTACGAAAATGTACTGGTATCCTAGATTGTGAGCTTCTTAAAGCAGGACTGTATTTTATACCTTAGTGTTCTCAGTACCTAGTAATGTCTGGAACATACTTACTATACTTAACTTTGTTGAAGGAATCAAGTCAAACTACAAATGATTGAATATTATTTAGGAAATGGAGAAAACAATATGGCTGTGTCAGAGTTCAGTAGGAAAGAGATGAAAGAGTCAGATTGAATAATCTGAAGATAATGTAGTTAAGGAAACTTTTTACATGGGGTGGAGAAACTGAGAGAAACTGCAGGGAATTGGAGTTGGTAATGTAAGGGAGGTGTCGCCACCATGGCCCACATGAGTGAGAAGTGGGAGCTGCCACTGAAATCACTGGGGAGGGAGAGAATGAGAGAGAAGCATCTTCGGATCTCCGGCAGGGGCTCTTCTGTTTGAACCCAACCAAAAGCCAGAAAGAAATGGGGGCATATCAGTGAATCCACCCAGATTAGGCTCAAAGGACCAAAACCAGGATGGAGAAGGGTGAGAAGTAGATCTGGACAGGGTAAATAGAAAGTACCAGCACTATGACATAGTGAAAGGAAGCACTTCAAAGTCTGGCAAACCTGGGTTTGAAATCTAAGTGTTTGTGTTGCCTAGTTGGGTGATCATGGCTAAGATGCTTTATGTATCTGGACCTTAATTAACATTAATTTAACAATATTTTTTAATGTTACAAGGAGGATTAAATGAGGTAGTATATGTCTACACACTTTATAGATCATCGAGCACAGAGTAGGGCTAACAAGATAAAGATATCAGATATATTTAAAAGAGAGAGAGATTCTAAGTAAAAAAAAAAAAAAAAAAAAAAAAAAAAGGGGAGGTAATGGATTGTGCCTAATAGTTACCAGTCCCCTCACAGACGGTGGAACCATAGCACTAGTCCCACTAGTGGAAAAATTTCCCAAATCACCCTGAGTCAGTATTACCCTCACGAGCTTTTGTGTATATGTGCATACAAAATGAAGCTGGAAAGCTCAAATCTGCCTGCATCTGTACCTTTACGAGCTGTTTGTTATTTTACAGTGACACGAAGTTTGCTCGAAAACTCTTTACATTTTCCTCATGTACACTCTATCTGCTTTCAGAAGTAGTCCAGTTTAAATAGCAAGAATTAATCCATTGAAGATACACAATTTGGTTGAAACATCTGTTTGATATTCTGTGCAACCAACTTCATCTATTCTTCATAGAAAAAGAACACAATCTTACTTATAATAAACATTTATTTTTGTAACAGCAATCATGCAGCTGCAGAAAACATGGTTTATCATTAGATAATCACATCCTTGGGGATTGGATGCACCCGACTGTGTCTTACGCTTTCTATGTTGGAAATTTAATTTTCTCATAAATGTCAGAACTGTTGCCTTGCCACATATTGCTTAATTAATAATTAAACCATAATTCCCTTCTCATAAACTATATTTAAATCTATATGCTATCTGTATGTACACATAATACACGCAGAACTAAACACAGATAGCAGAGCCTTTGTATCTCAGATAAGTACATTTACATTTCATACCCTGGTATTAACTTGTACTGGTTGGTACATTTACTTCCTCCATGAAAACGTCTCATAAAAATGATCCAATGGAAGAAACATGGCTCAGTTCGTAATGTCCTTCTTTGCTCTATACTCTGTCCTCAGTCCAGATTTTTAAGAAATCCAGCTAAGGGTAAGAATGAATGGGAGTAGTAAGTAAAAGCTAAGGAATCACTTTTGAAATGGGACCTAAATCCTAGTCATGGTTCCCAACGGACTAGAACTATTTGGGTCACTTGGGAAAGACAGGCCATGGGTGGTAGCACAGCATCAAGGGATGGTTTTTTCCCATGTATTGGAAGTGGAGTGTATCTTTCACTGCTGTGGGCAGATTGCTGAAAACATGAAAATCTGTGATGACCTATTGGATCATGCAAAAATTATTTTATTTTTTAAAAAATAATTTTAAAAAAGACTTTATTTACTTGAGAGAGAGAGAGTGAATAAGAGAGTGAGAGAGAAAGAGAGAGAGCATTAGAGGGGGAGGGTCAGGGGAAGAAGCAGACTCCCCACTGAGCAGGGAACCCAATTCGGGCCTTGATCCCGGGCCGCCGGAATCATGGCCTGAGCCGAAGGTAGTCACTTAACCAACTGAGCCACCCAGGTGCTCAGGTTATGTGCAATTTAAATCCATTTTTGAGCATGATGGCCCTTAGGCATAAGTCTCCAGGAGGAATCCCTGTCACTCGGAGGCAACAGGGTCTTGGGATTCCCGAGCTGACTGGCAGGGCTTAGATGGGGACTGCCACTTCCCCTTCAAGCTGGCATGCGTTTTAGTTGGTATGGAACTGTAGAAGAGGAAAGCTTTTCCATTTTTCCCTTCTAGCTTTATTGGCTGGTCCAATAATTCATTGACATAAAACAGATAAACAGGAGAAAAAAAAAAAGACTTAATTTCGTACATGCAGGAGCTCATCAAAATATGAGACTCAAAGAAGTCACCAAAGCAGGCAGCTTTTACACCTTTTAGACAAGGAAACAATAAATTTGTGAAGAATTGACAAGACAAAGGGTTTTGGGGCTTGGGGTAGCAAATTAGAGGAGGAGAAACAAGGTTTGTTTATATAGCCTTCTTGGCCCTAAATTCCCTGTCTTTGGTGATAAGGATGCCTTCTACCCTCCTGTCTGGGGAGGGCACCTTTTACGTGGGAGATTGATTTCCTGCTTTCAGGGGAACAAAAGAGGGTCACAGTGTCCTTCTGGCTCTGGCTGTTTCTTAAGCGACTTTAATTCAAAGTAATATGCCAAAGTGGCATATTTTGGGTGGCATAATCTCCCTGCTTCAAAACCCAAACCAAATCACAATGAAGTTACTTAACTATTGAGTACATCTGTCTTTTACATCTCTGAACACTCTGGGACATAGCTACTAGTCCCAGGAGGAGGAGGAGGAGATTTGTGTGGAGCAAAATCACTCCCAGCTGTCACCAGTCCAAATCAGTTGCCTTTCCAGCTGGCAGCAGACACGTGAGTGGGTCCAGCCTAGATCAGCCTAAATCAGCTGACAGCCAGCTAAGTAAATGTTTCTTGCCGTATGCCATTGAGATTTTATGGTTGTTTGTTTTGCCTTGTAATTGTGACCAAAATTAACTGTCCCTTGCCTCTTGCCTCTTACTCACCTCTACTGACATCAGGATGGTTGTGTTGGCTGGTAATGGTCACATTAGTGGTGATTGCCATTCATTGTATTTATGGCCGCCATGTGCCCTGTGCTTGATGTATTGCTATCTCTGATCCCCAATTTTATAGCTAAGTAGAATGAAATTCAGAGAGATGAGGTTCATCTAATTGCTTTCTTGACATCTCCACCTTGTGTTCTCATAGACATTACAAAACTTCTGTTCAAAATTGAGTGCTTTATCTTGTCCTCCAATCTGTTCAACCCCCAGTCTTCCCCACCCCGGTTAATGGCAATTCTGTCTTCCCAGTTGTTCCGGTACAAAACCTTGGCTCTCTGTTGGACTTTGTTCTCAGACCTCAAATCTGATTTGTCAATAAGTTCTATTGACTGTACAGACTGTACATTTTAAATATTTATAAAATCACACTCTTCCATCACATCTATTGCTCCCCCCCTCTTCAAGATAACCATCAGCTCTTGACTGGATTATTGCAGTAGTCTCATCTACTCTGGCCACTTTCACACATGCATTACTATCATTGAGTTTCCACATTGCACCTAGGGTAACTTCTGAAAAGGTCTGTTCAATCATGTTACTCTTGTGTTAAAAATCATTCTCAGAATAAAATCCACAGTTCCTGCAATGGCATATAAGACCCTACACAATTTTTCTCCAATGGAATGTAAGTTCCATGAAAATAGGGAAATATATTTCCCTGGGGGCTCAATAAATATTTGTTGATAGAATGAATGAAACAGACCTTGAGTACATGTAGAAAATGGCAGAGAGAGAATTTCAGTCCTGTTGGATCTAAGGTAAGGGACATTACTTTTTTTTTCCCCCATTCACCTAATGTTCAGCTTTTATGTATTGAAGACAAATATTTCAGTTCTTTCCCTAATGACTTGTGTATTTCCTTCTTTCTTCTGTGTTTAGTAAATTTTACCAGGTAAAGAAAAATGAGTTGGTGGTCATGGTGCTGATGGGCTACTGTGCTAAGGTGTTTCATTTAGGTATTAGGATGGGAGAGTACTAAGTATGACTGTCACCTCCTCTCATAGTGGCAAACATCTCTGCAGTGAAATGGGGCTAGACGGGGCTATGTCCAAGATCTTGCTTTTCCTCTTTGATGGTGATTTTTATATAAGCAAAAAACTTTCCTTTGTACAATCTGAGAGCTGTGTTTTCTAAGCTTGCAGCAGAATGTGTTACAGCATTCCACCAGAAAATGAGGTGGTCTACTTAACTTTCAGTATTTCCTTTTATTCTCTCAATACCAGAGATGGAGACCCACTCCTTTTGTAATAAGCCTTCATGTTGTGGAAATCATTATGAAAACTACTCCTGCCTTTCTTTTCTTTAGGTTGAAATAGTGTCAAATCACTGAACCTTTGTTCCTCAATCCTATTTCTGAGTCTTTAATCATTTCCATTACTTTTCTGTAAGTCCTCTTGAAATTCCTCATGTATTAAAAGTTGAAGGGCCTCTACTGGCATTCTTCAGTAGGAGGTTTATCTATTTGTGTTTAATACAGCACAGACATGATTAATTACACAGACTCTTCTGAACCAAATGCTTAACTAGAATACAGATATAGTCCTAGTGTAAATACTATTATATTGTTGCTTTATGTGTTAGTTGATAGTTTTGACTTTTGGTTTCTATAATATTATTCAGTCAACTTTGGATCTCTTAGAAAAAAGAAAAAAACCCACTCCTTTATGTATACACCACACTCTAAAACTATTTAGAATAGTTTTTTTTAAAGATAGATTTATTTATTTATTTATTTATTTGATAGAGATCACAAGTAGGCAGAGAGGCAAACAGGGGGGCGGGGAAGCAGACTCCATGCTGAGCAGAGGGCCCAAGGCGGGGCTCAATCCCAGGACCCTGGGATCATGTCCTGAGCTGAAGGCAGAGGTTTTAACCCACTGAGCCACCCTGGTGCCCCTTTAGGATAGTTTTAAATAGCTTCAGGGCCCTCTGATCTCTGTACCATTGTAGTTTTTAGATGTAGAGCACTAAGCTTTTAATTTATGAATGAACTCATGATTACAGTATTACAGGGATATTGCCCCCCCCGAATCATCAGGTCCCACCAAAAAACTTGGAATTCCATGATATTTGCATTGCTTCCATAGGTATCACCAAACCGCTTCTTTTTCATTGGGCTAAGAGATACTATGATCTGGAAACAGAATTTTCAGTTTCCTTATAAATGTAATCCATGTCTGCCTCCTCCTATAATATAAAGGCAATGAGTCAACAGTTTGTGTTTACTTTCTGATCTTATGTTTTTAAGAATTAAAGAGATAATGTGCATCACTAATATAAAGGCCAATCACAACATTATTTCTGTTTTGTAGATTTAACCAGTTAGAAAATTCTTAAATTGGGGCACCTGCGTGACTCAGTCAGTTTAGAGTCTGATTCTTGACTTTGGCTCACGTCATGATCTCAGTGTGATAGGATCAAGCCCCACATCAGGCTCCATGCTCAGCATGGGGTCTGCTTGTCCCTCTTCCTCTACTCTTGTCTTACACACTCTCTCTCTTTCTGTCAAATAAACAAAAAAAAATCTTAAAAAGAAAAATCTTGGATTATCCTTAAAATGTAGTAATAAGATGCACTTGATGCACCTGGATGAGTCATTAAGGTCATTAAGAGACTTGAAAGCTTGAGGGGCGCCTGGGTGGCTCATTCGGTTAAGCATCTGCCTTCAACTCAGGTCATGATCCCAGGGTCCTGGGATGGAACCCCACCTGGTCAGGCTCCCTGCTTCGTGGGGAATCTGCTTCTTCCTCTCCCTCTGCCCCTTCCCCTCTGTGCTTATGTTCCCTCTTGATCTCTGTCTCTCTCAAATAAAATCTTTTAAAAAAGAAAAAAAAAAGACTTGCAAGATTGTTTGATGGGAGTAGATAACTTGGCTGAATTGTTCATTTTGACATCCGTATTCTCATAAAATAGAAATGAACTTTGGGGGAAATAAATTTGGGGAGAAAGGGAAAAAACACTTTTCTGTAAGTCCCTCTTTGGCTTTGATGAGCTATTTTCTGAGAAATGTGCTTTTCCTTTGTTTCCAGAAGAATTATTTTATGACCTGATTTTCCATAAATGAACTTTCAGAAGTTCAGTCAGTTTACTTAGAGGACGGTTGATTCCATGTTCAAGTTCTTTCCTCATTAAATATCAATGAATTGCCATTAGGTACATCTGGGAAAACTTTGATTAGATAAAGCCCAGCTGATCATAATCATTTTTTGAATCTATAGATATATTATGGAAATTTGTTTTATAGAACAACCAGAGACAGTGCATTTTGTTGGTTTTGGAAGACCGGACTTTTTATTGCTGTTTCAAAAGAGAAAATTCTAATACATGAACTAGATCTAGTGTAGTCTACTCTAACCTCAGAATTTTAGTTTTTTTTTTTTTTTAAGATTTATTTATGTATTCATTTGAGAGAGAGAGAAAGCACACAGAAGGAAAGGGAGAAGCAGGCTCCCGCTGAGCAGGGGGCCCAATGACACGGGTCTTGATCTTAGGACTTCGGGATCATGACCTGAGCCAAAAGCAGATGCTTAACCGACTGAGCTACCCAGGCAGCTCAAGCACTACTTTTCTGATAGTCACACTCCTATCCAGCTTCAAAAGCAGGGAACATATATCCTACCTCTTTACAAGATATGGATGGATGCTTTTGGAACACCTTGAATTTGTAGGCCAAAGTTGTTTTTATTTCCTTTTTTCTAGAGATAGCATGCATAACTTAATATTCACAAACTAATTTAGGGATATAAACAAGTTTCATGACCCAAGGGGAAAAGCAGACTTTTTTTTTTTTTTAAAGACTTTATTTATGTATTTGACAGAGATCACAAGTAGGCAGAGAGGCAAGCAGAGAGAGAGAGAGGAGAAAGCAGGCTCCCCGCTGAGCAGAGAGCCCAACACGGGGCTCGATCCCAGGACCCTGAGATCATGACCCGAGCCGAAGACAGAGGCTCAACCCACTGAGCCACCCAGGTGCCCCGAAAAGCAGACTTCTTTATCGGCCACCTGAGGGCACAGTCTTGGAAGTTAATGACGTATGACACTGTTCTATAGAGTACTGTTTCTCATGCTTTAACATACATACAGATCACCTGAGGATCTTGTTTAAAATGCAAATTCTGAATCTGTAGGTCTAGGTGCGGAGCAGGTCTGGAGTTGGTCCGTAGATTCTGTGTTTCCAGTAAGTTAGCAGGGGATACTGATGCTGTAGGTCTGCGCTAGGCCATACTTGTATTTTCTCCCTAATTTGGAGCCTTGTATTGCTATATAGTATCATATTATATAACAATTATTAATAAAGAATAATTTTATTTACTAATGGTGGAATATTCAAGTAATACAACGTGAATAAAGTGCCAGCACATAGTCACTACAAATAATTCATCAATAAATCCTTAATCGACTGGTGTATTCTTCTGGAGTAACATACCACCGAAGTCAGCCCTGTACTAAGGGCAACCACATGGAGTCTGAGTTGTGCACTGCTCGCCTACCATGGGTGTCATTTACACAGAGCGGGATATGAGCACTGACTCCTGGAGTTGTGAAATACAGAGGCCACGAGTATTCTCTAAAAACAAATTATAAAGAGAAGGAGTTTTATTTCAAAACGTCATCCTGATTTTCTCTACTGTTATTCCTTCCATTTATTTGGTTTTAAATTCTCTGTCCTCATTGAGTCCTACTTTTGTCAATTCATTGACTTCTAACTTCTAGTATTGGATGAAACCCCATTCTGCGCCCCCACCCCAAAGTCCCACCCCTCTGTTCCCAGTTCTTATCCTTCTCTCGGAGATCTTGGTCACAGATAGTAGGCACTTAAATATTTTTGTAGAAGTCATAGCAAACATATAGAGGGACTTTATTTCAGCCTGCACTCCAGATCACACATGGGACTGAGGCTGAGGAAGGAAGGAGCCTTGTGGATCGTTCTGCAGGCTACGGTCTGCTACGGTCCGGAGCATATTTATTTCACATTTTTCTTTCAGAAGCAGGCCGTTGTATACGGAAAGACTATTCTCAGTTTTTAAAATTAAATAACGTGCTCTGGAAACAATAGTGACAGATTTCCTGAGAGAATATTGGATTTAGAAACTACCAGGTGTACCCGGCACAATGGTCTCTGAAGGGCATGGCTGCTGACAGCACCGAGTTCTCTGGAGTGGCTGCCCACTAGGATAACTGAAAGCAATTTAGCAAAAGTATATCCAGTTGATGATTTATTAGTGCATCTCAAATGTGCATGTGACTTTCTTTCATCCCAAACTTCAGTTCACAAACCCCTATTTCTGCCACTTTTCCAATCAAAAGTAATGTAATGACATCCAGATTTAAATGTGGTTAACTCAGAATTTAAACTCAATGTTTCCCATTTTCCTCTTCTTCTCATTTCTCCCCCCGGACCTTCTAAAGTCTGGAAGAATTTGCATAGAATTCATACATTTTCCTGGTTGTATCCCTTCGCTACTGTGGTGTAATAAGCCACCCCAGAACTCAGTGACTTAGATAGTAAAATGCATTATTGCTCACAAGTCATCAGTTAAGTGCTCCTTGTGGTCCCAGCTGGATTCAGTTAGGTGCCTATAGCGCTGCAGATGTGGCTGAGGCTCACTGACACGTCTGGTCATCATCTGTCACTGGTACGGTCTAGGATGACTTGTGCTGGGATCACTGGGCTCTCCTGCAAATGATATTTCATCCGCCAGCATGGTAGCCCAGACTTGTTCAGGTGGTAGAGGCCAGGCTCCAGAAGAATTTGTGGAAGAACGCTCAGCCTCCTGAGGCTCGGGCTCAGAAAGATACCTTCCCTGTGGTTCATTCTCTGGGCCAAAGTAAATCACAAAGCCAGAGCAGTTTCAAGAGTTGGGGAAATAAATTTGACCTCTGGATGGGAGTTGCTACAGAGGAACATTGCAAAGACTGTAAATACGGGGAGAGTGAAGGGTGACCATCGTTTTTGCAATCAGTTTACTCCACTGGCATTGGAGGAGATGTCTCAGATTGGTCTGAAAATCCCTGCCATAGGTCACCTCTTTCTATCTACTTTAGTTCCTCAGGTTGGTGAGCATCAAGCCCTTGGCTTAGATCCCCAATTGGGGGTCTGAATTTCCTCTGACAGCTTTAGATCGTGATGGCTACATACTCACTCCTCCTTTCCTTGATGACAGGCTCTTTCCGAGTGTTCGTTCTGTGTCTTGGACAATTTTGAAATTGCTGTACTCCGTTTACCTTCGCAGTTACTACCACTGTAACTCAATTAACATATTACTGACTTAGGCCATCTTTTGTCCGTCTCTGCCAGTTAGATGATACGGACTTTGAGAGAGGGATTTTTGCCTCTTAATTATTACGATAGCTCTGGCACTCAGACCAGTGCCTGGAACAAGACAAGCCCCCAGGGAAATTAGTTGAATTAATAAATGATGGAACAGGAGGATTCAGAGAGCTGGCCCCCCTCAGAGCCATCTACTTCCACAGCTCCCTCCTGTTTTGAATCTCTACCACTTAAGTTTCAGCCCTCTGAAATATTTGGGTCTTAATATGCCTGCTAAGTCTTTATAATAAAAAAAAAATCAAACAAAACAGTTCCTCTATCAAATCTGTGGCTCTCAAGATGGAAAACTATGGCTCTTGAAAATAATGCCTCTGCTGTTGCCCTGTTTTCTTTTTTATTTCTTTCAGAAATTCAACTAACTTCTTGACTGTATTCTTTCCCTCCTTGAGGATGCTGACTGGTGGAGTCAAGGAAGCAGTGGGCTCAAGGAAGCTTACATGGGGGGAAAAAAAATCCTCAATATCTCAAAACATTGTTCTGCTTTACAAGTTAAAACTCAGCCATTTCTGGCTGATTCCAATTATGATGATTACTCAGAAGATTCAAAGTTGAGCTGAGCCATGCAATTTGATCGAATTAATTTCATTTTTTGGAAGTTAAGGCAGAAATGTCCTGTCTAAACCAGTTTGTAATGGATGAGATTAGACTGAGTGTCAGAATCACACACTGATCTTTCTCCAAATCTGGTCCCACAATTACTGTCATCATCTCGGCTGCTCTTCCTGCTTTTAGTTTATGCTTCTGATCTGTTTTGAAGGATGCCCGATTGGCTTTCTTCAAACTTACAAAATAATAGGCCACTGGTTAAAAACACCAGGTATCTTAACAATTACCCTTTAGAAATAAGATTTCTTTTGTTGGGTGTTCAGGGTTTGGTACAGAGTGGTCCGGACAACCTTTTCTTACCGGTAGTGTTTTAACCACCTCCATGTGACAAGTTTTATTGAAAACTGTCTGTCCTTGAACCTCAGTGTATGAGGGTGTGAAGTGGGCTAGAGTTAGAGAATTTTGTACTGAACCTAGCAAAAGATGCCACACCAGCATACCGCAGGCTCTAGCACAGACTCTTTATTAAAGCCAGTCACAATTGATTCAAAAGGGGAAATACGCATGTTACAGTGGTCACTTAATAATAGATAAAAGCACTTGGGTAGATTTTGTCTTCAGTGTCTTGGGCTCACAACCGCTCATGATCATTGTGCATCATTCACATGAACCTGGTAAACCAACCAGCTTCTTAGTCTTCAAAAGTATTCTTACCTATTTTAAAAAGGAATTTTTTATGGTTTGCTAGCTTCAACCCCACAGATGTGCCAGAAACTATACCATTATGCTTCATGTAAAGTGTAATCTATCCTTTTTTTTCTTTAATCTTATTTTTATAGGATAATTGATACATGATGTTACATCACTATCCTTTCTTACTTATTTTTCTTCTTTTGGATGCTATTAGCAAAGATTAGGTATTGACTATAGATAAATGTTACTCAAGATTTAGATTTGGAATACCAGTTGATGTTCTAAATTGGGTACACTTCTACATCTTAGAATTATGTAAAGTATGGTTCATGGGAATGTTTAGGTTTGTATATATAAATCTGGTCAAGTAAAATTGACTTTTCACTTTCTGAGAGTAGGAAGAGTTGTAGGTAGCTCTATCACTCTACATTTTTTCATTTGGCTAAAACTTATGCATGTTTTATATTTTATATTTAGGGATAGAGAACAAGCAGTTAACTTACAGATTTTTGCCAGGAGATAAGCATCTTCTTTGTAGACGCGTTTGATTGCTGCTTTTGTTTTTGGCAAGGTGCAGCAGAAACAGCAGGAAAATGTAAGAATAATAGGGGAAAATAATTCTAGTTGTTAGACACCTATAAACAATAGGGAGGTACTTATAAAAGCAAAATCTCCACACTTGAAGATGATATAGAACAGTAAAAGCCGAGAGAAGACGGTATTTGAGGGAATTATGGACAAAAATTTATCTCCCTGTATTTCATCTGAAACAAGAAAGAATCACAGAAAATATAATGTTGTCGGAGCTGTAATGTGTACTCTGTTTCAGAAAAGGAGAATTGATTTGTATCACAGCTTCTGAAACTAAAGTTTTATCTTAAAAGAATTGCTTGCTTTTGAAACGGGGCATCTGGAAGAGGATTTGCCGCTTAGGAATAGAAATGGCACCTTTGCACTAATCGATCGCCAGACATCTACTGAGCACTTTCTGCATACGAGGTTCTGTAGTAGGCACCAGTGCACTCTGAGTATGTTGGAAAGCACGCCTCATCCCGAGGAGAGAATTATTTGAACAAATCTTCCTTTGGTTTCCAGAATAATAACCTTTTTGGGTTTTCTTTTTCTAACTCTGTACTGCTTTTTGTTATTTTCATCTTTGGGGGACCCTCTTTCGTCTTCCTCTTGGTGTCAGTGTCCCTCAGTTTCAAGTAAAATCTCTCTTTCAAGGATCCCATTGTTTAACGTAACCTCCTGTCCATATATTGTACGGATGACGCCAAAATCTTTTGTCTAAATGGAACACAGATGGCCTAAATATCCTGTCCTACACTGACCAGGGTGACTGTGTCATTTATGACAAAAACCGAAGCTGCAGGGGGAACGAAAGGCGGTGCTCTAAGTAATTTTTTTCTGGGGCAACAGTAATAAGCAAAAGCTGTCCTGGGCAAATCTGTAGCTAGGGTTACAGTACCTCAGTTCCGCAGCTGATTGGAAACTCCTGCTTGGGTGTCTTTTAGATACGTAAAATACGACAGGTTGGGAGAACTCAGCTTCCTCTCCTTCCAGATCTACTCCACCTGCCTTCTCTACCTACACACAATTCTCCCTGGTTGCCCAAGCCAGAAATACGGTCAGTGTCCTAACGTTAGCCTCTGTCTCTAGCTGTATCTATAGATGTCTCGCTCTCTTTATCACTCCTCAGTTAAAAATCTTCCAGAATTCCTCCAGATTTCCTGCAGAAAGAGGTCTAAATTCCTTAGGGCCTGAAAACCCTCCATGACTTGGTTCTTGTGTGCCTTTCAGCCTCTTGTGCTGTCATTCCTCTGAAGGCCCAACTTGGTGGTGTCCATTCCTCCGTGGAGCGGCCCGGAATAGCCTTCTGTCCTCCTCATTCTCTCATCCGTGATCGTTCTCCAGATAGCTTACTGGCTGCTACTGCTCTAGAAGTAGTTTTCTCCCGAAAACTCTTCCACAGCCTTTCTGGAACATCTGCATTCGTCCTTCCTTAAAGACTACTTTTGGTTATAATAATTCCCTGAAGTATTCAATTCTGTCTTATGTTTTATTAAATTGATGCAACATTTACAGACAGTGACACATGCAAGTCTCAATTGAACTGTTAGATGAGTTTTGACAAATGAACGCACTCATTTATTGCAACACTCCAGTCAAGACATAAAACACTTACACTCCCCTGAAAGTTTTCCGATGCTCCCTCTGGGCCACCAGCACAATCCGTAGGCAACCACGACTCTGATTTTTATTGTTACATATATTGATTTTGCATGTCTCTAATTTCTTATAAATTACCTACTTTCATTAAACAAAAAACCAATATACGTGACAGTGTATATAAAAGATAGTGACTTTTATAAAAGACAGTGCTTTATTAGATTTTTAGTGAATGCAATCGATATAAACACGTAATGATGAAATTTTAAAAAACATCTCATAGTGTGCTTGCCGTAAGAGTCACAGTTTAGTCACTATAGTATAGGCTGCTTTTACATTTTCATAGGCTGTTTAAAGCCTGTGTTTTTGGAATTGAGTAGTATTTTTTTTCTCTCCTAAAACTGAGGAAGAAAATGGGTGTCTGCCTCATTCAGCAAGATTCTGCTTAATAAGGCGCACTTGTAATGTTAGAAAATATGCCAACTATGAACCAGAATGCATGTAACTTGAGCAAAACCCTAATGAGCTCTGTCGGGGCAATTGTGCATTAGAATTCTAATAAGGAGAAGCTAATTGTCAGCGAAATTTATAGTCAAAGGAGGAGAATCAGTGACTGTATTAATGTGGAGATTGGGGACTATTCTGCCTATTAGGATGAAAACCTAGTGTGTTTTCACACATTACTTCTTGATCGAGGCTACTTCTAGAACAGAGGTTTCTGCCTGGGAGTAGGGTGGGAAAGGTTTTTTTGGTCAAATGGCAAAGCAAATGGATTTAAACAAGTCTAAGAGCTTCACCCAGCTCACGGCTAGAAGTTGTCCCACAACACTGAGAACAGCGTCTGGCACAGAATAGACACTTAATAAACAGCTAATAAATAAATGAACAAATCATTTTGGTTTTTCTTAATGCTCGGGAGTAGCTGTTGAATTTTTGAGTATGCTATCATATTTAATAATCTTGCAAGGAAAAGAAGTACTTTCATTTCTTACAATAATATCTGTTCAGCTCTCCAGTTTAAGTACTGTGTGGAGAAAATGGAATGCTTGAGACTTGCGGAGGGGCTAATGAGCCTTGCTGGTATTAGTGAAGAAGTCTTTATAGTTTTAAATGATCTGTGGTTGGAACCAGCCTCCTTCCACATGACACAGAGGTGAAAGCAGCCAGCAGTTTCGCAGCTTGTGCGCAGAGCCGTGTTTCCAGCCCAAACAACAGTTCATTCCCTCTCAGCCTCTATCTACACACACACATATACACACACACACACACACACACACACACACCACTCACTCTGCCCTTCAATTGTTAGCCTCTGAAGGGCTATACTTTTGGAAAAAATAATATTTTCCATTTTCCTCAAGGTAGCCTATAAACCATCCGAATACCCCATATTTTTGTGAAACTGTTATAGATCTGAAAAAAATAGGTATTGACTGAGGCAAGGGACTAATTCTGACACTTCCTTTCAAGAATCGGGGGTAGCAGTTTGTCAGACCACGTGGAGCCCTCCGTTAGCTGGTGTCTGTCGCAGCTTGCAAAGTCACTTGGCGTCTGAGGGATTTTAAAAAAATAAACCGCATGAGTGGCTGTCACCGCACAGCTGTTGATCCCAAAGAGGATCTGTTGTCTATTCGAGTGAGCAGGTAGCTTGTTTATGCTTCACGGGGGAGCTCAAAGCCTAGTAAACTAATTATACGTGTTTGTTAAATATGGAAGATAGGTCATTTGGGAGTTTGATAGAGGATATTGGGTAGTGGAATTAAAAATATAAGATGAATTAGTTGGTCGGAAAGGAAGGGGTGTGACTTGCTGATTAACTTTGATGAAGTCACTTGGTTTTCTAGGGCATCGAGCCTCTTGTTCGTAAAAGGAGAGGGTCATGTTATTCCATCACTGAAATCCCTATCTTTAGGGGGCCAAGGTGTGGTAAGCAGTTTTTCCTCACAATGAGAGTAAGATGGAAGCCAGTTTTGTAGGAAGAAGTATGCATCCACTTAAACCAAAACCAAAGGGACAGGCACCAGTTAACAGGAGAAAAAAAAAATCCTCTTTTTGGAGGAAATTTGAAAGCCTATGCAGTAACCAAGGAGGGTTAATTCCTTGGGTCTTGTTACTGCCAGTAAGATGTTCTGTTCAGGTCTCAGGGATGATTAAATAACCTTAACATTTCTTTGAAATGGGTGGTGGGTAATGCAAAAAGGGACTGTTAGACTTTTCCAGTGGGACAGTCTTGAGAAGCAGAGAGGCCATGGGGAGGAAGGTGGGAGAGAGAGAATACAAAGGAGGCGATGAAAACCAAACAGGTTCACATCAGAATCCAAAGGGCTTGTTTCCGAGGGCTCCGCAAGTTAAAGCACTTTTAAGTACAACACAAAAGCAACTAGTTACTTTATAATTATAAATTTGTTTTGGCCAGGGAAATGAAGTGTTCTTATGGAGATCTTTTCTGCTCGGCACGTAGAGTCGAAATGTAGGAAAACAGAGCAATGAAAGCAGCTCATGCTGTGTGGGGGGCGGAAGCACTGCCATTATGGAGCGCCATGGGCCCCATGGGCTGGGGTAGATGACTCTTAAGCATTAGTTCATATTTTTCCAATTAGGCATAAGTTGTGTTGCTTTATGTGTTACAAAAGAGTTAGTCATTTAGTCCCCATAAGGAGTATTTTGTCAAAAGCAACGATTATAGCCAGAGACAAAGGAGCCCGTAACTGGATTATAGGCCTCCTCTCATTCTACCAGGATTCAGGTCCATACACAGCTAATTGTGATGTAACAGTGATAGCTTTTGGAACCCAAATAGTTGTCAATAAAAGAGGAGGCTGGCAAGACATGATGAGTGAAATGATGGTTGAAGAATTAAAATGTAATACATGAAAACTTGTATCAAACTGTCTAATTCAGCAGAGATGAAATGAAAAGATTCGTAGCGTGAACATTTAATATTTAACTTCAAATTTTTCATAGCCTTGTGTTTGTTCAGTCTGTATGGATTTGTCTTCCTGGGTCTTGGTTTCCATTTATAGGCCTGAGACTTGGAAGACGAACCTCCAATGCATACCTCCAAATTTCAACTTGAGGTTTAAATGAAAGAGTATTTATTATTATTTTTTAAAGATTTTATTTATTTATTTGACAGAGATCACATGTAGGCAGAGAGGCAGACAGAGAGAGAGGAAGGGAAGCAGGCTCCCTGCTGAGCAGAGAACCCGATGTGGGACTTGATCCCAGGACCCTGGGATCATGACCTGAGCCAAAGGCAGAAGCTATAACCCACTGAGCCACCCAGGTGCCCCAAAAGAGTATTTATTATATCACAGTGTTGTTTTAGTGCAACATCTGTGTTCCGTGCCCACTCACATCAACATTATCTATTGTCCTCAAAAGGAGAAAGAATCTTCCACCGTCACCATTCCCAGATTGAAGAGATCTCCAGGTCACTGAAGTGGCAGATCGGGTGCTAAGAGCTCTGTAGTCATCCCACGTGTGCTTGTCTGCTTGATTCCCACAGACTGGGCTCCTCTAGGGGCAACCACAGCAGACCCACCACCCTGTCACATGGGAGGACAGTCTGGGTGTGGTGGCCGTCACTTGCTCATTTGCAGTAGGACACGGTATTGGTGAACGTAATACGGGCTTTCCAAAAACAGTTATGTTTGAGACCCACCACTTGGACCAATTACCTGTGCTCCCCATATGAAAACAGCAGAAATGACAATATCGCAACCATAAGCTTGTTATGGGGGAAAAAAAAAAAAACTGGATAATGAATGTGACAAGGCTCCCCCGAGTAGCTGACACAGAGCAAGTCCCTGCTTTTGCCAAGGGCAACATCACCAGCCCTCGGCTGGGGAATTAACCCTTCGCTTCCTGTGCCCTGTGGTGTTTCATGTATGTGTGCTTCTCACTCTTGGGTCCCGTTCGAAGTTCTTCCTCTAGGGTTAGAACCCTGATTGAGGACGTCAAGAGAGGGATGTTTGTCGATTTCTTTTTTCCCCCAGAACGAAAAGTCAACACTGAGCAGCATGGCAGAGTCTGTCGGGAGTGGTAGTTGTGACCTTCTCATTTCATCTGCTCATGCTGTCTCTAATATTCCTCATCAGGCCACCTGCCGCGGTGGGGCGGTGCTGTAATACTTGAAGAATAATTGTACAGCAAAATCATATTTTTGAGATGTCAGCCTTTGCTGCTTTTTCTTGTATTTCCTTTTATCCTTACACTCCCCTGTGTTAGGACAATTAGGTAAAATGCCGAATGCTGTATTCACAGCAGGCCACAGAAGTCGGTCAGTTTTGGGTGTTTGGATTCTAAAAGCTTCCTTTTTAGAGGGGGTGAAAAAACCCAGGGCATAAACACAGACGTTGGAAGCATTGGGAAGCCATTGAGTCAGTCTGTCCTCCCTTCAAGGTTAGATAGTTGCCCAGAACGAGGCAGGGAGAGTCAGAGGGGGTGGCCAAAACTTGGTTTTGAGGTTTCAAGGGAAGGGTACTTGGGACCCACTGGTCACCACTTTGCACTAAAATCTTAGGTAGGACTGTGGGAAGCAAGGATAGAGGACACTCGCTGTTCATGTCTACCTCCTCCTTTCGCTAGAGAGAGTGCGGGGAAGCCGGAGACATGTCTGTGGAAGAGAGTTCTCTGGTTCTCAGAGTTCTCCACAGAGTTCCCTGGTGCCCCGTGCAGGCAAGAGCTACAAAGTATATTCCATGGCCCTGACAGTGGCCTTAACCACGCTCACACGCTTCCTGCACCTGAAGAGGACTTGTGGTCAGGACAAGGGTTTCAAACTGTGGCCTGTGTTGACACCCTGTATGCTTGCATGCATGTATGCGTGCACACACACACACACACACTCACACACACACACACACACACACACACACGATGGCCACGTGAACATCACAAGAGGAACCATCATGAGAGAGGCTTGCATTCACTCGCAACACCTTGTCGCTGTGCTGGCCACCTACCTTTGGGGAATTTCCCGACATTTAGTTGCTGTCTGTTGGCCGGCTGAGAACTCAAAACAATATAGGTTCAGATAGAAGAGGTCCTCTGTTTGGGGAAGGACATTGGTGTCTGTTCTGGTACAAACATCACTGGGGGGGACTGAGCCGCAAAGGGTATGCCAGGAATAAAGCGGAACAAGCAATCTGATTGAGACTGGATTCCAAGGTAAGGCAGCAGTGCTGACAAAGGAAATGAGAGAGATCTGTCTTCGGTATGAACATATGCATTCCCAGTCTGTGTGCGAGAAAAGACAGACAGTTGGCGCAGGTCTTTCTGGGTAGCTGTAGTTCATTTAAAAGGCAGATGAAGCCAGTTTCTTCCTGGCCTGTGTCACCCAGGAAAACAGGGGAGGTAACGGAGCTCTGCAGCAAGCTAATTGAAAGCTAAGCTGTGCACTTTAGCATCTGGGTTCTGAGAATGTGTGTGTGTGTGCCCATGGCGTTGAGTTGAAAGAAAGTACCATGTACTGCAGGCTTGTAACCACGGCCAGTTCTGGAGGGCACTCTCATTTAGAATGGCATTTCTAGAACCAGAGTAGTCACAAAAATCTGCTGGGTCCCTCTTAAAAATAGCGATTCCTAAGCATGACCTCATATCTATAGCCTTGGTGTCTCCAGGGCAGAGCCTTCAAATTTACCTTTTCTTTTTTTGTAAGGGAGAGCAGGGGCAGAGGGAGAGAGAGTGAGTCTCAAGCAGGCTCCATGCTCAGAGCAGAGCCCAGTGTGGGACTCGATCCCATGACCCTGAGATCACGACCTGAGCCAAAACCAAGAGTCGTCTGCTCAACCCACTGCACCACCTAGAGTCTCCTCTTGTGATTCTTTTTGAACACTCAACTGGGAATGAAACGAGGGCACGCTCACTGGACAGTAGCTACAGCTAACATTTCTATAGGTCCTTTTGGGTTTTAAAATGTATGATCTTATTTAATATTCATAGCTTGGAGACACGGGTTGTAGGGAAACCATTTAGTCGTGGAGTTGCAGCCTTGGAAGTATTGGTTGGGTAGCTTATCTAAAGTGTCTGGCTGGAAATCTGCCAGTGTGTCTTGCCGCTTGGAGGAATGGCATCATGGGAGTAAACACTGAGCTGCACTTCTCAAACCTCAGTGTTCACAGGCATCATCTGGGGATCTTGATAAAACACAGATTCTGATTCAGTAGGTCTGAGGGTGGGCCCGAGGGCCTGTGTTTCGGAGGACGTCCACGTGCTGCCGTGGGGACACTGGAGTTCAGTAATCTGTGCGCAGCAGAGAAAACTACCCTAGATATAGTTTAAGATCGCTGGTGAGGAGGCGTTTTAGGGTGTTGTAGATATGCCTGTAGTCATTACCCTGGCAGAGGAGAGCTGCTTAACAGAGATGTTCAGTTGATAGAATGCTGCAGAAACCAGCTTTCAGGATACTTTTGGTGATGACATCCAGATGAAGTCAGAGAGATGACACACCAGAAATACATGGACCAATATTCCATTATCAGTCTTGGAAACGTCCAGTGAGATTCTCACTTTATCCATTTTTTGTCATAAAAGCCAAATGGACAAGTGTAAGCTCTTACTTCAGTCTGTAATTGAAAGGCCGTGTGGCGTAGAGATTTACTGAGTATCTGCTGTAGTATCAATCATATTAAAAATAAATGCTCAACTGCACACACTCTTAGAAAAGGATGTTTGTGTATGGTCAAGCCTCCTTGTACGCAGGAAAATGTATCTGAGCGTGAGAGAATTGAACTACAGTTCATTGGTCTTTAATAAAGTTATTTAGCTCTAATCCTTAGGTAGATATAAGAAAATCGGAAATGCTTGATTCAGATAGACACTGGGTAAAATGAAAAGAAAAAAAAAAAAAAAGAAAGGCCTAGACTTCCAGAAAAGTAATGCTGCACAGGCTTTATCAAATCCTCCCTATCAACACTGTAATTCTCAATAAAGCTCAGCATGACAGTTCGAAATAAAACGGACATGACAAGACAATAACTCTGGGGGCATTAGAGTAAGGTTCAATATGTTTCCCTTCCCCCCTTAATGCTTTCCCCGGCGTCCTCCCGAAGCCCCTGAAGGAGCCAAAGGGGTAGTAGGATCTATCTCTACATGTACGGGCACTGATTTTCTTTTCTTCCTTTGGTGGCTTCTTAAACCAGTGTTGTGGTTATTGAATTCTCTTGCAACACCTTAGCCCGGAAGCGGGAAGGGAAGCGTGAGTTACCTGTGATGACAGCAGTGCCATGTAAACAGGCAGCCGGGCTAGCATCTCCCTCGCCAGCAGTTTGCGTCTCTCTGGCTCATGAGTCTGCTGGCTGGCGAGGAGTAACCTTCCCATGAAGTTCTTCATGCGCGCTGCTGTGTCAACGCTGTTTTGTTGGTCAAAGAAAGGAACATGGCTGAAGCTGAATTCAGTGGGTGGGGAAATTAACTCTATGACAATCGTCTACAAAGTTTCAGGGCCCAGGTATAGGAGTGGTGACAATGTGGGTTCTTTTCTTTAAAAAAAGATTTTATATATTTATTTGAGAGAGAGAGCATGAGAAAGGAGAAGGTCAGAGGGAGAAGCAGACTCCCTGCTGAGCAGGGAGCCTGATGATGCGGACTCGATCCAGGGACCCCAGGATCATGACCTGAGCCGAAGGCAGTGGCTTAACCAACTGAGCCACCCAGATGCCCGATGTGTGTTCTTAACATAGTATATTTTGGTAGACAGAAGGGCCTGAAACTTAGATTTTTTTTTTTTTAAGAGAGAGAGGGAGAGAGCTCACCCGAGTGAGCATGGGGAGAGGCAAAGAGAGAATCTTTATTTATTTATTTATTTGACAGACAGAGATCACAAGTAGGCAGAGAGGCAGCGGAGAGAGGGGGGAAGCAGGCTCCCTGCTGAGCAGAGAGCCCAATGTGGGGCTCGATCCCAGGACCCTGGGATCATGACCTGAGCCGAAGGCAGAGGCTTAACCCATTGAGCCACCCAAGAGCTCCTCAAAGAGAGAATCTTAAGCAGGCTCCATGCTCAGCACAGAACCCAATGTGGGGCTCCATCTCACGGCCCTGAGAGCACAACGTGAACTGAAATCAAGGGTCAGACCCTTAACCGACTGAACCTCCCAGGCGCCCCTGAACTTCCATCTATTTTAAGCAAAAAAAACGTCTTGGGTAGGAAGGAAGGGAAGACAGTGATGAGTAGAGTTGTCCAACAATACACAGGATGCTCAGTAAAATGTGAATTTCAGATAAACAGTATTTCTTTCTGTATAGATACGTGTCTTGAGATATTGTTTGGTTCATGGTAAACTGGTCTGCGAGGTGTGATATTTTGGACCCATATATGTACCGAATGTTGATGCTTTATCTGATATTCAAATTTAACTCCATGTCGTGTTATTCCCTTTACGTAAATCTGGCAACCCTGAGGATGGGACAGTTGAGCCAAGGGCACCTCCCAGAAGCTAAGTAGGGACAGTTGTTAGATAAAATGAGCCTTGCAAACCTGTCCTATTGCCTGCCTTCCAAGATGTTTTACAACTTTGATAGCTTTGTTCTTGCCCGTTTCCCACCGGGAGCACGGTTTTTGGCAGAGACGAGACTCGGCCTGTGCCAGTGTGGTAAGCAGCTAGCGGCCTTTCTGAGAGATGGGGCCTTGGAATGACCGTCCATGCCCATGTGGTACCGGCTGTTCAGTATTTTTATTTTCACTCCTGCTCATTGGCAGACATGAAGGCACCCGAGTGTGCATTAACGCCGTAGGCCCACTGAGAAAGCTGATAATGTGGAGCCTGACAAGGCATTAATCTTTTAATGTGTCCCCAAATATTTATTTAAAAGTTCAACTAAGCATTATAGGACGAAAGGGCAGAACATATAAACCCCTCAGCAAATATGAAAGCCGGATGGTCACAGGAGCTGTTCCTTGGAAAGCAATTTTTAGTGTGTCTATTCTTATCTGTTAATTTTGTATTGCTAACTAATAAATGGTGCCAAACTTAGTGGTTTCAAATAGCAGTCGTGTGTTGCCTCAGAGTTGTGTGGGTTCCGCAGGGCAGGGCCCAGTTCTCAGCTCATTGAGTCACGGACTGAAATCTCGGGGTCTGCCAGGCTGAGTTCTGTGGAGACTGGCAAAAAAATTCGCTCTGAGCGCATTTTTGCCGGCAGAATTCAGTTCCTTGAGGTTCAAGGACTGCGGTGTCCATTCTCTTGCCGGCTATCAGCAGAGGCTGCTCTATGCTCCGGATGCCTCCTCGGTTCCTTGACATGCGGCCTCCCTTATTCTTAAGCCAGCAATGGCGCTTCTACTCTCTGACTGTCTTCTGCAACAAGCCACAGAAATTTCTATGCTTAAGGGGCTCGTCTGATTAAATCAGGGCCCGCCTCAATGTTGTCTGTACCTTAAGATGGACTCACTGGAAGATTCCTTTACAATAATGCCTAGCTCAAGGCTGGAGTAGCTGGGAGAAGGTGAGTTCACACCAAGGGCCTAGGATCTTGGAATTCTGCCTACCATGCTGACCATGCTTTCCAAGGGCTTCACGAGTTTCCCGCTGCACAGGAGGCTCCTCTCGGGTCCCAAATCCAGGTGTCCCATTAGCCAACTTTTTGTACTCTCTCAGAAAGGAGCATTTCTTTCTTCATTACCATAATTTCCCAGAAACGGTTTGAGTGCCCCTTGTGATTGATGTCCTGAGCAGCCTGTCCCAGATACAACCCTGCTCTACCATTCAGTGACTCTCTCTGTGTGGTGTGCTGCAGTCATTTTCTCTTGCGGGCTTCTTTTTTTTTTTTAAAGGTTTTATTTATTTATTTGACAGACAGCGATCACAAGTAGGCAGAGAGATAGGCAGAGAGAGAGGGGGAAGCAGGCTCCCCGCTGAGCAGAGAGCCCCATGTGGGGCTCGATCCCAGGACCCTGGGATTGTGACCTGAGCCAAAGGCAGAGGCTTTAACCCACTGACCAGGCACCCCTCCTGCAGGCTTCTTTATTCCATTCTATATTACACATTATCTTCAATGGCAAGCAGGAAAAAAATAACACAGAATTTTTTTTTCTCTGTCTCTTCTATTTTCCCATAGCAAAGCGATTTGAATCTAGTTGGATTTCATGATTTACTTTTATTCCCTAGTTAATTTCTGGAACAGAGATTTTCCTCCTATTTTGTATCATTTATATGTTAAAAATGCCACAATGGCATGAGCTACCCACACAGTCTTCTGCTGCAAGAGAGGTTTGCTGCCCTTACACAGTTGTTCCTTGACGTCAGAATCTTATTCCATGTTAATTTCTTCTGTGATGACTAACACCTAAGGTTGATTTGCAGGCTTTCATTGTGCTGGGGACAGGCAGATGATCTATTTTTTTCCTCAGGACTCTGAGTTCTACCAACACTGTTAAGTATTTCACATTCCATTTATTCCAGAAGATGGCGCTGCTGCTGCTTCTCCCGCAAAAGAGCTTGGTAAACTAGGAAGAAAGCCTCAGTAGGATATTTTAGCATTTCATAATACTACACCAGGCATCCATATTGACAAAAATATATTTCAAAAATGACATTTGAAAATACCTAGTACATTGCTTTTTCTCCTTATGTTCGGTTTAGTTCTATAGAAGAAAAGATCACAACTCCTACTCATTAAAAGAAATGTGTTGAGGTAGAAGGAGTGGAGAGACCTTCTGTGCTGTCCTGTTATCAGAATCAGGACTCAGTTGCTGACTGAACTGAATAGTTATTCTTATTTGAGAGGTGTGCAGTGGCTTCTGATATTAGATAGAGACCCACAGAGGCCTTCTTAAGTGGTTCTACTTTGAATAATGTTGTCACCAACAGTTTTCACTTGAAGAATGAACAGTACCTATTGCTATTAATAGAAACTTGAGCTCTTGCTCTTAAATGATTTACCTTTTAGAGAGCTTTTTTAAAAATGACATTAATATGTTGAAGTATTCAATGAATGTCAGAGATTGGACATTCTTTTATACCTGGAAATCTCACAATGGAATTTAAAATTTTGACTTCAGCTGTTCAGGTGCTGAATGCTTTATTTATTTTTTTATTTTTTATTTTATTATTTTTAAAAGACTTTATTTATTTGAGAGAGAGAGCACGAATGCATGTGAGAAAGTATGAGGGGGTGAAGGGGAGGTTGGGGGAGGGCAGAGGGAGAAGCAGACTCCTTGCTGAACAGGAAGCCCGATGTGGGACTCGATCCCAGGACCCCAGGATCATGACTTGAGCCGAAGGCAGACGCTTACCTGACTGAGCCACCCAGGCACCTGCTGAATGTTTTACCAATGGATTAAATCCTATTAACAAATACTTCCATTTGAGTCAATAAAGAAGTAGGGTAGAGAGAAGTAAGGACTCAAAGTTGATACTAGTGACATGAAATCAAGGCAAAAAAGTTATTGTTTACCTAAAAGTAGAGGCTCGGAAACAAATAAGTGACCCTGAATACTTTGGAAAGTAATCTATTTCCTTTGAAAATGTATTAATTCCATGAGTTAGTCAACATACTGCTTATTTTTATGGCTGTAGATGTGCATATCCTAGCATATCTTTGTAAGAATTTGCAAAACTTTCATCTATATCCAGCTAGTTTGGCTGTATATCTCCCGAGGCATCCTGATTTCATCAGCATGTGTTCATTTACTCGTTCTTCCAACAAATGATTATTGAGAGTCTTTCTCAAGGCCAGAATCAGTCTAGCTTCTCCATAGTCAAGAATGCTTGCTCTAATGGAACTTACCATCTAGTAGAGGGAGACAGGTATTTTGGGTTCAGTTGTGCCCCACAAAAAGGGGGAATGCTGTAGTGCTCACCTCCAGTATCTATAGGGTGAGTGACCTCATGAGTGACCTCATGCAGATATTCTTTGTAGATGTGATCAAATTAAAATGAGGTCCAGGGAGCAGTCTGTCTTAGTCAGAAGAGCATTTGACGACTGATCTTGGGGGCTGTGAGTTCAAGCCCCACGTTGGGTGTGGAGATAATCGATCAATAAAAACTAACTTAAAAAAAAAACATTAAATTGAGGTCTGACTTGATTCGGGTGGTCCCTAAACCAGTGGACAGTAACCACAGGAAGCTAGAAAGAGGCAAGGAAGGATTTTTCACTAGAGCCTTCAGTGGGAGCATGGCCCGACTGATCTTATTTTCATACTTCCAGGCTCCAGAACTTTGAGAAATTTCGCTTGTCATAAGCCACCCAGTTTGTGGTAATTTGTTGTAGCAACAGTGGGAAAGTAATACAGCAAGTAAGAAAAACTGAAGTAGCAAATTATATATGAAAAAGTGGTTTTGGAAAATAATGCTCGGAAGGGGAATACAGAACATCACATGAGTTGTACTTCTCAAAAAAATTTATTTACTTGAGAGAGAGAGAGAGAACCGGGTGGGAGGGGCAGAGGGACAGGGAGAAAGAGTCTCAAGCAGACACTGTGCTCAATGCAGAGCCCGCTGTGGGGCTCGATCCCATGACCCCAAGATCATGACCTGAGCCGAAACCAAGAGTCAGGTGCTTAACCAACTGTATCTGGTAGGAGTCCCACAAGTTGCAGTTTTAAACAGGGCCATCACAGTAGACCTCATGGAAAAGGTAACATTTGAACAAAGAATTAAAGGAATTGCTGGAGTTAGTCATGCAAATATCTGCAGAGAATGGTCCCAGCAGGGGGAGCCACAAGTGCAAAGGTCCTGAGAGGAGAGTATATTTTGCACGGTTGTTTTCGTTTCTTAGAGTTACTGTAATAAATTACCATAAGCCAGACAACTTAAAACAACAGAAATATATCCTCTGACAATCCTAAAAGTCAGAAGTCTGAAATGAAGATTTAAAGAGGCCACGCTCCCGCCAACAGTTCAAGACGAAAATCCTTCCTAGCCTCTTCTAGTTGTGATGGCGCAAGGTGTTCCTTGCTTGTGGTTGCCTCGCTTTAATCTTTGCCTTCATCTCCGCGTGACCTTCTCTTCTGTGTCTCTGGCTTGGCCTTCTCTGTGAATCTGCATCTTCTTTTGTGTAATTTGTAAGGATGCTTGTTGCTGAATTTAGCACCCCTCACCCCCCGAGTCATCCAGAATAATTTCAGTCAAGATACTTAATTACATCTGCAAAGGACCTTTTTTCCAAGTAAGTCCACATTTAAATTACACAGGACTCACTTTTTTGAGGCGCACCTTTCATGTCAGTATACGTGTGCTTGGATTACAGGCTGGAGGCCTGTGTGGTTCTAGCAGATACACGGAGAGCAAGAGATAGAAGAATGCTGTCAGAAAAGAATCCGGGTAGAGGGTGAGAGCCATCACATAAGGCATCAGAGGTTGCTTTCTTGACCCTGCTTGTCACTCTGAGTTCAATGGGAACATACAGGTTACTCCGGAGGAACTGATCCCTTGACAAGCGTGAGATTACCTTCATTTTCTCCATGTTTTAAGAGCATTTGGTTGTGTGCTTCTGTTACCGAGTCATCAAGAATGAAAAGCTGTAATAATTTTCACTAGTAGCTCAAGAAAAACGAAGAAGGTAAAGAATTGTCCTAAGTCAAATCTTAGGACTAATACTTCCAGCACTGCCCAGCATGTCCATGAGACTGTTGGATCCCAGTTAGAGGGGGGATCCAACAGTCTCATGGACATGCTGGGCAGTGTTCCACCCCTAGAAGGTGCAGACCAGCTTCCACTTCCTGTTTTTTGTCTTTTAGGTCAAGACTTCCAGGTCACAGTGGCAGGTCAGTGCTTTCATCCAGCCTATACTGGGGTCTTTCTTTATTGTCTACACCTGGGACTTCTGCCCACAATGACAAGCACTCAGAATCCACTCCCAGTGCAAAGAATAAGTCATGCCAGCACTGGCCAGTTTTTCTGTCCATGTTGACGCTGCATTTACTGCCTGTGGTCTTCTGCACAAGCTGGAATTTTCAACGTGGCGTTATGGGCATTTCATGCTTCTTTGGTAAAAACATAATGATAAAATAAAATACAGTATCAACTGCGCTGCTATTTTTTAAAAAAGCCAACTCCCTGCTACTACTAGTGCCCCGTAAGGTCTGTTCTCAACCCAGAAGCCAGAATGAGGTGTTTTGTTTTGTTTTTTTGTTTTTGAGGTAGAAGTCAGTTGAGGTTATTTCTGTGTTACGGCCCTCTAACAGCTCTGCTTTTTACTCAGTGTGAGAATCAGAGTCCTAACAATGGACTAAGGGATCCGGCCCCTGTCACTCTGCTAACTTCACCTCCTACCCTTCTCCGCCTCCCTCGGCCTCTTCAGGGATGTTGCCAAGCCTACTCCAGCTCCAGGCCCACACTCTCCTGTGAGCGGCCACACAATCGTTAGGCCCTTACCTAGCATCTGGAACAGTGCCTGGCTGATATTGTATATTTAGTAAATACTGGTTTAATTGCTGAATGTGATGTGCCTGACATACAGTGATATGTTATTAACACATTATCTCATTTTTATTTCTACAAGAATGTGGTTTTATCTGTGTTTTACACACGAGAAAACTGAGGCTGACAGAGGTTAAGTAAATTTCATGAAGTTATAAAAGGAAATGGCACAGATGGTACTAGAATCTGGACGCTCTGTCTCCTGAGTCTAGGCTGTTACAGGTCTCCATTTTACAGTATCGTAGGCACAGAAAGTTCATGTAATGTTTGCAAAGTCACGGTGTTAGAATGCAGTAGAGCCAGAGTTCGAATCCAGTTTTGATCAATCATAAAGTCCTCATTTTCTATGTGGTAACTGTGGTGAACCAAATCCATGGCTGATTTTTATAAAAATACAATAAAAAAAAAAACTCAAGCCCTACATATCATAAAATGTACCATCTTAACCATTTTTGAGAGTACACTTCAGTAGCACTGAGTATGTTCACGTTGTGCAACAGCTCTCTAGCTCTTTCTAGTCTTTGTTCTTTGCCTTCCAACACGCCACTTCTATAAACTCCCCTATTTATTGTAGCCTAATGAGTTACCTTTAAGATGCTTAGTCTTCATATCCATTTTAATTTTAGCACAGTCTCTTATTGTACTTCCTTCTTCCCTTCCCCAAATTTCTGTCTTACTCTCTGCTTTACCATCATAGGGTAGAAAAAAAAATTCTTCCAAAAAAATGGAGCAATTTGTGGGGCCACTGAAGCCCTATCCCCAGTGAATACCAATTCCCCATTTCTTCCTCCCCCAGTCCCTGGTAACCACCATCTCACTTTCTGTTGCTCTGAGTTTGACTCCTGTAGCTACCTCCCATGGGTATAATCACACTATAGTTGTTTCTTTGTTTTCTGTTTTTTATGGTTTTCTTTGTGTGTGACTCACTTCACTTAGCCTCAGGTCTTCAAGTTTCATCCATGTCGTAGTGTGCAATAAGATCTCCTTCTTTTTAATGGTTGGATAATATTTCACTGTATGTATCTACCACTTTTTTTTTAATCCATTCACCCGCCAACAGATAACTTGGGTTGCTTACGCCTCCTAGCTATTGTGAATAACATGGCGCTGAACGTGGGTGTCCATATATCTCTCTGAGATCCTGCTTTGAATTCTTTTGGACACACACCCAGACATTGCTGATCATTTTGAAAGTCTTGAAACTGTTCCAAAAATTATTAGTGAGATTTCATAACTCCTTTTTTGGCCGTAGCTGTAGAATTCATTTTAGATTTTTTTTCATCTCTGTGGCGCTTATTACACTCCTGAAGGACCAGCAGCCAAGTAATCTATACATCTACCTATTCTAAAACGTCAGCTATTCTAAAACATCAGACAAATCTAATCGTTCATCATTTATTTTCAAGGAAAAAGGAGTCACCGAAATTTATTTTGCATTTTATTGATTTGTCTGCTCAGCTACTTAGTGATAAATGCAATGAGAAGTTCTGGTGATAACTGGCATTTATTGTTTCTACTCTAAACTCTAGATTCCTGACTCTAGTAGAATAGCCTCAGAAACCTGAACTTCCGTGGAATGTGTTAGAATTCCCCCCTCTTTTTCTTGCTTTTGGAAATTTGAGAAAAATACTTAAATTTATTTTTTACATGACACTTTTATGTATTATAATATGATCCCCATTGGAATAATAGTGTGCCCTACTGGTATATCACAGAGTTATATTTCTTTTTTTGTGATGGGAATAATTAAGATCTGGTCTCTTAGCAGGTTTGATTATAGTGCAGTATTATTGTCTATACTCGCTGTTCTGTGCATTAGATCTCCAAGGCTTGTCTAGTAATTGCAAGTTTGTACCTGTAAGCAACATCTCTCCTACTCCCCTACCTCCCAACCTCTGGTAGCCACCATTTTGCTCTCTGTATTTATGTCTTGAAGCCTTTTTAGGTTCCACGTTTAAGTGGTAACTTAACGGTATTTGCTTTCTTTGCGTGGCTTATAATGCTGGGATTTCCTTCTTTTTCAGGGCTGAATAGCATTAGTGTGTGTGTGTGCCTCTCACATCTTTTTTTTTTTTTTTTCTTCTCATCTTAAACAATTTATCCATTGACAACCACTTAAGTTGTTTCTGTATGTTGGCCATTAGGAATAAGGCTGCACCTTATGGCACTGCAGATATCTTTTTGATACCCTGTTTTCATTTTCATTGTTGGATCATAGTGTAGTTCTGTTTTTAATATTTTGAGGAATCTTCATACCGTTTTCCATAATCGCTGCGTCAGTTTACATTAGCAGCCACGGTATACAAGTGTTCTCTTTCCCACGTTCCCTTGCTATTCACTGCACTTGTTATCTCTCATCTTTTTGATAATAGCCATTCTAACAGCTTTGTAGGAACAGCTCATTGTGGTTGGGATTTGCATTTCCCTGATGATTAGTGATATTGAGCATCTTTTCGTGTGTCTGTTGGGCATTTGAGAAATGTCTATTTAGGTCCTTTACCCATGTTTTAATTGGCTTATTAGATTCAGGATTGGCAAATATTTTCCTGAACCCTGTGGGTTGCCTTTTCACTGTCCTTTGTTTCCTTTGCTGTGCAGAAATGTCTAATACTTCAAATAAAGCATTAAATAGTAGCAGGGAATATGGGCATCTTGGCCTTATTCATTATAGCAGTGAAGCTCTTGGTGTTTATTAGGTAAAATGCTGGCTTTGGGGCATGCACGTGTGTGTGTAATAATACTTTGAAATAAAATCATTGAGCTTTTAATCAGAAATGGATGCTGAAGATTTTTTTGAGTGTTTTTTTAGCATCTATGAAGTTTATCACATGATCTTTCTCCTGAGCTCTATTAATACTGTGAGCTATTTTAATAAATTACTTAATATGAAACCATTCCTAGACTTCTTGGGAAAACCTCACTTGCCCCTGATATGCTGTTGTGGTGATGCCTTCTTGAATTCTCCTTGCTAATATTTTATTTAGGATTATTGCTTTGATAGTTGTAAGTGAGACTGGACTTTGTTTCTTTACTGTCCAGTTTCTATCCAGTTTTTGCATCAGTGCTAAATTCCCTTCATAACAACATTTTGTAAATGTCCCTTCTTTTTCTGTGCTCTGAAACCATTAAGTGGCATTAGGTCTATTTGGCCTTCGCTGAATTGACTTGTTTTCCTTTGGGCCTGGGCTTGGCTTGCTTGCTTCCTTCCTTCCTTCCTTCCTTTCTTTCTTTTTAATATTTTACTTATTTATTTGACAGAGATCACAAGTAGGCAGAGAGGCAGGCAGAGAGAGAGGAGGAAGCAGGCTCCCTGCTGAGCAGAGAGCCCGATGTGGACCTCGACCCCAGGACTCTGAGATCATGACCTGAGCCGAAGGCAGAGGCTTAACCCACTGAGCCACCCGTGCCCCCTGGGCTTGGCTTTTTAGGAGGGGGTAGTTACCTAACAACTTTTTCTGTTCCTTCTACCTTTGTTATCTATCTGTACTTTTTCTATTAGAATCAATTTTGGTAAATTATATTTCTTAGAAATTATCAGTTTAGCCTGTTTTTCACATGTATTTGCAAACACCATATACTCTAAGATTTTTCTCTGTTAGAATCCTGGCAAGAAATAATTGGCGAATTTAGCCAGAGCATTCTGAGGAAAGTTAAATAAAAGGACAAATATGTGGGCAAAGTTTAAGGAACTCAAAGAGGAATAGCGCAGGATATTGGGCTTTTAACAATGGGGAGATCTCACCAATGCAGGGAAGGGGTGAAGGGAAAGATTGATTACCCAAACCAGAAAGGGTGGTTTTATAGTGAAGGCTGCCTAGCAGGAACTGTAGTTTGTGGAGAGGAATGCAGATAGTCCAAAGTAGCTTAGTGGGAGGGCTCTTGGGGGCACTAAATAGCCCAATCTCATTTCCTTACCATTCTCTGATTTTTCCATTTGGCCAAACCCAAATGAAAACCAGAGGGAAAGGGAGCCTGCAAATTTTGAATCCGCTCTCCCTCGGCACAGGGCAAAGCAAAGAAAGTGGGGAGGGGCGAATGGGAGAAATCCAGCACAGTTTTAAAAATGTAGCCCCTAGTGATTCTTTTTCCCAAGTCATTTCTTATTTTAATTTACATTGTGCTTTCTTTACTTGATTAGGTTAACAAGTGCTTGATCTGTTTTATAGATTTTTTAAAAAGATTTTATTTATTTTATTTGACAGAGATAGAGCAAGAGAGAGACAGCAAGAGAGAGTACATAAGTTGGGGGGAGGGGCAGGGGAAGAAGCAGACTCCCCATTGAGCAGGAAGCCTGATGTGGGGCTCCATCCCAGGACCCTGAGATCATAAACTGAGCTGAAATAAGATGCTTAACCCACTGAGCCACCCAGGCGCTCCTACAGAATTTTTTAAAAAGCTTATTTACCTTACTTTCTCTTCAGCTGCATGAAATTTTTCTTTTGTCTTTATTATTTTCTTTTCGTTTACTTTTTTGTTCTTTTTTTCACCTTCCCAGTTGAATGATTAATTTGTATTCATTCATTCACTTCTGTTTTCATCAGTATATAAGGCTAAGTTTTCCGTGCAGTAAGTGTATCCCAAGACAACCATTTCTTTTTGTTTTAATTTTCTATTATGTTCAATTAGCATATGGCACATAGTTTCTGATGTAATATTCAGTGAGTCATTAATTGCATGTAACACCCAGTGCCCATCATCACACATGCCCTCCTTAAAACCCATCATCTGGTTACCCCCCCCAACCCCCAACTCTTGTGTAACCCTCAGTTTGGTTCCTGGAGTCCAGAGTCTCTCATGGTTTGTCTCCCTCTCCGACTTTTTTCCATTCAGTTTTCCCTCCCATCCCCTGTGGTCTTCTACATGATTCCTTATATTTCACATATGAGTGAAACCATATGATAATTGACTTTCTCTGCTTGATTTATTCCACTTAACATAATAGCCTCCAGTTTCACCGTTGATGTAAATTGTGGGTGTTCATCCTTTTTGATGGCTGTGTAATATTCCATTGTATATATGAACCACATCTTTATCCATTCATTTATTGAAGGACATCTTGCCTCCTTCCACAGTTTGGCTCTCATGGACACTGCTGCTATGAACATTGGGGGTGCATGTGCTCCTTCTTTTCACTACATCTGGTGCTTTGGGGTAAATACCCAGCAGTGCCATTGCTGTGTTATAGGGTAGCTCTATTTTTAACATCTTAAGGAAGCTCCATACTGTTTTCCAGAGCAGCTGTACCAGCTTGCATTCCACCAATAGTGTAAAAGGGTTCCCCTTTCCCCACTTCCTCCCCAACACTTGTTGTTTCCTCTCTTGTTAATTTTGGCCATTGTAACTGCTGTAAGGTGGTATCTCATTGTGGTTTTGATTTATATTTCCCTGATGGCTAGTGAGGTTGAACACTTCTTTATGTATCTGTTAGCCATTTATATACAAGATGACCATTTCTGTTATTGTGTCTAGATCAGAACTCCTCTTCAGACTTTCTAAGTTCATAATTTTATAACTGTGATTGTTGGAAATTGTAAATGAGCCTGTTAAGGAACACTGAACCCCAACAATACTTGGCTATATCTCAACAAATACCCGCTTATGGAATGAATACAAAGTGAACAGCAGCCCTACGGATCTGAGAATTGGCACTTTTGGGTTTGTGGTATGGTTGCCAGTGACAGCATTATAGATGGAGTGAGAGGGTGCTGTGGCTCGAACCGTGTTGGTGAAAGTAATAACAGAGTGTTCAGAAAACTGCATTGGATTGCCTGAACCCTGGCTCCAGTGAGTTGAAGACCCTGACATTAAAGTGTGACAATAGCAGTTGCTTCCCAAAATGGGATATTAGAAAAAGAAATGTTGTCTTTCTTAATTAATAGATTATTTTCTAAAATAGATGACTTTAAATATACTTATGCATTATCATATTATTAAATTAAGTATTGAAATGGGGCACTTGAATACATCAAATCCATCCCCAAGAAGTTTTTTATATATTAAAATTGGAAGAAATATATATATATATATATATATATATATATATTTTTTTTTTTTTTTTTTTTTTTTAAATAGGTATATCGAGCTAGGGTGGGTGTCTGTCTTCAAATTGGGAAGAGAAGGTAATCCCCTGAATTTGGGATTCCCTTAGGAGCATGAATTTAAATATGATTTCTGTCTCTTACAAAACTGTTTTCTTTGGAAGAGTTATTTAACTTCTAAACCATGATGACCTCCGTGTAAGTTGGGCACATTGATGATTTCTGTCCTATAGAGATGTTATTAGAATTTGTAATTTTGTATGCGAAAAACTTGTCTCACAGTGTTTGTCACATGTTCATTCATATATAATTAGATTAATTAGTATATGATTATTATTGTGTGTATATTTCTTCTTTTACCCTTTAACCTACTGGGGTTTCACGAATCATGGTACCAAGTCTTACTTTCACTAATCTCCCAACACAGTGCTGAGCACAGAGCCATTGCCCTATAAATATTTTTTGGAAGGATCATTATTTAACCCCATGATGGTAAAGGACAGTGTGAGAAATCTGGGGAAGGGAGGGGTGTCAGGTACTCGGCGGGGAGCCTTCTTCCCCCTCTCTCTCTCTGCCTGCCTCTCTGCCTCCTTGTGATCTCTCTCTCTCTCTCTGTCAGGTAAATAAATAAAATCTTAAAAAAAAAAAAGAAATGAAATCTGGGGAAGGGAGGAAGGAAGTACAATAAGAGACTGTGCTAAAATTAAAATGGATATGAAGACTAAGCATCTTGAAGGTAACCCGTTAGACTACAGTAAATAGGAGAGTGTATGGAAGCCGCGTGATGTGATGCAAAGAACAAAGACTTTGGAATTAGACTCGCCCTTGAACTTGATTTTATTTACTTCAGAGCTCTGGATCTTGAGGGGAAGTTACTTGACAACTCTGAGCTGCTGTTTTCACATCTACTATAAGATGTAAAAATAAAATAAAACCAAGACAGTTTTATTAAATTTAATAAAATAAATTTAATACAAATAAATTTATATATAATTATATATTATATTATTATATAAATACAAATAATATAAATTTAAATAAAAATAATAAAATATAAATAAGAATAATAAAATAAATTTAATAAAATAAAACCAAGATGACTAGTGAATACTATCTTTCAGAGTATTAATTGAGATGTCTGTAGTACTAACAGTATCATGTGGCATATAGTAACCATCCAATAAGTGTTTCTTGAAAGAACATTTTTTTGAATGCAAATAAAATCCAGATCCCTGTTTTCGTCAAACTTGACAAAGAAATGCTTTTATGATAATGAGCTAAGAGAAGTCCTATAGTCCCTTTTCATGAAGTTCATGGTATGATCTTTAAAATTCTATTTCCTATGCTTCTCCTATGATCTACAAGGTGACATACAGTTTTGATAAGGAAGAGCTTAATTTTTCATAATTCTAATGCTCTAAAGAAGCGAGAATATAAAATATAATGGACTTTTTATGAGTTTCTTTGGAAAGAACACAAAGCTAATATCCTTGCTCTTAAATCTAATACATGGAAAGTTGTGATCCATGAGACCAAAAAATGATACTGTTAGGCTGTAATCAGGGATACCTGTAGGATTGTTTGGAACTAGTTATGTGCATTTGCTCAGCCCTCTTTAGGACCATACGCATTCTTCTCATGCATTCCATTTGTTACTTAAAACCTTTCAGTTTTGGGGCACCTGGGTGGCTCAGTGGGTTAACTCGCTGCCTTCGGCTCGGGTCATGATCTCGGGGTCCTGGGATCGAGTCCCGCGTCGGGCTCCCTGCTCAGCAGAGAGCCTGCTTCCCTCTCTCTCTCTCTGCCTGTCTCTCTGTCTACTGTGATCTCTCTCTGTCAAATGAAAGAATCTTTAAAAAAAAAATTAAAAAAAAAAAAAAAAGAAACCTTTCAGTTTTCCACCTATATTCAAAATATAACTAGCTGGCAATATAGGCTTGCCGAATATTTTCCCCACATTCTGCTAGAATTCTCTAGGGAAAAAAATAGCTTTATTACACTTTAAATGTGGTGGAGGCTCCCTCATTAAAAGACGGTAACAATGCAATGTTAATAGTCTGAGGAATCTTTTGTCAGCTGTGAAGCAAGTGTCCGGAGAACCAGGTGCTAGAATGAACCACTTTCTGTAATGGTGTCACCATTTTGTTACAACGCAAGCACTCACTACAATTAAGCCCAACTACTGGGTGTGTGGGGAAAAAAAAAAAAAAGCATATTTTAGAAGCAGAATCTCCTATACCTTAGATATTCTTTTTTCTACCGGTAGACATTTTTTACATTGATGAATGAATGAGAAGCTGCCATTGTGCTCTATAATTATTGTCTGAAAAGTTATTTCTGACAGTTGAATACACTTCCTAATATTGACTATCTTGAAGGAATACAATGAGTTCATAAAATGGTTTTCTACTTTACTAAGCTGTAAGAAGTTTAAGAAATGGTGAAGCCAGTTTCAGACTTAGTCAGGAAGAGAATTTAGAGAAGGCTAAGATGTCTGCTGGATAAAGGTTCCCAGGAACTTATGTAACTATTGAATCAATATATGCTTGTTGAGTGGAAAAATGAATCTTTATATTTTGCAGTGCTAAAGGAGGAAAAGAATAAAAGAATGAACACATGAAAAGTGAAAAATTAAGTGATAACTCAGGCTGAATTTCAATGTGCAATATCAAGAAAACACATTTGTGAACTTCATGAGAATATAATTTAGGATTGTAATATTAAAAGTTTCATAAGTTAATAAGGAAAACTTAATATCATTCATTGTGAACAGCTCAGGGGAATAGGGGATATAAAATGTGTTTCTAGTCATAACTGTATATATTCTTATTAAAAATTTTTCTCACCTGAAGTCTAATGGGAAATATATAGGAAAGCCTAGTAAAATTAATATGCACACATATGTGTGTGTGCGTATTTGTATATACACACACCCACCCACAGCTACATATATAGATTATGTGTGTGTGTGTGTACAGCTAGCTAGCTAGCTAGGGTGGGATATATATCTCAAACTCTGACCTTTAAAATTAAGTATGGGAATTTCCTATAATTAGATATTGGGTGGCCTGTGAGATAATAGTAGTCAAATTTTTAGTGCTACTCCAGAGTTGTAATTCATCCTGTTTTTTCAAAGTTTTTTATTTTTTTAAGATTTTATTTATTTATTTGACAGAGAGAGATCACAAGTAGGCAGAGAGAGAGAGGAGGAAGCAGGCTCCCCGCTGAGCAGAGAGCCCGACTTGGGGCTTGATCCCAGGACCCTGGGATCATGACCTGAGCCGAAGGCAGAGGCTTTAACCCACTGAGCCACCCAGGGGCCCCAATTGTTTTTTTCAAAGTTTTGCTTAAATTTTCTCTCCATGGGTTTGGCACTGCTGGATTTCATCAATATGATGCTGTCACTAAAAATTGCTGTTAAGCTGCCTTTCACACTAATGGTATAATTTTAAATGTAAGTCATTTCTCCTTTTTTAACCCTATGGATGGACTTTTTAATCTCAACAATCTACCTATAGATTTCTGTCAAAGCTAATGCAAAGGGTTAGATACAGGATTCATGTAGGTTTATCCCCTTCTTTTTTTTTTTTTTTTAAGATTTTTTCAGAATTTATTTGAAAGTCAACACAAATAGGGGGAGGGGCAGAAGGAGAAGGAGGCTCCCCCTGGAGTAGGGAGCCTGACATGCTGGGCTTGATCCTGGGACTCTGAGATTGTGACCCGAGTGGAAGGCAGACCCTTAACTGATTGAGCCACCCAGGTGCCCTGGTTTATCCCTTTAACAAGAAATGTATGACCCCACAGTAGAGACTCCTAAGGTATGGCACCTACTTCATAGCCTCCGTATGGACTCGTATGGACACGTATGTCACATATGGACAAAGGAGGTTGGCATGTACAACCTGGTGACCTAAGAGAGAGCACCCCCCCAAACCCAAAGATGATGGATTTTTATATCAAGTCTGTTTCACCTCTGAGACACTAAGCAAAAAGTATTCAGTAATTAACTCTTCTGAAGGTTTGTTCAGGCTTTTGTAATGGATGCTTGAGAGATAGGCAGAGATAGCAGGATGAGAAGCATGATGTGGTGGTTCCCAGAAGGACTTGGTCCATACCTTGAGTCGGAATATCTGGACTCTCTTTGTACCTTGTCCAATCATGATCCTCTTTAAAAGCTTTGTTTGGTGCAGTGATCATGGTAAGAAATAATAGTGAGCTATCACAAGAGAAGTACATTAAGGTGGGTTATCCTGTAATCTGGATGGGCACTGTTACATCCTGTGAAACCACAGGGCCAAGCATCTAGCACTCTCTGTAGTGATAGATCTTCTACAGGATGGAGCCTAAGACAACTTAAATCAGATAAAAGCTACCACTGAAGGTTAGTTATCTGAAGAACTTTGGAATAAATTAGGTCAATGCGTTCTTGTCAGAAATGAGGAAAGCCAAGCCCCAGGATATTAAATCGAAAGGTCACACACCCATCTACTGGAAAAATCAAACACAGATCTTTATTCCCTGACTCCTATTCTTGGATTCCTCCCTACGTACATCATTGTCTCCATTTTCTGGGAAGAATATTAATGGGTTCTGAGTATCAGTTCACCCACAGCATCTTCAATGCTACTGTAATTGCTACTAAAGCTACTACTAATTCTAGCTAATGTTCTTACTGTGCTCACTCTATAGCAGCCCCTACCCTAACTTATGTAAATATGTTAGCTAATTTAATCCTCGTAAAAACTCCAAGGAGATGTTGCTATCATCTCCATTTTATAGTTGAGGACATTGAAATTCAAAGGGTTAGGTATCATGCTCACGGTCATAGTGCTAGTGATTATTTTAAGAAAATAAATCCCTTAAGCACTGAGATATTGTACTCTGATTAAATTCACAAGAAGTAGAATTGTATAGTAGCCTTTGTGATCTGTCTCTGGCTTGATCTGGATATCTCTGTTTCCCTCTCCCTATCTTTTTCTCTCTTCTTCCCTACTTCTCTCCCTCCCTCCTCCATTCTCACACACACACACACACACACACACACACACAATCAGTGATGTGTATTTAAAATGTGACTGCGGATGTTTGATGAAGCATTTATTCTGGAAAGACCACCTGTGTAGCAGTCGCTCTGCAGGCCAGACTGTGGGATTCGCACAGTGGTTCCAAGGATACACCTGGAAATGTTCCATTGCTGTTTCTCTTCTCTTTTCCCTCTCTTCTCCCTTTGCATTTTCCTCTTCCCTGCCTCTGTTACACTCTGCCTTCTCCAAGTTTCTCCTTTGTCACCATTTCTTCCTTCTTCCTTCCTTCTGATTTTTTTCATCAGAGTTCTCAGGACCCTCATTCCTGAATGTTCTCTCTGTGATCATCTGCACCATTGATCTTTTCCTGAGTGAAGTCCTCAGTTCTTTTTCCTTCTCCTTACTGGAGACATAATAGCTAAAATGCTAAATCAGTCTTTCAAATCAGTTAGTGCTTTTCTTCTTCTGGATGTTGACATTAATTACTGTAGTTGGTGCCCTGTTTTTACTTGTAGCAAATCCAGCCGAAAACCTTTAATCCTTACCCTGCTGGAGACTCTACATTCTGAAGATCAGTGAATTTGCTCACAATGCTGAAAAGGAGATGTGATTTTTTTTTTTTTCTTTTTGGCCTTTCCTCTGCTATTTTTGGGGCTTCCTCTGTTTCAGCACTTTAAAGTGCTGTATGTACCTTTCAGGCATAAGTGTGCTTCAGAAAACCAAAACAGATGCATCATGGAAAGGATGGAAATGAAAAACTCTTGAAATAATGCTTTCAAAAGAATGACGGGGGCAAAAATCATTCAGAGGAAGATAACTCTTACTATATTAATAATAACTTATAAATATTTTGGTAGGTTTGAAGGTGGTCTGGGAGAGATATTAACTCAAGACTCTTCTAGAAAGGCTGTGAAACAGAAAATGAGAATGGTTTGGAATTAATTACCCTGTAACAGAATTTCTCTAAGAAAAATAACACATACATGTGAGTAAAGAGGTAACCAAACTGGGAAATGAATCAGTTCATGTCCTCTTTCCCATTTGCTCTCCTAAAACCAAAATATTAAGAAATATCTAAGAAAAGAGATGAGATCAGTCTTCAAATGAATGCTATCAATCACTTTAAAAGATTCAAACATTGGGTGAAAATTAGTCAAGGATTATGATAAAGAGAGCAGAGGAAGGGATAATTTGTCTTGAAATGATGCCGACAGGCAGAGAGAACGTGGCAATTAGTGGAAGCTGAAATGGTCTGACCTTTTGGAATGGGGGTGACTAGGGTTAGACACCCAGAGCTATTTTGGGGGAACTCAGTCAACAGATGTTTCTAGCATCCCTTGGCAAATGCAAAGTTCAAATTGTTACTCAGAGCTGAGGTGGGCAGCATGATAACAGAGAACAGAAGTATGAGAAGTAGCTATTGACCGCCCTCATCTGGAATAAATTTGCATAGGCTTTGCTTCTGCAAGTATTCCGGGACTAACAGCATTACCCTCAAGTTTACAAACAGTTAACACAGGGGAACTAGCTACTGCTGGGGCTGCTGGTGATGAGAGGAGGAGCAAGCGGAGGCTTAATGTTCCCTGCTGGTTCCGGGTCGTTGTAGACCAGTGAATATGTTAATAGTGTATGCTTTAAAACTCCGTTTTTAGAAGTTTCTCCATAGCTCAGAGATACTGTGTTTCTTGAAGTAGAAAATTTTAAAAGCTGCTTTTGAGAGACGTAAAGACGCTTACAGTAGAGAAAACAGCGACTAACTAAGTGTACACAAATTAGTGTGTTTAGTTTTGCCGGGATTTGTTTCAGGGAGAGGAAGAGTCCTAAAGCATCTCTACCTGTTGTCCTGAGTACCTCCGTCTATGAATAGGAAATAATGAGATTTTATAACAGTAAATGTCTCACAATACTTTACCCTAAGTATGAGTCAGTGAATCTGAAAATTCACACAAGATCTGCGGGTGGCCATTGTAATATTTATTTTACCCAGGAAGAAACTCGTTTTCTGAACAACCCCCTTAAATCCGTGGACCAGTTGGGGTTACTGCAGCCCAGAGGTCTGTGTCAGCTCTCGTATTCCTTTCCAGGGCTGTTTGTGTAAAGCGCATTCTGTCTGCTCAGTTAGAGAGGCCCTTTGGCAAATTCAAAGGTTCAGAGAGGCTCGACACAACTGTGTTCAATCATTTGTATTGTTTAAAATCAGTGGATTCACCACTTCCACAGAGGGATCATAGTAAGAATAATGCGAAATTATAAAAACTTGAAATCAGTTGATTGAACTATGGAACAGATTTGTTACGTGGTACTTTCTAAGGGTCAGGAGTCCTGCTTTAGAGAAGACAGAGACTGTTGATAAAAGAAATTAATATATCATAACAGTGACACTGAAAATCAGTGGAGAAAATATGAATTGGGTAGTGGATGGTGTTAATAAAACTCCCTTGTTTTATGTAAGATATATATATATATGTATATATATATACATATATATATACATATACATATGTATATGTATATGTATATATACATATGTATACATATGTATATATATGCAACCTATGTATATCTATCCCTAGATACAGTGAATATGTGTGATTATATGTATATATTTGCACACACATCCAAGATGGATTAATAATTATGAGAGGCATAATTAATAATTATAGATTAATGATTATGATTTATATAATTAATAATTATAAAATTAATAGAAGAAAAAGTAGAAGAATATTTTTGGGATCTAGAGCTGGGAAGAATTTCTCAAATCAAACTCCTAAAGTTTATATGCTTTGAAGAGGATACCAGTAACAGCCATTCTGCAAAAAAAAAAAAAAAAAAAAAAAAAAAAATCTGTTAATGTTTAGTGAAATTAAGCGTATGTCTAGCCAGCATATATAGCTCCGAGAACTCTGACACAGGTCCTTAAAGAAAATGTTTAAAGGATTACTTTGTGTAATTTACACAGTGCTGTATATCAATCCTATCTCACTGAAGCTGGAAAAAAAGTTGAAGACAACCACGTGCAGACCTGAGAGGGAACTGATGAGCAAAATGTGGTCAGTGAGTTCAAGAGAACTTGACGGAGCAGTCACAGGCAATAGATACACCGATGTAACAGCTCAGAAAACAAATAGGTCTTAAAAAGGTCAGGGTGAAGTTGAAACAGTAAGAGAACAACAGACTTACATGAATGCACACAATGCAATACACATAAAAGAATGGGTACCTAACAGAAAATGGGCCCATGGCTGGGGATGGAAATACTGAATGCGGATAAAAGAAAGTAAATACATAGAACACGAGATTGGCCTTCCAGGGATGAACGATGAGGGTGTGCTCTGAGTTACAGAGTAGAATTGGTCAAACTGCTGTGAACAAACAGTCAGATAATGAATGACTTAGAAATGCGGTTGAGCTGGGTATGATTTGGACCAGGAGACAATTGTTTATTCTGCTGACTTCAAGTTAAAGCAGATGGCGTGATGGAGAGGAACATCTTGGTACACTGGAAAGAAAGGGAAAGATGCGACGTTAAAAGCCGGTGTTGAGTCTTGAGTTCTGGCAGCATTGTGTTAGCCTTGTCAGTTATTTAAACTCCCTGAGCCTCAGTTTCCTCACTTGTATAAGAGAATGATAATATACTATACATACATAGCAATAGGGATTTGTGCATTTTTAAGAATCATAAAATATTATAAATATTTACAGTTCATAGCGGCACCTGGGTGGCTCAGTTGTTAAGTGTCTGCCTTCTGCTAAGGTCATGATCCCAGAGTCCAGAGTTCGAGGCCCCACGTCTGGCTCCCTGCTGGACGGGGAGTTGATTTCTCCCTCTCCCACTCCCCCTGCTTGTGTTCCCTCTATAACTGTGTCTCTCTGTCAAATAAATAAATAAAATCTTTAAAAAATTTTTAAATTTAGTAAATTAAAAATAATACTTACAGCCTGTAAATGGGTTCCTAAATGATAGCTTCAGTTATTTTGTGTATGCTATTTCCCAGATCTGTTTAGCCACAACTTTCATTTGTTATCCAGAATCATACACTTACATTGTGGTTTGGTATCTCTACTTGGATAGCCAGCAGAATCATTATTCTCAGCTCTTGGAACCTGTTCTTTCAAATTTTTCCCTCTTTCAGTGACTGGCTTTCCTAGTCACATATTTACCATTCACATATGTTAGAAAATATGTGAATAGTTTTCCTTTCTGATTTATCCCCTCTTCTAGACAACAGCACAGTTCTATTAATTATAACTCCTAATTGTTCTTCTTTATTCTCAAAACAACTGTCTTCATTTTGGTACCATTCTAAATTGCCTACATTGCCCTTAAAAAAAAAACAAAACAAAAATCTCTCAACATTGCTCTCTTTCCCATAACCTTTTCAGTCCTTTTTGGAACAATTTAGAATCATCTTTCTAAATGTAAACAGTATTACGTTACCCTGCTCAAAATGCTTCCTTGAGTCCCTATTCCCCGATGTGTAATGTCTAATCTAAACAGTTTATTATGGTCTGACCTTTGCTAATCACCCCTCAACCTTCAACTTTCACACGAGTGTCTTTCAAACACAAGATCATGACACGTTAGTGTCTCATGTCCTTTATGTTAGTAGGAACTGGCCAACATCTTTGAATGGAGTAGAAAATAGAGTACATTGCTTGTAGTGTGGCTAAGTATCATGTTGTGGCATTTTGTTTCGCACATGCATGCATAGACACATACATACATGTATGCATACACACATACATATATGCATGCATATGCATACATATAGACTTTAAGATGTAAAATTTACTTCTTTTTCTGACACCCAGAATCCTCCATCTTATTGTCATTTCTGTCTGTCAACCAACCCGAGTAGAACTGTTTGCTGCTTTTTCAACACAGCGTGCTTTTTCTTTCTTCCGGGAGTTCTTTGTCTACCCCCAGAAATGTCTCTGCTCCACATCACCAGTACCACTCTTTGTCTTTCTTCATTGATTCAGCTTCAGAGTCCTCCTCCAGGCAAATTACTTTTGATCCTCACAGGGCCCCCCAAAGCAAGAGATCATGTCATTGCTATGTAATACTGGAGTCTGTGCCCCTATTGGCACCTCCCATTGCACTGTATTGTAATTTCCTATGTAGGGATTCTTGTCCCAGGAAACTGATGGCTCCCTGAGAACAGGGAATGTGTGTTACTATCATCATTTTGATTGCATCTTCCACCAAACTGATGGATCAAAGAAGATCATCTCCAGCTCTTAAGTTCCCAGCTCTTAATTTCTAGTGTAATCCAATTCTTAGATCTGACGTTTTAGGGAATATTTATGATAAATAGCTTAGTTACTGACCACATTTCTTTATTAGTGTGCCTGAGCTACCATTCAGATTTTGTCAATTTAGGCATGTTTGTGTCTGTTGGTGATTGAATCTCGTACACTGGTGACACGGGACAATTTTCCCAGTCATCCCCAGTCGTTACCAATATGTAAGATGGATGGAAAAAAAAAATAAGCTTACAGGATCGAATGGAAGCATCTAGGCTCTTTCTGTCAGTTAGCAAACGTGCTGTTAAAATGTGAAAAACTCAGTCAACCATGTTTCCCCAAATACCCACTTGTCTGGCGTAATGAAGATAGCGGATCTCATTGCCATTTCTGTTTTTAATCCAGATGTTCTATGTTTTATATGCATACTCTTAGCAATACCCTTGCACCAGAGATATTTTAAATGATAAATGATATGTTTCTCAACATCCAGTCATCCGAATACCTAACAAACTATCCTTCCCTTAGTATTTTCAATAAACGAAAGTTATTATGTTTCTCTGAGGGAGTTTTGCAACTATGGAATTAATGACAGTGCCAGAACCACCAATTTTGTTAAGGCCAAGAGCAAAAGGAGGGGAAAAAAAGCCTTAGAAAACGAACTACTTACCTAATGAAAACAAATCAATGGTGAGAGAAAAGACATTGTTATAAATGCCTTAGCTCTGCTGACTAACCATCCCATTTTTCTTTTTAGAGGGGAAAAAAAACTTAGGAGAGTCCTTCGGGGTAGACAGTTTCTTCTCTCAGTTTTGCTAATATGTGTTTTTAATTCTAAATGTATATTGCCAAACACTGTTCGAAATTCACTGACTTCTATAATTCTGGTTTTGAAATACCTTTGTAGTTCAGTTATCACTTTAGGTCTTAGGTTGACTCAAAGAACTGTGGGGGATTTGAATTCGATTCTGTCCCCTCTTGTCTTCTTGGCTCCTGCACTGCCATCCTCTACCTAGTCCTCTCCCCTGATCATATCTTTTCTTCCTTCCTTCGGCAAGAGCTGTTTTTTTATCTCCTGAAATCAAGACTGTTCTCCCCTTCCCTTGAAGGAGCCGGAAGAGAACTCAAATATATTAGTTCTGTTTTACCTCAGCTTTCATCCATTCAGTTGTTCATCCATTCATTCATTCAGTAAATATTAGTGCGTACCTACTGTGTGCAAGGCTGCATTCTAGACAGTTGAGATCAGGGAACATCCAAAAATGTCTGCTCTCATAAACCTTACTCTTGCATCTGTCTTTGCATAATGTAAATGATCTGTTAGTGGGCTTTTTCTTTCTTTTTCTTTTTTATTCAATTAGCCAACATATAGTACATCATTAGTTTCTTTGTTTGTTTGTTTTATTAAAGATTTTATTCATTTGACAGAGAGATCACAAGTAGGCAGAGAGACAGGCTGAGGCGGGGGGGGGGGGGGGAGGCTCCCTGTTGAGCAGAGAGCCTGATGCAGGGCTCAATCCCAGGACCCTGAGATCATGACCTGAGCCAAAGGCAGAGGCTTAACCCACTGAGCTACCCAGGTGCCCCCATCATTAGTTTTTGATGTAGTACTCAACGATTCATTAGTTGTGTATATACCCAGTGCTCATCACCACATGTAACCTCCTTAATACCCATCACCTGGTTACCCCACCTCCCCACGCTACTTCCTTCTGTAACCCTCAGTTTGGTTCCCAGAGTCCAGAGTCTCTCATGGTTTGTCTCCCTCTCTGACTTCTTCCCATTCAGTTTTCCCTCCCTTCTCCTGTGGTCCTTTGCACTATTCCTTATACTTCACATATGAGGGAAACCCTATAATAATTGTCTTTCTCTGCTTGATTTATTTCACTTAACATAATTGCCTCCAGTTCCATCCATGTCAATGCAAATGGTGGGTATTCATCCTTTCTGATGGCTCAGTAATACCCATTGTATATATGGACCACATTTTCTTTGTTTATTCATCCACTGAAGGACATCTCACCTTCCACAGTTTGGCTATTGTGGACACTGCTGCTATGAACATTGGGGTGCATGTGTCCCTTCTTTTCACTACATCTGGATCTTTGGGGTAAATACCCCGCAATGCAATTGCTGGGTCATAGGGTAGCTCTATTTTTAATGTCCTGAGGAACCTCCATACTGTTTTCTAGAGTGGCTGTACCAGCTTGCATCCCAGCAATAGTCTAAGAGGGTTCTCTTTTCCCCACATCCTTGCCAAGACTTGTTCCCTGTCTTGTTAATTTTTGCCATTCTAACTGGTGTAAGGTGGTATCACATTGTGGTTTTGATTTACATCTCTCTGACGGCAGGTGATGTGGAGCATTTTTTCTTGTGTCTGTTTGCCATTTGTATGTCTTCTTTAGAGAAGCATCAGTTCATGTCTTCGGCCCATTTCTTGACTGGATTATTTGTTTTTTAGGTGTTGAGTTTGAGAAGTTCTCTATAGGTCTTGATACCAGCCTTTTATCTATTATATCATCTGCAAGTCTCTTCTCCCATTCTGTGGGTTACCTTTTAGTTTTGTTGACTGTTTCCTTTGCTGTGCAGAAGCTTTTCATCTTGATAAAGTCCCAATAGTTGATTTTTGCTTTTGTTTCATTAGTGAACTTTCTTAAATGTAAGTGCCTTCTACTTGTGAGATAAATCCAGAAGATATTTCACTCAGAAAGGCCAGATTTAGTTGAAATTTCTGAAAGCTCAATCAGTTACAGTTGAGTGATATAGTATAAAGATATAGGAAATTATATTAATAATTCCTTTGTGTTCCCATGACCATGATGTTAAATGTTTTAATATTACACACACACACACACACACACACACACACAGCCACTCTGTTTTGTTCAGTTAAAAAAAACTTACGTAGATGGAACGTATTTACAGTTACAACATCTGGATTCTGGTTTCACCATTCCCTGTTCATACTAAGACACTTTACTGAAAAATAACTCTTTTATTATGCTTTAACAACCTGAAGTTCTCTTTCCTTATTAATAGTGCTGTAAAATGCCCTGATTTACAAAATAATTGGGCCAGGTAGGAAGACTTTCTGATCATGTTAGTCATCTTTATGCTATGTGACTGAGAGCTTGATAGGTCATTTAAGCATCCTTTTAAATCCACCCAGGAATGGAAATTTGACTTCTTTATATGAAACTTCCTTCTAATAATAGTATTAATCACTATTTTCTTTATTAACTGGCAATCTGCTCTTCTAAAATATTCACTTAATAATTTAAATTCTTCCCTTAAAGCATCCCATTTGTCAGTTTATCCTGGCTTTCCTGTGGTTCCTCTTACTCAGGGGGTCATTCTATATCTATCATCTTTTTTCTCTTGGCCTGATTTCTAGATTTCTCTCATTCTGGTTCCCTTCCGGAATGAAGCAAATAGAGTTTCCATACTTCATTATTTCTGGTAAATCGTGGAATGTGGGACTGAACATAGCATCCTAGTTATGGTCTGTCTAGTACAGTTTGTGCCACCGGATTCTCCATCGTAATATGTGCTTGTATGTCCTATATGTGTGCTATGTGTTTATAACGTTTTTACCCGACAAGCTCTAGCACACTGAGTTTGTAGTGAACTATACTTACAACACAAAGAAATTTCAGGGTTATAGTTGATTGAAGTGTCAAAATGAAAAGCCAGCATTAGGGTTAAATCCACAAGGTCTATAGGGACTTTATTTTAATTATTACCACAGGGATTCATTATGCCAATTATATTGTTCAGTGTTCACCAACCGTGGCAAGTGCTGACAAGGAAATTTGTACTTCTGCCTCCAATAAAAAATGAATTATGCAGAAGTTTCAGTTGTACTTAATGTGTGAGCAATATTTTTTAATTTTGTTTAGTTTTTTATTTTAATTCCAGAGAGTTAACATACAGTGTTATGTTAGCTTTGGGTGTACAGTATGGTGATGAACAATATTTTTTTAAAAATGCATTCTCTCAGGGCGCCTGGGTGGCTAAGTCATAAAGCGTTTGCCTTCTGCTCCCATCATGATCCTGGGGTTCTGAGATGGAGCCCCTCAGGGGGCTCCCTGATCGGCGGGGAGCCTGTTTCTCCCTCTCCCACTCCCCCTGCTTGTGTTCCCTCTCTCGCTCTGTCTCTCTCTGTCAGATAAATAAATAAAATCTTAAAAAAAAAAAAAATGTGTTCTCTCAGAATGGTCTCAAATTCAACACAATAAAGGGATCAGCCTTACTCTGGAGCTTATTTGAGGTGCTTCTGACCACGTTAATCTCATGTTGCAAAGATAAAGCCAGGTTTTGAAGACCAAATGAAAAGAATCCTGACAGAACAATCCGTGGCTGAGGAGTCCATTGTAAATAGAAATGGTTCTCCTAGGGGCGCCTGGGTGGCTCAGTTAGTCTGCCTTCTACCTTCTGCTCAAGTCATAACCCCCGCATCAGGCTCCTTGCTCAGTGGGTATTCTGCTTCTCCCCCTCCTTGCTGCTCATGCTGCCTCTCACTGTCTCTGTCTCTATCAAATAAATAAATAAAATATATATATAAAAAAGAAAGAAATGGTTCTCATTAAATAAGACAATGAAGAGTGTCTTTGTTTATTCAGGCTGCTATAACAGTGCCACACACTGCGTGGCTTCTGAATAACAGAATTTGTTTCTCTCGGTTCTGGGGCTGGCGAAATGCCAGAGAAAGGCCCTGGCCTTCAGCATTCATAGACCGTCTTCTTGCTGTGTCCTCCCATGGTAGAAGGGGTGAGAGAACTCTCTGGGATCTCTTCAATAAAAGCCTAATGCCATTCCTTCTGACCTAATCACTTCCCAAAGACTTCACTTCCTAATACCATTACACTCAAGGTTAGGTTTTGACATGTGACTTTGGGTGTATTGGGGCTGGGGGCGGGCAGATCCGTTCAGTCTGTAACCTGTAGTATAGAGGACACCACTGAACTGTGTTTCTCATGGTCCTCATAATGATAAGGCCCAAAAGAAAAATGAAATTAGAAAACTATAAATCATCATTAAAAAGTATCCATGTTACCAGTTGTAGGAATGAAAGTTGTGTAACTTTGGGGAATACTCAGCTACTCATTCATCCACTATATTAACCTGTGATTGAATAAAGCTCCGCACTGACTTATATCACAGAACTGGTAGAATTGGCTGTGGATAAATGGTAAATGTCTGTTTTTAGCCTTTTTATGCTTGCATTTTGCAATTCAAAATTTGAAACACGTTCTGTGAAGACCGTTCTACAGCTCTGCCCTATGGGGATAAGTTCTCATAACCTCATGGCTAGGCCTGAACTAAGTCTCTTTGGTTATCTATTATTTGGTGTTTATATGGATGAGAGATTTGTTCTGTTTTTTTGTTTTGTTTTGTTTTTGTTTTTTGTTCTTTCTTTTCAAAAGGAGAAGAAAGGCTTTTCTTTTTGATACCCTGGAGTAGCAGTTGGCATGGAAATGGAGGGTGGAGGCAATGGAGGGGCTGGGATGGTGGCATTTTTCTCACTCTCTCCGAGAGATTTGCTGGTTTTTTTGAGATCTGACTTTGTTATAAAATGTAATCTGTATGTTAAAAATGCAAGCAATATAGTAAAAATGTAAAACACTGAACCAACTCAAATTGTCATCAGATTTCGTTGCTGTTAATATTTTGGGAATCATTACAGAGCTCCCTGATTTACACATACAGAGAGAAAAATGGGTAGAGAGAGAAATAATTTTATAAAAGTGGGACCTCTTATATATGCTAATTTAAATAAAGCTACTAAATGGGATTTGACTTATTTAATTGAAGGCAAAAGAAACGAAGTGCAACTGAAGCTGTCATTTGTTTTCAATACAAGATGTCCCAGTTACTCAAACATCCATTTAAGATTTAGACAAAAGGTTATATAGAGCAAATAATCTGATTCTATTATGCCCCTTTTCAAAGCTAGGTTTCATTTGTAGGTTGTATTAATTTTATTCCCTTCTATGAGACATAGTTAACATCTTAAAATTGATTTTATATTTTGATTTTTGTTAGGCATATATTTTTAACTTTGCCAGCATTGACAGTAGAATCTTTAACTCATGCACTGATTTTACAAGCTAGCCTTTTATCATCGCAATCACAAGCAACTTTATTAACATTTATTATGTGTGTAGATGCTTGATATTGAAACAAGTTGGAGTAAATTCTGTAGGCAAGGAGGAACTCTTTAGAATTCTCAGTCCCTTTTCCATTCACCACTAAATTTTATTTTTTTTTAATTCCCAGAGAGCTGCATAGTGAATAAATGCATAATATTGAGACAGAACGGAATCAACACTGCAGGAGAGCAGAAATAGTTTTGAATTCTCTACCAATCCCCCAATCACAGTAAGTATTTGATAACTAGCTTAAAGGCAGAATTGTTTGAATACCCAGTTATCTGCATACAGATTTCCTTTTGTTCCCTCCATTTGTCTAGGGAGCAAGTAAGTGTATTTATAATATTTAACATATTAGGTTGTAGGCACAAAACTGTGTATGGTGAACTGTATTAGAGGCTTAAAGGATCCTTAATGGTAATTTTTACCTTAATTTGACTCTTAGCTTTCACATGTATTAATCTCCAATTTAAGAGATCACAGTCCTGTATAACATTTACTATGTATATGCATATATGAATATATATGTATAGGTATGTATGTATGTGTGTATTTGTATCTGTATATGTATGTATTTGCATGTACTTGTGTATGTGTGTGTATAAACATGTGGGAGAAAGAGAAAGAGCAAGACTGTGACAGTGTGTGTATGTGTGTCGGAACTACCCTGATCATTTAAGCTTGGTCCTGTGTTTGGTTCCAGGGTTCCCTATCAGTCCTTTCTATCTCCTGGTTTCCTGCAGTTTTTTGTAGAGTCGTTTTTACAACAGTGTCTTGAGGAGTTGCATTCTTTAATGTTTAAAAACATCTCTCTTTTGCTGATCTTGTTAAACAAGTGTGTTCTGATACCTTTGGTTTGATCCTCAGAACTCGAGAGAGCGTTCCAGTGCCCTCTGGCATTAACTACTCACATGGAGAGTCCGAGGCCGATGTACATTCCCCCTTTGATAGGTGACTCCATTTTTCTGCCAGGATTCCTAAAGAATTATTTATTTATATTTGAAAGCTTATTGAATGTCTGCATAAGAACCTCATGAATGTTTTACTAGTGTGACCTTTTGCTTTTAAGATTCTATTCTTGACTCTTTCATGTAATAGTTCCAATAGTTATCACTGAATACGGCTTTATATTTAAATTTTCGGATTTTTTATTTTTGGAATATCTGTTATCCATTCAATTTTCTTGTCAGACAAGGAATCTGTGGCAGTTACTTTCGGTACCTTTGAATATCGGATACCAAGAGTACCATTTTGCTCTTTTAACATGGGAATGGCAACTTTGGTCAGATTTAGAATCGGAAGTCTCTTCTCACATCTTTTTTATACTGCTTTCTTGCTGCATGGAAACAGTCGAACATATACAGTAGCAGAGATGAGAGTATGATGAACCTGATTTATCTATTACTCAGCTTCAACAGTTATCATTCAGGGTCTCCTGGGTGGCTTAGTTGGTTAAGCATCGGCCTTCAGTTCAGGTTGTGACCTCAGGGTTTTGGGATCGAGCCCCGCATCGGGCTCCCTGCTCAGTGGCGAGTCTGCTTCTCCCTCTCCCCTTCATCTCCACCCCCAGCTCATTTTCTCTCTCCCTCTCTCTCTCTCTCTCTCTCTCTCTCTCTCACACACACACACACACACACACACACACACACACACTCTGTCTCTCTCTCAAATAAACACTCATAAGTGTTGCTATGGGCCATTAGTAAGGACTAGACATACCCTTCTGTAAATAAGTAGAAAACTGGAAAAGATATATTGGACAGTAGGTTTTGGACATTGGACAACAGGAAATTCAGGACTTTGAGCTCTCTGAAAAGGGACACAAATGAGGTGAGCCTGGTGGATGGCTTGGCCTGTGGCCCGGGGACATTTCTTGTCCTGCCTGGAGGTGAGGGGGCTGGTCCACAGAGCATGGGAGTGTCCCTGATTTGAAGAGACCGGTAGCCGGAACCTGCCCGGCAGAACATGAATGAGGAGGGAGCCTCACAAAGGAAAAGCGTCACAAATTTGTATAGAAGTTCCCTTGAGCCTGTTCCTGAAGACTAAGCTCTGGAGATCTATGGAGAGATTCCAGGAAGCCGGGCACAAATCACCCAGAAAGCTATGTAAGCTGAATCGTCCCAGCGGTCATGCAGGGCTGACAGATGAGCGCCCGCTGGGACGATTCAAACCAGCTGTTTGTGTCTTCCCAGCACTGGCCTCCAGACACGTGTGAGCGGGCAAGCCTTGAGATTATTCCAGATCACAGCCTTGGAGCCATCCCAGCTGATGCTGCGTGAAGCAGATAGGCTCTCTCTCTGCTGAGCCCTGCCCAGATTGAAAATTCATGATGGGAGGGAGTGTTTAAAGTCAGGCGCACCTGGGGTGGTTTCTTGCTCAGCACTAGAGAGCCACAACATATCCTATATGTTGTCAGTTTCAATCACTGTGTGTTTTCTCGGGTACCACGTTATTTCCAAATGCCGTGGTCAAAGTGCTTCTCTTCGTAGTGACTCCTCTCTCTCGTGTAGCTTACGTTTACCTCCAGTACTGGCTCTTTTACCTTAGGGGAACCTCCTAATTCCAGAAATTGGTTCTCTATATCAGGATGATCCTAAATGCCTGAAAAAGATGGTTTTCTGCAACAGCACTGTGAGAAATTTTTCTCTTTGGCGAATTTCTCCCCTTTTAGTACCCTGTGAACGGTCTTGAGAAAAAAGGAACTCTTTCCCCCTGCAGTTGTCCCAAAGTCCAGAGGTATTGATGGTGTTTTCTAGGTTTTTCTTTACTTATTTCTTACCACTCAGCACTCTCTTATCTTCTTGCTTCTTTTCTTTCTTTCTTTTTCTCTTTCTTTCCTTCTTCCCTCTCTCCCTTCCTTCCCAGAGAGGCATTGTCCCTAAGTGACTTTTCTTCAGTCTGAAATTCATGTCATCTATTTGAAACTATTTTCCGATTTAACTTCTGAGGAGGAATGTTCCCCACCCCCGCCTTGGTCATAAAGGTCAGCTTTTCTCACCTTACTCTTCTGCTGGCTCATCTAGCTAGGATACCCTTTATTTCCCAAAGAATCTGTTATGACCATACCTTGTTCCTTCCCTGGGAATAAATTCACAACTAACACACACAGTGTACAGGACGAGTTTTATGTACTTCAGAAAAACCAACTACTACAAAATTTAAGAGCCGAAGATAAACTGGGAATATATTTCCTACAAATATTATAGATGTAAGGCAGGCCCCAACCTAATTATTATCAATATTTTGAATCGGATCAATTGTTGTAGGGTTGCTCCTACACATTCTAGGATGCTAAGTAGCACCCCTGCTCTCTACTAACCAGACACCAGGAGTATACTCCCAGTTTTGACTAACAAGAATATCTCCAGGCAATACCACTGTCCCCTGAGGGCTGTACACCACCCACCCCCTTTAGAACCACTGACTTCGGGCTGATTTCTTTAATTAGGCTGTGCTGTGTTGTATCTGGTTCTGTAGGATCTGGACACGAAAGTGTTTTCACTCATGTCACAGTCTTCTGAGGTCAGTTGGCTCTTCTTTGCAGCTTTTTTCCAAGGAAGGATTTCTAGGGCACTTCCATATTGATCATGCGTGCCTCTGCATGGCAACTTCCGGTGTCCTTATTGCAGTTTTGCCATTTTAAGAGTTCTTTACTTCTTGCTGTATGGATGGGAGAGAGAGATAGAGACACGAATTCACAGCACTCTTGGGGCGCCTGGGTGGCTCAGAGGGCTAAGCCGCTGCCTTCGGCTCAGGTCATAATCTCAGGGTCCTGGGATCGAGTCCCACATCAGGTTCCCAGCTTGGCAGAGAGCCTGCTTCTCCTCTCTCTCTCTCTCTCTCTCTCTCTTTCTCCCTGTCTCTCTGCCTGCCTTTCTGCCTACAATCTCTCTCTCTGTCAAATAAATAAATAAAATCTTAAAAAAAAAAAAAAAAGAATTCCCAACACTCTCAACTGCCTTAGACTAGAAGTGATTCATGACTTTGGCTCCTGTTCTGATTTAATAATTTTAAAATAATCTTAAAAATTTGAAAATACTGAGTTTTTGTATATATTGCTCTAAGGTGGTGAATTATTAAATCATTTGTGAAAAAACATTGCCAACATGTGTCAAAGACCTTATAATCCTCATATTTATTTTATTGAAATTGATGCATAAAATGATACTTGTTTCGGATATACAACATAATGATTTGATATTTGTATATACTGTGAAATGGTGAGCACAAATAAGTCTGGTTTACATCCATCATAGTTACAGTTTCTTTTCTTGAGTTGAGGACTTTTAAGACATATTCTCTTCCCTACTTTCAAATATGTAATACAGTATTATTACCAGTGCCTTTGTCCTCCACCTCTTAACCTAGATCTTGGGACTTGTTTGACTCTAAATTCAATCAGGAGGTCAGAGAGGATGGATCACAGATGTCAGACACTTGGGATAGGCCTGCCAAAAGAGACAAGAAAGAGTGTGGCCTGTCTTGTTTTTAGGTGCCCCTGATAATGTGGACCAGTGTGGTTCGGGCTCCATTTCTTTTCCTAAAAGTGGTAAGTGAAGAACTGGATAAAAGGTCAGGCGTTCCACGGTGCTACTGCTCTCTAACGGATGATGTGGCAGAGATGTCCTCATAGAGGACACATAATTTAGGGGATGTGCATTTGCTTGCTGGCACAGGCTGACCATATTCCTGATTCCTATGTGCGTAGATGAGAAGCAGATGAGCATCACGTCATTAAAGATGAGCATCGGATTAAGTGTTCAAGGAAGGAGCAAGGGCTGGGGAAGTGGTTACATCGAATATAAGGGTCTCTTCAGTTGTGGGTCAGCTAAATAAGCCAAATTTTTTTTTTTTTAAGTTTATACGTAGGTGAGGAGTAGGAAAAGCACAAAGCATGTGCTGAAATGAGTTACAGGGCCCATGCAGTTAATGTTTGGCAGGTGTATAACAGAAACTAGAATGTTCACATTTATTGAACAGCCCCTGGTCTAAGATATCAGCAAAAAATTTTTATGATTCACACAAGATCACACAAATACTGATGCAAGTTACTAGCAGAAGGGAAGACCTGCACGTGGCTCTAAACGTTACTGAGAGTCACTTCTGAGTAAACCTAATGGAGGTGTTTACATATTGCTGATAATTGAGAACAGTTGGCTACATAGTGAAGGAGGCCAAGGAATGGATTTTTTTTTTCTTCTTGGCAGAGAGAGTTCACTGACACATGTTGTACTCTATAAGTTCTGTGTCTCCTTTTTAATATTTCTGCTCCTCCCTCACTGCTGATCTGACAATTATAACAGCGTCTGTTTTCAGCAGGGTGTTAACTTTGCCTCAAATTAAAGCTTGTGTCATATGTGTATTGGAAATCTGATAATCTGTTTAAAATATACGTTGAGTGAGTTAAAGAATTTCCAAGGGTTCCTGCTATAGTATCTATACTTTGTGAGAGCTATTTTTGTGTCTTAATAACTTTTATTTCTCTGTAGGGTAGGGGTCTGGGTATGGCCCAGAGCACTGGTTCTTAAGCGTTGCTACCAGACCAGCCTCATCAGCACCACCTGTGAATCCAAATTCTTAGGCCCCCCATCCCAGATCTAATGATTCAGGACCTTTGGGGGTAGAACCCAGCACTCTGTTTAACAAGCCTTCCAACAAACATGGCTATGCTCAACTCTGGGAACCACCCTACTAGAGCCTGGGTACTTAACCCATGGTTGCTGAAACGCTGTAGGAATGAAAAGAATGCTTATTAGTAATCCAGAATCATGGGCCATACTCTGGGATTATGGACTCAAACTCTGGACTTCAACATCTTCAAGTGGTTGGCATGCATACTACAGTTCTCCAACCAGTAAGAACCACCTCCAGTGATCCAGTTACTAGATTTTCATTTATTTGGGATAGGACTCATGCCTTGGTTATTGTGTTTTTTAATGCTTCATTGACAGATAACATACATGTAATATATATACTGAACACTATCTTAAATGTTTGTATGTTTCAAAGCTTCCTCCGGTGAACCTAATGTATAGTCAGTATTAGGCACTCCTATTGAGCGGGGAAAAGCATAAAGTCCTCACGTCCTCGATAGCCTTCTTCCTTTATCTGTTGAATTCACATTTTTAGTTTCTCTGTTCTTGTTAAGAGTCTATCTACAACGGATGTTAAAGTAATTATGCTTGTCTTTCCTCAACAATGTGTACACTAAGCACATACACAATTAGGATACTCTAAATGTGCTAACTTTTTATAATACTCTTTGAGGAATCCTTTCTTAAAAGTGCCACAGATTTGAAAATTTTTGCCTACCCAACTCCATTAATATTTAGTGAAGATCCTAGATTAAATTGGGCTAATCACTGAACAGGTGCAAAGGGACCTGCTTAATAAGTGGTGTATCTCCATGGCATCAACATAGTTTTATTCTTTGTAGACAAATGAATGTGATTTAGTTTGCATGCATGAAGCACAATTTCTCTGTTGGCCCAGATGTTGATTAGCAATGCTAGAAATAAGGGGGCCAGTCTGAAAATTTGGATGGAAAACTAAAGTATTTGTACAGAATCAAAAATATTTGTGGCTCAACTGGCTGAAAGGGCGAAAAATATGCTGCCAGTTAGCCTCTTTTCCACAGATAATAAGCACCAGAAAAATAGTCCAGATTATACTGCCTAGGCTGAATGAACAAAGAGTAGCAGTAATCCAATTTATGTAGTTAAAACTGTGCCACTGGTATCTTTGCTCATGTGGGCTGTGAGGATACAAGTGAACGGAGATGTAAAGCTATACGATAAATACTGGCGTCTCAGCATTCTCACCTTCAGTATTAAAAGGGAAACAGTGGAACCCAAACAAGCAGTAGGTACTTCTTTGAGTGCCATTATTTTTATAATAGTATGGAACAAACTTTAAACAACAGGAGCGCTTGTTACTGAGATCTAGGTTCTGATGCCTCGTATTAAATGTGACCATAAGCACCTATAAACAGGACGTACTGACAGAATATAATTTAAATTATGAATCCCTCTTCATAGACCCAGTGATTTGAAATACATCACTAACTAGAACATTCAGTGTTTATGTTTCATAATTTATGCAGTTTCTAAAAGCCTGACATTGCTAAGAATCACGAGCCTCATTGTTCTGTATTACTTTAAGACAGCAATAGTAATGAGATGGAAAAAGATGGGTTGAAAGCCTGCTTGAGTGAGGCTGGACTGTGAGACTGAGAAGCACCAAGAGGTCTAGATGGACACATTAAGCTTTATGCATTAAAATTAGGGGTCTATTTTCATGCTATAAAAATCTGAAAAGGTGAGACTTCCAGGGAAAATGGTGGAGTAGGAGGACCCTAAGCTCACTTTGTCACACGGTTGCAAGTGGATAACACTTACATCAGTATAAATAACCCAGAAAATGACTCAGACTGGCAGAACAAACTCCCCAACAAAATGTAGAGAAGACAGCACATAGAAGATGGTAGGAAGGGTGGAGATGTGGTGGGAGTTAAACCTCATGGATCTGGCCATTGGAGGAAGGGAACCAAGGGTGTGGGGAGAAGCAGACTATGATACTAAGGAGCCTACAAGGGGAAGACAAATCCCCATAACATTAGATTTTGAAAACCAGAGGGACCAATTTTCATGAGTTCTTACAACCAACAGGACTTAAAGCCTAGAGCTTCAAAAACGAATAGGCTCAGCTCTGGGAGGGCCAGGAGGGCTAGAGGAAACTGAGTCCCTTCGCTTAAAGAGACTATACAACAAACAGCCCTGGGAAATCTAACACTGAAGCAGCTGTTTGAGAAACACCTGGGGCATGTACAAGAGGGAGAGTTATTAGTAACCTCAGAGTTCATTGGAAGACTTCTCCCAGGAACAAAGGAGCTGGCAGGCACCATTTCCTTCTCCTGCCCCCCCACCATAAATACACGGCCACTTGTGGAAACCACCATGACACCAGCATTCACTACCTGTCTTGCTTACACAGCGCCCTGCCTCCTCCAGCCACGCCTGCCTCAGTCCCAGTCCTCTGGAGTTCCCTCCCCCTGGAAGATCAGCATAAACCTTGTCACAACTGAGTCTACCAACTGCATGCTTTGTGAGGCCTTGGTTTCATTGGCAGCGGTAGCCAGTCATCTTCCACAGTGAATGCACACACTTGATTAAAACTGTGTGCTCTACCTGCACACTTTGCACCACAGCCTGGCTGCCATGGTTTTGTCAAAGACTGTTTATCTATTGTGGAAGAGGCCCAGTGTGCACAACTTGCGGGCACCGAATGAAAGCATGTGCTCTGTGGAACAGCCCCAGATGGCCCCAGGCTTAGTGGCAGATGCATGTTTCCTGTGGGAGGGCACCAGTGATATCTTGTTAAAAGTACATTTGCTGCCCACTACTTTCGAGATCAAGAGACTTGTCTGACTTTCTTCACACACAGAGAGTTAGACAAAGTGAGACAAGGGAATATGTCCCAAATGAAAGAACAGGACAGATCACAGCAAGAGGGCTAAGCAAAATGGATTTAAGTAATCTACTTGATAGAGAATTTAAAGTAATGATCGTAAAGATACTCACTGGACTTGAGGAAAGAGTGGAGGACATCAGTGAGAACCTTAACAAAGAGATATAAAGCAGAACCGGTCATAGATGAAGAACACAATAATTGAAACTAGAAATACATTAGATGGAATAAATAGCAAGCTGGAAGAAGACCAAATGAGTGACCTGGAGGACAGAGTAATGGAAAATAATTGAGCTGAGCAGGTGAGAGGAAAAAAAAATTATGTAAAAAGAGAATAGACTTAAGGGAATCAATGACTCCATGAAACACAGTAGCATTCTCATTATAGGGCTCCCAGAAGAAGAAGAGAGAAAAGGGAACAGAAAATTTATTTCAAGCAATAATAATTGAAAACTTACCAAATGTGGGGAAGAGAACAAATTCAGATCAAGGAGGCACAGAGAGTCCCCCAACAACATCAATCCAAGGAGGTCCACACCAAGACATATAGTAATTATAATGGCAAAAAGCAGTGATAAAGAATTTTAAAAGTGGCAAGAAAAAAGTAGTTATATAAAATGGAGACCCTATAAGACTATCAGCAGATTTTTCAACAGAAACTTTGTAGGCCAGAAGATAGTGTCATGATAAATGTAAAGTGCTAAAAGGGAAAAATCTGCAGCCGAGAATACTCTATCCAGCAAGGGAATCGGTCAGACTAGAGGGAGAAATAAAGAGTTTCCCAAACAAAGAAAAGTTTAGGGAGTTCATGACCACCAAATCAGTCATACAGGAAATTTTAAGGGAGACACTGTGAGTGGAAAGGAAGGACCATAAATAAGAGTAAGAGAAGCAGGGAGCATAAAAGCAATAAAATAAGTATATCTGTAAAAATCAATTAAGGGACTTACAAAATAAAAAGATGTATAACACCATATACCTAAAACGTGCTAATGAGAGGAATAAAGAATGAGTTCAAACTTAACCAGCCATCAACTTGATAGATACTGCTCTGTGCAGAAGATGTTATATACAAACCTAATGGTAACCACAGATCAAAAACCAGTAATAGATATGCAAGCAATAAAGAGAAAGGAACCCAAATATATTACTAAAGAAAGCAAACTATGAGATAAGAGAAGAAGAGAAAAGAAACAGAGAAGATCCACAAAAACACAGAATAAATAACAAAATGGTAATGCATACCTGTCAATAATTACTTTGAATGTAAATGGACTAAATGCTCCAATCAAAAGATACAGGGTGACCCAAAAACAAACAAACAAACAAACAAAAACCACAGGGTGACAGAATGGATAAAAAACCAAAACCCATCTATATGCTGCCTACAAGAGACTCACTTCAGACCCAAAGACACATGCAGATTGAAAATGACAGGATGAAGAAACATTTATCATGGAAATGGATGTGAAAAGAATGCTGGAGTGGCAGTACTTAGACAAAATTGACTTTAAAATGAAGACTCTAACAGGACAAAGAAGGACACTACTTAAGCATTTAGGGGACAATCCAACAAGAAAGCATAACAATTGTAAATATTTATGCATTCAACATGGGAGCACTCGAATACATAAAAAACAATGACAAACATAGGAACTAATCAATAGTAATGCAGTAATAGTGGGAGGCAAACACCCCATTTACATCAATGGACAGATGATCTAAACAGAAAACTAACAAGAAAACAGTGGCTTTGAATGATGCATCAGACCAGATGGATTTGGTAGATACATTTAGAACATTCCATGCTAAACAGTAGGATTTACACGCTCTTTTCAAGGACACATGAACTATTTTCCAAAATAGATCACATTTTAGGGTGCCTTAACATCAGTTAAGAATCTGCCTTCAGCTCAGGTTGGATCGAGCCCCACACTGGGCTCCCTGATCAGTGGGGAGCCTGCTTCTCCCTCTCCCTGCTGCTCCTCCTGCTTATAGCTTGCTCACTTTCTCTCTGTCAAATAAATAAAATCTTAAAAAAAAAAATAGATCTCATACTAGGTCACAAAACAAGTCTCAACAGTTTCAGAAAGATGAAAGTCACCTTTTCTGACTACAGTACAATGAAACTAGAAATCAACCACATGAAAAAAACCAGGAGAGAACCCCAAAACATGGAGATTAAAGAATATGCTAATAAATAGTGAAGGAATCAACCAAAAAAATAAATCTAAAAATACCTGGAGACAAATGAAAATGTAAACAACTCAAAATCTTTGGGATGCAGCAAAAGCAGTTCTAAAGAGGGAAGTTTATATCAACACAGGCCTATACTAAGATGCAAGAAAAAATCTCAGGCAACCTAAACTTTACACCTAAACGAACTAGAAAAAGAAGAAGAAAAAACCCAAACCCAGCAGAAGGAAGGATATAATAAAGATGAGAACAGAAATAAATGATACAGAAACTAAAAACAAAACCAAGCAAAAACAATAAAACAGATCTATGAAACAGATCTGGTTTCTTTGAAAAGATCAACAACATTGATAAACTTGTAGCCAGATGCATTCCCACCCCCCAACACACACACCCTGATCCAGACAAAGGATCAACAAAAGGACTCAAACAAAATCAGAAATGAGAAAGGAGAAATAACAGTTGACACCACAGAAATAGGAAGGATTGTAAGAGAATATTATGAAAAATTATATGCCAACAAACTGTACACAACCTAGAAGAAAGGGATACATTCTTAGAAATACGTAACTTTTCAAAACTGAAGCAGGAAGAAATAGAAAACGTGAACAGACTGATGACCAGTCCTGAAATTGAAACAGTAATCAAGACACTCCCAAGAAACAAAAGTCCAGGAGCAGATGGTTTCATGGGTCAATTCTACCAAACAATTAAAAACAAAATTTTTTAAAAAGTTGAACTGAGGATTGGACCCCTCTTTCATAGCTGATGCAAATGTAAAATAGTGTGACCCTTCTGATAAAAGTTCAGTAGTTACTCAAATTGCTAACTATAGGATTAGCATATAACTCAACTTTTCCACTATTAGGTGTATGACCATAGAAATAATAATACAACTCCACACAAAAACATGTTCATGCATGCTCATAGCTGCATTATGTAATAGCCAAAAAGGAGGCGACAAAGGTATTGGTCAACTGATGAAAGTTAAAAAATTTTAAAAAGTGTTCTATCTCTACAATAGAATGTTATTCGGTCCGGAAAAGGAACTAAATACTGGTGTTACATACTACACAGATGAACCTTGAACTCATTTTGCTAAGCAAAAGAAGACAGCCACAACAGACCACAAATTGTATTCCTTCTTTTATGTGAGGTGCACAGAACAGGTGAATTATAGAAATGAAAAGTAGCTAAAAGCTGGGGGGTGATGCTTGAGGGGAAAGGGGGGTTGACTTTCCCTTCCCAAGGGGAAAGTCCTTGGGAAGGGAAAGTCCTTGACAAGCCCTTCCCAAAAAGGGCCTCATTTTGTGGGGGTGATGAAAATGTTCTGAAATTCAGGAGTCGATAGGTTTGCACAATTCTGTGAATATATGAAAAGCCACTGAATTGTATATTTTAAAAGGGTGAAGCTTCTGAAATGTGAATTCTATCTCAATAAAGCTATTAAGCAAAAAAAAAAAAAAAAAAAAAAGCAACCAAAAAAACAACAACAGAAAAAACCCAGATGAACTAAGTAGTGATACCAAATAGTGATTACTTCAAATAAGCTGTGACATGGGGAACAGCAGACGTTGTTTAGAATTTTTCTTCTCAACAAAGGCAATAATGGAGATGGGTGGGGACTGTGTAATTATACTCAGCTGGCAGAAATACAAACTTTTTCAGCCGAAGTTTAAACAATGTAGAAGAAGAAAAATTCAGATCATGTCTACAAGGTTCAGGTTTCAACTGCATTGAGAGAAAAAAAAAAACAAAAACCAACAACCAATTTAACAACCCATTGAAATCAACAAAATAACTGTTCTTGGAGGCTATTGTATGAAATTACTGATTTGAACATACAATTAGTTATACTTTGCACATTGTCTAATTTGCTGAGGCACTTCTTGTTTTTGTTTTGGTGTGCCTAAGAATGTGTGAGGTACTAATTCACAGAAAACCCCAGAGTATGTGAGTTACTTTTTGAATGATCCTCATCACAATTAATTTATGAATCGTTTAATTATTATGAAAAACATTATCCAGCACAGAGAATCCTAAGTACATTTTTTTCCCAATCATTTTGGACCTGAGGGATTTTGAATTTCAGAGGTGAGATTTCTTATAATGTTCCTCCTTTCACAGTAGCTACAGAGCTGAAATGTGGGTGTGTGAATAGAGAAATATATGCTTTTCCCTCCTTCATCCTATGTCTAGCCTAGCCTTCAAGTGGCCTTGTTCATTGAGCAATGATTACTTCAGGGTGGGTTCTCAATGAGATTGCATCATATGGGGATGGAATTATAACATGAACAATCACATACAGACAAAGTAGAAGTTTTTTTTGTTGTTGTTTTTTTGTTTTTTTAAGATTTTATTTTATGTATTTGACAGAGATCGCAAGTAGGCAGAGAGGTAGGCGGGGGTGGGGGTGGGGGCGGAGCGGGCTCTCTGCTCAGCAGGGGCTTGATCCCAGGACCCTGGGATCATGACCTGAGCTGAAGGCAGAGGCTTTAACCCACTGAGCCACCCAGGTGCCCCCAGATGAAAAGTTAATGAGAGGCGGGATCACCCGTATTCTAGCTAGTTTCACTTAGGTGGGAAAGTCTTCAGAGACATTTGGAAGAAGCTTGTATGGCAAAGAAGTTGATAAGGGGATCAGGAATGTAATCTGGATCATATATTTAAAGGATTTTTGTGAAGTAGTATACATAGGATAGTTTTGGATACTACAGATCTCCTAATTCTCCAAATTTGATCAGTTTTAAGTAATAAGTAATGTAGATTTTTCTACATTTTCTCACACTCATTCTTATCTCTGAAGGAAAACTAGAAACCTAGAGCTACATAAGCAATCAGCTTTCCTATAGATGTAGATTTCTTAGCACTCAGCATTTCGTTTTTGAAGACTAAAACAATCTGGAAATGGGCCAGTGGAATTGGGTGTTGTTATGGGATTCTTAGTGAAATGTGCTATAATTGCTTGTGGTTTTGTATTTTTTGAGTTAAATCTTGTGGGTCACTGTAGAGTAATTATAAAAGTGTGTAAGATGGTGAATATATGTCAACTTTCTGACTAGGATAATAGGCATTTACAAATTTCAGTATTTAGCACATTTATTTGATAATTCTCAATATTTGGACTTTTCAGGTATCTTTTGACTGGGTGGAAAACTTGGGGCAATAAGTATATTTCTTAAAGTTTCTGTAAAAATCAGAGTTCATTAGAATTCCTGTGCCCCAAATGAACATTGCTTAAGGCAAAGAAAATTAGATTAAGATAGTGGATCTCAATCAAATATGGGGGTTCAAGCATATATTTCCATTCACGGAAATGAAAACTGGAAGCTTTTTTGCAAAAACCCAGCAGCTCAGTTTTATATTGTTATATTCCACTAAGTGCATGGGCTTGGTTTGGGATCTAAGTGCTGTAAGCCTTTAGTGTTCCTCTGGGATTAGTTTGGATTTCTTTTTCTTTTTGCTGAGACTGGGTTTAGGTGAAGTCGGCACAGTAGATCATGTAGACTTGTACAGTTTCAAGCCAACTTTAAGATAGTTTGGCCTCATGTCCAAATGTACAAAAAGAAAATATTTATGAAAGCATATTTAAAGTCTTTCTGGAGTGAAGGGCTGGGGGGCAGGGCACCACTGCCATTTAATCACGTACACAGTACATAGCAGGACATTTTTAAGAGTGGATAACTTGGAAGATGGCAACTCAAATGAGAAAAATTACAGTGGTATAAGAAACCCTCTTAGTAAAGTGTAAAGGTAAGTAAAGGTAGAACTAAGTTGGAAAAATCAATATGAACTCCTGACCCTCTGACCATCCTCTCTTTTAAAGAGTACCCCCCCACCACCCCCAAAGTGTCCTAAGGCCATTCTGGCAACTCAGGTCATTAAACAGGCAAACTACTTGCACTATGTTGCCTCTATTTTTGAACCTACCATGATATTCCACTAAAAGGAAACATTTCTTGTTTGGGCCAGAATAAATAAAGGTGAGCTCAGAATACCTTACTGTCACAAGAAAGCTAGGGTGTATTTAGAGAAATATTAACTGTTTTTAAGGACAAAGAGGTCTGTATAGAAAGAGGGCTGTTAGTTGCCAAGGAGAAAATGTTTGACATTAAAAAGGGAATTAGAACAGTGAGTTGAGAAGTTCTAATTTCATGTTGATAGTGCAAAGGAGAGGGGAATCCAGAATTTGTGAAATGTGATTGTAATGCATAAACTATAGTTTATGAATTTGTAGTAGTGTCTATAAAATATATATCAGTTGCCATAAATTGGATGATGCCTACACTGGATCAACAATAGACAGGCTGTAAAATACAGATTTTTGTTTAAGCAGAGGGATAAAACTTTAATAGTGAGAATGCTGAATGGGAAATAGAAGGGAAATATTGAATGGGAGATGATAACAGGGGGTTTAAAAGGGCAGTCTATTGCTCAGAAGAGAATAGCATAAGTGTTTTATCTTAAAGAAAGTAAAAGAAGTGACTATATATTTAAAATAAATTTTAGAGATTAGGTTGACCTTTGGGAAGAGGGAGGGAGAGAAGGAAAAAAAAAAAGTAAAACTATGGAATAATTTGCATTTGTTTGGCCACAGAAATTAATGCAATGAAGAACACAGTAAAGTCAAACTAAATGGGGTTATTACCCAGATTGAGGAGGAATTGTGTAATGCTCCAGTTTTGTTAGGATGGCATTGGGTCCCAATCCCCATACTAATGGAAACATGGTTAAAGGAAAACTCACATTTAAATGGTGTTTGTTGAAAAGTGAGGATGAACATTGTTTAATTTTTTAACAGTTTTTATTTATTTATTTGAGAGAGAGAAAGCGAGAGAGAGGGAATACAAGCAGGGGGAGTGGGAAAGGGAGAAGCAGGTCCCCCGCCGGGTGGAAAGCCTGATGCGGGACTCGATCCCAGGACCATGGGATCATGACCTGAGCTGTGATATCATATGGGGAATCTCATTATGTACAAAAGGATGAACATGAACTAGCACACTTGAAAAGTTTTCCCAATACTACAGACATGCTTCTACTTTGCCCAAATTAGTGGAGTTTTCAAATAATGTTATTTATCTGTATTGTCTTAGATAATCCTCATGCTGGCTTTGCTGCTTGGGAGAATCCCTCAGGAGCTCAGCCTGGAGAAAGACTGGGTGTCTTGGCTTAAATTAAGAGTGCTATGATCAGGCAATAGGGGTGGGTCCTATCAGTCAAAGTAGGGTGGAACAGAATAGGGAAAAGATAATCACAAGGTCTGAGTAAATTCTCACTCTTAAAAACCAAAAGGCTAAGCCAAATAGATGTATAGGCTCTTTAAACATTGACAAGTGAAAGTTCCATCTTGATCACTGAGGGCTGACGTGGGAAAGTGAGTCACCAAAGATCACTCTGATGCTGAATGGCAGAACATGCCCTATGGCTTTTACAGTCAGTGTTCCATCTCCTGCCATGAGCTGCTGTGGAATTAACAAACACCAGGTAACTTCATGTGTGATCCGAATATGACATTTTAAATGGTAAGTTAACAGTTGGTCACATGTAAATGGTGTAAATATGAAGATAAACGAAGTGTTAGAAAATAAAGAGTAAATCAAGAGAGAGGAGTAAAATATTAATAGGGTTCTTATGTCAGAAATAGAGAGGCTAATTTGTCTGAATTTTTACCAGACTTGGTTGCGTTCACCATGTTAATGATGTGTAGAAATACCCAAATGCATCAAAATTTAATCCTGGCAAATGAGAGAGGCCAGCTTGATTTAATGGAAAATCTGATTTCGAAAATGTAATTAAAATTAATGGAGTTTTATTACTTTCAGGTAAACATAGTAACTAATCATCAAGTAAAGTGTTTTGTTGTTGTTGTTGTGCCAAATTTACTCACATCAGAATAGTTACTAATTAGTGATTTATTCCATATATACTACAAACAAATGTTTAAAGTTCTCTTTGGTATATTAAATACCTTTCATTGTTTTTAACGATTTTATTTAAAAGAGAGAGAGCAAGAGTGGGGGTGGGCAAAGAGAGAGAGGGGGAGAGGGAAAAGCAGACTCCCCACTGAGCTGGAAACCCGATGCTGGGCTTGAACCCAGGACCCTAGAATCAACGACCTGAGCCTAAGGCAGACACTTAACCACTGAACCACCCAGCACCCCACCTCTCTTGCTTTTTTAACACTACTGATTGCTCTAAAAGTTGCCTTTACTAATAACTGCAAGGTAAGCACCTCAAAACCCTGTATTTTAATGCTTTGAATTATATTTTTAATAAACTTCTATTGGGCTGTAATGCACAAAATGAGAAGTAGGTATCCAGCTCAGTGAATAATCTCGAAGTGAACACACTCATGTAAACACTACCCAGGGCAAGAAATAATTGCCGACTAGCTCCACTGAAACTACTTCTTGCCCCTTCTTAATCACTGGTACTAATTCCCTCCCTGCCAGTATATGAGCACTGTCCTGACACCATAGATGTGTTTTACCTATTTTGGAACTTGTATAAAGGGGATCATATGATAGACAGGTGTATATTTGTTTGGCTTTGTTTGTGAGATGCATCCATGATGTTGCACGTGGAAGTAGTTCATTCACTTTCTTTGCTCTATAGTTTTCCATTACATGATTACATCATGACTCATTTCAGCTTCTCTGTTGATGGACATTTAGATTGTCTCCTATATATTCATAGCTATTATGAATACTGCTGTTTTGAATGCTTTTGGTGCACTTATATACCAGTCTCTCGGATATATCAATAGGAGCGTGATTCCTAAATTAAACTGTAGGAGTATGGTAGCTTTTTTGGTAGATAACCACAGTCGTACTGATTCATACTTCTACCTGCAGTGTATAAGAGTCCACTGCGCCCATATGTATGTCTTAGTTGTCACATTTTGTACTTTTAGTAGTTCTAGTGGGTGTAATACTCTACCATTGTACTTTGAGTTTCTACTTACCTGATTATTTGTTTGGACATCCTCATTTTGAAAGGGCCCGTTCATGTCTCTCTTGTGTTAACATCAGCTTCTAGGTCTTTATCTTTTCAATGTGTAGGAATGCTTCTTGCATTATAAAGATTCTTTAAAAAACCATTATAAATCATATATTCTTCATATACTCCATGTTATGGGTATGAACTCTCTGTCAGTTCTATGTATTGCAAATATTTTCTCCAGGTCATTGTCTTAACTTTTTGTTTTCCTAATGTCTTTTCCTTAATGGAATATCTTAATTTTAATCTAGTATAAATTATTAACCTATTTATGATTAATGCTTTATGTATCCATTTAAGACATCTTTGAAGTGACTGAAGTTACATTCTAAAATTTGTCTTATCTTTCTCACTTAGATGTGCAATCCATGTGTTTAATTGAGTGACCCAATGTCACATTTATTATTATATGATGATCCCTTTCCCACTGTTGTTCTGTTGTACATTTCTGATTACTCAGGTGTCCGTATGATGTGAATGTCTGCTGTTTACTTTCTATTATGTTCTGTTTTTATAAGCTGTCCTTGGAGCCTGGGTGGCTCAGTGGGTTATAGCCTCTGCCTTCGGCTCCGGTCATGATCTCAGGGTCCAGGATTGAGTCTCGCATCGGGCTGGGAGCCTGCTTCTCCCTTTGCCTGCTCTCCCTTCTCTCCCCCTGCTTGGGCTCTCTTACTCTCTGGGACAAATAAATAAATAAAATCTTTAACAAAAAAAAATATTGAAATGTGGTTACAAGTCATGACAGCAAGTGGAGGAATTCCTTCAACTTGTTTGATTCCCTGAGGATTTTTGTGATTTTTCTTAGAACTTTACATTTCCATATGAAGTGCAGAATACATTCATTAATTTCCACAAATAAATTTCCACAGATGCTAGGTCTATAATGGAAATTCTTTTGAATGTAGGTCAGTTTAAAGGAGAATTGACATCTTTCAAAATTGAGTGTTTCAGTTGATGAACATGGTATATTCTTTAATTTATTTAGATTTTATTTATCTTCTCTTAGTAAGAGAGTGTTTTTTGTATAGAAGTCTTGAGTATATTTATTTCTGTTTTATTATCCTATTGTAAGCAATATTGGTTTAAAATAATTTTCTGTTTATTCAAGTAAAACATAAATATACACAAGTGAACATATACAACTTGGAGAACTTTTACAAACTGAACACACCTGTGTAGCTAGCACCCGTGCAAAATAGAACTTCACCGGTTCAAAAGACTTCATTGCTCTTTCAGCAACTAGAGCTCTAAGTGCATCCCCTATCCTGAAATTTACCAGCAGAGATAAGTTCTGCTATAAAACTAGTATCATACAAAATGTACTCTTCTTGGTGATTATTTTGCTCAGTATAGTGTTAATAAGTCATGACTATCAATATGTGTAATTGTAGATCATTTGTCCTAATAGTTGCATACAAATTGGTTATGAAATATACTACAATTTAATAATCCATTTTCCTGTTGATAGGTATTTAGTAGTTTTCAGCTTGTGTATGTGCTTTTAATGTTAGTCTAGTTGATCTGGAGTAGTAGTTCATTGTGGGTTTAATTTCCATTTTTTCAATAATGATCTTGAGCCTTTTTCATGTACTTATTTGGATATGCTTTTATAAAAACTTTGGCAAATTGTCTAAAGTCCTTTGTCAATCTTTTGCCCTTGAGTTGTGCTGTAGAATGCTTTATATATTCTGGATACAAATTCTCTTTGAAATGTATTTTATGAATATTTGATCTCAGTGTGTGGCCAGTATATTTTCTTATTTCATCTGATGAAGAGAAGTCTTTTCAAAACAATGTCTAGGGGCACCTGGGTGGCTTAGTTGGTTAAGCGTTTGCCTTCGGCTCAGGTCATGATCCCAGCATCCTGGGATTGAACCCCAAGTCAGGCTCTCTGCTCAATGGGGAACCTGCTTCACCCTTTTCCTCTGCCTTTGCCTGCCACTCCCCCTGCTTGGGCTCTCTCTCTCTGTCAACAAAATCTTTAAAAAAATGTCTAATTTATCAATTTCTTCTGTTATAGTTAAATCTTTTGTTGCCCTAAGAAAACATTGCCTGCATTAAGTTCATGCAGATGTTTTTAAATAGTTTCTACTCAAAGTTATATTTGTTAGCCTATATATATGATCGGTAGTGAATTAGTTCTATATTTTATAAGGTAGAACAAAATTTTATATATATATATATATATATATATATATATACACACACACACACACACACACACACATATAATTTATTTATTTATTCTAGGATCATTGGTTAAAGTGTTATCTTTTCCCCATTTAATTGTTTTGATGCCTTTGTCCATAGTCATTACAGCATGTAGAACATCTTGCAAATCTACAAAATAGGAAACAGAACTAATACGTGAATTCAGCAGTGTTTCAGAATAGTGAGTCAATATACAAAAATTTTGTTTTTGTGGACAGAACAATTAAAAATTAGAATTTAAAAAATATTTTAAATAGGATCTGGAAATATAAAATACTTAGGATTAATTTTAATACAAGATGTGAAATGCCTCTATATAAATGTTAATCTTAATATCTCTGTAAAATAGGATTATTTTATATAGTAATAATAATACATTACTTAAAAATTAATGTAAATATATCCTAAGTTCATGGATTGGTAAACTCACTGTTAACAAATAATATGTCTTTAAATTGATCTATAGGTTTAGTACAATCCCAATCAAAATCACAGTGGGTATTTTTATAGAAATTGAAAAGATTAGTCTAAATTTTATTTTCTTTTTTAGAGGAGGGATGGGGGCAGAGGAAGAGAGAGAATCTGAAGCAGGCTCCACACCCAGCATGGAGCCTGATGCAGGACTCAGTCTTAGAACCCTGAAATCATGACCTGAGCTGAAGTCAAGAATTGGATGCTCAACGAGTTGAACCCAAGTTCCCTGATCAGTGTAAATTTTATATGGAATTTTCTAATTATTTGTTGTGCTGTATAGAAATAGAAATGATTTTCTTTCACTTAAAGTTTGGTTAACATCCAGGGCAAATTTTTAAAGCAGAATTCAGTGATTCATCACTTACATATAGAACTCAATGCTCATCACAACAGGTACCCTCTTTTTTTTTTTTTAATTTATTTTCACTGTAACAGTATTCATTGTTTTTGCACCACACCCAGTGCTCCATGCAATACGTGCCCTCCCTAATACCATCACCTTATTCCCCCAACATCACACCCCCCACCCCTTGAAGACCGTCAGGTTGTTTTTCAGAGTCCATAGTCTCTCATGGTTCATCTCCCCTTCCGATTTCCCTCAACTCCCTTCTCCTCTCCATCTCCCCATTTCCTCCATGTTATTTGTTATGCTCCACAAATAAGTGAAACCATATGATAATTGACTCTCTCTGCTTGACTTATTTCACTCAGCATAATCTCTTCCAGTCCTGTCCATGTTGCTACAAAAGTTGGGTATTCGTCCTTTCTGATGGAGGCATAATACTCCATAGTGTATATGGACCACATCTTCCTTATCCATTTGTCCATTGAAGGGCATCTTGGTTCTTTCCACAGTTTGGCGATCGTGGTCATTGCTGCTATAAACATTGGGGTACAGATGGCCCTTCTTTTCACGACATCTGTATCTTTGAGGTAAATACCCAGTAGTGCAATTACAGAATCATAGGGAAGTTCTATTTTTAATTTCTTGAGGAATCACCACACTGTTCTCCAAAGTGGCTGCACCAACTTGTATTCCCACCAACAGTGTAAGAGGATTCCCCTTTCTCCACATCCTCTCCAACACATGTTGTTTCCTGTCTTGCTAATTTTGGCCATTCTAACTGGTGTAAGGTGATATCTCAATGTGGTTTTAATTTGAATCTCCCTGATGGCTAGTGATGATGAACATTTTTTCATGTGTCTGATGGCCATTTGTATGTCTTCATTGGAGAAGTGTCTGTTCATATATTCTGCCCATTTTTTGATATGATTGTCTGTTTTGTGTGTGTTGAGTTTGAGGAGTTCTTTATAGATCCTGGATATCAACCTTTTGTCTGTACTGTCATTTGCAAATATCTTCTCCCATTCCGTGGGTTGCCTCTTTGTTTTGTTGACTGTTTCCTTTGCTGTGAAGAAGCTGTTGATCTTGATGAAGTCCCAAAAGTTCATCTTCACTTTTGTTTCCTTTACCTTTGGAGACATATCTTGAATGAAGTTGCTATGGCTGATATCGAAGAGGTTACTGCCTATATTCTCCTCTAGGGTTCTGATGGATTCCTGTCTCACATTGAGGTCTTCTATCCATTTCCAGTTTATCTTTGTGTGCGGTGTAAGAGAATGGTCGAGTTTCATTCTTCTACATATAGCTGTCCAGTTTTCCCAGCACCATTTATTGAAGAGACTGTCTTTTTTCCACTGTATATTTTCTCCTGTTTTGTCGAAGATTATTTGCCCATAGAGTTGAGGGTCCATATCTGGGCTCTCTACTCTGTTCCACTGGTCTATGTGTCTGTTTTTATTCCAGTACCATGCTGTCTTGGTGATCACAGCTTTGTAGTAAAGCTTGAAATCAGGTAACGTGATGCCCCCAGTTTTATTTTTGTTTTTCAACATTTCCTTAGTGATTCAGGGTCTCTTCTGATTCCATACAAATTTTTGGATTATTTGTTCCAGCTCTTTGAAGAATACCGGTGGAATTTTTATTGGAATGTCATTAAAAGTATAGATTGCTCTAAGCAGTATAGACATTTTAACATGTTTATTCTTCTGATCCGAGAGCATGGAATGGTCTTCCATCTTTTTGTGTCTTCTTCAATTTCTTTCATGAGTGTCCTGTAGTTCCTCGAATACAGATCCTTCACCTCTTTGGTTAGGTTTATTCCCAGGTATCTTATGGTTCTTGGTGCTATAGTAAATGGAATCGATTCTCTAATTTCCCTTTCTGTATTTTCATTGTTAGTGTATAAGAAAGCCACTAATTACTGTACATTGACTTTGTATCCTGCCACATTACTGAATTGCTGTATGACTTCTAGTAGTTTTGGGGATGGAGTCTTTTGGGTTTCCCATATAAAGAATCATGTCATCTGTGAAGAGAGAGAGTTTGACTTCTTCATTGCCAACTTGGATACCTTTTATTTCTCTTTGTTGTCTGATTGCTGTTGCTGGGACTTCTAATACTATGTTGAACAAGAGTGGTGAGAGTGGGCATCCTTGTCGTGTTCCTGATCTCAACGGGAAGGCTGTGAGCTTTTTCCCAATGAGAATGATATTTGCTGTGGGTCTTTCATAGATAGATTTTATGAAGTTCAGGAATGTTACCTCTATCCCTGTACTTTGAAGTGTTTTAATCAGGAATTGATGCTGGATTTTGTCAAATGCTTTTTCTGCATCAATTGAGAAGACCATGTGGTTCTTCTCTATTCTCTTATTGATTTGTTCTGTCACATTGATTGATTTGCAAATGTTGAACCATCCTTGTAACCTAGGGATGAATCCCACCTGGTCATGGTGGATAATCTTTTTATTATTTATTTATTTATTTATTTATTTGACAGAGATCACAAGTAGGCAGAGAGGCAGGCAGAGAAAGAGGGAAGCAGGTGGTCCTGTTGAGCAGAAAGCCCAATGCGGTTCTTGATCCCAGGACCCTGGGACCATGACCTGAGCCGAAAGCAGAGGCTTTAACCCACTGAACCATCCAGACACTCCGGATAATTTTTTTTTTTTTAATTTCTTTTCAGCGTAACAGTATTCATTGTTTTTGCATCACACCCAGTGCTCCATGCAATATGTGCCCTCTCTAATACCCACCACCTGGTTCCCCCAACCTCCCACCCTCCACCCCTTCAAAACCCTCACATTGTTTTTCAGAGTCTGTAGTCTCTCATTGTTCACCTTCCCTTCCAATTTCCCTCAACTCCCTTCTCCTCTTCATCTCCCCTTGTCCTCCACGCTATTTGTTATGCTCCACAAATAAGTGAAACCATATGATAATTGACTCTCTCTGCTTGACTTATTTCACTCAGCATAATCTCTTCCAGTCCCGTCCATGTTGCTACAAAAATTGGGTATTCATCCTTTCTGATGGAGGCATAATACTCCATTAGTGTATATGGACCATGTCTTCCTTATCCATTCGTCTGTTGAAGGACATCTTGGTTCTTTCCACAGTTTGGCGACCGTGACCATTGCTGCTATAAACATTGGGGTACAGATGGCCCTTCTTTTCACTACATCTGTATCTTTGGGGTAAATGCCCCCGGATAATCTTTATAATGTACTGTTGGATCCTGTTTGCTAGGATCTTGTTGAGAATCTTAGCATCCATATTCATCAGTGATATTGGACTGAATTCTCCTTTTTGGTAGGGTCTTTGCCTGGTTTGAGGTCTTTGCTGGCTTCATAAAAAGAGTCTGGAAGTTTTCCTTCTGCTTCAATATTTTGAAACAGCTTCAGGAGAATAGGAGTTATTTCTTCTTTGAAAGTTTGATAGAATTCCCCAGGAAATCCGTCAGGTCCTGGGCTATTGTTTTTTTTGGGAGGTTTTTTATCACTGCTTCAATCCTGTTACTAGATATCAGTCTATTCAGGTTGTCAATTTCTTCCTGGTTCAATTTTGGGAGTTTATAGTTTTCCAGGAATGCATCCATTTCATCCAGGTTGCTTAGCTTATTGGCATATAACTGTTGATAATAACTTCTGATGATTGTTTCTACTTCCTTGGTGTTAGTTGTGATCTCTCCCTTTTCATTCATAATTTTATGGATTTGGGCTTTCTCTCTTTTCTTTTGGATTAGTGTGGCCATGGTTTATCAATCTTATTGATTCTTTAAAAAAAGCAGCTCCTAGTTTCATTGATATGTTCTACTGTATCTCTGGTTTCTACCTCATTGATCTCTGCTCTAATCTTGATTATTTCCCTTCTTATGTGGGGACTTGGTTTGATTTGTTGTTGGTTCTCCAGCTCTTTAAGGTGTAGAGACAGCTGGTGTATTCTGGATTTTTCAATGTTATGGGGGGAGGCTTGGATGGCCATGTATTTCCCCCTTAGGACCGCCTTTGCTATATCCCATCGGTTTTGGACCGAAGTGTCTTCATTCTCATTGGTTTCCATGAGTTGTTTAAGTTGTTCTTTGATCTCCTGGTTGACCCAAGCATTCTTAAGCAAGGTGGTGTTTAGCTTCCAGGTGTTTGAGTTCCTTCGGAACTTTTCCTTGTGATTGAGCTCCAGTTTCAAGGCATTGTGATCTGAGAATATGCAGGGAAGTCTTTTGACTGACAAGTCTTTTGGTATCAGTTGAGTCCTGATTTGTGGTCTATTCTGGAGAAGGTTCCATGTGCACTTGAGAAGAATGAGTATTCTGTTGTTTTAGGGTGGAATGTTCTGTGTATATATCTATGAGGTCCATCTGGTCCAATGTGTCATTCAATGCTCTTGTTTCTTTATTGATTTTCTGCTTCGATGATCTATTACTGAGAGAGGCTTGTTAAGATCTCCTACTATTAGTGTATTCATATCAATATGATTCTTTTTCTTGATTAATAGTTTTCTTATGTAATTGGCTGCTCCCATATTGGGGGTGTAGATATTTACAATTGTTAGATTATCTCGGTGGATAATCCCTTTAAGGGCGCCTGGGTGGCTCAGTGGGTTAAGCCGCTGCCTTCGGCTCAGGTCATGATCTCGGGGTCCTGGGATCGAGTCCCACATCGGGCTCTCTGCTCAGCAGGGAGCCTGCTTCCCTCTCTCTCTCTCTGCCTGCCTCTCCATCTACTTGTGATTTCTCTCTGTCAAATAAATAAATAAAATCTTTAAAAAAAAAAAAAAGAATTATGTAGTGTCCTTCTGTATCTCTGACTACAGTTTTTAGTTTAAAATCTAATTTATCTGATATGAGAATTGCTACCCCGGCCTTCTTTTGATGCCCATTGGCATGAAAGATGCTTCTCCATCCCTTCACTTTCAGTCTGAGTGTATCTTTAGGTTCCAAATGGGTCTCTTGTAGACAACATATGGATGGGTCCTGCTGTTTTATCCAGTCTGCAACCCTGTGCTGTTTTATGGGTGCATTTAGGCCATTCACATTGAGAGTGATTATTGATAGATATGTTTTTATTGACATCGTGTTACCTTTGAGGTCTTTCTTTCTGTAGGTTGTCTCTATATTTCTGTTCAGTGCTATTTTTAGGATTTTTTCTCTTTTATAGAACCCCTCTTAATATTTCCTGCAATGTTGGCTTGGTGGTTGCATAGTCTTTTAAGCCTTGACAGTCTTGGAAACTCTTTATCTCTCCATCCATTTTGAATGTCAGTCTTGCTGGATAAAGTATTTTTGGCTGCATTTTCTTCTCATTTAGTGCCCTGAATATATCTTGCCAGCCCTTTCTGGCTTGCCAGGTCTCTGTGGACAGGTCTCACGTTATTCTGATGGGCTTTCCTCTGTACATAAGGAGCTTCTTTGTCCTGGTTGCTTTCAGGAGGGTCTGCCTGCAATTATAATTCTTCATTCTTACTATTAGGTGTCTCGAGGACTTTTGAGAATCTATAATCTTGCAAGGAAGATTTGCCTCTAGTACATGAACGCTGGTTCCATTCGTGAGGTTGGGAAAATTTTCATGGACAACTTGTTCCACTATATCTTCTAGACTTCTTTCTTTCTCCTCCCCTTCAGGGATTCCAATAATTCTGACATTGAAATATTTCATGGCATCATTTATTTCCCTGATTCTGTTTTTGTGGCTTCTAAGCTGTTTGTTCCAGGCTTCCTTCTGATCCTTTCTCTCTATCTGTTTGTCCTCCAGATCACTAATTCTATCTTCTGTCTCAGTTACCCTAGTTTTTAGAGAATTTAGATTAGATTGGAACTCATTGAGAGCACTTTGAACATCATCCCTGGTGGCTTTCAGTTCTGCCCTAATCAATTCCATTTGGTCATCCATGCTTTTCTCCAACCTAGCTATTGCCTGGATAATTGTTAGCCTGAATCCCCTTTCCAGCATATTGTGTTGATAGCCATTAGCTCTGTTACAGAAGGCCCATCCTCTGTATTTTTCTTCTGTTGGGCATTCTTCCTCCTAGTCATTTTGGTGAGAGATGACTGAATGAATGTAGCTGGATGTATCGACTGTGGTGCAGCAGTCAAGGTGAACCCTAGAACGCTTCTGAGCAATCAGGATTCCCCACCCAAATGAGAGAAAAAAAGAAAAGAAAAAGAAAAAATGAGAGAGAGAGAGAGAGAGACAAGAAAAAAAGGGAAAATAAAAGAGAAGGCTCAGCCCAAATGGGCCCCAAGGTAAGATTTATGAAGTGTATGAACAAAAACAGACAAACAAAAAGACTGACAAAAGCATATGACAAGAGAAAAAAAAAAGATATATATATGTGTATGTATATATATATATATATATATATATATATATATATATATATATGCAAAAAAAGGAAGAACCTTGTCAAAAAGAGCCCCAAGTATAAGATTTATATACTATCAGGACAAACACAAATACACAGAAATACTGGCAGAAGAAAAAGATGGGAGAGTGGTTATAAATTCTCAGTGTGGGCGAGGAAGGTTATTTTGATTCTTCCTGGATGTATCTTGATATTTTTGTTAAAGGACTCAACTTTCCTAAGATAAAGGGGGATTAAAAATTGGTTTACCTATAGAGGTAGCATTGATTGGGGAAAGGGGGTTACTTTGAAGTCTAACTCTATATGAATATTAGAAAATAAAAATAAAAGAATAAACTAGGCTAAACTAAAATTTTAAAAAATTTAAAAAAATAGAAAAGCAAAAGAAAAACACGGGTGTATGTATCAAAAAGTTCAGGTTAGAAGGTTATTATGGAATTTGATGTACTGGACATCTCACTGTGATGGTAAATAGGTTAAAAAATTATCTATATAAAAAAATGAACAAGAATAGTGGGAACGAGTTAAAAATAAAAGTTGTATCTATGAAGTAGTGGTGGTTGTTCTCTTGTCATCTTTTTTTTTTTTTTTTTTTCTTTCCTGGTTGGTTTTCTGGGGGAGGGGCCTGCCACGTGGGTTTTCAGTCAGTGATGTTCCCTGAGTTAAGTCCTCCTGCACCCCTCAAGGGGTTGGGCTCTGAGGAAACTGGGTTTTCAGGCTTTTGTTCTTTGGAGGTTTTTATGTTTGTTTGTTCGGGGTTTTTGTTTGTTTGTTTGTTTGTTTTTTGTTTTTGTTTTTCTCTCACCTTGACAGCTTTTGATGGTTTTTGGAGGTTTAGAGGAAAGCAAACTGCACCCCGACCTCCCTCTCAGAGGAAGCCTCAGTCTGCTCCCCTGTGGGTGCTGCAGAGCTGCTGGCAGAGCAGGTTCTGAGTCGCCATCCCTGGGGACGCAGGATCTCCTGCTTGTACCCAAAACCACAGCAGCGGCAGCTGTCTGGGCAGCTCCAGACGGCCAGAGAGGTTCCAAGCAGCGATCGCACACTGAGATTTTCCCTCTGGCCTGGGCTGGGAGTGGCTGGTCTTTCCAGGTCCTAGAGCGCTGGGCTGGCACGTGCGTGCGCTCTCCCAGGGGAGGGTGTGGGGCGCGCAGGTCTCAGGCTCTGATAGCACAGCGCGGCGGAGGCTCCCAGCTCCTCACAGGAGCCGGACCCCAAGTGTTCTCGGGCGCCCTGGCGGCTCAGGGACCAAGACCTGGTTTCTACGCCACACTCTCTCTGCCTCAGCGCCAGGGGAGGCTGTCCTGGGACTTAAGCCCCTGTCCCTAACTGCCCTGATTCCCACAATTTCCTTTGCTCTTTTTGAGTGCTTTCAACCAGACTCCAAGTTAATGCTGGTCCCCAGACACAGGGCACTCTTACTTTCCAGTCAGTCACCTCTGGTGGCTCCCTCCCCCTTTTGTTTATCTTCCTATATCAGTGCGATGTTCCCACTCCACTTTACCTGCCCACTGGTGTCTTCTGTCCCTGTAGAGATCCAGACGTGTGTAATTCTGATCTCAGGCTGATTTCATGGGTGATTGGAGTTCTTTGGTAGGTAATCAGCTCACTTCAGGGTACAGGTTGAAATGACACCTCTTCCTACTTCCCCACCATCTTGTCTCCCCTCCACAGGTGCCCTCTTTAATAACCAACCCCCTTTTAGTCCATTCCCCAACCCACCTTCCTCCATCAACCCTCAGTTTGTTCTCTGTTGTTAAGAGGTTCTTATGACTTGTTTCCCTCTCTCTTTTTCCTTCCCCCTTTCCCTTATGTTCATCTGATTTCTTTCTTAAATTCCACATATGACTGAGATCATGTGGTATTTGTTTTTCTCTGACTTATTACACTTGGCATAATACACTCTAGCTCCATCCACATCATTGCAAATGACAAGATTTCATTGTTTTTGATGGCTGAGTAATATTCCATTGTGTATATGTACCACATCTTCTTTATCCATTCATCAGTTGATGGGCATTTGGGCTTTCTCCATAGTTTGTCTGTTGTTGATCATGCTATTATAAACATTGGGGTGCATGTAAGCCTTCGAATCTGTATTTTTGTATCCTTTGGTTAAATACCCAGTACCACAATTGCTGGAACATGGGGTAGTTGTATTATCAACTTTTTGAAGCATGTCCAAACTGTTCTCCAGAGTGGCTGTACCAGTTTGCATTCCCACCAGTTTTTTGATTATTAAGTTTATTAAGATTTTGTTGGTGACAACAGAGTTTAAAACGAACCAACCAGAAATCAAAAGTTACATTGCCTTGGTCCAGATTCTCCACATCTTTGCCAACACCTGTTGTTTCTTGTGTTGTTGATTTTAGCCATTCAGACAGGTGTGACGTGATATTTTGTTGTAGTTCTGATTTGTATTTCCTTGATGATTAGTGGTGCTGAGCATCGTTTCATGTGTCTGTTAGACATTTACTTGTCATCTTTGGAAAAGTTCACGTCTTCTGCCCATTTCTTAACTGGATTATTTGTTTTTTGGGTGGTGACTTTGATAAGTGGCCTATAGATTTTGGATACTAACTCTTGCTCAGACATGTCACTTACAAATATCATCTCCTAGTCTGCTTTTTAGTTTTTTTGTTTTGTTTGTTTTGTTTTGTTTTTTTAAAGATTTTTATTTATTTATTTGATAGAGATCACAAGCAGGCAGAGAGGCAGGCAGAGAGAGAGGGGGAAGCAGGCTCCCCGCTGAGCAGAGAGCCCGATGCGGGACTCGATCCCAGGACCCTGAGATCATGACCTGAGCTGAAGGCAGAGGCTTAAACCACTGAGCCACCCAGGCGCCCCTGCTTTTTAGTTTTGTTGGTTGTTTCCATCCTGTACAGAAGCTTTTCATCTTGATGAAGTCCCAGTATTTCATTTTTGCTTTTGCTTCCCTTGCTTCTGGCGGTGTGTCTAATAAGAAGTTGCTGTAGCTGAGGTCAAGGAGGATGCTTCCTATATTCTCATCTAGGATTTTGATGGCTTCCTATCTCATATTTAGGTATTTCATCTAGTTTTAATTTATTTTTGTGTTTTGTGTCAGTGCCATACTGTCTTGATGACTATAACTTTGTAATATAGCTTGAAATCTGAAATTGTGATACCTTCAGTTTTGTTTTTCTTTTTTAGAATTGCTTTGGCTATTCAGGATTGAAATAGAAATGATTTTTCAGTATTAATCTTATACTCAGGACATAACAAATTATAGTTTGTACTAATAAACATATACTTTATACTAATGATTTATCTATATATTTGGATTTTCTAAGTATTCTCATTATTTTGAATAGCAAGTATTTTATTTTTTCCTCTCCAGTTCTTAAGCTTTTTGTTCCATTTTCTTCGCTTGTTAGCGTGAGGTTCTCCAGTGTAATATTGACTCAAGGCAATGCTAACAGTTGTTATTTTATCCTTATATCAGAGGAAAATCTTTCAGCAGTGCTTCACTAAATACCATGCTTGTTCCAAAAACAAACTTTTATCCAATTAAGGACGTGCCTCTCTGTTTCTGGGCTGCAAGTGGTTTTTGATTGGGTCTTTCTTCTTTGTTTTCTTGAGAAACTCTATAATTATTCTTTTAAGATAGTAGCTACTATTGATTGCTTTTTTAAAGTTAAGCCAACTTGGCATTCTTCTAATAAATTCAATATGCTCTTTATCTTTTTTGACTATGGTCGGATTTGATGTGTTTATGCATTGTTCAGGAGATTTTTGGTGCACGTTGATGTATCTCATTTTCCTTTCTTGTGAAGCTTCTATTATGTTTTGGTATCTGGATTATGTTGGTCATAAAATTAGTTAAAGAATTTTCTCTTTTCCCCATCTTTTTTGAAATACTTGATTTGAGATGCATGTTATTTATTCTTAAATGTATGGCATAATTTACTGGTTGAAGTTATATGAGTCAGAGCTTTTCTTTGTGGGAAAACATTAATTTATGATTCCGTTTTGGCAGGGAAAATTCAGGTTTTCTACTTCTTGAGGCACTTTGAATAAGTTCTGCTTTACAGTCAAACTAAGTCCATGTCATACAGTTTTTAAATGTACTGATGCAACATTTTTGATAATAACCTCTTTTTTAAATGTCTTCTTTCCTTCTTAAATGTTTTAGCCTTCCATTGGCATCATTTTTATCGTGTCTACCAAAACACCCTTGGCACTTCTTTCTTTAGGAGACAATCTCTTTGTGATAAATTGTGTTTTATTTGTCTGAAAGTGTTTTTATCATACTTTTATTTTTGAAGACTATTTTACTGGAAACAAATATAAGTTGGTGGTCATTTCTTTCAGCCCTTTTAAATATCCTGCCCTTGTTTTCTGGTTTCCTTCATCTTTGGGGGGAAGTCAGCTTTTGATCGTATTTTTACTTCTTTGAAAATAAATAATACTTTGCCCTTCTTGTTAGTTTTTAGCAGTTTTGTTAGACTCATTCTTGATAAGGTTTTCTTTGAATTTATCCTGCTGGAAGTTCATATTGCTTCTTTGAATCTGTGGTTTGATGACTTTTATCAGATTAGGAAAATTCTCAGGAATTCTCTCTTCCAGTACTGCTTCTTACCCAATCTCCTGTACCTCTCTCTGAGCCACAAATCCTAGGCTTAGCTCCTTTCTGGATCTTAGTTCTACAAATGCTCACTGCCCTAGTAGCTTTCTGCTGCCATTAAATAGATGTGGATGTTTTGTAAAATACTTTATCCATATTTTCTAGGTGTTATTAGTGGAAGAGTTGATCTGAATCAACCCATTCTGTCATTGTTAGAATTCAAAAATATGTGAAATTTAACTTAATAGAATCAGAACTAAGTTCATAGGTTTTTCATCTGTTAAAAAAAATCTCAGAATATTTTTTGTTCTTGTGATGTTTTCATAGGATACATTAATTTTTGCATATTATGTTATATATCACATATTTTAGTGAAACCTGTAGTTTTCCTGTAACATTTTATTGTTTTTATTAGAAGAGTACACTTGTGTTCCTCTAATTTCTCTCTGTTTTTCACAGATAAATGTTGCAATGCATCCCTGGGAACCAATGGGGAAAAAAATCCTCCCTTACTTTCCTCCCTAATATAATTATTTTGCCTTTTTTATAAGCTAACCAAAGAATATCATCAAAGTACATAGACTGTGAAACCATGGTCTATCATTCGTTTTCAAAATGGGATATGACATGTGTTTTGTTTTGTTTTGTTTTGTTTCTCAAAAATCTCTAGACTGTTATTGAAGTATTAACTACAGTTGACACAGATTCTTACCATGATTTTGAAATGTGTTGTGAATCGACAGGTGATACACACCTGCCAGTTGGAATGGGCATATCTAGGGTTGTATAACAATGAAATGAAACCATTAAACTTTGGGTGGCGTAAAAATTGGCAGAGTGAAATAAGTCAAAAAAAGAAAGTCAATTATCATATGGTTTTACTTATTTCTGGAACATAAGGGATAGCATGGAGTACATTGGGAAAAGGAAAGGAAAAACAAAGGTAGAGAAATCAGAGTGGGAGATGAATCATGAGAGACAATGGACTCTGGAAAACATACTGAGGGTTTTAGAAGGGAGGTGGTGAGGGAATTGGTGAGCCTGGTGATGGGTATTAAGGAGGGCACGGATTGCATGGAGCACGGGGTGTTACGTGCAAACAATGAATCATGGAACACTACATCAAAAATTAATGATGTACTGTATGGTGAGTAACATAATAAAAAAATAAATTTAAAAAGCAATGAAATTAAACCATTAAGGATTGGGTAGCATAAAAGTTAGATGCATAGAACCAGATTTTGTACCGGGAGGGCATAGGATGGAGAGCCAAAATATAATAGCTATTTATTGATTTTTTTTTTTTAATTTGTCAGAGAGAGCTCGAGAATGAGCACAAGCAGGGGAACCAGCAGGCAGAGCAGGCAGGGTAGAAGCAGCCTCCTGGCTGAGCAAGGAGCCTGATGCAGGACTCGATCCCAGGACCCTGGGATCATAACCTGAGCCGAAGGCAAATGCTTAACTACTGAGCTACCCAGGCATTCCCTGTTTATTGATTCTTAAACCCAAACTCTGAACTCATGTTTGAGTCCTAGGAAGAGAGTGCTGAACTGTAATTAAAAGTAGCAGCATCAGAGGCTATGCTCTTCCCAGCAGTGTTGTAGGAAACAAAGGACATTTCAGTGTACCTCAGTACTAATGGGTTAGAACAGGCAAGAGATATCACAGCAGATTCCACTATGACAGACAGGTTTCTTTTATGTGCACATATGGGTATGAATGTATTTCTTTCTGTAGAACGTCCTGATGGTAGATAGTAATCAGAATATCAGATGAGAAATCAGAACTCAAGCTGTCATTTTCTCTCTCTCTCTTGCTAACGCTTTTTAGTTAAGATTTCTGTGGTCAAAAATAATAAAAAACAATAATTGGTGCTGTCAGTGAGTTAAGTCACCAGCCACTTCTAATCCTAGCAAGTTAAGAACCCTTGTGAAGATTTGTGTATCATACAGAGAATAATTATCAACACTACTTTCCTAACCTGGGTAATAATAATAATTGGAAGCTGACAGTTATGGAATGAATAAGTTATGGGAATAAGAGGTACAGAGTAGGGAACATAGTGATACTGTAACACCACTGAATGGTGACAGATGGTGGCTTCATTTGTGGTGAGCATAACATAGAGTAAAAAAAGATACTGTACCACCGGAACTGATGTAACATTGGTTATCAAATACACTCAAACACAAAAAAATTTTTTTAAAGATTTTATTTATTTATTTGACAGACAGAGATCACAAGTAGGAAGAGAGGCAGGTAGAGAGAGGGTCGGGGAACCAGGCTCCCCATGCAGCAGAGAGCCCAGTGCGGGGCTAGATCCCAGGACCCTAAGATCATGACCTGAGCCGAAGGCAGAGGCTTTAACCCACTGAGCCACCCAGGTGCCCCAAACACAAAAATTTTTGAAAAGATTTGTTGGAAACTGAATTACTTCCTTCATTAATCATTCATTCACTAATTTATTTGACACTTTGGTCCTGAACACTTTTGATGCTCCAGAGACTCTGTAGTTCCCTAGACCTGCCATTTGCTTGGATCGTTCTTGGTGTGTCAAAATGGTCCTCACTGCCTTGCTGGTTCTCTAATGCCTTCAACCAGATAAGTACTTATTCATCTGTTTGGTTTAGTCCGTAATTTGTTGTTTTCAGCAGGAAATTGATTTTGACCCATAATAAATGACAGGAAGGTACTCACTTTGAAGGGTATTTCAAGACCATAAAAAGAACTGTGTCGTTTTATGCAAAATGATCTTAATAATCAATGAGGAAAATTGTGATTTTTCTCTGACCTTTGAAAACTCTTGTCAAAATACTGTGACTCTAATTTTCAGTTAATGTATAGGAAAATAAAGCAATAGTAAAACTCACATGTATATCATGCCCTGTAATTTAAAACAGAGACATTGATAAACTATTTTCTTTCTTTTTAGGCAACTTATCAACAGTAGTATGAATAGTGCTTTTTTTTTTTAAGATTTTATTTATTTATTTGACAGACAGAGATCACAAGTAGGTAGAGAGGCAGGCAGAGAGAGAGGAAGGGAAGCAGGCTCCCTGCTGAGCAGAGAGCCCAGTGCAGGGCTCAATCCCAGGACCCTGGGATCATGACCTGAGCCAAAGTCAGAGGCTTTAACCCACTGAGCCACCCAGGCGCACCTGAATAGTGCTTGCTTTCTTCTTACCATGTAACTTACGAAATGGAAGAAAAATCTTTTCAATGCTTGGGTAATGGTCATTCTGTTTTCAAAGATTGGATCAACTTCCAATATTTTGTCATCTGTTCATTGTCATGAAATATCTCCAAGAGTTCCTTTCTTGGGAAGATTTTCTTGCTGGTATCACTTCCTCAAGAGTGGCTTCATCCTTTTTATCACAGCCACTTGCTTTAGTTGTATCACTAGGATCACTTTGCCCAAGTTGCTGTGACTGCATATCCAGCTACAGGTTCCTTAAATGATGGGGGGTGTTAACAATGTCATGGTCAGCTCTTACAGTCTGTTCGTGTTCTATTCGAATGTCACTTGTAGTATTATCACTTTCTGTTTCTTTGTTGCACTTATATTTTGCTGCCCAATTTCCTATTTCAATTATCCATTTTTGAGACATGCCACATGGGTTGGTCATGGGGAAACAAGGAAGCAACACAGCTGTACACTTTGCTGTCTATGAAGTGAGGAACAGATGCTCACTGACTAATCACTGACAGACTTTGAGAGAAGGGGTTTGATTTGTCACTGATGATGATATAAGCTGTTGTATGTAGAATGATCCGTGAACTGAAGAGCTAGCATCTTTGTTTATGCTTGAAAGAATTTCTCACAGTTAACCAATGGTGGTAATTGAAATTTGAATCAAGTCATCCAGGACTGGTAGCGTTTAATGTAATTGGGAGATCTGTGATGTGTGTCCACAGGACCATGCAGGGGGGAAATTATTTATAAGCATTTTCTACTAAGTGAAAGCTCTCCCACTGAAGGACACATAGGCTGGTGAAGTCACTGTGAAGGGGCACTTTACTCGGGAACTTGATCAGGCATTTCACCAGAAGACAAGTTCAGTCACTTAACTTTTCTGACCTGCTAGCATCTCAGTATTTCTGGGTCCTCTTTGCATAAGGAGGGATTCCTTTATTAATTACCATTTAATGAGGCACAGAGTTGAGAGTGCAGTATTGGCCAAATAGAATATAAAACAGCTCAGACCCTTCTCAGTACACAATTGCAAAATGACTTATGAGTGCTAATGGAACCTAGAGGTTTCACCTGACTGACTGTGGCCCAAGTCTGAAAGGGAAGCGAGCCAGATGGAAGAAGGTGAATAAAATAAGACAGGGCTCTTGCAGTGGCCCACTATGATGGGCCAAACTGGACTGCCAGCATTTTATCGTTTTCATGTGGTTCATTCATTACTTTTAATCACCAAATTACTTTTAATATTCTTGCTTAGGTAAAATAGTGTTGAATGGATGCCATTTATTATGTGAAAGCCAAACAAAACATGTCCCCTGATGTGACGTTGTGAGGTTGACTGTGCGACATAGAATAATGTCCTGTAACTCAGGCCGTCAATGTCACTGCTTGATGTGACTCATTTGATGACAGCAGAAGGCCACTTGAGTTTTTTATGTTTTAGTTTCTGAGCCGTTAGGAGTAATTAAAGAGCTTACCCACATCACGGAGATCTGGGATTCATAAAGTACTGGTTTTAAAATATTTTGAAAGTTTTAGATAAAAAAATGTTAAGATTATTTTAAACATTGTTACTAAGTTACTACTTGAATCAAACCATTGTAGTAATTGATACTTTCCACATTTAAAATAGGTTTCAGTATTATGTGCATGCCTAAATGAGTCATTTAGATATCAGTACCAAATTGGGGATTTCACAGGGATTGGCAGTATGGGTTATATGACTTCAAATACTGCAGCAATATAATTGTGCTTTTAAGTGCTTTGTAGAAGACTGTAGTCGATTGAATCGTATGAGAGTACCATTTTTGTATGTCAAAAATGTTGAAGCATTGGGAGTTCCATATATTTCATATTTTATTATACATACCTCATATTTCATTTTTAGTTTAGCCTAAAAGGCCAAGAATGAATTCCATTTCCATTTTTTACCCTAGCTAAGACTTTTAATCTCTCTTTGAGTCCTGGTTTCTCAATTATAAATTGAGTGTGATGTAGTTTGCCACTTCAAAATTGGAGGATGAGCAGGACTATTTCTTTTTCTCTAGCCTCTTCCCCCTCTGTGTGTATCTGCTACCTGCCTATCGATATATTAAGAATGACAGGTCCTTAATTTACTGGCTGCGAGAACTTGATCAAGTTATTCAACACCTCTAAACCACTGTGTTCAATTGTGAGATACTAATAGTAAATACTAAAATGGACTGGTATTTAGTTAGATTAAAGGAGGCAATGCATGTTAAGTATTTAAAGTAGTACCAGGAACTTAATATATGTTTAACACATATCAGTTATTAATTTTATAAGTTTAGAGCAGAAACGAAGCATTATTTCTCACTCTTAGTGTTGCCTTTCTGTTTTTGTCTAGTCAGAAAACTTTCTGTTGTCTGGCATGGTGTGTTTAAAAAAACACTCTGATTAAGGAAAGCACCGTATCTGTCATTCAGTTGTGCATCCTAAGTAGGTAGTTAAAATGTTTAATTGAGTTAATTTCTCATTTTAAGAAAAACAGATTACAGGTGACTTCCAAGCCTTTCAAAATATAATTTGCTCATCGCTAAGAAAGTACTTCAGAATGCTGTAAAGCTTGAGGGCCTTTCTTACAACCATCTGTTATAATTGCATTATAGATGTGGAGATGAATCAATTAATAGAGAATGTTAGTCAATAGAGGCTTGGTTAAAATAGATTGTGTTGTGTTGTTTAATTGATTCATCTTTAATTCTTTAAACAAAATCCTACTTTAATTACTGGAAGGTGCAGTGTTCTTTTTTTGTTAGTAACCTGCTCTCCATAAGTAATGATCTAAATGGAACTTCCCATGTGGAAAGGGACTGTAGCAATGCCTTTTCTACACATATCACCTGGAGAGCTAGGAGAGCACCATGTTGATCTTGCCTTCTTTGGAGGGCATTGATGCCAAAGCTGTCTTGTTTGCTTCCTGTTTGAACACACTTGACCCAATATCCATCTGGCTTCGGACTCCTGGCTCCCTTTCTGCTGACAGTGACCCTGCTTCTCTCTTTGGATGTAAGGCTTCTTTCTGGTCTACCTGGCTTTGACTCTTGGCATTCCCTTAAGGCTTGGCCTGACTCTGGATAGGAAGCTCTTCAGAGCACCCTCAATACAACAGTTCCCTCTGAATCAATTTCCTTGGCTCTAATGAGCTGGACAGCTGCACATTGGCTTGACTGGCCAGAGGATTCAGCTAATGCAAAAGGCTATTGAGAAGTGGGAGTATTCATTAAGACTCTCTGAGAAGCTTTGAACACATGCAGAATCATTACTTAACAGCCTTCAGTTACTCTTGGGGGAAAACAGAATTTGTAAATCATAATAAATGTTTGAAATCTCAGGAAAAACATCATTCGAAGCATAGAGTTTTATTTCAAACACTAGGGTTACTTGGCTGTCGGCTTTGTGTCTTTCTATTCTGTAGTGCTACTGAATACCATCTAAGCATATAAAAAATGCAGTTACATGCTTTTCCCTCTGCTGTAAAAAGCCTGGCATGAACGACGTTTTCTGTCGACGTTGATAATTATTAGAGAAGACTTTCCATTTCTGCCACTCGGAGTAAAAATGCAAGTAGAACAAACCTCCAAGAATTAGATTAGAGAGCTTTCATGATATTTGAGGCCAATTTTCCAACAAGTATTCTTGCAGGCATGATTAAATTCTGTGTGATTTTCAAGTATCACCTTAGAAATGAAAAGTTCCCTGTTGTTTTATTTATGTATCTGACATAAAACACTAATGGTTTCAAACAATAAAATATAACGGAAAGTGTTGACATTTTCAGTTTTCAATTAACAATATTGTTTAAAGCACTTACTTTGAAGTAAACTTTTGCATATTTATGACATTTATAAATGAAAGCATTTGGTTGACTGATTTTAATGGTTGAATTATGAGAAATGCCTATTTCAGAAAAGTGAAAACTCTGTTTTTGTTTTTTGTTTTTTGTTTTTTCCTGTTTAGCCTTCCCCTGGGGCCATTTGTTTTAAACATGCCAGCTTTCTTTAATTATTCTTTTTAGTAATAGCTTTATGTTATTTAAGTGACTTGGGAACATTGGTAGGCTGAAGCCAAGGTCATTGTTCTGAATATGGAACAAGACTCGGATATTTTTTCTAAGGTTAAACGAAGACTGAACTGAAACTGAGGGAGGTCAGTGTTAGAAACCAAACCAATTAAAAGATCAAAGCAGATGGCTACTGGTGCTTGATGTCAACTTAAGCCCTTCAGAGACGGCAAAGGCTCAGGTAGTTGCCTTCAGCTGGGGAGGTCTGATGGTGTGTCATGGAGGACCAGACTCTGGGCAACTAGGACATATGCAAGGTCATTGAAGTTAGAGAGGCTACAGGAACGGTGGCAGCATATGATCAAATATGAAGAAAGAACAGGGAAAGGAATTCAGTTAGTGAGGACTCGGGCCACAACGGGTCAAATCAAGTTTGATGCTCTTTTACTGGCTTGACTACCAACATTCCTCCTGGGCAAAAATTAGTCCCAGAGAATGGGATAGGCATAAACCTTTGCGTGGGAAATAAATGTGTTTACTTCTTTGTGCTAATGTGTTATAATTAAGAAGCCAAACAGACTATTGTAACACGAACCTTGTTTAGGATGCTGGCAGGTAATGAGGAAATTCAAAGGTGGATTTGAAATGCATCAAGAGGGAGGAATTGATTGAATATGTGGGTTAGCTGGAGGTTGAGAAGATGTCAATGAGCTTTTTCAAACTTTGTGTACCTGGGACCAGTTAATAGAAAAAGGAAGTCAATAGGAGTCACCCTTTGGGGTGACGAGGATTAGTTTGTGTGAAGCATACTAAATTTAATGTGATTGTGGAAATAGTTCTAAACCAGCTGAGCCACGTGAGAAAAATGTTGCATGACCTACTACAGTGAACATTCTTTATTTTTTTAATTATTTTTAAAAATTTATATATTTGACAGAGATCACAAGTAGGCAGAGAGGCAGGCAGAGAGAAAGAGGGTGAAGCAGGCTCCCTGCCGAGGAGAGAGCCCGATGTGGGGCTTGATCCCAAAACTCTGGGATCATGACCTGAACTGAAGGCAGAGACTTAACCACCCAGGCGCCCTACAGTGAACATTCTTATATTCTTATGTAACTATAGCCATCCTACGTAATCATTTGTTTGTCTCAGTATTTTTATAGCTTGCAGTCCTGAGCAAACCATTGAGATCATAGAGGAAAAGACAATTAAAATTTATAAAGAATATTTGTCAGATGCTTAATTGACCGAGCTACCCAGGCACCTGCAAAAGAAATATCATTTTAGATATAAAGAGCATGCTGTGGGGGCACCTGGGTGACTCAGTTGGTTGGGCGTCTGCCTTCAGCTCAGGTCACGTGAATCAGGTGAAATGTTGGGCTATCCATTAAATGATACAGAATCAACAGGTTAAGTAAGACAAATATTAAGTGTGTATGGTTATATGTTACCTTAGCAAAATGGCAGATGTGTTAAAGATACAGATAAGAAAAATTACACAGTAAAAGGGACCAAGAAAATACTGTTGAAAAATGATGTAATATTGACAAGAGGGAGGAATTTCACAAAGGGGAAATATGATGGTAAATAAAAGCAGTAACAAAAATTATAAACTTGATTGTGTATATTAATAATATATAATTATCTAAAACATGACTTAATTATGAAATTAAAACAACTATGTTAGGGGGAAACATAAGAAAACATATTCATGGTTCCAGCATAGGCAGAAATTTTCTGAATAGGGTATGAAAAACACTGACCTTAAGGAAAAAGAAATGGAAAAATTAGAATGTGGTAGAATTAGGAACTTTTGATCATTAAAGGATAAAATTAAGAAATTAAAAAGTGACACATAGACTGTAATAAAATATTCTCAATACCTTTATCCAACAGATTTGTTTCTAGAATATATACAGACTCATATAAGTCAATTAAAAACTTAACCACAATAGAAAAATGAAGAAAGGCACATCACAAAATAAGACATTGAAGTGACTAAGAAATACATGAAATGGCAGTAGGGGGCGCCTGGGTGGCTTCGTCATTAAGTGTCTCCCTTTGGCTCAGGTCATGATCCCAGGGTCCTGGGATTGAGCCCTGCATCGGGCTCCTTTCTCAGAGGGAAGCCTGCTTCTCCCTCTCCTACTCCCCCTGCTTGTGTTCCTGCTCTCGCTGTTACTGTCTCTCTCTCTGTCAAATAAATAAGTAAAATCTTAAAAAAGGAAAGAAAGAAAGAAAGAAAGAAAAAGGAAAGAAAATGCAGTAAACCATCACCCTGGATTAGAATAAAAGGCAGGGAAAAAAGAATAGATTTTGTTTTCCTAAAAGCCTTTGCACAAGACTAGGGTTTATGTCTCACTGACCAGAAAGAAGTACATCAGTTGGTCAACTTTAGTTGTAAGAAAGCATATTAAAGGAGAATTTGGCTTCTCTAACCTCTGTTGTGTAACTGGTCAAAGAGAAGGAGGTTGGCTATTATTGGGAGTACTGTCCATCACCATTTATGATAGAGTCAGATTTCTAAGGAATATATTGAATATACAGGTCTGGCGCTCAACAGAGAGATCAGTCTGGAAATAATAACTGTTATAATAATAACAACACATAAGTATGCAGGCAGGATCTAAAAGCCCCGGCTCTGGATGTGATCACTAAAGAAGGGAGGGTAGAGTGAACATCCATTTAACACTGTAGCAGAGACAAGGGGAATCCCAAAGGCGTTTGAAGAGCTTGCAGGAGAAAAGTCAGGAGAGAATGGTGTTTGTGGAGCAGAGGGGAGTGGGTGTCTAGGGGGAAGTAGTCAAAACTGATCGAAAGGTATTTCTTCAGATGACAGCAGTTGGAACACATTTCAGAATTTAACTCTTGCTTCCTGTGACCAGGGGCCTTGGCTTTGAGTGCTGCCTCAGAAGCCCTTGATCACCTGTGCCGTTCGTCTCAGTGCTGCGTTGTTTAGCGCCGTGGGAATCTGGACTGATACTAGCATGGGTCTCATTGGTTTCACTGAAGGTGGTGATGGTGTCTTTCTCTCCAGCTTCCTAACAGCTGTGAAGGGACTCGGTATGGACTAATAGCCTTGACACTGCTGTGGTGAAAAGGAAATTCCATCTTGAGTCTTGTAACACACGAATCAACCTGTACCTGTTTCCCTCCTAACAGTACTGATACTCACATGGATTGTAATTTACCTAAATTTCCCAGTTAAGTTTGAAATGGCAGCCGAATGCTTTACTAGGTTTCTTAAGGACTTTCTCTTTTGAGGTTGACTGCTGGCCCATCAACACAAAGAGAATGACCGGTTGGAAAGATGGTCCATTGCATGAGGTTAAAGACTTTGAAAGTTCCATTTTCACTTTGCTCCAGCCAGTATTGAAATCATAGTGGATTTTTACCCTTTTGAGGATTCTGTTCATCTTCCAAAAATATACTGCTAATGTCTTGATAGCTTCATTTGACCTAGGAAGGGTGATTTTATTGTGTGAGACTATGGCCACAGGGCAAGGGGTGGCGTCTTTGGCTTTTACACTGTCCTACCGTCTGTAATTCAGTAACCAGAGATTTTTTCCTGCCAAGCGCAATGTACATTTGGATTCAGTCGTCAGACTGAACATCATAGAACTACTCACGAGTCAGTAAAGGTGGAATTTGTGTCTCTTTGTTATTGTTGCTGTTGTTTTTGTTGTTTTTTCCATCTTTACATTCTGGTCTTTCTCACATAACTGTGAATGGAACATCTAATTTACTTAATTTCTCTTGCACTGACAGCTTTCAGATGTCAAATTTTGTTCCATATTGTCTTAACTTCAGGATTTGCCATTTTCTTGTGATGTTCTTTTTTATGATTTAATAATAAATTTCTGGCCTTTTAGAGTTGGAAGTAATATTAAGATGGGGCGCCTGGGTGGCTCAGTCAGTTAAGTGTCTGCCTTTGGCTCAGGTCATGATCCCAGGGTTCTGGGATGGAGCCCTGAGTCCAGGCTCCCTGCTCAGTGGGGAGCCTGCTTCTCTTTCTCCCTCTGCCTCTGTCACTCCCCTTGCTTGTGCTCATACACACTCTCTTTCTCTGTCAAATAAATAAAATCTTTAAAAAAGGATACTTCCCTCACAAATCATAAGTATCCTACTGAAATAAAATACTATTAATTTCACTGACCAATAACCTAGATTATTTTTGCAAGGAAATCAATTTACACTAGAACATCATAATATTACATGATAGAATGCAGGCTATAATAAGAAATGATTTTCAGGTGCCACTAACATCCTCCTCAATGTCAAGAATGAAAATAGCTTTTATATTACATATAACATTTTACATCTCCCTTTTTAATAATATCTTTATTTTAAAGTTAATACTAAGTGAAATAAGTCAGAGAAAGACACATACCATATATTTCATTTATATGGGAAATCTAAAAAAGCAAAACAAGTGAATTAGCAAAAACAGAATCAGATGCATAAATACAGAGAACAAACTGATAGGTACCAGCAGGGAGAGGGGTTAGAGTTAGGGGAGTGGGTGGGACAGGCTTCCAGTTATGGAATAAATAAGTCACAGGAATAGAAGGTACAGTTCAGACAACGGTATTATAATAGTGTTGTATGATGACAGATGGTAGCTACAGTTGTGAACATAGCATAATATATAAACTTGTTGAATCATTATGCTGGACACCTGAAGCTAATGTAACATGGTGTGTCAACTATACTCAAATAAAAAAAGTAAAATTAATGATATATAATAAGTAAATGCTTAGAAAAATAACAAGGTAAGACTCACATAAAACATAGAAGAGCGAAAGGAAATTAAAACCTCATTCACATAAATTTTCAAGCATGAAAATGAATGATTAAAAAATGTTGAATATGCCTTTTTATGTTAATGATGTTGATTTTTAAGGAAGTTACACATGTTCAAAATTAAAATAAAAGTATAAGAGGGGAGCCTGGGTGGCTCAGTGGGTTAAAGCTTCTGCCTTTGGCTCAGGTCATGGTCCCAGGATCCTGGGATCAAGCCCCAAATCGGGCTCTTTGCTTTGCAGGGAGCCTGCTTCCTCCTCTCTCTCTGCCTGCTTCTCTGTGATCTCCATCTGTCAAATAAATAAATAAAATCTTAAATAAAATAAAATAACAGTATAAGAAAGAAATGATATCTCACCCAAATTACAAAGAATTAATACTTCTTTTAATTAACTATAATAAAATAAAACTGTAATTAACTTTTTTAAATATAGATTTTTATTTATTTACTTGATAGAGAGAGATCACAAGTAGGCAGAGAGGCAGGCAGAGAGAGAGAGGGAAGCAGGCTCCCCGCTGAGCAGAGAGCCCGATGTGGGGCTTGATCCCAGGACCCTGAGATCATGACCTGAGCTGAAGGCAGAGGCTTAAACCACTAAGACACCCAGGTGCCCCTGTAATTAACTTTTTTTACATTAACTATCTCCTTATGAATAGAGATGGAGAGAGGAATGCCTAGGATTTAAAAAGAGTGCTTACCAAAGTAGGATTTTAGTGTGTGTACAGATTTCAAATAGAATCGTTAAATTTTATTTGAATTCAACAAGAGAGAAAAAGAAAGTAAAGGTACTTGCTAAGATCACTCCTCACAAATAATGTTTTTTGTTCCCATTGTAATGAGGTATAGTTGATCAATAACATTGTGTAAGTTTAAGATGGAAAACTTGGTGGTTCAGTACATGTATATACTGGAAAATGATTACCATGGTAGGGTTAGCTAATGCTTGCGTCATGTCACGTGATTACCATTTCTGTTTTGTGGTGAAAACCTTTAAATGTATGCCCTCAGCAACTTCTAATTATGTAATAACCTATTATTTACTCTAATTACCCTGCTATATATTAGATCCCCAAAACTTTTTCATCTTATAACTGGAACTTTGTACCCCTGACCAACATCTCTCAATTCCCTCCACCCCAACCCCTGGCAATTCTCATTCTCTTTTTCTATGAGTTTGGCTTTTTGAGATTGTACATATAAGTGAGGTCCGATACTATTTGTCCTTCCTGATCTGTCTTATTTCACTTAGCGTAATGCTTTCAAGTCCCATCAATATTGTCAGAAATGAGAGCTAATAATTTTAACTGTTTTTTGTATTTCATGGCATTCCTTACTATGTTTAAAGGACACAGTTGGTTATCTCTCTGTTTAGTGGTTTTTTTTGTAATTAGGGAATATACTTCTACTCCAAGTTAGGGAAGAAGAGGATTAGATACCTTATGTGGCATATCACCCTCCTCTTCTATATTCGAACTAATTAAAAATCAATTTTTGGATTACCCATATTTTAATAATTTACATAAGCACATGTTTCTTTATGAACTTCACAAAGTACCTCTTGATTTTCCACCATGTGAAATTAGGAACTTAGACCTTCGGCTGCCCTCCATTTCTACTTCCTCTTGCTCCTCTCACTTCCTATCCACTATAATGTGACTTGTACATTGTCATTATTTCATGCTGTTGGTTGATTCTGATAAAAAGAATTTCAAAACTCAGAAAGTACATTTACAGAATCAAGGAGTGGCTTCCAAGGTCACTCTGGTTATGGCCATTCCAATCAGGAGGCGAGGCAAAAGAGTAGAGCAGAGTTAAAGTCTCTTTGGTATAGGTACCCATGTCATCTGCCCACATTTCACTGGGAAGAATTTAGAGGTATGGTCTTACAAAACTGCAAGACGGATTGCAAGGAGGGATGACCTGGTTTGTATGAACACCTGATTTGTATCTCATTTTGCATCGGCATGTGTGTATACATGTAGGATCAGTTCCCAGAAGTGGAATTGTTTGGTGAAGTGGTGTAGGTATTTCTAAATGAGAAATTGATGAGAATGTCTATTTCACTGTGGCTTAAAGGCAGAGAGGTTACAAAATTTTTTAGTCTTGCTTATTTGAAAGATGAAAAAAAAATGGTATCTCAGTGTTATAATTTGCATTTCTTCTCCTTAGAATGAGGTTCAACATGTTTTTGTATTTGATATTCATTTGAATTTCTGTGAACTGCCCATTCATGTCTTCTGCCTTTTTTTAAAATACGCTACTGGTTTTTTGGCTTAGTTGTAATAACATTTTATTTATGGGAAACAAAGAATTGAATGAGTGTTATGGAGCATTTGTCAGTAGTGACCAAGAAACTAACATACTTATTCTCTTAAATAAAAAATCAGCCTGTTTCAAGAACCCAGTTCTCTCTTCTTCTTTTTTTTTTTTTTAATTGAAGATATAATTTTTCAGGCTGCATTTGAAAAACTAAATTTAATCTTCAATGAGGTATAAATTTGGAAGCAGATCATTTACTTTTCTACATAATACTTGCCCCTGGTAGGAAGAACGATCTTTAATTCTATCATCTTAAATTTTATTTCACAGAGGAATACATTTGCTACTCCCTCTCTATCCTTGGAATGAAGACAAGACAAACTAAAAGACACTGAAAAAGTTTTCCACTTTCTGTTAAGGAGACACTAAAGCTGGTATGGGGACAAAAGGATATGACTTAAAATATGAGAAAGCTGATATTTTCCCAAAATTTAGGAAATGTTATCACTTAGGGTCCAAGGGAAGTTACAAGAAAGAACTAACGCATAATCATTAGTAGAAAACAATTGGTTAATTACATGGTGTTGAAAACTCCAAAATTTATACTTTTAGGCATGACATTTTTTAAGTCGTTGATTATATAATTATAAATTATTATCGGAAAAAACCCTAAAATTTATAAAGATTTCTAAATGCCATAAAATTCATTGAAGGGAAAAGAAATGATATTAAAGAGTAAAATTGTTTAAAAATCAACATGTCCACAAAAGTAATTCCAAAGCATCTTCAATTTGGTTTATTTTATTTTAACTCAGTGTAGTACAGCATTCAGTTTTAATAAGTAAATTACTTCTTTCTGCTGCGCATTTTACAAGCAAGCAATTTTAATGAGCTGGCCTCTATTATATACTTATTCTACATTCTTATATACTTCTATATATACTTCTTCATCAGTAGTAGAGTACTTTAAAGGAATAGATACACTAATAAAACTGTGAGAAAAAATTGTGAGTGGAGTTCTCAGCACAATGCATTGCTAATTTATTGACAGAATGGAGATACATTGACATAGGTGAGTGTGTCCAGTTAATGAAAAAGAGGAATGAAATCATAGAAATCAGAAAGCATTATTTCCATAAATAAGTATAATTAATATTATAGAACAATATTTCATGATCAAATGACTGCATTAAATGGTTAAGTCAGAAGTGAACAGATGTGTAAGAATGCTGACCTTGAACTGCATGTAAAAGTAATGGTCATGGAAGTTATAAGTATTGTAAATTTTTGCCTGAGAATAGCTAGGTTATAGGAGAAGTCAAATTTTAAAATTTTACTATAAAATTTCTTTACTTGGGTTTTTAAATTTTTTTCCAATTTATTAAAATTCCACATTATTATTATTATATTAATAGTACATTATATATTATAAATATATAATATATATAACATTATTATTGAGTTAATATTAATGTAAGGAAGGAGAGATTTAACAATTGTATTGTGAAATTAGTGGTAAAGATGACTATATCTTTGAAAGTTTATCTCATTTATCATTCAATGTCTTCATATCCTATTTCCTTTTTTTTTTTTTAAAGATTTTTATTTATTGGGGCGCCTGGGTGGCTCAGTGGGTTAAGCCGCTGCCTTCAGCTCAGGTCATGATCTCAGGGTCCTGGGATCGAGTCCCGCATCGGGCTCTCTGCTCAGCGGGGAGCCCGCTTCCCTCTCTCTCTCTGCCTGCCTCTCTGTCTACTTGTGATTTCTCTCTGTCAAATAAATAAAATCTTAAAAAAAAAAAAAGATTTTTATTTATTTATTGGGCAGAGGGATCATGACCTGAGCTGAAGGCAGAGGCTTAACCCACTGAGCCACCCAGCGCCCCCATATCCTATTTCCTTTGACAGAAATTTTCTTTCCTTTTGCTTCATTAAGGTAAATGAATTGGCCATTGATGTCTGTTTCTAGTTCCTTAAGTGATAAGCAGTAAGACGACTGTGGACTTTGCAGACATTATGGCTCTTCTATGTGTATTTGGGCCTCAAGACTGGCATGGAGGGAAAACAAGCAGAGCTTAGTGCTATAGGCAGTAACTTAGCATCACCTAGGTAGGATGCGGATTTCTTTAAAAATATGGCCTTAAGTCACTGTATTAAAACCACTGTAATACAATCACTTTAAAGTGAAAAAAAAATTTGAGGAAGGAGAGATGGATTTCACACATGCACTAAAAGCCATGAACTTCCTCTGTGGTTTCTGATCCTGTGATTGCCTTCCACCTTGTGGTATCTATTTCCAAGGAAAATACCAAATGCCCAAGACATGCATTCCTCCCCTCATTTCTGGCTTGTTACCTTGTCTGTGCTTGATTTAGAAATAAGGTCATCGTATTTTAAGAAAGCACATTGCTGACCTGGGAAAGGACTTGTAAGGCTTCTGATGGTGTTGCACTTGAACATGTCTTAATGCTTGATCCACATTCTGCCATATAATTATTTGTCTTTTCTCATCCTCATTACTGAATTGTAAATTAATTTAAGAAAGATACTGTGCTTTAGGGGCACCAGGGTGGCTCAGTGGGTTAAGTCTCTGCCTTCAGCTCAGGTCATGATCTCAGGGTCCTAGGATTGAGCCCCACATCAGGCTCTCTGCTTGGCGGGGAACCTGCTTCCCCCCACCCCGCCTCTCTGCCTACTTGTGATCTCCCTCTGTCAGACAAATAAATAAAACCTAAAAAAAAAAAAAAAGATACTGTTCTTTCCCTCATTTTTTTTTTATCATCCACCAAGAATGGCACACTGGTTTGCCTGTAGCAGAAGCTCAAATAGGGTTCCTAGCCACATTAGGCTGGCTGATGGTATTATGGAAGTATTTCCTTTTTGGCTCATAATTTTTTTTAGAGTTGTAATCATCAGCATGTTCGTGCCTGGTGCACAAACCTCAGGTACTTGTTACTTGCGAATGAAACCATTTTGTTTTATGAAATTTCTCTTCCTTCCCTTCCTTATTCTGACATATTAAGGAGTGAAATAAACAACAACTGAAGATAATGTAGGCTCTGCTTATATTATAATATGAGTAGGTTAAGGAACTTTAATATCTACCACTTGGGTAATTAATTTTAAAGTTGAGTAGTCTACTGATTTCCTTTTCTTTCTTCCTTCAATGTAGACCTTATAATAGATTCTGATGAGAAGAGTATATGAGCTAGTAAGCAAATAAACTAATGTGAATTATTTATTTGAAATGGAGAAATTTTCCATGAAGATCATTGATAGGAAGATGTGAGGTAAGTACAGAGCTGGGAGATGACTGCTTCTTAGCATGGCAAGGGAAGGTCTACCTTAGAAGATGCTCGAACCAAGGCTGGAAGGATTAAAAAAGAGCCAAGCATGTGATAGACTGGACAGGCAGGATCATGTATGTGAAAGGAAAAGTATATTCAGAATCTGTAGGAAAGACTCCATTATTAAACTGAAAGGAGATCAGATGTTTTCCTTTAAGTTTTAATTACATGTATTCAGGAGCTTAATGACAATTATTCTGGTACAAAAGGAAGTTGAGTTACAGTGTATCAAGCATTCTCTTATGTGCCAGGCTTTTTTCCAGATGCTTTACATTTCCCAATGAATGTTTTGTGAGTACCTCATACTCTGAAGGATTATCATCAAACCTACCATCATCCCATTTCTGTAGCTTTCTTTTGAAATTTCATATATTGGTAACAGCTACCATTCATTCAGTTGTCAAAATCCCAAACCCAAAATTCCTTGCAGATCTTCCCATCTCCAAACCATTGGTCCACATACTTATTCACCCAACTCCATAAGTAAATTCTTGAATCTATTAATTTTGTCTTCTTTTCTACTGCCACTACTCTTGCTAGGTCCTACCCATACTATTGAAGTTCACTCTAGTGTCCTCTCTCCCTTAATTTTACCCTTCCTCAAACCATCCTTTAAAATCTCTCGGTGCTGATCTTTCTTAAACAGTCATGACATGAGCTCTTTGCTCAAAATATGTCCTTGGCGTCTCATCACCTTTAGAGGGGGTAAAAAAGCCACTTCAAGATGCCTTGGCATGACAAACCAGCCTCTTTATTCTCTGGCCCTTACCTATTGGATCAACTTAATTTTCTGTAACTGGTCTTCAGTGTTCTCTTCCTGCAGACCTTTTGCCCAATAATACTCTATCCTCATGTCATGTATGTCATTCTTTTTGTCTGGAGTGTCCTCCTTATGTTTGTATCCCTAATAAATGCATATTTAAATTCTTAAAGTCTCCTCCCACTGCACATTGTAATTAGAGTGATTACCATATTCTATTATAATGATTGATGAATCCATATCAGTACGACCCATAAGTCCTCTTAAATGCACGGTCTGCCTTTTTAGCTTTACATTCTTATACCTGAAATACAGCAAATGTCCTATAACATTTTCTTGAATAACAGTCTAACCTGACTAAATTCCTCTCAGTTTCCTCAGCAGCTCCTCTTTATTTTGCCAAGTTAAATTATTAGGACATGGTAGAGTTAGCATTTAATGTCAGGATTGTTTAATTGCAGGGTGATTGCTTCCTCCTTGTAGGAGACTGTTCCTCTGTTGGTTAACTTCACTTCTATTTAATTAAGAGAGCCCCGTAGACACCCTTGAGCTTTAATTTGGGAATTTGTGCACTTTGCCTGACAAATTTTGTCCAGCAAATGAGTATGGAAGCATATGGAATCATGTGGCGAGTTCCCTCTCCGTCTTCAGCTTTTTCCACATAATCTTATTAGCGCTGCCCCATGCCAGGAGTATACCACCTCTCCTGAATCCCAAGACAACTCTGGGTAGAGAAAAAGGTCTTTTTAGTTAGCTATCTTTTCTGCCCTGGTCCTTATTTATGAACAAGTAGGCCTATGGTAAAGGTGGATGCAGATAGTAGATACATCAAATAAGTAATTATTAACAAATGTTATGGTGATGTTTGCACCAAGCAAATTACAACGTTAGTGCTTTCTCATTATTATATCTAAGTTTTTCTAGAGTATGAGGTTTTCACTTCAATAGAAACATTAACATTTTGTGAGACACAATTTGAGAGTTTCTTAACATGAGGGATAATACATATGTCTCAACTAATGTAGATACTAAGGTATTTTATTGGTCTTCAGTCAGGGTCACTAAAAAATATGCTCAGTCTTGTCAAATATTAACTAGCTAAGAAAGTACTTAGTTTCCTCATTGAGAGGCAAGAATTAAGCAGTGATGGCCTAAATCAACCATTCCTCAAATAAAGAAGAATACTCAAAAGTCCTCTGTTCTCTGAGAATTGAGAGCCTATTTTTTTTTAAAGATTTATTTATTTGAGAGAGAGAGAGAGAGAGAAAATGAGGAAGTGGGAGGGGCAGAGGGGGAGAATCCCAGGCAGACTCCTGGCTGAGGAGGGAGCCCTACATGGGACTCGATCCCACCACCCACAAGATCGTGACCTGAGCCAAAACTGAGAGTCAGAGGCTCAACCTAATGAGCCACCCAGGTGCTCTGTGAGAGCCTACTGATGAAGTATACATAACACTGTAAGAACGACCATCAAAAGAACTGTTAACCACTCTTGTCTTTGAACAAAAACGACTATACAAATTCTGTCTAGTAAAGCTGCTACATGGGAGGAGTTAATGTTCAGCAATTCCTTGTCCTATAAACTCCCCAAAGGAATTATCTATAAATATATATTTATATATATATTTATGGTTATGGGTATATACAGTTATGTGTGTGTATATATGCATGTGCGTGCATGCGCACACACACACACACACACACGCTTGAAGAGGATGCACAGTAAATTGTAGAAGCCTTGAAGGGAAAATGACTTCATTTAAGTTATTTTACTAGAACCAGCCACATAGTATGGGGTGTCTAACAATCTTAATTTTTTTTCCCTCAAATCCCAACCTATAACTGTTATTTGTGATCTGTATCAGAAAAATACCCCTTACTTCTCTGTCACACAATACCTGGATTTGGAAATGGAAATTACAAATATTTACTGCAAAAATATGGGTTTTAGATTTTAGTAAAAACTCACACACATCAAATTATAACCAATTTAGACATTAATAAATCTGTAGTATATGTGATTCAATAAATAAAAGGAATTAGTTGTGATTTTAGAACTTCTATGGGAACAAGACTCCATAAAGACAGCTGACTTTATTCCTAGCAAATCCTTAAGCAGTGTCTGCTGAAAGATACTTATACCCCTATTTTAATAGTTTAAACATAATTTCTACATTAGTATTTAACTACACTTAATGACTTGAAGCATCATGTTATTTATTTAATCCAACAAATATTTATTGAACAAGTACAGTCTTAAATTATCTGGAAAGTGTGACCCCCTTAATGTTCTCCAAATCATTACTATTAGCTAAAATAGCAGTTCTGAATATTAGAACCTCCTGGGTAGCTTTTTACAAACCCCAGTTCTGAGGCCATAGCCCAGCTGAATGAAGTAATTCCTCAGGGTAGAATCCAGGCATCAATAGTTTTTTGAGGTCCTCAGGTGATGCCAAATTGCATCAATGAGTTGAAACACACTTCTATTTCATTTATAATTTCTGTGTATAGTAATCTAATGCCTCACTTGGGAATTCAACATTTACTGTGCATTGGTGTCTTGGTTTAAAGTCCAGTTTTCTTTTACATGCCCTTATATAAGGGCTCAAATAGTTTTTTCCTCTAATCTTCTCTGTGAGATAAGGAAAGTGAAAAGCAGGAGAAAAAAAAAAAAAAAACTTTAATCCTGAAGTGTACAGGCTGAGTCTAAAATGTGTTAGATTTAGTTTAACTGTTATTTGTTTGAAGTCTGAACTTTCTGCTCCAGATTCTGGAAAGAAAAAAAAAATGAAGAATGAAAGTAGTGTTAGACACAGAATTAGAATTAGAACCCATAGCTTATATACTGTGACATTATACTACACAAAAAATGAACTAATAAACTATTTACTTCGTAGACTTCTCAGTATTTGATAGAGAGATGAATCAGAAAAACAACTATGAGAGGAACAGAAGTGGAAATAGAGCTAGACTTAATGGAATGGAAATGCGAAGCTTAAAAACCTCAGGAAGAAATGTTGACACTCACAGGGCACTGTTTGCTTTATCAGTTTATGGCTGCATGTTCCTACCTTGCACTTAATGTAAGGAATGGGTGTAAATTCATGTCATTGCAGTTACATTTTCAGAACTTGCTAGAAGATAGGAAGATCTAGAGGCACCTGCTACTCTGATGGAACACTGCTTTGTTTTTCATGCCAGTCCTCATAATTGAAACCAGCTTTGCTAGTGTCCTCTCTAAAAGCTTAAACCTTGGAATATCAAAGTACATTTTAGGGGCCTGCAAATATTTTGTTTATATAAAAAGCACATATCTTTGTGATACAATGTCTGAGGAGGCTAATTTGTTTCCCTTATATCTATGAGTAATTCATTATTATTCAAGATGACTCATAGATAAGATCAGATTCCTTATTGTGTTCTCTTGGCCTGCTTAAGCCACTGGATGAAGAAAAATGAAGTGTATGAGTTGGAATCTAGGCTGCAAACCTTAGATTATTTTCTTTTGCTCTTTAGCATGTGAGCTATGTAAATGTACCGTTTGGAAACTGCTCTTGAATGTCAATATTTCAATCATTTTGATGATTATAGCTTTACCTGTTACTTTTCCTGACTTTATAATCTAGATAAATGTGAAAGATATTTTGACTCAATATTTTAAATAAATTGAGTTATTTTTAAAATGTATTTGTTACTGTAAAATCAAAGAACCATGAAAATTTGCAACTAAGCCCTTTGTGATCTAGTCTGTCTGTCTCCCAGTGTACTAATGGGCCATTGTATCTCTTGTTTATTCTATACTGAGTTTGCTTTGAGTTCCTCCAGTGTCCCATAGTCCATTCTGACTCAGCCTTTTGCGTATGCTTCCCACCTAAAATAACCCTCACTCTTAAGAAACCAGTTTTCAGGGCGCCTGGGTGGCTCAGTGGGTTAAGCTGCTGCCTTCGGCTCAGGTCATGATCTCAGGGTCCTGGGATCGAGTCCCACATCGGGCTCTCTGCTCAGTAGGGGGCCTGCTTCCCTTCCTCTCTATCTGACTGCCTCTGTCTACTTGTGTTCTCTGTCAAATAAATAAATAAAATCTTAAAAAAAAGAAAGAAAGAAAAAGAAACCAGTTTTCAGGGTGCCTGTGGGGGCACAGTTGGTTAAGCGTCTAACTCTAGGTTTTGGCTCAGGTCATGATCTCAGGGTCATGAGATTGAGCCCTGCCTCGGACTCCATGCTGAGTCAGCATTGAGATTCTTTCCCCTTTCACCACTGGTGCTTGTACACTCTCTCTAAAATAAACAAATTAATTAAATCTTTTAAAAAAACAAATTTTGATCTTTCCCTTATAGGATAAAGTCTTTTTTTTGGGGGGGGAGCATCCTTTGATCCCCAGAGTGAGTTTATTTCCTCTGTATTATATTTGTCCTGTTACTTTGCAGTTTGGGGGGTGAGGTTTGAGGTTTTCAATTTTAATTTACATGTAGTTAACATACAGTGTTACATTGGTTTCAGTTGTACATATAGGGAATCAGCAATTCTATACATCATTATTCAGTGCTCATCATGATAAGTGTACTATTAATTCCCTTCACTTATTTCACCCATCCCCTATCCACCTCCCCTGTGATATGCTTTATTTTAAATAAGTACCCTCAGCTGAAGTGGTTTTTTCCAACAAAAACAGTTTTTACTTGAAGCATATTTCATAGTACATGATTCTAAAAGATGTGTATAAAACATTCTAGCCAAGAAAACCAGAATACATATTTTCCTCAAGTACACACAGAAGTATCCCTTGATCAAATGACCTAAAAAGAGACATAACAAATACTACAGATTTCAGAAGATATAAATCAGGGGTGCCTGGGTGGCTTGGTGGGTTAAGCTTCTGCTTTCAGCTCAGGTCATGATCTCAGGGTCCTGGGATCGAGCCCCACATTGGGCTCTCTGCTCAGCAGGGAGCCTGCTTCCCCCTCTCTTTCTGCCTGCCTCTCTGCCTACTTGTGATCTCTCTCTCTCTGTCAAATAAATAAATAAAATCTCTTTTAAAAAAAGAAGATATATATCATACCAAGTATGTTTTCCAAGAATAATAGTATAAAACTAAAAAATAATAAACTGGAAAATATGCAGTGTAAATACTAAATATTTAATCCATAAATATTAAACAATACACTACTCAAACATTGGGCCAAATAAGAAATCAAACAGCAAATCAAAGTATGTCTCAGAAAAAAGAAAAAGAAAACACAATGTTCCTAAACCTGTGGGATGCAGCAAAAGCAGATGTTAGAACAAAATCTGTGCAGTAAATTCTTGTATTAAGAAGAAAAATTCAAGTAACCAACATTACACCACAAGGAACTAGAAAAAGAAGAAACTTAGCTGAAATTGAGTAGAGGAAGGAAATAACAAAAATCAGATATATGTAAAATAGAGACCAGAATAAGCAATAACCTAACATTGGAAGTAATGACTAGTTTTCCAAGGGAAAAAAAAGAAAATTGGCAATGTTCTAACTACATTTGGGAAAAAAAAAAGAAGACTCAAAAACTGAAATGAGAAATGGAAGAGAAAACCACTAAGCAGATAACTACAGAAATACGTAATGTGATAACACATTCAAAATCATTCTGTGAGGACAATACTATCCTGATACCAAAATAGGATAAAAACAATACAAGAACAAAAAAGTCTAGTTTATCAGTTGTAAATATTGCTATTCTGACTTCTTTTGACATCCATTTGTATAATAAATGTTTCTCCACCCCCTCACTTTCAATCTGCCAGTGTCTTTCCATCTAAAATGAATCTCTTGTAGGTAACATATAGATAGTCTTGTTTTTTTATCCTGTCTTTTTGATTGGATGTTCAGTCCATTTCTATTCATTTTTTGATAGGTATGTATTTATTTACTGCCATTTTATTACTTGTCTTTGATTGGATGTTCAGTCCATTTCTATTCATTTTTTGATAGGTATGTATTTATTTACTGCCATTTTATTACTTGTCTTTGATTGGATGTTCAGTCCATTTCTATTCATTTTTTGATAGGTATGTATTTATTTACTACCATTTTATTACTTGTTTTGTTGTGTTTCTGAATATTTACTCTGATCCTTTCTTGTCTTTGTCACTTTTGATCTCACCTTTGCATTCAAAGAGTCTCCTTTAATATTTCTTGTTGGACTGGCTTAGTGGTCATGAACTCCTTTAGTTTTTGTTTGTCTGGGACCCTCTTAGCTCTTCTTCTATTCTGAATGACACCCTTGCTGGATAGAGTATTCTTGGCTGCAGATTTTCCCCATTCATCCCTTTGAATATATCATGGCATTCCCTTCTGGTTTGCCAGGTTTCTCTTGAGTGATCTCCAGCTAGCCTTAGGGGTTTTCCCTTGTAAATTATGGACTTCTTTTGCCTTGTTGCTCTTGAGATTTTTTTCTTTATTTCTTTATTCTTCATATTTTGCAAATTTAATTACATATTATAATTGGTGTTGGCCGGCTTTTGTTGATTTTGGTGGGAGTTCTATATACCTCCTGGATCTGGATGTCTTTTTCCTTCCCCGGAATGGGGAAGTGTCCAGCTCCTATTTCTTGAAATAAATTTTTTCTTTCTTTCTTTTTTTTTTTTTTTATAAATTTTCTGCTCCCTTTTCTCTCTTCTTCTTCTTTGGGACTCCTTTAGCAGGAAAGTTACTTCATTTGTTGGAGTCACTGAGTTCCATAAGTCTATTTTTTTTTCCTCAGAGTGTGTCCCTGAGACACAGCATTCACAGAGATGCCTCTTTGGGAACAAAGGAGCTGATAGGTACCATTTCCCACCCCCTCCCCCACTCTCCCCCCAGGATCAACAGAGAACCACCAGTGGGGAGGCAGTTCAGTGTGGACTCTGGCTTCATGTAATTTTTTAACATTGTCTCCCAGCTAGACTGAAGGTTTCATAAAGAAAGGGATTATGCTACACAAGACATTTATAAATGACAATATTAAAGTTCTAACTTGCTTACACAAAGCCCCACCCCTCTGTGCTCTGGAGGGGATTCCTTTCTCAGTCAAGCTTGCCTCAGTCCTAGTACAACAGGCCCTTCCCCTAGAAGACCAGCACAAACCCTTTTCCATACCGTATCTCCCAACCAAAGTGTTCTGCAGGGCCTCAGTTCTGGTGGAGTTGGTGTCAGGTCTCATTTCACAAGCAGACTATGGCATGCCTAGATAAAACTCACCACATTCAGGCCAAGCCCAAAAGCTTCCCATATCAGGCAAGGGGATCTTCTGCGACAACTGGCCTAAAGGGCCTAAAGGATAGAGCAACCAGAACACAAGAGCAGAGCTCATGAGGCACATACCAGAGACACTTTGTGAAATCCAGGCCCTGGGTAATACATGACCTCTTCTTCATAAGGTCATTACTTTCAGATGCAGGAGATATAACTGGCTTTTCTAACACAGAGAAGAAGGCATAGACTTAGATGAAATGCCAAGATGGAGAAATTTATCCCAAATGAAAGAAGAAGATAAGGCCATGGCCAGAGATCTAAGTGAAACAGATATAAATGGCATGCCTGATGGAGAATTTAAAGTGACAATCCTAGGGATTCTCACTGGGCTTGAGAAAAGAACAGATGATATCAATGAGGCCCTTACCACAGAGATAAAAAAGAGTTAAAAAAGAATCAGAGATGTGGGTGCCTGGGTGGCTCAGTGGGTTAAAGCCTCTGCCTTCGGCTCAGGTCATGATCTCAGGGTCCTGGGATCGAGTCCCGCATCGGGCTCTCTGCTCAGCGGGGAGCCTGCTTCCCTTCCTCTCTCTCTGCCTGCCTCTCTACCTACTTGTGATCTCTGTCTGTCAAATAAATAAATAAATAATCTTAAAAAAAAAAAAAAAAGAATCAGAGATGAAGAGTACAATAAATGAGACTGGAAATAGGCTTGATGCGAAGAACAGCAGGCTGGAAGAAGCAGAGGAACGAATTAGTGACCTATAGGACGGAATAATAAGCAATAATAAAGCTGAACAAAAGAGAAAAGAATCCTGCAATATTTTGTACTTCTTTGGAACAATTGTTACAAGTGAAAGTTTTCATGTAATTTTTTAACATCATCTCCCAGCTAGATGGAAGGTTTCATAAAGAGAGGGATTATGCTGCACAAGACATTTATAAATGGCAATATTAAAGTTCTCTGACTAATTTCAGTTTCCCCCAAAAATGCAGGGTCCATGAGGATAAGGCCCATGTCATTCTTACTCACTGCTCTGTCTTTCGTCATTTGATATAATATCTGGCTCATGGTATTCATTCAGTAAATGGCTGTTGAATGAATGTATGAGTATATGAATGAAACATTAACTTTTAGTATGGTGAAGTGTCATCTCTTTAGTTTTATCTGTCAAGTTTTTAAACTTTTACATAATAGGTTTATTTTTTTGAATTTTTAGATTTTTGGCATTTACATATTAGGAATATTGAAGAGAGATACTTAAAATTCATGTCAACTTTTTTTTTTTAAAGATTTTATTTATTTATTTGACAGAGAGAGATCACAAGTAGGCAGAGAGGCAGACAAAGAGAGAGGAGGAAGCAGGCTCCCGGCTGAGCAGAGAGCCTGATGCGGGGCTCGATCCCAGGACTCTGGGATCATGACCTGAGCCGAAGGCAGAGGCTTTAACCCACTGAGCCACCCAGGTGCCCCAATTCATGTCAACTTTCAATCTTGAAGTATCTTGTAAAGTTGAGACTGTATAACATAATTTATAAGCAACAATGGTTTGTTAATTTTGAATTATGATTATAGCACAACAGCTAAATAGAAAGAGATGGATATAAATATATCCGTTCAATAAGTTGTAGAATTAGAAAGTCAGAATTTGAGAGCCAGAACCACTGTAGGTTTAATTTAGCACATCAAAGACATCTTATAAATAAACAATTACAAGTGATCAGTGATTTACCCAAAGTCATAAAGATAATTAGTGGGAGAAGAAGATTTGTTTCATTTTCCTGAGGTTTTTTTTTTTTTTTTTCAATTGTGCAATACTTCATTGTTTTCCTACATATTAAGAACCAGATTTTGAATGAATGTGAGGCCAAGCCAGATTTGTTCATTTTTCCTTAGTGCAATGAGGAGACTGGGATAAAGGCTTTCAGCAAGCAAACACAGCTACTAGACACATGATCAGAAAGCCTTACATCGCTTTTACCGTGATGTGCATCTATGTCTGCCACACTTCTTTTTCTTAGATCCCAAAACAGATATCGTGAATGTCTCTTACTGGTAGCTTGCTGCAGACATTCGCATGAGTGATTTACATAGCATCCCCGGAAATGCATTCTCTCTGTTTGGATCTATCTTGGATGGTGGATCTCTCTTTTTCCTGGCCTGGCCTGAGAATGTGGTTGAACCCTATGAGTTTTTATTACTCCACTATCCTCAGACCCTGCCACCAGAGTTGGGAAAGGTCCATTTTGAACTATGTGCTATTCTACTCAACACTTGAGATTCGGGGTGTCCTCTGGTGCATGACAGTAGGTATTCAAAAAAGATTTAGAAGCCACCTAAGTCAAGTTGGAAACCACTGTGTTTACATTTTAATACTTATTGTATTTTGCCTCTTAGAGGGAAACATAGTAGCTCTTGATAACTATGTTTGGTGGGTACCCAAATCATAACATTCAGGGAGGTGTAGGGAAATAACAGAGATCATTAAAAAATTAGTACAAGGTGTTCACAGCTAAATACCTCCAAAACATAATGCCTTCTGACACATTTGTCCCTGATTTTCTTCCCACTAGAAATGGGAAATTATGTAGACAGAAACCCCCTGATGTGTATTGTCGAGGAGGACAAAGAACAAACGCTTTAACAAAATTTGGTTGGGCACTGGGTCCTAGAATGTAAAGATTCTCCAAATCCCTGTCATTAAAGGAGGTCTTAGTTACTGGGAGAATGCCATAATTGGAAGGAAAACGAAAACACTGTTCTGAGAGAACTATTGATTCTTCGCTTTCAGGCTATTCATTTGTTTAAGACTAAATGCGCAAGCTACACCGCAGAACACCAAATCACCTTGGACTTGCTGCCTCGGCAGTGGCACGACAGCTCATAGAGACAGGCTTGCATTTTCTCCTGAAGTCTTCTATCTTCCTTTAGTGTCATTGAGCAAGGGCTGCTGAAGTGTCAGAAAAAATATTTATTGCTCTTCCATATGTCACTGCCCTCCTGCCAGTGACATGTGTACTCATCAGTCAAACGGAAACTACCCACCATGTTTGATTTACCGCAGTTGAAGGAAATCTGTTTGTGGGTTCCTATAACATAAACCATTTTGCTGGAGATTAATGCTCTGATTTGCATGCGGCTCATGGGAGTTATATCATTAGTTTTCATGATATATCAGGACTAAATGTAAGAAATGCAACTCTGTTTTTTCTCTGTGGGGTCCTGTTCTTTTTCTTTCCCCTCCCTAACCTTTTCATTAACTTTCCCCTTGTTGTTCAGTAAAACATTATTTATTTTCTGCCTTCTCAGGACTTGGTAGAGATTAAGTGATTAAGTTTTAGCAGTATAGAAACTATGAATAGAGGTGCCTGGCTTGGCTCAGTCAAGGGAGCATGCGAATCTTGATCTTGCAGTTGTGAGTTCGAACCCCACATTGAGTGTAGAGATTAAATAAACTTTAAAAAGAAAAAAAAGAAAGAAACTATAAACAAAGTCCCTCTTTAGAACACCTGGAAAGTGACTTGATTAGCAACAAACTTCTGGTCTTGGCAATGGACTTTTAACAAACATAGGATGGTAAACCTGAGGAAAAATAGAGTTGACTTTTCTCACAGACCTATATGTTCCATTTATATTCTATGAGAAGTGTGGAGTAGGAAGGTTTTCAGAGCTTTCGGGATTGCCTAGTTGTAAGAATATTATCTCACATACTGTAATTCTACTGTATAAAATTCAAAATTTATCTGTATTGTGACATATTTGTGCTTTGAGTAAAAGCATTCTATGGGTGCATAAATGAATCTACTTGGACTAGTCACACGTGGTTGCTACCCTGGTATCTGTGATGATGGCAAGATTAATGACTAAGAACCGCTCCATTTATTCAAGTGCAGTTGCAGAAGGTGGGAAACAATTTATTGAGATATTTCTTCCATATGCCAACATCTTCCAAAATGTCCTGATGCATATCAAATTCTCTTTGACTAGTGCTCCTATGAAGAATGTATTTTTCTAAGTAAAATAAGAAAGGATTTTATAGTAATACACAAAACTGAATCTTTTGCATTTTTCAGACATTAGCCAGCATATTATAAACATTTCAGCGAGTTTAAAGTTAGGCAAGGTAGGGAACTTTAACTATGTCAATAACAGATAGTTTAAATACTGAAACATGAGCGGGGAGATCAGTGATCTGTATGTCTAGAGTAGCCTAAGAATATTTCACTGCCTGACTTCACACAGACATATATTAAACTCACAGTTGAGACCAGAGCTAAGTGCCATCATCATATGCCCAATGAGCCGCATGCTGTCTGTTAAGGCTCCTTAAATGTCACTCATGCTAACCAGACACAGGTTCTTCCCTGAATTTTTACTTCTTATATGTACTATCTTAATGAAGCTTGTTTTGAGGCCCCTTACTTCAAATGTCTGGTGACCAGTTAGGTCCAAGGCTATTCTGTAATTCTAGAATTTTCTGAGTCATCCTCAGTATGTTCTGTTGAGCCTCAGGCCATCAGAACTTGACTTATAACAAGTATATCTTTAGTTGCATGTGGACACCAAGCAGTATAATGGTAATTAAGTATTTGGTCTCTTGAGTGGGACACACAAGGGGTTTGGATTCTAGCTCCATATTTGTGTGATTTAAAATAAAATATTCAGTCTTTTCATTTTCAGTTTCTTTTTAAAGTACAGTTAATAAAATGTGTGAAACAGCAAAGTGTTTGGCAGATAGAAATCACTAATCAACTTTAGCTATTACTGTCTCTATGAACAATATTTAACCTCCTGAAATTATCTGATGGAAGACCATAACTGCTGTTCAGGCTGCTTCTGAATGGTAGAATGCAACTGGGAAGTGAGAGAACTGAGGATAAGATGTGGGGAATAATTACTTGGTGAATTAAAGTAGGTATTTTTTCAAACTTGTTGGGAGAACTCCACCTAGGCAAGGAAGGAAGCCTAGGGAACATCTCTAAAGATGGAGGCATAGCATAGGACATAGTATATGTGAACTGTACCACTCTGTGGTGGAAGAGGAGGTAAGCTAAAAAAGAGGTGACCTGAGCCAGCCACCATCTTGCTGCGAGACCTACCACTACTATTGCTAGGAGGTTTAGTGGAGTGTACAGTGGCATGTTGGTCTGTGTGTCTCAAGAGTGAGCACTGCTTTTTATAATTACCAGTATTACTGGGCTTCTCTGATGATAATTCTGCCAATAGTTCATTAAAAATGAAGGCGTTGGGGCGCCTGGGTGGCTCAGTGGGTTAAGCCGCTGCCTTCGGCTCGGGTCGTGATCTCAGGGTCCTGGGATCGAGTCCTGCGTCAGACTCTCTGCTCGGTAGGGAGCCTGCTTCCTCCTCTCTCTGCCTGCCTCTCTGCCTACTTGTGATCTTTCTCTGTCAAGTAAATAAATAAAATCTTAAAAAAAAAATGAAGGTGTTAATGCTAGTTTTTTTTCTTTTTTAAAAGATTTTTTCTTTTCTCTTGTTTTTTAAAATTTAATTTTATTTTTTCAGTTTTCCAAGATTCATTGTGCACCACACCCAGTGCTCCATGCCATACATTCCCTCCTTAATACCCACCACCAGGCTGACTCAACCTCCCACCCCCTGCCTTCCAAAACCCTCAATTTGTTTCTCAGAGTCCAGTCTCTCATGGTTCGTCTCCACCTCCAGTTTCCCCAAATTCACTTTTCCTTTCCTTCTCCTAATGTCCTCCATGTTACTCCTTATGCCCCACAAGTAAGTGAAGCCATATGATAATTGACTTTCTCTGCTTGACTTACTTCACTCAGCATCATCTCCTCCAGTGCTCCTTCTCAGTGGGAAATGCGTTCTTTCAAATTTTTCCATGTATGATGATGCATATGCATAATAACAATAAGAAAGATAATATTGATAAGGAATTTCTCTCAATTTTCTATTGGAAAAGTGAATGATTTTATATTAGCTAAGTTATTTATTTTGGAGTATATACAATAGGTTTTTAAAGCCTGTGTGTATGGGTGCATCTGGGTGCAACTCTTGGTTTCAGCTCACATCATGATCTCAGGGTCATGAAATCGAGCCCCATGTCCTCTGTCCCTCCTCCACTTGTGCTCTCTCGTGCATGTGCGCTCTGGTCTTAAAAAAAAAAAAAAAAGAATATCTTCTCCCATTCCGCTTTTTATATCCATTACCTTTTCAGTCATGGTAGTTATGGAGTCACAGAATATGTATTTCATTTATGGTGGCAACACATAGAGGAGTTTCATGCAATCTTACTTTATTCTTTTTATTTTGCTTTCCTGCTCTCATTATACTTTCTTCACAGTTGTGAAACAAATATTTGCACAATGGTGATAGTTTGTCACCTTCTTGTAGACATTTTACGGAGAAACAAAAAAATGCCCCTGGAAAAATTGTAGAAAAGCATAATAAGCATTTTAATATAAACAGCAGGAATTCCTTTGACTACACAATCCTTCTTATAAGAACTTCAGTCGAGTAATTTAAATATAAATGGAAATGAACCTTTAGCCCAAATTTAATGAGATTAAGATTGTAATCTTCAAGAAAGTTCTATGTCTCAGGTCTACTTTCTAAATTACACATACACAAACATACACAATCATACAAACCTGGGGATTATATTTTCTTTTACCATCTTTCATTGCTGTTTTGGGGAGATTATCTTCTTCTGTTCTTGAGAGAGTAAACTATTAAGACTAAAATGGAATCTTAGAACTAAACCACCTCATTGATCATGAATAAAAGCCTTAGCCATTCCAATTCTAAAGGCTTTAATTTGATCTCTTTCTCTGTTTCACTAACTTTCGTGTTAAGAGTTTCTCATGATTCCAAGGATATGTTTAAAGCCCTGTAAATCATAATCCAGCTCTCTCAGAGCTTCTGACTGCATTTGGGTATTCCCTTTACAATAGTGTACCATGCTCCTTAGGGGGATTGTGTAGAAGAGAGTAGAGATGGACTGGGTCATGCCCTTCCTTACCATTTGAACAGCTCAGAAGGAAGCCTACCACTAGTATTGCTAGGAGTTCTGGTGGAATGAACAGTGGTAGGTTTGTGTGCCTAGAGATGGTGTGTTAGCAGTGCCATCTTTGGAGTAGAAAGGATATAGCAGCAGCTCATTTTACATAGCCCCAATCTAAACCCATATTCACACAGCTACTTATGTAGCGCTACATCTATGAAGGGAAGAAAGTTCCTTACTTCATGAGCCACTTCTCTTTTAGATTTTCTTCTGAACACATTGGCTCTCTTCACACCATTAGGAAGTTCTTGTTAAAAAAAAAAAAAATGTGGAACTAGAGCGTATCATGCTTAGCGAAATAAGTCAAGCAGAGAAAGACAACTATCATATGATCTCCCTGATATGAGGAAGTGGTGATGCAACATGGGGGCTTAAGTGGGTAGGAGAAGAATCAATGAAACAAGATGGGATTGGGAGGGAGACAGACCATAAGTGACTCTTAATCTCACAAAACAAACTGAGAGTTGCTGGGGGAAGGGGGGTTGGGAGAGGGGGGTGGGGTTATGGACATTGGGGAGGGTATGTGCTATGGTGAGTGCTGTGAAGTGTGTAAACCTGGTGATTCACAGACCTGTACCCCTGGGGATAAAAATACATAATATGTTTATTTTAATTAATTAATTAATTAAAAAACAATTAACAAAATTTTAAAAGACAAAAAAATATGAATTTTCCACCTCTGACTTGTGACTTGGATGCTTTAAAATGTTGCGGCAAACTTTTAGTTGTCAAACTAAGTCATTAAGTGTAATGTACAGCATGGTGACTGTAGTTAATAATACTATACTGAATATTTAAAAGTTGCCCAGAGAGTAGATCTTAAAATTTCTCATCACAAGAAAAAAATTTTCTATACTTGCTTTAGGGATCATTTCTCAGTACGTATAAATATTGAATCATTAAAACTGTACACCTGAGACTAATACAATTTACATGTCCATAATACCTCAATTTTTAAAAAACCATAATCAAAGCAAGATAAGCATATAAAAATAAAATGATGTAAGTATTTTTCAGTTAATCTTTCTTGGCTCTGGGTAGAATTTCTTTCAGACCAATTAAGGTAAATGGGTATCTCTCTCAAATATCTTCATGAAAGGATTTGTTCTCTTTTCTGGGTCTCAGGAAGATTCCATGAGGAATTGAACTTAATATATTTTCTTCAAGTCTCCTCATTATTGCTTGTTCCTTCTTTTATAGGACTCCAACATTTTATTTTAGGCCCTTCTTTGATTTCTCATTTCCCTCACTTCACACTTATTTTGACTCCTAGCCAGGTCTTAAAGGCTTCTGTCTTTAATTATTTCCAGAATCTATGCTTTTTACCCATCATTGTTAATAGAATCACTGTCAGGCCTGGTCTCTGGCCACTTATCTCCCTTACACTAGCCTCACCAAAGTGAGTTTACAGCTTTAATCCATAGTAAAGATTGTGGTAAAAACTAAATTTGCTGCTCATCAGGCTTAATGTAAATCTATTCAAACTTTTCTGTGTACTGCCTTTGTATGAAGGTAATTTATGCTCTCTTCCAATGCTATCCATCCTTGATCGATGTATCCACCAAAAAAAAAAAAAAAAAAGAGAATCTTGTTATAATCATTATATTTCCCCTGTATACCCAACACACACACACTCTCTCTCTCTCTCTCTCTCTCTCTCTCATAATCTAAAAGTTTATATAACATGAATCTGGGATGAATAACTCTTCCTCTTTGATCTGCAGAACCTGTTATTGAGTGTGCTTTGAATTGGTATTTCTTGATACTACTTTTAACAATCCGAAAGTGAAAAAGATTTTTCTCATGATACTCAGTGCCTTATCTTCCCGAATTGAAAGAATCAACTTCTCTGTGAGAAGCCAATGACATTTGGACCAATTTCTTATCAGATTCTAGGATTAACTCTTACAAGTAGATTTGTTTCTCCGTGGATAAAACAAGTAAGAATGTGCTATTCAGTCTCTCAGCTTTCAGTTTTATGGGCCTACTGGGCAATTATTAATGGATTAGGAGAAGGTAAGCTAAATAAAACAAACTTCTCCGTTGTTACCAAGTAATTCTCTGTAGAGATAGCAAGGACCTTCACAGCACTCCAGGCGTGAGTAAAGAAGCTGAAGGACTAAAGGGGGCAGGATGATACAAAGGAAGTAAATCTTTTTCAAATGCCCAAGAAAGTTAAAGCACTGAAGAATAAAAAGGAATCAAAACGGAGAAGGAAGGGGCAAACAGAAGAACAGAAGAAGATAATATTTCCAATTACATTATTAAAGGTGAATTGATATATTTCACATGGGAAATTTTAAATATGTTCCATTAATTTAGGAGAGCAATAAAATTCTGTCTCCATGTATTGTGATCATAAACTCTAAATTTTCAACAGTTAGAATCTCCCTTTCACATGGGAAAAACTTATCTTACGTTATTCATCAAGAAAATATCTCACAGGAAGTACCCATTGACATACAAAGAACCAAGGCATTTAAAATATATAAATTCTATATATCCAGGTTAGGTGAAGTGGGGGGAGCAAGATGTTTAATCTGAAAATGCAGTCTGTGGACTAATTGATAATGATGCTAGAATTCTAGGAACGTAGGAAAGTCCTGAGCAAAGACAAGGGAGAGAAAGCTTCCTCACCAGTGTGGGAAAGTTGTTCGGGGTCTTTGGGGAATGACAATCCCCGCTTTATTATGTGATGCTTAGGGGCCCCATATGCTCCTCCTGTAGTACCTCCCAGGGACACTGGGTCCAAACTCTAAGCTACAGTCAGGTTCCTCTTCTTGGGAGCAGCTTAAAACAGCCATCAAATTCAGAGAGAGAAAAGGACGTTAAAGTTGGTCCCCAAAGAGAGGTGATTGTAGCAGCCATGATGGAAACATTAGCAGCTGATTTAAGCAGCTTCAGTGGTTACATTGGAAAAGGTATAACAGCCTCTAGGGGAAAAAAAAAAAAAAGCCACCTACGGGTATCAGATTTTAAATGCACATCTTGGGGTGCCTGGATGGCTCAGTTGGTTTAGCATCTGCCTTTGGATCCTGTCACTTTTCCAGAGTCCTGAGATGAAGCCTCTCAGCAGGGAGTCTGCTTCTCCCTTTCCCTCTGCTGCTCCCCCTGCTTGTGCTCTCTCTCTGGGTCTCTCTCAAATAAATAAATAAAAATCTTACAATAAATAAGTAAATGCACATCTCAGGGCACTGGAGTGGCTCGGTTGGTTGAGTGTCTGACTCTTGGCTTTGGCTCAGGTCAGGATTTCAGGGTTGTGAGATGGTGCCCCATGTGGAGCTCTACACTCGGCACAGAGTCTGCTTGAAATTTTCTCTTTTCCTCTGCCAACCCCCTGCCACATGCTCTTGTCTCTCTCTCTCTCTCTCTCAGATAAATAAATAGATCTTAAAATATATATTTTTTCTTTAAATATATTTAATATTTTTATTTTATATTTTAATAATATAAATATATAATTATATAATTTATAAGTAATAGATTATATAATTTTATATTTTAAATACATTTTTCTTTAAATATATATTATATGTAATATATATGTATAAACAATAAAAATGTGTCATACACACACAACCACACAGATACATGTGAAAATAGATACTCTCCTTTTTCTTCTCTTTTACTCTTGTAAAACTGAATATAAAAGACTTAAGAAGAAATAACAGGGACTTAATTTATGCTTGTGCTTGAAATACTTGTAACAAGGGGAAAAAATAAAACTCTGGTTGTGGAGGTCAGGCAACAGAAGAATAAGAGACAAGTGATGAGAGCCATGTGATGGGCTTAGCTTACTCTCTTCAGAGGGTTTCCAGGCCTTGGTACCATTTTGGGGCTGAAGACCCAGGCAGAATCCAGTGGACTTGGTAATTTGAGGGTCTTAGGAGACTGAGGTGAGTTTGGAGTATAGAGCATCAGAGAGGCAAGAACTTCTTTGAGCAAGAACTCCAAAGATCTGCAAAGGATCCCAGTAAAGTAACAAGCTGAGCACTGAATAGCACATGCATGTGAGGAAAGTACCCAAGATAGCAAAAGGAAAACCTAGAAGAATTAGAGGTGAAAGTGCTGGATATACGCTCAGTGCTGGGTGTGGTGCCTCTTCCCATCAGTAAGACTGGAAAACCTTGTGATTAATATGGCATTAGGTAGAACAGACAGGAAAGTCTTAGTAGGGAGGAATGACTGGCCCTATACTGAGTACTAATCTCCTCCTGCCCAACTAGTCTTAAAGGAAGATTTGAAAGGATCAAACTTAATGATTTGATCCCAGAAGGAAATTGAAGACTATTTCAGGAATCCAAGAATATCCAGCTGAGGGACTGCCAAAATTTTCAAATATTTAAATTCTGACAATTTTCTTTTTTTTAAAAAAATTATTTATTTGAGAGTGAGAGAGAGAGCAGAGAGAGGAAAGAGGGTCAGAGGAGAAGCAGATTCCCTGCCAAGCAGGAAGACCGACTTGGTACTTGATCTCGGGACTCCAAGAGCATGACCTGAGCTGAAGGCAGTCCCTCAGCCAACTGTGCCACACAGGTGCCCCTAAATTCTTATAATTTTCTAATAAATGTATAATTATAACTCTCCAGCAAAAAGACAGTCAACGTGGTTTTATTACTGTCTATCCTTTCCTCTTGGCTTTTCAAAATCTAATGCTGCTGCTACTCAGTATTTTATTTTATTTTATTTTATTTTATTTTATTTTATTTTATTTTATTTTATTTTATTTTATTTTATTTAAGATTTTATTTATTTATTTGACAGAGAGCTAGAGAGAGAGCACAAGTAAGCAGAGTGGCAGGCAGAGGGAGAGAGAGAAGCAGGCTCTCTGCTAAGCAGGGAGCCTGATGCAGGGCTTGATCCCAGGACCCTGAGACCATGTCCTGAGCCGAAGGCAGCCGCTTAACCAACTGAGCCACCCAGGCACCCTACTCGGTATTTTAGTTACAGATTCTTATAAGCTTGATAAATACTTAAATTTCACAATGAGTTTCCTGAATTTTGTTTTGCTCTGTTTGCCATTGCTTCTTGCATCCTGTTATTTGTTCAAGGTTTTTGTTGTTACTGTTGGAAGACATCTTTTACTAGCTCTTTCAGAAAGTGTTCGTGAGTGGTAGTATGTTTGAGTTCTGGTATGCATGAAAATATTTTTATTTCTCTCATTCTTTAATGAGAGGTACAATTGTATATTCAGAATTGTTTCTTTTATCTCTTCTGATCTTCAGCTGTCTTCACAGACTTTTTATTTGTAATGTTTTTGACTAGAAGCCTACTGTCAATTTTTTAAATACAAGTAATTTGGCTTTTCCCTCTATCCTTGGTCTGAAATTACACTCATTATGTGCCCAGGAATGGTTTTCTTAACTTTGCTTTGCACTGTAGTTTTTGGTCATTTCAATCTAGAATATTATGAATATTTTCAGTCTGGAGAAATTCCTAAGCAGTGTATTTTCTCTCAGTTATTTCTATGATGTCTTTTTGAACGTCCTTTTTTATGGCTATTGAAAATTCTGGACTTACTGTGCAACCCACTTAACATTTTCTCATACTTTTTAGAATGTTATCACTTATTCTATATTTTGAGGGTACTCTTAATCTCATTTTTCAGAGTTTAAATACTATATTTAATAATAATGTAAAAATCTCATTTCTGCATATATTCATTATATATTAATACATACTGTTATTTAAATATCCTTGCATATGGGTAGAGCCATTCGACTCACTCTGGACTTTATATTGGGCTACACGTCTAGGCCTGTACTCTATTTTTCCTTATCCTTCTGCATGCTCTTTTAATCAGCCATCCAGACACACAGCCGCTAGATGATTGGAAACTGGATTCCTGAGTCACTACTTTAAGGAGAGTCTTCTGACCAGGAACGTCTACACTGGACTTTACATGAATGAGAAATACACATTGACTGGGTAAGTTATTGAGATTTGGGAGTTATTTCCTGAAGCACATGGTGTTCTTCGGTGCAGATAATATACCGCAATAGGTAGTTTAATGCTAACATATGACAATATTAGATGAAATTAAAAATCTAACATAATCTTATTTGCATTTTTTCTTCTTACCCCGTGGTTTCAGTCTTGACTGTCTTACAAGAATGGTGTAAAGTTTGCTTACTTGCTTGTGCCTTTACCATAATTATCACTATATAATTCAACACCAAACACAATTCATTACTCATTATAAGCTTTCCATAGCTGCTTTAAAAATGAAGTAAGGGTATTCTGTATCTTAGGAATAGACTTTTAAGCTTCTGTAAAATCAATATTTCAAATAAATTTATTCCATTTGAGAATTTGAGTTTTTGCCATATGTACATTTTGTAGCCTTCTTAGAGATTATTTTACAACCTGGTGCATTTGTGTGTGTTTTTGAACTTAAATGCATTCTTATTTTAGACAACCTCTGGGACATTTTTTTTTTTTTTTTCTTAACAATGCCTCCACGCCAGATAAATCAAAGTCAAAATAAATGAAGAGCTCAAGATGACATCAGTTTTATTCGTCTAAGTCTTGGTGTCATATGGATGAAGAGCAGGAGTCAGCGATGACAACAGGTGATACATCCAAAGTCAGAGCCAAATTCATTAACATTTTTCCATTTCCACACCATCCTTAAAGAACATCCTTTGTGGGGTCCTGCCATCCTCAGAATAGCCCTGCAGAGCAACCATGCCCTCTCGGTCCATGTTTTCATCAGGAAAGAACTGGTAGTTTTTGCAGTTAGCAAGGATGTGCTTGATGTGTTCTGCAGTCCCTGTCATAAAAGGTTTTACTCTTTCTGGCTGCTGTTCTTCAAGTTTGCCTTTGACTGATTTGATGTAATCTTTGGTATGCTTTTTGTAGGCTTCTTTGGTGCAGCTGGTTTCCGTAAGTGATGGTTCAGGACAGTATCACCACCAGCGGTGACTGGGCTTTCTGTACCTTCACCCTCGGGGCCTGGTGTGGAGACGTTTCCACCAATGAGCAAGTCATCAGTGTTGCCCTCTGTCCTCCTGACCATCCTCCCCTCCACCTCCAGGCACAGCCCCTGTGTCATCTCCCAGATCTTGTAGATGGTGGACAACATCTCATCCTAATGGAGGAGGTCCCAGGAGGTGATCGTGGTGGTGGCTGGAGAAAAAGGGTGATGGTGCTAGCTTAGCAGAGCCGGGAGCTCTGAGCAGTCGTGGTGCAGCATTCGTGGGGGGGTGGGGGGGATAGGGAGGAGTGGGCAGAAAAAAGCTACAACCAGGTGTATTTGATTAACTCTCATCTCTTGAATTGTCCATTACGTGGAATTTCACTGTTCCATGATTTAGAGAGTTCAAGGTGATAAAATATTTTTAAATACTTAGTATTTACCAAACTACACTTAGTTTAATTGACACTCAGTAGGTTGTAAAATATGAATAGAGCAAAGTTTATAACATAAAATATGCTAAGTACAATGATGGATACCAAGGAAATGGTAATGACCTGTACCATGGTAATGGATGATGATGGTAATACCTGTATTAGGATAGATTTGGGTCTCCTAGGGCTGAATCTCAGTGGTATTGCAGTATTTATTTCTTACTGAAAGTATGTATCTGAAATAGGGCAAGGAGGAACCCAGTGCCACATGGTTACTAAGAGACCCAGGCTTGGAAAGAAGCACGAAATTGTCATAATGCTGACTCAGCTGGTCTTCTGGGGTTGCCACAGCAGGGAAAGAGAGAGCTGGGAGGCCCGACAGGGTGTTTTTCACTCTTACTCTCACTAAGTTACTCAGTTCACTTCGGTTTGCATTTGACTGGCTGGAGTTCTTCCTATAGCCGTGCCCATCCCAAGATGGCTACAAAGTCAGCCTTCCATGAGTCAGGGGAGAGGGGAACCAGTTATGGATGGGCACCAGTAATGTGTCCAAAATAGCTACCATTTACTGAAAGTACAATATGTATACAATTACATGTAACTTTCAGAGGTAACTTATGTGGTCCTTACTTAATTTTGCCATTTTACAGGTAAGGAAACTGAACCCTAAAGATGTTAAATAACTCACCCAAAGTTTGAGTTAATAAGTGAGTTCAAGATCCAGAACTTGAAACCATGTCTGTATTAGTAGAAGGACCATACTCTTATTCACTACAGAATTTCACCTCTTCACGATAAATATTCACCACTTATGTTAATATTGTTCTGACTGATAGATTTCCCAATTATCAGGAACACTGAAGGAAGATTGAAGTAACAAGGCTGACTCCCTGTCTTTACCCCTTTCCAGCCCTCATGGTTGGGTCCAGGACCGGAGGAGACCTCAGGTTGAAGCCTTCCTTACGCTGACTATGAGACCAATCCTTATGTCAGGCCAGAGCAGTTCAAAAGAAGACACGTCGCTGAGAAGGTCAGTCCTGTGCCAACTCTGCCCTTCTAAGAATTATTCTTTTGTTTTGTTCATGTGTCCAAGCCCCAAGCTTCTATTGTAAGTCTGACACAATATGGTAGAAACAGTATGGGATTTGCTCACTGTCCAACCTGGGCTTAATTCCAGGTTCCAACACTTACTAGCTATGTGACCTTGGGAAAATTACTTCCCAGAGATTGGGTATTTTTCATTTGTAAAATAAAAGCAATAATGGTAAGTACTATTGTTAAAGCTGACATTTGTTGGGCACTTATATTGCCACCTCTGGGCTAAGTGTTTTAGCATAAATTGTCTTATTGAATCCCTCATTATCCCCCTGAAGTAGGTACTATTATTCTGCATATATTATACATGAGGAATTATGTAATTTGCCCACACTTAACCAACTAATAACTGACCAAGGATTCAGACCAAGTATTCACTAACTCCAGAACTATAGTCATTGCTTCTAAGAAGTATTTATTTTTATTAACATGGAAATTATGTCTATGTTCACTTATTTCCTCCCATTTCCCCCAGTAATTTGACGTTTACTTGTTCGATTATTCTCAGGTCATAAACTTAAACCCAGTCTAGTGTCCCACTCTAGCATCTTGCCTAGTTCCCATGAACATAATCCATGGGCTCCTCCATCACTGTGAGGGCTTTTCTGACTCTTTTTTCCACTGGTTGAAATGTCCAGATATTGCCTGCCTTGAACATCTCCATTCCTCGTCTTGACTTGCCTGATTATTATAGGCTCCATTGTGTTTTAGTGCTCTCTTCTGTTATTAAACTTACCCATCCAAAGAAACACTTACTAAATGCCAGCTAAGAAAGATACTCATGGGGGCGCCTGGGTGGCTCAGTTGGTTAAGCAGCTGCCTTCGGCTCAGGTCATGATCCCAGCGTCCTGGGATCGAGTCCCACATCAGGCTCCTTGCTCAGCAGGGAGCCTGCTTCTCCCTCTGCCTGCCATTCTGTCTGCCTGTGCTCACTCTCTCCCCCTCTCTCTCTCTGATAAATAAATAAAAATCTTTAAAAAAAAAAAAAAAAGAAAGATACTCATGAGTAGGGCGTATAGTCTACTTTCGGTAAGCTTGCACACTAGCGCAGGAGATAAGATGCGTGTAGAAATAAGTGTAAGGCATACAAGGAATTAAATTAGGCCTGAAGACAGGCATAAACATTTGAATAGTTCTTCTAGGAGGGGGAGCCGGAGTAGGCTGACATCTCTGAGTACCTGAAATAAGACAAACACTGTCCCATGTCTTATTTAAATTTCTCAAAACCCTGTGAAAAAGGCATTGTGATACTTTTCTTTTTTTTTTTTTTTCTAAGTAAGAAAACCAAGGCCCACAGTTAGGAACTCGTTTGTCCTAGAATGTTGTACAGCTTGGACACTGCGATCTGCTGGTCTGAGTAGACCCCGTTTGCTCAGTGAACACATCTCTTTTCCGTGTCCTAGTCCTCTTCCACCCTGCCATAGCTCTTCTAGACTCACTGGAGAATTCAGCCTCTCAACTGGTAAGCCTCTTTATGGATCTGACTATGCTGATTTCTGATTGGAAAGGAGAGGGAGAAGGCAGTGGAGGAGGAGATGGCCAAGTTCTTTAGACAGATGCATCCCTAAACTTGAGGAACTCCCACTAATACGGAGTATTGCTCAGGGCTGGCCCAAGGTCAAACTGGTAAGTAGGGGAAGTCTCCCTGGAGTGGCTCTGATACCTGCATTTGCATCTTCCCCCCATTTCACGTGTGTCACAGTGTTTGATTTGTCCCATCTGTTTTCCAGGACTCCCATCCAGTCTGGCATTAGGAAGACTTCTTCCCTAACGGGGTTGGCTTCCTGCCCCTACATATCACAAGTATGTGATTACTACCCAGCAGTGTTGAGGCAGGCTTATTGAGCATTAGCTCTTGGGGGTTGAGTAGGAAGTGTAGGCCTCTTGTGGTAGCTTAGCAAATATCCTTTCTGAGCATTACGTACTGATGATCTGTTCTTTCCTTTGCTTCCCATGCTCTAATTCCTAACTTTTCTGTACCTGCTTTCCCTGAGTCTTCCCCTCTAAGTACTGCACATCTGCAAGTTGTGATCTTTTTCTTGGACTTGGAATGCCTGACTTGTCCCATCTTCTTTCTGAATCCCCTATAGGGGCCATCATTCTCAAGATGTTGGTGTCAATGGGTCATCTTAGTTCTTTGACAAACCAGTCTCTGGGGATGTTGGAGTTTTATAAAAATAATCATTCTAGATCCTGGGCGTTGAAGCTATTTCTTACTGGTTTTCCAAGTTCTGTGTGGCAGCAATGAATAAATTAGAAGTACTTTGAATAAATGGACATATGTATGAATCAGGACACTACAAGGTTTGCTGGTGACCTTTGTTGTCACTCTGCATGGGATCCGATCCTGGCCCCAGTCTTCGATAGTGTGTGGTCTTAGGAAAGTTACTTAACTGCACTATTCCCTATTTTCCTTATTTATTAAACAGGAATATCAACCACAATAGTAGTGGTATCTATCTTATAGCTTTCCTTCCTTTTGGGGGGGATGAGGATTAAATGAAATTATAGATATAAAGCCCTTGGTTTAGGATGTGGCATATGTAAGCACTCAATAAATTTTGGGTACAAAGGAATAGGTACTTTTCTTAAAAATACTGTTCAGTTAGGCTTCAATGGGAATTGTTCTTAAAACTCTCAGATGTCAGTTTTATTTTAAAATAAAATTTGCATGTGCAGGTAACTTCAGGAGAAAGAGATGGGTGAGCTTACCTTAGACACTAAGACACTTCTAAGGGTTCTTTGGAGGAATTTACCATTTGCACAATGCAGTGATTTATCTAAAAGCACAAAAATGTTTCAAAATATCTGCAGTTTAGTCAAAATTAAAAAGGAAGATAATACCATCTCTTTTCTTTTGATATTTTGAAAGCTTCAGGAAATTTCAACATAGAGGAAAAGAAGAGTAGAAAGGAATAAGAGACCTAAGTGAGGTTCAAAGAAGAGCCATTGTTTTTAATTGAGATTTAAATAGTGAGAGAACACAGAACTGCTTTTTCTATAAGCAAGAAACCGGAATGAGAATGATGAGGCCATTGTGCTTTTAAAGTGGTAGGAGTATTGCAAAATATTTAATTGTCTATCGGAAAAGAAAGTCTTTTTTTTTTTTTCTTTCAGTGTTCTCACTGTGAAAATGTATATATTTGTTTGTATAAAGAGGTAGTTCTGAATATTGGTATTTAAATATTTTTTTAACAAAACACTGAATATGGATGCACACAGAGAATTAAAGATGATGAATTTGCTTATTTTTTTCTTGTGTTGTGTGTTTGCTAGAATTTGAACCAGAAGTACTTTCATTTAGATGTTTGTATGATAAAGACCCATAAAACTGTAAAACTTTGCTATAGCTGTCAGAGATCACAGTTGAATGCAATTCAAATTATGAGCTCATTGAAAGCACCTTAAAATGTCAGTAAACTCATTTCTTGAGCTGTTGGCTATCTGCTGGTGAAGATAGCAATAGGCTTCCAATCTTACGGATCTGTGATTCTCAGTTCAATTACTATGATGTGGTCAGAAATATTGCCTATACTTTGGTGATGAGGTATTTTTGAAATGTGAATTAACATTCTCACTCAACACTTGGTACAGTTTCACTCCTGGCTGTCACTTTTAATGGCTGTTCTGCCTTTTTAAATTCTGAGTAGCACAGAAAAAGTCTGGATGAGTCATATCACATTGCTAAATGTGGTTGTCTGGCATGGGGTGAGAAATAGGTTAGAGTTAAGTCCCGTTAAATTTTTACTTTGGGTTTTTTTTTTTTTTTTTAATGGTGAGCTTTTAAGTGATTTTTTTTTTAATTGCTTGGGGTTTTCCCCCATTTTTCCATTTTGAAAACATATTTACAAATTAATAAGGATATATGACCTAGCAATTTCATTTATAATTATATACTTATATATTCACCAAAAGATATACATTAGAACTTACATTACTACTTGTATTAGCCCTAAACTGAGACCATTCAAATTTCTAAAAGAAAACAATACAGTGAGATATATATCTATCTTGACAAATAGATATATAGACGTATATATATTTATATTCATTCTATCTATCATCTATCCTCACAATGGAATACTACATAACAATGAAAATGAACAGTGTATAATTACACGCAGTCATGTGGGCGACTCCTACAAACACAGTATTTAAGAAGCCAATAACAGAAGAACCTATACTGTATGATTTTCTTATATAGGGTGCAGTGTCATGGAAAAGCTTATCTCTTCTCTTAGAGAAAGGTTAGTAGTTCATCCTAGAGGTAGAATGACTGGCAAGGAGAATAGGAAGCCTCTAGGTTGTGTGTAATTCTCTTTCTTGATATGGGTGTTGGTTATATAGTTGTATACTTGGTGAAGATTCAATGAGATGTAAACTTAGGAAACAAGGTCCTTTCATGCATTATAATCTACTTCGTTAACAAATTTTAAAACAGGGAAAGTTACTTCATTACCAACTTAACAGTTTTGGGTGTCCTAAAACATTATGAAGAAATTTCATCCTTAAGATCGGAACAGGCTTTGACTTTGATGATGCCTTACACATTATAGTTGCTGAATAAGTGTGTGTTTGTGTGCTTCATTCTGTTGTGATTATTTTAGAACATGGTGCTAACACTTCATTATAAATATTCACAGTAAAACTAGGTGAGACAAATCATACTTTATAAAACTCCTGAAAGGTTTTCCCTTGGAGTACTGAGTGGCGCTTAATATATCTTTCTTAAAAACATGGAAGGCTGATAATACCCATTAATGTGCACATATTCAATTCCAAAGGACATTGCTAACTCACTGCTTTGTCTCTATTAGTAATTTCTATCTGGCTTCTGTCCTCCACTTAAATGGTGTTCATTGAATTTACCAAGGACAGTAATTTGTTTTATCATTATGATGATGCATTGCCCTAACAGATTGGTAGCTCACTGTTGTTGTTGTTTTATCACAAAGAAGATATATTTTATAGTGACTGAAAAATTTACTCGGGAATATGTTTATTTTAGCAAGTGAATAGTCATTGTTATATTGGCATGGAGAGACTCACCTGAAGTACTGTGGAAGATTTTTTTTTTTAATGGATCATTTTCTGAATGAGGCCTGGGAATAAAAATACTCTGTCATCCATAGAGGAATTAAAAAGTTTTGGGGGTGCCTGGGTGACTCATTTGGTTGATTTCCACTCAGGTGGTGGTCTCAGAGTCATGGGATTGAGCCCCTAGTTGGGCTCCGTGCTCAGCAGGGAGTCTGCCTGAGAGTCTCTCCTTTTTCCTCTGCCCCTCCTGCTTGTGCTCTTTTTCTTTGTCTCTCTCTCAGATAAATAAATAAATCTTTAGAAAAAATTTTAAAAAATTTTAAAGTTTCTATACAAATAAAGTACAATGCAACTCGTCAGCTTTCAATTTAAGAATTAAATATTTTTTGTAATCTGTACTAAACTCTTCATAGACTCATCCTTGGACTAATCACATCAAAGTCTCGTAATTATGAAATGGCTTTGCTTTGATAGTCTTTGTGGTTAATGACATTAATTTATTTTATATTAAGAATCTAACTCATATGGAGGTACCTGTTTGGCTCAATTGGTAGAGCATGAAACTCTTAATATTAGGGTTGTGAATTCAAGTCCCACACTGGGTACAGAGATGATTACTTAAAAATAAAATTATGAAAAAAAGAAAATAATGCAAATATAAGTATTTAATACCTAATTAAACCTCACCTTTATATAGGGTTAGTTAGTAGGTGTCATTTTTCTCATATAGGCCAAGTGCATATTTTTACTCTAGGTTGTGTTTTTAATTCTTACTTCAGCATTTCATAGAACTATTTAAGAAATATTTTCTGCCATCTTTATTTACATTCAAATCTAATAGATGTATTTTGTTCGAATCTACCTGTGTAACCATTTTGAACATCTTCTATTTTCTTGACTTGGGGGCTCAATATTTCCCCCTCTTTTCACAGAACTCTTACTCCTCCCTGCCCTGCCCCCAGACAGTGACCTCTTTTTTTTTTTTTTTTTAAGATTTTATTTATCTATTTGACAGAGAGAGATCACAAGCAGGCAGAGAGGCAGGCAGAGAGAGAGGAGGAAGCAGGCTCCCTGCTGAGCAGAGAGCCCGATGTGGGGCTCGATCCCAGGACTCTGAGATCATGACCTGAGCCGAAGGCAGCGGCTTAACCCACTGAGCCACCCAGGCGCCACCGACAGTGACCTCTTCAATAAGGGTTTGCCTGCCCTTTTTGGATACAGCACCAGTGAAGTCTTGAGCCTGTTCTGTTTTATTAGCATGTCTTCTATACTGATCCCAGGTGGCTCGATAAGTCTTTGTTGAGGGAAGCTCTGGAGGGATGAGCTAAGTTTAAAAATCTAGTTGCATTTTAAAGACATGAAGCACCAGCATTTGAAAAATACACGAGGGAAAACAGAATAAATGAGGGATGCAAAGAAATAAAAGTTACAGAGGTTGAGGCTTGGGCTATTGAGGTTTCCAAATGCAAACCTAGAGATATTGGATCCCAGAGGATTTTGGAGCTGTTGCAGAAAGGAAGGAAGAAAAATGAATTTGAAACAATTCATGACTGATTATTGTTTGCTGAAAGCATACTCTAAGTTTATAAGACTATAAGAAAAGAGTGGCTTTGGATTATGTAAAATTCAGATTTTAAAAAGCAAAAGCCCTACTAAGTAGTACAAATTAATTGCTTTGCATTTGATGGGAAACTGGGGTGTTGTTCAGTATACCAAGAATCAGAAACAATTAAATGTGTCAGATACCTTATCCTAGTCTTCATCGCCATCATGTAATATGGCGTGCAGATGACATGCAATTTTTAAGTATTAAGTCTGTAAGTTACATATAGACTAGCTCCTCATGTTAAATATTTTAATGATGATTAAAACCATCCCTAGGTATTTAGAAATACCACTTTAGAACTTAACCTGCTCCAACCTGTCTTGCATCTTGTCCATCAGGTCATTTAGAACAAAACTTACTCAGTTCTTGGTCTTCTCTTCCCACAACCATGTGGGATTTTGTTTTTAATTTTATTTATTTATTTGACAGAGATTACAAGTAGGCAGAGAGGCAGGCAGAGAGAGGAGGAAGCAGGCTCCCTGCTGAGCAGAGAGCCTGATGCGTGGCTCGATCCCAGGACCCTGGGATCACGACCTGAGCTGAAGGCAGAGGCTTTAACCCACTGAGCCACCCAGGTGCCCCAACCATGTGGGATTTTTGATCATAATTTCTGACTGGATCTCACAAGGATCTGCATCTTAATGTTTGTTTTCTATTATTGTGTGGGAAATCAAGGTAATTTCTTCTCCAGACCCAATACGTTTGTATGCTTCCAAGAAAGCAGCACATTTTCAAGCTCTCCCCTAAGCAAGAGTGATTTTACTCTCTCTCTCTCTCTTTCAATCTCTCTCTCTCTCTCTCTCTCTGAAAAAGGGGTTGTTCTTGGGTGGCTCATTTTGTTAAGCATCCATCTCTTGATTGTGGCTTAGGTCATGATCTCAAGTTTGTGAGACTGTGCCCTGTCTGGAGACTAAGCTCCACTGGGTGTGGAGCCTGCTTGGGATTCTCTGTCCCCCACTCCCTCTGTCCCCATCTCTCTTTCTCACTCTCTCTCTCAAAAAAAAAAAAAATGGTTTTAATCACATAAGAATTATGATCACATTGCTTGGTAAAAATCAAGTAATAATGATAATAATCAATGAAATTTAGGTCTTTTATATTTGAATTTAAACTTATAGTTTTCCTGTGCTTTTGTTGAAGAACTGTGCTTTGGCATTTCTAGGGATTCTGATATAGTAGTGACTCACCATTTTGTTAATTAGCCAACCTTTCTCCAAGTATTAAAAAGAGTAGGCATTCAAAACCAAAAGGGCTAGCATTTACTTTGACATTTTGGCATTTTTAATCTTTTGGAATATTACATTCTCAAGATATTTTTAATCTAATACATTTTGACATGCAATAAAATATTTAAGCAATTCCTTTTGTTAAAGTTGGAAAGTACAATATGCTGTTTAAACATAATCTTCATGAAATTTTGCAAATGTGCTTATTTTATCAACCAAATTTTAAAATTATCTTTGCTGCTGGGTGAATTTCTTAATAGGGTAGAAACTCTTTCATATCACATGATTACAGCCAAAGGTTTTTGGTTAATTGAAGAAGTTGTCAAAATGAGGAATAATAAAAGATGTGCAAAACATAACCTTTAAATTTTTTTTTCTTTTTTACTTCAGCAATAAGTGATGAGTATCTCTTTGCCAACCTTTGAGTTTAATCCCTTTACATGAAATTTACCTTTGTTTTTTTTGCCAATGAACTACAACCCTGACAGATTGTGTATGGCTTCCAGTTTTATGTGATAATAAAGCAAGATTCTTAAGACACTCATGAAAGAAGCTGAATACAGAATCCTCTTAAGAGGTTGTTTTACCATGTTTTGAACCTCTCTGCTGCAATTTCCTTGCTTTTGTTTACTTTATGGAGCCCTCAGTTTTTTATATATTGTCCAGAGTTCTTGCTGTAATCAGTTGGAGAGATGGGCTGCAGTGGATATACACTTCTATGGTATAAATGACATTGCCATCATTTTGTTTTTTTCACTTTTAATTTTAATATGAATTCAAAGATTAAAGGTACAAAAATAGTACAGGCTGTTCATAAGTGTGTTACCAAGTTCACTAATTTTTTTTAAAGATTTTATTTATTTATTTGACAGAGACAGAGATCACAAGTAGGCAGAGAGTCAGGCAGAGAGAGAGAGAGAAGTAGCCTCCCCGCTGAGCAAAGAGCCCGATGTAGGGCTTGATCCCAGGACACTGAGATCATGACCTGAGCTGAAGGTGGTGGCTTAATCCACTGAGCCACCCAAGTGCCCCTAAGTTCACTAATTATTGTTATATTATTTTTCCCTTTTATTCTATTGTTCTGTTTGTGTGTATCTATATGCATACATATGCCTATGTTTTCTGAACTTTGTTAAATTGCTTCTCTGCCAGGATTCACCAGTACAAAATAAGTGGGTTTTTCTTTGTAATTAGTAAGTAGTTTATGGAGTGATGCATTAACACTATATAAATATCCTCTCTCATCACATTTTTAAAAATTTTATTTATTTATTTGACAGACATAGATCACAAGTAGGCAGAGAGGCCGACAGAGAGAGAGGAAGAAGCAGGCTCCCCGCTGAGTAGAGAGCTTGATGCTGGGCTCGATCCCAGAACCCTGGGATCATGACCTGAGCTGAAGGCAGAGGCTTTAACCCACTGAGCCACCCAGGCGCCTTTCTCATCACATTTTTACCCATTAATTTTTACCTCTTAATTCCTTTGACGACATTCTAACTTCTTCATTCTTTTTCCATCTGTTAGTTGGGATTTTACTACGAGAAGGTGCTTTTCCTTCTCCTCCATTTACCTATCTATTTATTTATATTAACTGGGGGAACACATTCTTATTCAGTGGGCTATAATATCATATTATTTATTTTGATGTTCAGACTTTACTAGATTTGGACTGTATGTATCCTTTCTGTCTGGCTCTTGTGCTTTGATGTGTTTTCATGATTCTTTGAGCACTTAATTGTTTCTGGCACAGTCTCAATGCAGTTGTCATCCAGTTTTCTAAGGAGTCAGATTTCCTTTTTGTGGAGAATGGTGTTGAGAAAGTAACATCTAGATGCTAGGCATGTCATGTTGTTGGAACCGTTGTCTCTTTTGGTGGGCTGATGAAGAAGCACACAGACATGCATATGCAGACACACATCTATATTTATTTACCTGAGAACTCCAGTTTCCACTCTGAAGAGTTCACTCAAGTCTTTTCTTCCCATCTGTGTAACTCTCTTCAATGATGAACAAACGTGTACCGGTTATTTCTGGTATACTTACTTGTTCACACCTGGGATTTAAAATGAGTTTCAGAATGGCAAACCCATGACACTACAAAAAGAAAACCTACCAACTGAAGGTCAGTATTTGTTTATACTTCTTCTTCAAGGCAGTATTTACATACAGTGAAATGCTCAGTTATAAAGGGTACAGTTCGTTAAATTTTGATGAATGCGTGCAATTTTGTAATGATTACCCTGTTCAGAAAATAGGACATTTCCACAATCCCAGAAAGGTTCCTCCTGCCCACTTAAAAGCAGCCCCTACCCCTTTCTTGAACCTGCTTTTTGAACTATATCACTATATACTACTTTACTTGCTCTTTGAACATCATAGAAATGGACTCATTTAGAATATACTCTGATGTATCTAACTTCTTTTACTCAACATTTCATCTCAACTGTTCTGTAGATTCATTATGATTCTTACTGTATATCACTAGGTTCACTATTTTTTAAATGTGTGGCTGCTTTCCATTGGCTAGACCATTATTTATTTCTCTTGTGGATGGATATTTGGGTTGTGTCTGATTTATAGCCATTGCGGAGAAGGTGCCGTAGACATTCTTGGGCAAATATTTTGGTCAATATATGTTTTCTTTTCTCTTGGTTAAATATCTAGTGGGCATCCTGAGTCCTAGAGTAGGAATATGCTTACCTTCATAAGAAAATGGTAAAATATTTTATGCTGTGGTTATACCATTTTCTCCTGTCACCAGCAATGTACAAGAGCTCCATTTGCACCTCATCCTCTCCAACATTTGCTGTTGTCAGGTTTTTATATTTGCTTTCTTCAGCCATTCTAAAGTTTGTGAAATGACATCACCATTATATTTTTAGTTTGAATTTCCCGGAAGAAAGATGATGTTGAGCTCTTGACCCATTAAGTTGATAATCTCTCAATTATTTGGGACTTTTCGAGATATGATACATGATTTTTATTGATTTCTGATTTCATTCATTGTGGTCAGAGCACATACTTCCTAAGATTTCAGTCTTTGGAAAGTGTGATTTGTATTCATCTGTGTTCTATTCCATGTACTCTTGAATGACTATGTATTCTACGGTTCTGTGGGTTTAATGTTCTATATATTCTACTTAAGTCAAGTTGATTGATTATGATATACAAATATTCCATGTATTTTTTAATTCTATGGAAGTCTACATTGTCTTACATTGTCTTTGAGTAATATAGCCATTTGAGGTTTCTTAAAGCCATTATTTTTGTGGCATATCATGTTTCCTTATTTCTTGTCTTAATAGGATAGATAATTTTAAAGATTTCATTTTGCTTACAGTAATGGTGAGTGAACTTTATTTAGCATTTTGACATTTAGTTCCATCTCTTTTGCTCTTTTAGTGGTCGATCTAGAGATTACATATTCATCTTTAAGGTGTCATGGGAAAAATTCCAATAAAATTTTGCTCTTTCACAAAAAGTGTAAGGAACTTAGACCTTCGTCACTCCATTTACATCTACTTCTCGTTTTGTTTTTATTGTCTTATATTTCTATATGACAGTTCTATGGAACTCACAATTGCTTTTTTGTATTTTGATTTAAACAGTCACAAGTCCATTAAATAAGTTCAAAAAATAAAATATATGACACTAAACAGTTGTCTTTTATGTTTGCCCCATTACTGACATCCTCTGGTGCCTTTATTTCATCTTTCACATCTTGGTTTTTAATTGTATAGTTTCCCTTTAGGCTGAAGAAACTCTTTAGGCATTAGGCATTTTTTTTTCCTAATTCAGGTCTGTTTTTTTAGGATATTTGCTTCAGCTTTGTTTTTTTTTTAAGGATATTTTTTTACTGGATATAGAATTTGGGTTTTAAAGATATATTCTTCCGGCAATTTAAATATGAAATCTAGTTTGCTTTGATAGAACTTACTCATCATTCATATTAATTGTTTCCCTGTACCTAATGTGTTGGCTTCCCTCCCCTCCCCGCCCTGTCTGTTTTAAAATTTCTGCTTTTGTTTGGCTTTCAGAAGTTTGACTATGATGTGTCTAGGCTTGTTTTCTTTGTATTATCCTGCTTTGGGTTTTCTGGGCCTCTTGAGTCTGTAATGAGTATTTCTTACCCAATTTGCAAAAACTTGTCCTTTCCTTTCTTTTTTTCCCCACATTTTTTTTTTTTTCCTGTATCATTCTCTCTCTTCTTTTCTAGGACACCAATTATGTATATCTTCAACCACTTAATATTACCCCACAGGTCACAGAGTCTCTGTTTTGGTTTTGCAATTATATATTCTTTTTCTCCTCTCCTGATGAGTTCATTGTTCCTGATCTAACTTCAAGTTTACTGAAGCCTCCTTGTCCTTTCCCTGACTCCTCTGACCTACACTTAGCCCTGGCTGTTTCATTTCAGATAGTGTTCTTTTTACCTCTAGGCTTTCTATGTGGTCTTCTGCAAAAGAACTTCCATTTCTCTCCTATACATCCCATTATTGTACTCATTATGACCAAAGCTTATCTTTAAGTATTTGAATGTATTTCTAAAATCTGGTCTTTGCTTGCTAGTTCCATTATCTGAGTCATTTCAGGGTTGAGTCCTCCTTATCTTCTTGACCATGAGTCACATTTCACTGTTTCATGTCTAATAAATTTTGATTCTCTAGGAGACATTTTAGGTTATATGTTTATAGAGACACTAGGTTTTGCTTTTTCCCTCTGGGCGGTGTTGAGTCTGTTTAGCAGGCAGTTACCTTTACTGGACTCAAACTCTCTTTCCTGAAATGGGCAGTAGCTGAAATCTGTGCTGTAAGTTGTGTCAGTCTTCCATACGTTGCTGCTGGAGTCGTCCTTGGACCGGGCATAGTCTGAAGGTCAGCCAAGTCTGTGAATGGAATCGATATGCAGATTTTGGGACTGCCTTATTTTGGGTTTTTCCTTTTCTGGAAATTTCCTTCGCTAATTCCAGCCTCTCCTCTGTCAGCTGCAAAACTTTACCTCTGGCTCTTCAAGCCAGTAAGACAGTTGCCTTGTGAAGACTGAAAAGTTTGCCCTCAGGTGGAAAGGTGTTTAATTGTTCACAAAGCAAGATTGCCTTGTTTTAAGATTCAAATTATCTTCGCTTTTTGCCAGCTTTGTCCTTGCGTTCCCCATGAGTCTTCAAAAGGAAGTCTTCATAATGCCAATAGGGGAAAAAAAAGACTTTAAACAGAGGTGGTGATACTAGAATCTGTTGAACAGTGTAGTAATCAAATGAAGTTTGTGATAAAATTTCTGTGACATTGAGAATGATACTTGAACTTGGAAAATCGAAGTGTGAAAAGTGTGGCGGTGAATCAGAGGCTATCATTACAAGTGAAATTTTAGGTTAGACAAAAACAAAATTAATATTCTGTTTCTCTTTTTATTTTTAGTGATAGAAATATTATTATCTTTTAAAGATTTTATTTATTTGTTTGTTTGAGAGAGAGAGAGAGTTAGCCAGAGAAAGCTCGAGCAGGGGGAGGAGCAGAGGGAGAGGCAGACTGCCTGCCGAGCAGGGAGCCTGATGCAGAGTTGATGAGAGGCTGGATCCCAGACACTGGGATCGTGACCTGAGCTGAAGGCAGATGCTTAACGACTTGGGCACCCAGGTGCCTTAATGATAGAAATTATTATGTCCAAGAAATTACTACCTTTGAATGTGCTTTGCACTGCCAAATGGGCTGACATGATTCTAGTCGTACTGATTTAACTATTAAGTTCAGAAGACAAAGGTAATCTTTATCATTCTTTTCAACTGTTTCTACTGAATATAAATTGTGCACAATCTCTAAAATCATCTGTATTACTTGCTGTGTCTAAACAAAGACATAGCAAATTGCATTTCTTCAATTATGTTGTTTACATCTGATTCAAACTGATTTGAAAGTAGCACAAGGCATACATCAGAAACCGGGGAAGCTCAGAGATTTGTGGTTCTCGCTATGGGGTTCTAAAAAATATATTTTGTTCTTTTAATTGACATGGATGGAGGGAGAAGCATTCAGATTTATTCATTACTTTCTTATCGCATGTCCGAGAGGCATTTAAAAACTTCCCGTGGTCTTTAACCTCAGAGCTGTTACCTTTTATTTATTTATTTTTGTAATCATTGGATTGAATGGCACATCTTGGCTGGTAAATTTTTTTAAAAATTAGCAAGATGAAATTTGTGGTTTGGATATAGTCATATTAAGTTGGATAACAATTTACCAAAAACAGTTACTGGAATTATCTACCCTTGTAAATATTCTGTATTAGTCAGCAGATGGCATGCGTTGTACGTTGAGTACTCTGCCGTGTCATGGCGTGTACTTTAGAACAGAAAGCATCTGGTTTTCTCAGAAAGGCACATTATCCCCTCATTTGCAGTTTAGTGTTAATTTGTGAACTATTTAGTGATCATCAAAGAAGGTGATATTTCATCTTCATTTAGTTTGTATAGCGGATTCAATCAGGAATTAGACGGGGTAAAAATACATTTAGCAATTCCTTCGCAAGCTTTAGCATCTCAAGAAAACAGGCCTGAGGAATTGTTTTCCCGCTTCGGTTAGAGGCTTGCACTGGAGGACAGAAGCCTTTTGGATGCTGAGGGCCTTCCGTGGATTTCAGTAATATAAAAACCATTTCCTTTGTATATGAATAACTGCAGAAATCCCAAATCCCAGAAACAAGTAAATCCACAAACAAGGGCAACTGAATGTACTTCTGAGTTCTGTACTTCTGTTATCTATTTAAGACAACACTGGACTGGCCCAGTTGGAAAATCTCCTTATAGGTAAAAGCAGACATGTGTTCACAGGCTACCCTTTGAGTGGTTTCAGAGGAGAGTTTGGCTGGTGATGTTCTAACCCGACATAGCCTCGAATATTTCTTGTCTGACTGATGGCCATCTGTCAGCCTGGCCTGATGCCTATTCCCAGGGTAGTGGGTCACTGTTGACAGGGCCTGAGTTGTGGCTGAGTCACACAATAGGTAAGAGAGTGAACACAGAGAGAAACAGAAACACAAACTGCATACAACCTCCACAGTTAAAATTGGCGGGGGGGGGGGGGTAGCTATTTGCTTCCCTTCATACGTTTTTTGTTTTGTTTTGTTTTGTTTAAATAATCTGTTAATCGTAGAATGACTCACTGAGGCAGAGACTGATGTCTTTTTAACCAGGAGCTTTAAGGCCGGTTATATTTAAGGGGAAGCAGAAAAACTATGTAAGTTCTGTGATAATATTACAGTTCCTTATTCTGGGGCACCTGGGTGGCTCAAGTCATGATCCCAGGGTCCTGGGATCGAGCCCCACATCGGGCTCTCTGCTCAGCAGGGAGCCTGCTTCCTCTTCCCTCTCTGTCTGCCTCTCTGCCTACTTGTGATCTCTGTCTGTCAGATAAATAAATAAAATCTTAAAATATAAATAAAATAAAATCCCTTATTCCTAAATACAGAGATGAATAGCCACTGAAAAGAAAACCGAAACAACCCCTCAAAAAAACAAACAAAAACTTTTTAACATTTTTGCTTTATATTCAGAAAACTAAATTGATAAATGTTTCCTTCAAGAAGGAGCAGAATATATATATATGTGTGTGCAAATTATGTATCTATATCCGGATCTATTTTCGTTACTGTATCTCTTACCAGTTTAGATCTCTGTTTCATTTGAAGGATTGTTTCCAGTTTCAAAGAACAATAAAATACCTCAAATTAAAAAAAAAAAAGAAAAAAGAAAGAAAAACAACACAGATTGCTTTGGTGGTAAAAGACTTTGGGGTTTGATTTATTCATTGTCTGTGTTTAGAGTTACAGGTGATCAAGGACATTAATGAAAATGTTCTGTATTCAACTTGATTGATAGTCTTCAAAAGACTTTAGAAATGTTAAATGCTCAGCCAAGAAGAAAAGCTTCTTGATTTTGCAGTGTAGGTAGGAGCCAGGTACGTGTGTGGGAGTTCTGAGTGGGACTTCCATTCTTGCTGCTGGCTTCCAAAGATGCGTGCAGCGGTGGTTGTTATTGATGGATGAGTGCATTTTGCTGTCCGTTTCTTTCTTACTATGGACTGCTAGGAGCATTTTGTCGGGATTGGTGTTCCCCTTTTATCTATCTCTTAAGGGAAACAAGGGCATACATGGGGGCGCGGGGGCGGTGGTGAGAAACATACATATGAACCGGGTACAGCTGTAACTACCCTGTGTACCTCAGACACTTGGGGAGAAATGGGTTTTGTAAACTGAGCTCCCTGTGCTTAAGGGTTATGCTCAGGGTCTGTCTTTGTCATTTGGCTCGCATTCCAGGTTTCCTGTCGCCTAAGGCGGCACCATTTCAGTAGCCTCCTAAGAAATTGTGTACCTATTTTTAAAGGCATTTGTCCCATGTAGGTGCCTTGAGGTTATTGGCTGCTTCAGGAAAACCTGTTTTCACTGGCAAGTAAACTGACCTGGAAAAAAAAAAAGTCACCAATTACCCCTTCAAGTGACAGGAAGTGGATGCCATGAGTGCTGTGAGTCTGCTTCACTGTAATGACAAGAGATCTAAAAATCAGATTGTCACTCGTGCCTGGTATATGCAGGGGACCCGCGGCCACAGGCCCGTCATTAGACCTGTAGGTGCCAGATACTCCAGGATTTGGCATCTGGCCCGTGTTGGGCTTGGAAGCCAGCTGACTGAGCATTAAGGAAAACCAGGGAGACTTCCCCTAATTGGGGGTGAAAATATGGCTGTATAAAAGACATGTAAGAAAGCTGCCTGTCTTTTTACAACTAAGTATAAACATTTTGAATAAGAGAATAAACAAACATCCAATACAGGAACTCACTCTTCATTTCTCGCCTTCTCCCCTATCCCAGACTGCCTCGGATCCCCCCACCCCCCCACCGCTTGCTCAGCAAAGGCACTAGGCAGCACGTAATCGTGTCACTCTGTCACCAAGGCTTCTTCTCAATGAAATTCAGGTGTCGAAACAGAAAGGAGTGATGGCAGATTTTTCCCCTCTTTCAGCAGAAAGCCAAGGAAATGCTTCCAGAAAGATGAAAACTACACTTTTGTGTCATCACAAATCATCTGTGTTACACCTGGTGCACAAATATTGCGCCTCTTTGTGTCAGCTGTTTATTGCTTAGGTTAGGACAGGAATACATTTTCTATGTCAATACTTGATTAGGTGAAAAATTCCCTGCAAGTGGAAGCTGAGTTACTTGTCAAGAAATGGGTTGCACTGAAAGCAGAGCAGAAGCTCTTGTGAGATGATTAATGTTATTTGTCCGAAAAAAAAAATCAGTTTCGCAACAAGATAGTATTAAAAGACTTGAACTTTACATGTAAATATGTTTTCCAAAACCTTCAGATATTTTATTTTTTTTTAAAGATTTTATTTATTATTTATTTGACAGAGAGAGATCACAAGTAGTCAGAGAGGCAGGCAGAGAGAGAGAGGAGGAAGCAGGCTCCCTGCTGAGCAGAGAGCCCGATGCGGGACTCGATCCCAGGACCCTGAGATCATGACCTGAGCCGAAGGCAGCGGCTTAACCCACTGAGCCACCCAGGCGCCTGCAAAACCTTCAGATATTTTAAATAATCATTTAGGCAATGTGCCTGCAACAAATGTGGATCAAGAAATACCCTTACTAATGGGTAAAAATACAAGCGTTACAATAAAACAGGAGTTTTTTCTTAGTGCTCCCTTGCTATGCGTCCTGCGTTCTTATGGTATGAAAAGTCTGTCTGATACAATCACAATCAATGCAAGTTACTCCCATTTTACAAATGATTAACCTGAAGGAAGAACCTGATTCACATTTCAGAATTTCTTTCAAAACCAGATACTATCTTGAGTATGAAAATCAGATACCATTCGTCCACATTTAAGTCAGTCTTTGACATGCATCCTTTGCCAGTATCCTAAATTGAGTTTCTCTGTGCTTTAAAATTTGAGGTCACTGTGCAGTGGTGATTTTTCCATCTCCGTGATCAGTGTCACTGATTCATTTACTGCTAGAGCAGTTAAAATATCTACCATCTGCTGGAGTGTTGCCATTTGGGATGAACTGGTGTTCTTTTTTTTTTTAACTGGCCTCAAAAATACATTGTTTGCTTCACTGTGGGACCTTAGGGCAGTGGAGTCAGTTTATTCCCACATAAATAAAATCCCCATACTGCATTCTGCATTTGGTCTTAAGGAGGCTGGTGAGTGGCATCTTGACAATAAGGGAAATTAGTATTGATGGGTGACAGTCTTCGAAATACTGAAATTTCGACTGATCTTTTTTATTAAAAATAAATAAATAACAAAATAGATGGTTAGGTCATAAGAGCTCTGAGTACCATAGATTCCCATCACATTTTTCGAAACTCTGCCTGCCAGGCTGACATCTTTTAAAATAGAGCAAAACCCATATCAGAGCATCTACACTGTGAAGGGATGTAGCACAGAAGACCCTGAGCATGGTAGGGAATGAGTATTAAAAAACTTTTTTTTTTTTTTAAAGTTACTATTGACCTATAGTGGATATATACTGTTAAATTAGTTTCAGGTATGCAATATAGTGATTTGGCATTTCTATACGTGACTCAGTGCTTCCCCTTAGTCATCATCTGTCATCATACAACATTATTACAAGATTGTTGATTATATTCTGTATGCTGTACTTCTCATCTCTGTGACTTAGCTATTTCATAACTGCAAGATTGTACTTCTTAATTCCCTTCACCTGGTTTCCCTACCGCACCCCCACATCCCCCTGGCAATGACCAGTTTCTTCTCTGTGTTCAAGAATCTGTTTGGTTTTTTGTTTGTTTTTGTTTGGTTGGTTTTTCAGAATCCACATGTAAGTGAAATCATGTGCAAGGTATGTGTTTCTCTGACTTTCTTCCCTTAGCACAATACCCTCTAGGTCCATCCATGTTGTCGCAAGTGGTAAGATCTCATTCTTCTCTATAGCTGAGTAATATTCCATTATATATATCTATATATCTATATATATAATATACATATTATATATAGGTATATATAAAATATATATCATATTTAAATTTATATATAAATATATTAAATTTAAATTTATATATATAATATACATAATATACATAATATATATTTTATATATATATATAAAATATTTTCTTGGTCTATTCATCTATTGATAGGCACTTGGGTTGCTTTCACATTTTGGCTATTGTAAATAATGCTGCAGTAAACATAGAAGGGCTTATATCTTTTCAAATTACTGTTTCCATTTTCTTTGGGTAAACACCCAGTAGTGGAATTACTGGATCTCATGGTATTTCCCTTTTTAATTTTTTGAGGAACCTCCGTACTGTTTCCACAGGGACTGTACCACTTTGCCTGCCTGTTTTTAAAAAGCATAGACAGTGTTGGTTTTTTGTTTGTTTGTTGGAGGGCTGGAGTAAGGTGAGCAGGTGTGATGCTTCCTTTAAATGAAAAGACCCATAAGGTATTAGTATTTGCAAGAGAATCTTTTTTTTTTTTGCAAAAGAATCTTAAGAGTGGCATAGCTTCTTCCCTTTTGTATTGGTTGTGAGTTTAAAGTAGATAGTAACAGAAGAAAACAAAACTTACCCATAACCAATGCTTGCTTATGTTAAAAAAAACAAAAACAAAAACAAAAAAACCACACATATCAGTATGAAATATTCTGTGACTTTCCATTCAAACCAACCTGTATTTTGATAACACTGTTGTTAGCAGCAAAAGCATAATATACCCATTTACTGTTTTTTAGTTCCAGATTTACTTTCTATTCCACCATATTTATACCATCTTTCTTTCCCCAAACATGGCAGTTACAGTCCTGCTTCTTTCTCTGCAAAGCTACCAGCATTGTCTGATTTGATCTACCCACTGCCCCTGCTCCGCCCTTCCTCATCTCCATCTGTTAAAATGTCCCCAGTCTTCAAAAGCCACCTCTTCCAAAGAGCCTTTGTATATGTCCCCACAAGCTGTGTATGAACATTTTTTCTTTCTTTGATCTCTCAGATGTACAAATTACCGATATTATGATATATCTTAACATTTTTGCCTTTAGCATCATGGTTCCTAGAATCTAGAACCTCCCTTTCTTTTTTTTTTTTTTTTTAATTTATATTTTTTATAAACATATATTTTTATCCCCAGGGGTACAGGTCCGTGAATCGCCAGGTCCACACACCCCACAGCACTCACCAAAGCACACACACCCCCCCAATGTCCATAATCCCACCCCCCTTCTCCCAACCCCCCTCCCCCCAGCAACCCTCAGTTTGTTTTGTGAGATTAAGAGTCACTTATGGTTTGTCTCCCTCCCAATCCCATCTTGTTTCATTGATTCTTCTCCTACCCACTTAAGCCCCCATGTTGCATCACCACTTGAACCTCCCTTTCTTCTGTAAATTAAAGTGATTTCTTTTTGCCATGTTTCCTTTCCAATTTTCCTTTTCTTTTCTTTTTCTTTTTTTTTTTTTAAACAGTCTCAAAAATTACATTTGCTGGATTTGCTAGTTCTTTCTGTGGGCTGGGGATTGTTGATGTATCCTTTGAGAGTTGAAATTATTTCCTCTTATTTTGTCACCTTTCTCTTATTTTTGTCACCTTTCATGGACTTCAGAGATCTCTGGACCATGTTTGTTTTATTCTTTTTAGTTTGAAGATCATGGTCCTTGAAAACAAAGTTTCAAAATACCTGTTGGGAGGTTCTCCATTCTCAGATAAAATTACCTGCTTCCAGACACCATGTTCTGTTCTGGATTCATCGAGTCCACTTTCTTGCCCTTAGTATCATAAATTGAACAGATTTTGAGCTTTTACTTTATCAGATATCTTTTATCTCTTGATATGTATGTACCTATGGGTGTAATCTCCAGCCAATGCATCATGGCAGATTTTACCTTTTTCTAGAAGCCGCTCTCTTGCCATCTGTAGCCCATTTCAGGCTCAGTACATCACCTTAACTTCACTTGGTAATTCCCATGTGATCCAGTCCCTTTCCCCCAGCTTTTATCGCATCCACTTCCCCCCGATTCTCCAGTGGAGATTCAGTTTTCTCTTTGATTATCAGTAATGGAATTATTGGCACTGAAAGCCATGGATTTCTCGTATACTCCACACTTGATGGAGTGTGACTTCTGGCAGATGACCGAATGCTATGTTGTATCTCACTGACAGTTTTACAGTCTGCATTAAGGGGAGGTTTTCTTTGTTCTTCCTTGGAAGTTAAGGAAATCACACTACGTATTACATTCAGTCCATTCCTTCTGTTGAGGAAACATCTCCATTCCCCTCATACCTGCTCTCTTGTCCTCATTTCTCTCTCCTGAACGTTTCCTCTCCTTCGGACCTATTCAGGCAACAGCAAGGCTAGAGGACATGTGACCTTCTGTCCTTCCCTCTCAGTCAAGCTTCCTAATGAGCTATACCTCCCATTTTCATGGTTTCTCACTTTACTAATTTACTCATCACCAAAAGAAATGTGACTTTAGTTCTCACCTTTCTTAGAAAATAAGCAACAAATCACTAAATCCAATAGCTGTTTTTCTGCTATATCCTCCTAGAATTTTCTTTCCCAGATTTCTCTAAGACTACTCTTCTTCGTTTTGTTTACATCTTCTGCCGATTATTTTATTTCCGAATGTGACTTTCTCTTCCTAGGACTATGCTTAAATATAAATGCCCCTAAGGTAAAGTTCTGTCTTTTCACATGGCCTAGATCCTATGTATTCATCTCCCATATTCTTCCAGAGAAATCTCACCCATACACATGGCTTCAACTAATTTCTAAATGCTGTCAAAATCCTAATGTGTCCACCTAACCTACAATACATTCCTGAGTTCTGATACCTCTGTCCACTGTGTACTGCCTTTTCTCTTCCAGAGGTTCTACATATCGCTAAAGCCCAAATCCCCGAATAATTATCCAGTTTTTGTCTTAGTGTTCTTTTACAGTCTTAATCTCTTGGCCTTCATACTATCCGGCTGCAGATCTTTGCCTAAAAAGCTTTCTTTCCCCCACCCAGATTCCAATTTCACTTACCATTTCAAGATCCTAGTCTTGCGGTTAAATGGGAGCCTCCTGCCTTCTGGTGGTATGGCAGCCTTTGGGGTCCACGTGCAAGCATTGAGGGTGGAAAGATGGAGTGGATATAATATTGATTCTCTGCCTGTAAAGATAATTATTTTCCGAGATCCTCGATATTATCTAATACTCAGTATTTCTCTTCCCTTGTCTCTTGTAACCACATGATAGATTTCAATAATCTTGGCGAGGTTACAGCCCAAACCACCAGTTAATTAGTTTTAGGGACTGTGTACCAAATATGTGACAGGCGGTTATTTAATTCTCTCAACAGCTATGAAATGAAATAGAAGTTAAGGGCACTGCTTTAAAGATTACAGAGAAAAAAAGAAAAGGAAAGGAAAACGGACAGTTGGTTAACCTTCCTAAAAACAAGGACTCGGGTGTCTGGATTCCAGTGTTCATCCTTGTCGCTAGAGTCCTTAGGTGTTTTGTTGTTGGTGGTGGTGTTTTTTAAAGATTTTATTTATTTATTTATTTGACAGAGATCACAAGTAAGCAGAGAGGCAGGCAGAGAGAGAAGGAGGAGGAAGCAGGCTCCCTGCTGAGCAGAGAGCCCGATGCGGGGCTCGATCCCAGGACCCTGGGATCATGACCGGAGCCAAAGGTAGAGGCTTTAACCCACTGAGCCACCCAGGCACCCAGACTCTGTAGGTTCTTAATCTGTTTTGACAATGAAGATCCTATAAATTACTCTTTTGTTTGTTAATAGATTTGACCATTTGCACAATTATGAGGGAAAGAGAGAGTCTGTAACCTCAAAAAGCTTAAATAATCTACACCCTCAGACAAATGTCAATATCTATAAATATGCTCAGAATCCCCTACCAGTATGAAGCAGGGAATAACTGCTATGGGCTCGGTGATAGATCTCGAAGGATTCAGTGCCCCAGGAAAGCTTTTGTGTGGGGCTCTGTTTGAGTCATTCGGGAAGGTTAATGGTTTTTTTCACCGCATCTGTTCGAGAGTGAGGATTACCTAAGCTTGGCTATAATTAAATGCTGAGAGAGATGGAACGTGGAAATCCCTTTCAGACAATCACGTATCTCAAACATTTCTTGAAATCCACATTTCCTAAAGTAAGACAGGCTGTTAAAATTACTTTTGAAAATGTAGTTTAAAAAATGCAAAATCGGAAACATGTAAACATATCTACCAATAGACTCATTAATGTGTGCCAGATGTTTTGCCAAAACAAAGTAATCGAGCAGATATTGCAATCTGAAAACAAAAGAAGAAAGGTTCTCTTTCTTTCCGTGGCAAATGCATAGTGTGCTTGTTAACCTCCAACACTCACAGCAAACGAGTGGTTAATAGCATTGATCACCGTAGTAAATTGTTCAGTTTATGTCTAAAATCAAGTAGTTACTGGGAAAGAAAGAAGGGAGAGTGTTTGAGCGTGCTTTGGGAAGCCGGTAAGGCCATTTCTCCAACAGAGATCTGGCGTTTCACAAATGGAATTAAAGCCTCATTTGACCTGCTATGAAGGAAAGATGCTCTTGATGGCAGTAGAATTCTTGTCATCGACTTTCCAAGTACATGGCTTTATTTCAGTTTCAGCTTTTTATAGCATCTACCTCTGCCATGTGGGCAGCTGAACAGCACCTAAAAGATGAGTGCCTGTTAGAAGAGCATCTAGATGGAAGCTTCGGTTTGGAACAGTAACATCTGATAAACTTGACCTGGGCAAAGCGGTGTCAGCATGACTCCATTTGAATAATGCTGAAGGGGGGTTGGGGGGCATCCACATTGCCATTTCTGGGTGTACTCACTCCAAGCCCACCCTCACACATGGAATCCCTCTAAATAAACCTAATGCCGGTAATCATCTGACTCATTAACAAGTGCTTTTTCCTGCCTGAGACTGAGTGGGTGCAGTGGAAGATAGATTAATCTTTAAATCCCATGGAATACACATCTGCTCTCTTCGCCTTCTGATTTTTTTTTTATGTCAGTAGCATAATTAAAAATAAAAATGTATTGCTATGTCAGGAGACACAAGCTGGATAATATACTTGCAAAGGAATATAATCAGCCAATAATTAATAATCACACTAATGAAATATTTCAATATTCATGTGGAATTTATGCTTTAGGTGGAAGAAAATGTACCTAGGAATTCCAAAAGGTTCCTTGCATTTTTATCTTTGTCTCTGCTTAGAATTCTTTCACTGCTTATTCCTTGCTATTTTCAAGATGCTTCCTCAGGCAAAGCCAGAGCACAGTTCTCTGTCTCTCCTCCAAATAACATACTAAACATTTGATACTGGTTTCAGTATACCCTTATAAGAATCTTAATATTTTTCATTTTAATAAAAGTGGATTTAGGGGCACCTGGGTGGCTCAGTCGGTTAAACATCTGCTTTCGGCTCAGGTCATGATCCCGGGGTCCTGGGATAGAGCCCTGTGTCATTGGGCTCCCTGTTCAGCGGAGAGTCTGCTTCTCCCTCTCCCTCTTCCCCAGCTTGTGCGCGTGCTCTTGCTCTCTCTCTCTCCCTCTGCCCACCCCCCCACAAATAAATAAATAAAATCCTTTTTTTAAAAAATGGATTTAGAGAAATACTCATGTATTTGGCTTTTAAATCCCCAAGTATAAATTTTAAGTTCATTGAAGGTGAGGGTCCATGTTTTGTTTTGTTAGCCTGACCCATAGCATTGGACTTCTTTACATGGTTCATCATCACTAGCTCTTTGGAAATTGATTTATATTTAGGAAATCACGATGAACGACGTTATCATAATATCAAGTACCAAAATATCCGATCATCGGGGATTACATATGATGCCGTCTTTGCTTTCTAATACTTTCAAAACCAGTCAGACCTTTTCAGTTCTGTCACTCGTTTTCTTTTAAATCCCCCATTAGCTTTTCCATCTCATTCTGAGCTAATACAAATGTCTTACAGTGGCCTAGGGGGTGCCTGTGGTCTAGTCTTCTCTCTGTTACTGGGCCTCCTACTATTACCCTGACTCCCTGCAGTCCAAGCACTGGTGTGCTGGCTCCCATTTGAACAGGTCTAGCACAGGGTGTCGTACCTGGTTTCTCTAGGCCTGGAATGTCTGGATATCCCCTGTGCTTCCTACCACACTTCCTTCAGGTCCCTGCCGGACTCCCGTCTCCTCAGTGAGGGGTTTTTCCATCACCTTCTATGAGGTATCACTTACCTTCACCGGCATTGTCTGGCAACTGCACCCTCATTTCTATTTCATTTCATTTCTATTTCACATCAGACAGAATGATATTTATTTATTTTTCGGATATTCCCTCTAGCACATGAACTCCAGGAGGATGGGGACTGTATTCCTCCTATTCACTGTTCTCCAAACAGTCCAAACAGTCCCTGACATGTAACAAACATTCAGTAAATATTGTTGGATACATGAAAAGTAAATTCAACTATGTTATTTATTTTAAGCACTACTGAGTCCTACATCCATTTAATGAGCTAGTTTTATGTGTAGAGAATTTGTTTCTTAAATTAGCGTGAAAGTTAAAAACCTACTAATATATACTGCCTAGTTTCACTTTGTCAAAGTAAGTGATTTTTTTTTTAAAGAGAATCTCAGTTGGAAATTCTCTTGATATATCTACTTCCAAATACAAGGAAAGCATATGTAGATTTTAAGTCTCCCAACTGTTTTTCTTTGACCCTAATGCTAGTGAAACATTTTAGAGCACCTCAGTATCCGCATAGCTATTTATTTATATTTTATATAGAAATGGTAATGTAACAATATATGCTTCTTCAGAAAAACACCAAAACAGAAATGAAAAATAAGGTAATTATCAACTTAACATTATTTTAAATCATTTTATTTGTCATTAATATACATAAAAGCGTTTTCTTTCCAATTATAGACATCTTTTTTTTATGTTTTGGTTGCTTTGTAGTTTACTATCTTCACTCTTTTTTTTTTTTTGTGAGAGACAGAACTAGTGCAAGTAGGAGTGAGTGGGGAGGGGCGGATGGAGGGGTACAGAGAGTATCTTAAGCCAACTCCACACCCAGTGTGGAGCCCAGCAGCAGGCCTCAATCTCACCACCCTGAGATCATGACCTAAGCAGAAATAGTCAGGCGCTTAACAGACTGAGCCACCCAGGCGCTCCTCTTAGAATTTTTTATGGCTTTTGGGGCACCTGAGTGGCTTGGTGGGTTGGTAAGTTAAAGCCTCTGCCTTCTGCTCAGGTCATGATCCCAGGGTCCTGGGATCGAGTCCCACATCCGGCTCTCTGCTCAGCACGGAGCCTGCTTCTTCCTCTCTCTCTGCCTGCCTCTCTGCCTACTTGTGATTTCTGTCTGTCAAATAAATAAATAAAATCTTTTAAAAAAAAATTATAAAAAGAAATTTTTATGGCTTTAAACATTAGATCCGAATTCACTCTAAGCAACAAGCGTAAACTCATTCTTCTAATAGTCTTCTCTATTATTTACACTTGTTTAAACTCTGGTCAGAAAAAATTAGGTTGACACTGTTTTTCCTTCCTGACTTAGCTGAGAAGCCCTTGCTGAAGGTTAGGACTATCGCTTCTTATTCTTCTTTTGTGCTTGAATTATTTGTAATATCTCCACTCTAGTGTTGCGTTTTAGAAATCTTATTAGGTCACATCCATTTTTAAAAGGTGAGATTGCTTCAGAATTAAAATACATAGAAATACAAACAGCTTTTTCCCACTCCACACAAACTGAATATCTTGCAAATCTTTTGGGTTGTACACAGCTCACTCTGGAGAAAAGTGTAACTTGCTGTGGTATTGTGTAAAAATTAACATGGAATCATAGGTATTGGAACGTTTATTTAACCTCCATAAGATGTTTTAAAAAATAACACTGTATGTCAGCATGTGTCCAATTACTGTGTCATTAAAGTGTTTCAAACAGCAGGGTGTCTGGAAGGATTTGTAGAAATCCAGTCAGCATTTTTGAGGTGGGTTTGAGGGGTGTTCAGGGCATGGGGAAGGGAACAGTGAATATCCTTTCTTTCAACAACTGAACCAATTCAGATCTTATGTTCTTTGGAAATAGTAACTGATATCCCACTAACACTTTAGTTCTATCAGTGGCTTCTGCACTGATCCTTTACAAGGTTTTGAAATCTTTTCTTTGCGTGGAATCCAGGTTTGAACACAAATAAAAGTCCTTACCCTGATTCACCGCTGGTGTTGGTAGATTCTGCTCACCCCCAAGTACCCACAGGAATTAGGTATCTCTAATTTTTTAGGTATCACATTTTTAGATCCCGACTTACATTTCCTATAGGCTTGTTGAGGGTTTCAAACAGATTTTATTTTCAAGCCATTACATTGATGATAAACATTGTGTTATGGATTGAATTGTGTCTGCCTACAAACTCCTGTGTTGAAGCCAGTGCCTGCAGTGCCTCAGAATGTGACCTTCCTTGGAGATAAGGTCTTTACAAAGATAAGTAAGTTAAAATGAGGATCTTAGGACCAGCCCTAGTCAAATATATGGGCACGTTTCTGCTAAGAGGAAATTTGGACACAGACACTCTCAGAGGAAAGATGATGTGCAGAAACACACAGACGATGGCCGTCTCCAAACCAGGGAGAGGGGCCTAGAACAGATTTTCCCTCACAGCCCTCAGAACTAACCGGTGTTCATGATACTTTCCCTTTAGCTCCTAGTTTCCAGAACTGTGAGACAGTAAATGTCAGTTGTTTAAGCCACCCATTCTACGGCACTCTATTAGTGTAGCCCAAGCAAACTAATACAAAATCTTTGAGTGGTTTATTTTTTTTTCTTTTATTATTTTTTAAGATTTTATTTATTAGAGAGAGAGAGCAGAGAGCACAGTGGGAAGCAGGGGGAAGGGCAGAGGGAGAGGGGGAAGTGGACTCCCTGTTGAGCATAGAGCCCTGTTCCAGGACCCCGAGATCATGGCCTGACTGAAGGTCGATGGGTTATTAACTGACTGAGCCACCCAGGTGCCCCTCAGAGTGGTTTAAACATACTCTATCTACTTTATGTTCCTATTGTCCTTTCCCCAACCGGCCATGCAGATCGTCATTTGCCTAATTTCTTTGTGTCTCAGAACTGTCTCTTCCTTGGTATTTTCTGACAGTGTGGTGTTCATTATTTCTCTCATAAACAAGGACAGTTTGATTCCAGACTTGCTCTACCACAACCCAGTCCATATTCAACTGATGTAATTTATATTTTTTTGGTTACTGATGTTATTACTAATATATTTGGGCTTGAACCAACTCTCAAACTATATGTTTTCTAACTTCTTCCACTTTTTCTTCATTCTTTCTTCTTTCTTACCTTCTTTGGTTTAGTTTTTTTGTTTTTTGTTTTTTTTTTAATACAGCCTGTTTCCCCTTTATCAGCATATACATTGTATTAATTTTAGTGATTATAGTATCAATCATTAACTCATTAGTATCTATGATATATAGTACTTTAATCACTTCCAGAGTGACAGACCTGAAAATACTTCAATCCCTTCACTAACCTCTCATACTTTGTTGCCATTGTTACATATTTTTATAATGCATGTATGTATTTTAGACTATACCCCACAACACTTGTATTTTTCAACAGCCAATAATCATTTATAATCACTTGATTTTTGTTGTTGTTGTTCATTATTTCTTTGTACTTATGTATGGGTTTGTTTTGATCTCAGAACTTCAGTATTTTTATTGTTAGATATCAGCTAGAGGTGGTTCTTCTCAATTTTTGTTTCTCTGAAAGTGTGTTTATCTTCCTATTTAGAGGACTTTTAAAATTTTTTTATTTATTTTATTTTTTTAACTTTTTCTTTTTAAGATTTTATTTATTTATTTGACAGAGATCACAAGTAGGCAGAGAGGCAGGCAGAGATTGAGGAGGAAGACGACTCCCTGCTGAGCAGAGAGCCGATGCCGATGCCGCTGGGCTTGATCCCAGGACTCTGAGATCATGACCTGAGTGGAAGGCAGAAGCTTAGCCCATTGAACCACCCAGGCGCCCCATAGAGGACTTTTTATTTTTCTAGGTATGAAATTCTCTGCTTGTAGTTTTTGTTTTCATATGTTGAAGACTCATTCTATCATCTCTCATTTTGACTGCTAATTTTGAAACAATTATTGTCAGTCATAATTTTGCTCCCTTAAAGGCAATGAGTCTTTGTTGCTTTTATGATTTTATTATTTTTGACAGTTTTACTAAGAGTGGTTTCCTTAATGTTTTTCCTGCTTGGTGTTTGGGGTATTTCTTGAATTTGTAACTTAATGTCTTTCATGAATTTGGGGGAAATTCTTAGTCATTATTTCTTCAAATATTGCTCTTATCCCATTCTTTCTCTTCTTTCTGAGATTTCAATTGCTCATATATTCAGCTTTCTCACTATGTCTCATATATCTTATGACTGTGTCTTTATTTTCTACTTCTTATCTCTCCATGTTTCAACGTGTATTTTTCCTCGTTAATCTGTCTTCCATTTTGCTAAACTTTTTAAAATCAACTGTATGTAATGTCCTATTAAACACGTCCCCTGAGTTCTCAATTTCACCTGTTGCCTTAATCCTTGAAGTCCTTATTGCCTTGGTGTTTTTCCCATGTTTTCAAGCCAAGACCAGGATAAATTTCAGCATTCCCTACATTTGTTCTAAAATAATACATTTGATTCCCCTCAGAGGTAAGCACAATTGCTATTTTGCAAGTAAGAGTAAACTTCACGTGGAGGGGTGCCTGAGTGGTTCATTTGGTTAAGAGTCTGACTCTTGATTTTTACTCAGGTCATGATCTCAGGGTCATGAGATCAAGCCTTGCATTGGGCTCTGTGCTGGGCATGGAAGCCTGCTTAAAATTCTCTCTCTCCCTCTCCCTTTCAGCCCCTATGCCACACTCCCGCTCACTCTCACACGCTCTCTCAAAAAAAATAAATAAAACTCATGTAGAGATAAAAGAAGTGTCATTTATATCTCATATTTATTTTCATTCAAAGTTCTAAACAGTAGTATGGCAAATTAAGGCCTAAAATTAGATCTTGAGTGACTTCTCATGCAGAATAGTCATCCTTCCTAGACCTGTAAAAACCAAAACTACTTTGGTGACAACACACACACACACGCATGTATGCGTGTGCACACACACACACACACACACACCATTTAAAGCTAGCTTCCTTAAATGTTAAATTAGAGTCATTTTAGTATGGTAATTAAAATTTCATAGAGTGGATGATTTCAAAAGGCTTCATTTTTATTTTGTTGCCAGCCATTTTTTTACTTAGCTTGTTGGCACACAGAAAATTATTAGCTTTTTTCTCAGCCTTTTTTTTTTTTTTACTGCTAAATGATAAAACATTTTGTATTGTCTTAAAAGATGATTTTAGTTAATGCCTTAAATACATGCTTGATTTGAAAAAATATTGTTGTCATGGTTTTATAGAAGGAAAAACAAATCAGCACAAAATGAAATGAGAAAGAAATGGTTTGATAGTATAAAGCCTGATAAATGTAAGTAATCTTAACGAAAAGAAAATTCAAAGTCATCTCAAAAGCGATACTTTTTATAGGTATTTTAAGGAACCTATCTTGTCTTCTTAACATTAAGTCCCCTTATGTAGGGGACTTCCGTCAAATTGATTAATCAGCTAAAAAATATTCTTGTCTTCAAATGCTTCTCAGTTTCTGGGTAAATAAATACACACTGCTCAGTTTCACATAGAAACACATATTTCTTCATAGTAATTTCCTCCTATCTATATCTGTAACCCTCTTTCCTACCCTTTCCCCCAAAAAACTCTATGCTCTAACTTCTCCCCAGCTTTCTACATTTCATAATGCTGTTGCCTTTTTTTTTTTTTTTTCCTCTAAGATGTATTTATTTGTTTTGGTGTGGAGGTAGGGGTAGAAGGAGAAAAAATCCTAAGCAGACTCTGTACTGAGGATAGAATCCCACACAGGGCTCCAGCTTATGACTCTGAGATCAGGGCCTGAGCCGAAATCAACAGTTGGACACTTTACTGACTGTGCCACCCAGGCACCCTATCCTTTTGCTTCTTGAATAGCCTTCATTCCGCTCTTCACCTGGAAACCTCCTGCTCATTTGTAAACTCCAAATACATACATCTCCCTTACCTAATTTTTCCAAAAAAGACTGGTTAGCCACCTCTCTTTTAAATCCATGGCACTTGGTACAAATTGGAGTGGTATAATTAGAATTGCTAATATTTTTTGGCATTTCCTAAATGTCAAAGTCGGTGGTAAATGATTTATGTAACAATCATAGGACTTACAGTATTGTCTTGTGATAGACTTATATCTGTCCACAATTACTAGATTTTCACAAGTTTTTGTGTTACTTCCTATGAATGCTCAGTAAGGAAAGACACAAATTCAGAGACAGAAAGACAGACATATTAATTCCAGAAGTATATGTGCTAAGATCTAAAGATTTTAATACTGTGTGATAGGATTAGAAATAATTTTCTTTCTTTTTTTCCTAAAGATTCTTCACTGGACTTACATCACTTTAAAAAAAAAATCTAAGGAACCTATTGGATATTTAAAAATAAATTCATAAGAAAGACTAAATATCAGTTATTGTGATCTTAGTGTGAATTTGTATCAACTTCTAAAAATCTTTGGGACCAGAAAGCTTTACCTCTTTTTTTTTTTTTTTTAAGATTTTATTTATTTAACAGAGAGAGATCACAAGTAGGCAGAGAGGCAGGCAGAGAGAGAGGAGGAAGCAGGCTCCCTGCTGAGCAGAGAGCCCGATGCGGGACTCGATCCCAGGACCCCGAGATCATGACCTGAGCCGAAGGCAGCGGCTTAACCCACTGAGCCACTCAGGCGCCCAGCTTTACCTCTTAATATGGAATTTAAAACTTTGATTTTTCAGATGAATTTGGGGTGTTAGTAAGCAAGTTGGGTTTTGATGTTTGTATTAATAGAATCCTTGAAACTATTTTTATTCTTCTATAGACCAAACTCCTTGAGTTGCCTTTTATTTCATTTTGATTTTTCCACTGCTAGGTAGACTCCATCCTAACAACGATGCTGACTAACCCAGTCTTGACCTGTTTTGTATCTGGATGTTTTATGGCTTGAAATCATTCCCTAAACATCCTCCTTTTCTTTGTACCTTTAACTCTTACAAAGCTAATGTATTTTAAGGGTCTGTGAGACTCATGTAATCCTAATTATGTCACTAAATCCAAAATACTCTCTAGTGCATCATCAAAAGCTATTTTGAAGCCTAAGACCTGTGTAATATTCTTTTTGCATGTTAAGCCATTTGTCAGAAATGATTTGTAAATGTCATTTGAAGTCCTTCATTTCAGTGGTCATAATAAGACACCGTCAATATTAAAGAGGACAGATTTTGAAACACATAATCAGTCTCGTTAGGATGTATTTCTGTGATAATGGACAAAATGTAGAGAATCCAGATTGTCTCAAGCAGTTTTCTGTGTATAACCATACTAATGTAAGAGAAGAGTGGATTGGTAGGTTGAACAGTTATAAGTAAGCCGCACAGAGAATTTATTGATGTATGTTGATATTTATATTTTGAGAAAAACTGTACAACCAAACATGTAGATAGGAATTTGAAGTGTGAAACTTTTTTTGGCATTTTGATTGGAGAACAGTGTAGTATAAATGTGAACAGAAATTTTTGAAGGCAGAACAAGTTTATTTTACGAGCAGATATCAGGAATATAACCTCAAAGACAGACTTTACGCTTTGGTTCTTAGTGGTGTTCAGAATCTGTTAGGGTGAGACCAAGAGAAAAGTAAAATTGTAAACAATACAGGAAGTGCTATGATAGAGGCATACAAGGAAAACATAAGGATCAGAGAGTATGGCCTTCTAAGCCATGATGGGTAAGTTAACAAAGCTTCCAAAGCAGAGGCTAGGCCTGAGATGGAACCCTTTTATGACAAGCTTGTTTTTTATTTTGTTTGCTTCTAAAATTATGAAAGCAGAGTATATAATAAAAATATGGAAGGGGTCCTGGGTGGTTATGTCAGTAGAGCATGTGACTCTTAATCTTGGGGTTGTGAATTATTTTTATTTTAAAAATAAAATCTTTAAAAAAAATAAAATAGGGAAGGGGCACCTGGGTGGGCTCAGGTCCGACCCTTGATCTCAGGGTCATAAATTCAAGCCCCGCAGTAGAAAAAGAAAAAACAAAACAAGGAAGATTTTTTTAAAAAAATAAGAAAATACAAGTAACCTGGGATTTTACCACCTAAAGATCCATATTAGTATTTAAGTATTTCTTGACTATAGGTGCCTGGCTGGCTCAGTCCATAGAGCGTGTAACTCTTGATCTTGGGGTCATGAGTTCAAGCCCCCGGTTGGGCTTAGAGATTACTTTAAAAAATTATTTTAAAAGTGCTTCCTTATATATATTTTAAATGCTTATATTATTATTGTGTGCATGGTTGTGCTAATTTTAAACATTTAATTTTACAATACAAAATAAAGTACAAACAATAAAATAAAAGTACCGATTATCAGATATAATGAGGACTACTTGTTATGCAGAGAATTAGATCATGGTGCTGTGAGTGAAAGTCACCGAATGGAATTTTAGATTGGGTGGTCAAGGAAGGTTCTTTGCAGAGATGATACATAACCTTAGAATACCTGGCAAGTTGCAGAAAAAAAGGAGAGAAAATCACTGCAGACAATGAGAACAGCAGCACACAGACCTCTAGGCAGGATTAAGTTTGACATGTTGAGGAGAAGAAACCCAACCAGTGGTTGGATCTTAGTGGCGGGTTCAAGAGTAGTTGGAGATGAGGTTGGAGAAGTAGGTAGAAACAAGATTCTGCATGACTTTTATTCATGGGTAGGCACTTCTGTAAATGGGCCACATCGGCTAGGGAGCACTTCATTGGACCTTGCATTTCCCCCAGTGAGCGGAGGTATTGGTTTGGCTTGTTATGACTACCCATGAGAAGTAAGAAGGATTGAGTCCAGGGGATGTTTTCATTATAGAGGCTTCAAGGTTTACTGACCAAACGTTTAAATCTGAAGAATTAGGGGAAAGGAGAAATCAAGGTTCACTCCTAGGTGTTAATTTCAGCAATTACGTGGTTGAGGACTTAGGATGACCTCCTTGTCCTGGTATGCCTCTCACTTTGAGGACTGAAAGTTCTGTGTCTTGGGAAACTCCTCAGTCTTAGGCAAATCTGGAGAGTTGGTCAAACTAAGTCTGATTTAATGTACAGCAGGTTTTATTGTTGTGAGTGGAAGCAGCAAGAGTCAAGTTATATTTTGGTCTTTGGAAATCTCTGATGCCTTGACATAGTTGAAGAGGGAGCATTAATGGGACTGGAAGAAGAATAATGAAGTATCATTTAAATGATATTAGAAAACAATAATGGGGGAAGAATCCAATTTGAGTGTCTTACATTGCGATTATTCTGCATTGCCGGAATCATCATATCATAATCTGCTGAAGAAATTGATATGTGTATTGTTAACTTATGGGTGTTGATATATTATACCAATTCCTCTGCTTTCTGCATAATATATTCAAGTAGCTGAATTGTTATTGAATTACTCAAAATATTTCTGTTTAAACCAAGTGCTAATGGTATTCGATTCAGAGTACCAGAGTTACTGAATCAGTGAAAAAAATTGTGTGTTCATTTGCATAAGACATTACATATTCATTAAATGTCAAGACGTGCAAATATCTCTCTTAGTTATAGCTACTCTTCCTCTAAATCATATATGGTTTGTCTTCTATTTTTCCCGGTCTTTTCTTCACAAACTCTTCAAGCACTTTTTTTTTTTTTTTTAAGATTTTTGTTTATTTATTTGACAGACAGAGATAACAAACAGGCAGAGAAGGAGGGGAAGCAGGCTCCCTGCTGAGCAGAGAGCCCAATGCGGGGCTCAATCCCAGGATCCTGGGATCATGACCCAAGATGAAGGAAGAGACTTCAACCCACTGAACCACCCAGATGCCCCTCTTCAAGCACTTTAAATAGCTTTTTCCAGGGTAGAAAACTGAAGCAAGGCCAACTTGATGTTTGGTTTCAACCGCTGATAACTAGTCTAAATGTAAAAGAGCCTGGGTGGCTTTATCAGTTGAGTGCCTTTGTCTTAGTTTGTGATCTCACAGTCCTGGGATCCAGCCCGGAGCTGGACTCCCTGCTCAGTGGGGAACCTGTTTCTCCCTCTCCCTCTGTGCCTCTGCCCTGCTTATGCTATCTCTCTCACTTTGTCTCAAATGAATAAAGTTAAAAAAAACTTAAAAAATAAAAATGAGAGGCACCTGGGTGGCTCAGTGGTTAAGCCTCTGCCTTCGGCTCAGGACATGATCTCGGGGTCCTGGGATCGAGCCCCGCATCAGGCTCTCTGCTCCGTGGGGAGCCTGCTTCCCCCCCCCCCCACCGCCTGCCTCTCTGCCTACTTGTATCTCTCTCTCTGTCAAATAAATAAATAAAATCTTAAAAAAAAAAATGAATGAATGAATGAATGAAGAATAGGTACCAGAAAAGGATAGGGGGGAAAATGAACTAGGGGTTTTATGATTGCAAAATTCATCAAAGAACAAATATTGCCTTCTGGTATCTTGTTGCACTGACCTTTATTTTGTTTACTGAACAGAGAAATAGAAACAGGAAAGCTTTTAGAGTCCTAAGACACAGATAAACATTCTGTCTGAATGGAGAAATTTTACATATATAATTGTTCAGTCTTCTATAGCTAGATCTTTAGTAGGTATACTTCATTGATCATTTTATTTGAAGAAAACATTTGAAGCTAATCTTAATCCTAAGCATGCTTCTCATGGATATGGAGGAGGGATTCTGAAAATTTCCTTGGGCCCAAAATATTTTCCCTCAGTTCTTCACCCATACCTATGATTTTCACATGATTGTACACTTGGATTTTTTTAGAATCCAGTAGTCATTGAAGATTTTTTAAAAGTAAGCACTTGGTAGGATGGACAGAACATTAATGAGTAATCATTAGCTTATTATCTAAAAAGTATTATTTAACTTATCTAGAGAGACCTGAACAGTGAAGACCTAGGATAGACATCCTTTCAGTTAGTTCTGGAAATCAGGAAGGCACAGTTTCACAATGTGCTTGATCCTCCAGGAAATAAAAGCTTGAACATCCTAGAACACTGGGGTCTGCTAGCCCCTGAAAAGAGCAAGAAAGAACCGAACCATAACTTGTTCCAGGACAAACCTGGTAGCATTGCTTATGGGTCTGACTGGACTGGACAGATAATGTGGATATTGCCACAGGATCGTATGTGGCAAAGCATGTTACTTCCCGACCTCTTCTCTAAAATGGAATGAGATATTAATTGATACTGCTTGTAGCCCTTCTTAGGTCCTGATCCAAACAAAGATAAGACAATAGTAAGATGGTAAGATGGGAAAAAAGAAACAGGTTTGCTAAAATAAAAACAGATTGGTATAATATTATTAAGTGATCAGTTTTATCCAGAAAAATACTAGTGTATTTTTAGTGTAAAATAAAAAATTCCCTAGTGTGGGCAATCAGATTGGACTCAGAGATTGACAAGAAAGGGCACCTGGGCTTGTGAGGATGAAACAGATCTGAGAAAACCCGAAGAATTATGATGGAGTGAAGTAGAGGGAATGAGACCGCTGGGTGCACCAGTCTGATAGGGATTCATACATGTGATGGGAAAAGACTTAGGTAATGAAGTAAATAATATTCTGGGTCAGGGAAGAGCTCAGTCATCAAAGAACAACAAACATGTTTGCTTTCAAATAATGACAGCTCTTCCCATTAAATTTATATAGTTATATATATATATATTTAGTATTATTTCATCTATATTTATTATATGTTACAATATGTTATATACCATATTTATAATATCTGTGTATTTTTCTGTTTTTGTTTTTGTATTATGTATACTACATATTAAATGTTGCACATAATGTGTGTATTATATATCTTGTACATAGTAGATCTTAAAAAGTGTATTGTTCAAATTTTTCATTTTAGAAGGTAAGAAAACTGAGGTTCAGGGAATTTAAGAAACCTGCTAGTGAGTCCTGGCTAATTAAATGTGCCTTCCTGAAGAACTGACACTTTTGCATCAATGCTCCAGTGTTTTAGTGACTGTGGTTCAGTAAGCTAACTGCAAGAGGGAGCAGCTTTCAGAGAATAGGACCAATCTGGAAACACTAATCAAATCTTACACCAACCTCTATCCTATAATATGCTTGGACATATTATTTGGGACTAGATGGCCCCCAAATCAGGATTATCATCATCATTATCATCAAGAAAGAATGAAGGTTTAGGAAAATTGCTTCGGGTATTTCGGAGGATGGGTTGTTTCATAAAAAGACTCTTAAGGGATTTTCTTCTAAAGAGAAAAAAATGTCAAAGGATACAAAATGATTTCATGTATAAATGAAACAAGATGGGATTGGGAGGGAGACAAACCATAAGAGACTCTTAATCTCACAAAACAAACCGAGGGCCATTGGTGGGGGGTAGGGGGGTAGGGAGAGTGTGGTTGGGTTATGGACATTGGGGAGGGTATGTGCTTTGGTGAGTGCTGTGAAGTGTGTAAACCTGGCGATTCACAGACCTGTACCCTTGGGGCTAATAATATATTATATGTTAATAAATAAAATAAAATTATTTCATGTAACAGGAAATGCAAATGAGACCCACTCTGTCCTTCTGAGTATGCATTCCAGTTACATGGGTTTGTGTGAACCTGGAGTAGGGTAGATAATCTGCTACTGATGTTTATATGGCTATCTCAGTTTAAAGGGCTCGCCAGTTTGCATTCCAGCAGTGAGGAAAAGCCAATTCAGTGACTGCTCCCCAGAACGGAACACAGTGTAAGTAAGGTTCATACCCATTTAATGATAGTTTTCTCTGAACAACAACGAACATTGTCTTTTATTAGGGAGGGTTGCATGTATTTTGTGTATCAGAATCCCAAATGGGTTAAGAATATGATAAAGTTAAATAAGGCAGTTGTAAAAAGAAGGAAACAAGAAAACACTTGGAAAATATATAGTAAGATATTTAATTGGCCAAGACTGGAAATCAAAAGTCAACATAGGGGATTATATGATAGGAAATGAAAACAAGACATGTAAAAAAGATAGCAGATTGTGTTTAATTTAAGAATATTTAAATAACCTAAGAACAAAGAGGCATGTGCTTATACTTAATAGCATCTTTACTCTTTAAGACAGGAAAGTAAATGCTATAAGCAAATGCAAAACCAAAATGAGAAGAAAGAAAGAAAAGAAAAGAAAAGAAAAATCTGCTTTGGTTCCTCCAGAGTGAATTCTAGTCTGGTTCTGGTTCAGGTAAATTTACCTTTGGGCTAAAAAGATTATGTTATTTGTACTTCAGCCATGTTAGACACAAATATTTAATACACCATGGACATTGGCTTCTTTTTCATTGTTTAAGTCAATTTGCAAATTTATGGTGTTGGGATACTCTAGGCTTGCATTTCATTCATTATGGAGATGGTTGTGTCATGGCCACAGGGTATTTTTAAAAATTTCTTTTTATTTTTTTAAGATGGTATTATTTATTTGAGAAAAAGCAAGAGCATGAGCAGTGGGAAGGGAGAAGCAGACTCTCTGCTGAGCAAGGAGCCTGATGCAGGGCTCCATCCCAGGACCCTGAGATCAGGCCCTGAGAGGGAGGCAGATGTTTAAATGGCTGGGCCACCCAGGCGCCCTGCTGTAGGGCATGTTAGTGCTGGACGAGAACAAAGCCACTCTGAGTTAGTGGAGGGTTGAGGCTAAGCAATCATTTTTTTATTCTATTTCTTCTGCCCTACCTTTGACCAGAAAGACAGTGGAGTGAAGGGCTAGTAAAAAGTCATCTCTCCCCTCCTCTGAAACTCTTTTTTTTTTTTTTTTAAGATTTTATTTATTTATTTGACAGAGAGATCACAAGTAGGCACAGAGGCAGGCAGAGAGAGATGGGGAAGCAGGCTCCTCGCTGAGCAGAGAACCCGATGTGGGGCTTGATCCCAGGACCCTGAGATCATGACCTGAGCTGAAGGCAGAGGCTTAACCCACTGAGCCACCTAGGTGACCCTCTTCTAAAACTCTTGATTGCTTGTTATCTTTGTTATATATTTACTACTTTCCAGAGAAAGCTGTGCAATGTCTCTCCTTCGTCAGATGGAAACTACTTGAGGAGATGGCCACCACCATGGCAGGCTTTTTGTAACCTTCCATGATCGATCACAGAGCCAGAGAGAGCCCACCACCTGGTCTTGTGTTTACTTACAGGGAAATTAAATTTGGTGACCTGGTACTAATAGTATCTCCCTTTGATTTGCACAGTAAGATCTGGAAGAATTTCTCTAGCATCAGGGACATTAGTAACAATCTAGAAATACTGCATATTCTGTGAAATGGATAGACAGATGGATGAATAGATAGGTAGATAGATAGATAGTTGCTACCAGCCCTAATCTAGAAGCAGAAAACAAAATCTTGAATTGTCTTGATTGGTACTCGCAGAAAATTTTGTTAAATTCCTTCCCAAAACCAATAGCCTTGAGGTCAAAGGAGAGCATTTTTAAAAATCATAACCTAAAAAACAAACTATTCTTTAAATGAAAAAAATAAAAACCAAAAAATAAAATGGTAACCTAATGGTTGTTGGAAGTGGCTTCCAGATGATGTCATGACTCCCTTTTGGGGGGCAAAATGTGAAGACAAGCCTTCAGTTCCTTTCTTGACCCCAGGCATGGAACTAAACAATTAAATGTGTCAGAAAAAAAGATCTGCTGTCGTTTAAGGTACAGTTTCATGCATTTTTTTTTTTTTTTTTACCTTCCATCTAGCTACTCAGAGGGGTTAAAAAATAAAACAACGCTAGGAAATATGTACCCTTGGAACAAAACTCAAACTGCAAACTCAGCTTCCAATTTCCTCAATGAGCCTGGGGTTTAGCTTGAGTGACAGTGGAATCCCCAGCCAGCCAATTAGACTGTGGCTGAATTGGAGGAAGGCTGAGAGATGCAAGAAACAAAGTCATGCTAGAATGTTCGGGTGGGTTAGGAGTGTTGGGAAGTGCACTGGGCTGGCAGAAGTGATTAGGTTTGATTTAAATTGAGTTTTCTAACACTGGTACTGGATGGAGCAGGGAGTACCAGATTTACATGGCATGGATGGACTTTTCCAGAATAGTAGCTGCCGTAGAGGCAGAGGCAGAAGCAAGCATAATGCAAACCACTGTGAAGGGCTCATTAGCTACATTTCACTTTTATGACACTCTGTAAATGGCATCCGTATAGCTTTTGCCTGTGTTTCTTGCAAGCTGAAATCAGGGTTTCTCTGAGTGGTAAATGCACCTTTCTTATAATGTCTGAAAGAAAGTTTTTTTTTTTTTTTTTAAGGCAGTTAATAGTGGGAAATTATGCAATCTGTAATAAGTAAATAGCAGTATTAGAACCTAGGATGTTATAATTTGTGGGGGGTTTTTTGTTTCTGTTTTACCAAATTAGTTATTGTTTTGATGATATTTCTCTGGTATGATTTATAAAATCAGAGATCATTACTATAGGGGAGTTCTGTCCCTGGATAAATAGAAAGAGAGAAGTTTGTAATTTTTTTTTGTTCCAAGTACTATATGCTTAAATATATGGGCAGAAGTTTGATTGTCATTTAAGTGGTTCATATCCTTTCTTACTGTCTTACAAAGCACCCCCCCCCCCCCCCACACACACTACTTTCTATAAGCAGCCCCTTTCAGGTGGTAGGTGAGAAGTGTGATGTTTCTTCTCTCAAACTTTTGTCTGAGAGGTCTCTCAGTAGTGAATCCAACTGTTTGTGACCTGTCTAATAGAGGTGGTATTTTTCTCTGGAAATGATTATTTAATGATCTCAGTGGCAGTCTTCTGCAATAGGAGACATGGTAGTTAAATTGGAAAGCCATGTGCCCAAGGAACATATTTCCTGTTCACATTGAGATTCTACTGTAGTTGCTAGAGTTTAGAAGATAAAATGTTACCGTTATTTTTATAAGCCTCTTGAAGGTATCTTACTAGCAAGTTTAAAAATAATTTCCTTAAAAATACATGTGATCCATTTAGTCACAAAATTGCCAATAACCAACTATTACTTTTTCCTAGGAAACCAGATATTTGCACTTTTCCTCTCGTGATGATTAATACAATAACATTGTAGATTTTCTATTTATTCCTTGATGCCAAGAGCTGAGAGATTAGGTAAAGATGTTACAGCTGTTCAGGCATTTATTCAACCCATGGACATACTGTACATGAGCTCAAACCACAGGTGTAAAAAGTAGAAGAAAATCCAACAATGATATCACTTTGTATTTAGAAAATTTAAAACAATCAACAGAAAGACTAATCAAATTAACGGGTATTAGCAAGACCACTGTTTGCAAACTCACTGCATAAAAAGCTGTTGTATCTTTTTATGTCAGAAAATTAGAAAGTGAAATATTTAAAGATGATACAATTATAATAGCCCAAAGTCCACATATCTTCTCCATTAAAGTACAAGTACATCAAAAACATGTATTAGAATATTTATAGCTTCTTAATTCATAAATGCCAAGAAACCACCCAGTGTCCATGAGCAAGTAGAGAAGTAAATTGCAGTATAAATAATACAGTGAAATATTATATAGCAGTGGTTCTTACAGTTTTTGATATCAGGACACCTTTATACCCTAGAAGATGGATGACCTTAAAATAAGCCTTTATTTATGTGGGGTATGTCTATTGATACCTACAGTATTAAAAGTGAAATGGAATTTTTTAAAAATAATCTATTTAGTACCATGACATGTCCTGAAATTTTACAAGTCAGTCTGCCACAGTTGCATGGATGCTGGCAAAAGGGATGAGATGTCTCCATCACAGACAGAGAACAGTAGAATTCGAAATGGTACCAGGAGCCAGAAGTGTCAGCATTTTATTTTACCAGTTCTCTAAGCCCCATTTCCCACAGAGCACTGTGAAGAGAACTGGGTGATACCAGTACATACAGTGAGTTGCATTACGGAAGAGGCCCTGAGCTTAGAAGCCCTATTTTATAATGGGCATACCCTAGAGACATGATCGCTCTCTTCCGGTGTGTTCTTAATATGAACATCCTTGAAAAGGGAGTCCAGAACAAAGGCACTCAGTGCCTCCTGAACTTCGAAGAAAGTGCAGAAACAGGAGAAACCCATAGGTAATTGTCTTTCCACCCATTTATGTTAATAAAAGTAACATATTTTATAAATGTTTCCCAAAACAACATAAAATTAGAAGAGTGTTTTACAGTTTGATTTACAATTTTGCACATCTGTTTAATAACCCAGTTTAATAAAGGAGAAACCTAGATATGTCATAATAGAAGGCAAGTTAAATAAATTAAGACTCAGTGCTATAAGGAAGTAACAAACTCTTTAAAGAATTGGGGTATATCTCTAGGTGCTGATATCATAAAATACTCCACTATGTTAGGTCTCTTTATGTGTACACACACAGAGAGAAGACGCATATTGAATGGTTACATTTGCCTGCAGAAAACTAATACGCATATGCATGCGTGTCTATGTAAGGAAACAAAAAAGAATATATCAGCAGTAGTATTTTTGCGGTTGAACAGAAAAGGGGAAAATCTTTTTTTTTTTTTAGTTGAAACATTTAACTGTCTTTGCTTTAATTAATTTCACAGCGATTGTGTAGAGATTTTAGAATTAAAACTGCAGATCTGTTCCTTTACTGTCCACATCCATTCAGTGGGTTTTCTTTGCCCATAAGATAAAAACCTAAATGGGTATCCAAAGCCCACCATGATGTCGCCTCCCCAACCCCCCATCTCTGGATCCTTGGCTGTGCCGCTTTCTGTCCCTGCCTTCTAGAACTTCTTTTAGCCTTTCCCATTAGAACATAAACTCCACGCGGGCAGAGTACCTCCGCTGTCTCTCTCCTCAGTTATTCTGTCTCCACATCCTGAACTGGTGCCTGGAACAGAGAAGGCACTCAGACATTTACTAGGTCGGGGCCTTCTTTCTAAATGTAACACTTTGCCCTTTTCTGTCCCGATCGCTTTCACCTTAAAGAGCTCTACTTAAATGACACTTCTGCCAGGAACAAGCCTTCACATTGCAAATTTGTCTACATCTGCCTGGCGTGATGATCCTGCAGTGGCTTCTGTTTCTCCCTCGGAACACTCAGCACGGTAGTGACCTTGTAATTACAGCGCTCACTACCACCACCACCAGTCCTTCCACCTTGTTCACTGCCATCGCTTAATTACACCTAAACCTCCCCTTTATTGACATTAATTATTTTCGTACCCACCATCACACCCCTCGTAGTCACTCCTCAAGCGAGGCCACTTCCTCTCTTATACAGCTTAGGTTCCAGAGTCTTCTGTTTTAACAAGTTCCCTGACCATCAGTCACTTAACTGCCTCTCACTCCTTCCACGGCACTTGCCTGGCAAAATGCTACACCCTCCGCGTGATCTCTTGATACCATTCATGTTTTGTTTTCTAAAGATTTCCTTTTTGTAGTGAATCCTTTTTCTCCTCAGTCATTCTCTAGTGCGGCCCACACTGAAAATGACCTCACCCGGGAACCCTCTCAGCTCCCTCCAGCTACTACAACTTCATTTTTCACTTTATAGAAAATTTTACCAAAACATTTCTCTTTAGTCACGGTCTCAACCTCCTTTTTTTTTCTCTCCCCTCCCTGAATCCCTTCCATGAATGCTCTTCTGTCTCTTCTTCTTGTTATCAAAGTCAACAATGATCTCCATGTTGATGGTCTCCCTTAGGAACACTTCATCTGTTACCGCTCCCATTTCTGAAATACTTTGTTCTTTCGGCTTCCAGAAGACGTCCTCCTGTTTAACAGGCTCTTATTAGCCTCTTGTTTGACTCTTCGGCCCAACCTTCCAATGTCGGGTTGGTCTTGACCTCCCTTCTCATCCTTATCCATATGCTCTTCTTAGATTCTTTGACTCTGTTCCAAGATTTTAAATACCGTTGATCCCAAATCCATGTCTGCAACCCTGACTTATCTCTGAACAAAACATTTGTATACCAAACTGCCTATTTAATAGTATTTTAAGGGTTTTTTTTTTTTTGATCTTTCAAAAACTCTTAATGTTGGCATATGCTTAATAACCCAAAAATAACCAGCTGTTTGCTCTCGCTCCCTTATCATTCACCTAGAGACACAACCATTCATTCTATGTCTACAATAGATCCCAAATGTGTTTATTTCTTTCCATCTTCTTTTTTGTTCCAATATACTATCAGCCCTAACCTGGAATATTACAGTAGTCTCCTGATTGTATCACTCTTGCCTCTGGTGAAATCCATGTACTAGGGTAGCACCTAAATCAATCCTTTGCAAACAGAAATAAGATTATGTTACACAGCAGAATCAGATTCTCTAAAAGGTTCCCAATAGAATATATTCCAAACCTTCACCTTGCCATATAAGACTGTAAGGTCCATTTAGGCAGATTTGTGTCTGATTTGCTCAGAGCTGTATCATCAAAATTGAACATGGACTTGTGTACCTAGTAGGTGCTTAACAGTATTGCTGAACTGATAGATGAATAAGAAGTTTAAGTATTCACCTCTTAGTAGTATCTGCCTTGGAATGCTTCAGTTTTATGTTTACCATCCACATACCAATGAGCAGGTCATTCTGTTTAAAAAAAAAAAACTCGGCTAGAAAGTTCTCCTCTGCTTTTCAGAGAGATTGTAACTCTGGGCATAGATGTAGCGCCTTCCATGAATCTGATCTTTGAATACATTTACATTTTATTCCCAAGTAAAAGAAGTTCCAGGAAATAATCTCTACCTGAAAAGCTTTTCCTCCCCTCCTTTTTTCTCTTTTCTAAGTATGCTTACTCATCTCTTAATCCTTCATTAGAATTTACGAGAATATATTGTAAAGGACTTTATGCCTGAGTCCTTCATTCAAATGTGAATTCCTGTAGGGCAGGGACCATTTTACATGGCTTTAAAAAGGCATCTTTAGGGGATGCCTGGGTGGCTCAATAGTTAAGCTTCTGCCTTCAGCTCAGGTCAAGTTCCCCAGGTCCTGCGATGGATCACCCCCCCCCCCCCAACCCCCAGCATGAGTCTCCCAGCGGAAAGCCTGCTTCTCCCTCTCCTACTACCCCTACTTATAGTCCCTCTCTCACGGTCTCTCTCTTTCTCTGTGTCAAATAAATAAATAAATAAGCTTTAAAAAATTAAAAAATAAAATGAAAAGGCATCTTTAAAAAAGTCATTTCCAGGAGCATTTATATCAGCATAGATTTTAATATACTTCACAGTATATTGTGATTATGCATAGTTTATTACTCAGAGACCAGTTTATACTTCAAAATCAAAGACCTGTTTTTATTTATTGAATTATGAAGTTGCCACAAATATACACTCTTATCTTCAAAACTTAGTCTAAAGGGCTGGCACAAAGTCAGTCGCTCATTAAGCATGGGAGGAAGGGAGAGAGGGAAAGAAAGGAAGAAAGAGAAGAAGGAAATATTTTACCATCATCTGATACATATTTCACAGTCTTTTTTTACATACAATTAGTATTCTCAACATGTTTTGCCTTTTTCATGTTTTGTTTTGTTTTATCGTTTCATTCTTGACTTCAGCAGATGCCCTTTCCTACCTTGTAAATTTTTTTTAAAGATTTTATTTATTTGAAAGAGAGAGTGAGCGAGCATGGGTGGGGGGTGGTGAGGGCAGAAGGAGAGGGAGAAGCAGATTCCCTGCTGAGTAGGGAGTCAGCATTGGAATTGATCCCAGGACCTTGAGATCATGACCTGAGCCAAACGCGGACGCTTAACCAACTAAGCCACACAGGCGCCCCTGCCCTGTAAATTTTATTACTTTTCAGTTGAAGAACTCGCTCATCCCTTGGTCTGAAGTTCCACGTCAGTCCTTCTTTCTGTGTTTAGCAGAATCAGAAATGGACCCACATTTATTCTGGACTAGTAGTCGTGACCACTTTCATTGCCACTCTTTATTTTATAGAGAGGGAAAATCATACACCATCTTCAGCTTTTGGCATACCCTCAAATCTGCGCTTTATTATAAGTTTGACTCTGCTTCTTTCTCATGAATATATCTAATCCTGACACAGCATTATCCTGACTGTCCATTAACATTACTTATGGATGATGATTAAATTATGCATATATACTCAAAGATAATACAGGACAAATTCTAAAATTCCCAAGACGACAAATGGTATATAGCCCACTTATTTTAAATGTTCACAAAACGTGTCTAAGATGCTGAGCTTCTCAGCTCTGCTCTTTTTTTACTCCATTTGTTGAGTTCAGCTCTACTTAAAATAGCAGGGGACTATTCATTTTAGCAATTGACACAGCAGAAACTCTGTACTATTTTTTAAAATCCTATAATATAACAGGATATTCAAGGGGGGATTAGCTCATGTGAAATATAACAAGAAGCTTTATCTTTGTTATTCTAATAACCTCACAACGCACTCAATGGATCCCTTTATGATCATGTAGGAATTGGCCTTGAGGCAATAATAAAAATATGAGAGAAAAAGGGAGAAGAGATTTTAGTCTTAGCCACATGGCAGAAAATAATCAGCTATATCTACATGCAAGGTCCACATAGTATGAAAAAAGTTTGCTCATCAAACCAGGCATTTGAAAGGGTAGTTGATGGAGTACCACTCTTAAATAAACTAGATTGTGGGTAATATTGCAGTTAATTCTCCATAAATGAACAATAAGGCAAATTAGTTGGCTAAATAAAGAATACACAAGCAAAAGTAAATAATGTTAAGGCTTGATGGAGTGCTCAAATAAAGGGTTCAGACAGTAGATGTTATAGAAATCTGAGAACAAATTATTGAACTCTAGAAGCTAAGAAAACTAGTGACATGAATTACTTCTTAGGGCAATCATTGACTCAGCAGGTGTCTCTTGAGCCTCTGCTATACACAAAGCATTGCCATAAACACAGGATTTGAATCTACGGGAAGAATGAGATGGATTGTTCCTCTGATCCTTGAATGCAAAGACAATTTACCCCCCCCCCCTTTCATACTCTCCAAGGCTCAGTAAGAAATTTTCTTTAGACCAGTTAAATACCCCTGACTTGTTAAAGTAACCTGTATTAACTGGTCTTGCCACGATCAGTGTATTTCCAGAGCAAATACTTTGTGGTAGGCAGAATAATGTCCCTTTCCTCAATAATGTTTAAATACTCATCCCAGGACCTTTGAATATGTTATACTACATAGCTGGGGGGAATAAGGCTGTGGATGGAATTAAGCTTGCTAACTAGCTGACCTTAAAATAAGATCATCTGGGATTATCTGAGTGGGTCCATTATAATCACAAGGGTCATTTATAAATGTGGAAGAGAGAGGCAGAAGAGTCAGAAACAGAGGGATGACATTGTAAACAAAATGTGATTGGCTGTTGCTGGCTTTGGAAATGGAAAGGGGCCACAGGCCAAGGAATGTGGGTAGCTTCTGGAAGCTGGAAAAGGCAAGGGAATGTTTTTCCCCTAGAGTCTCACAAAAGAATACAGCCCTGCCTACGGCTTGATTTTAGGTTAGTGAGGTTCATTTAGGACTTGTGACTTCCAAACTTGTATACAAACTCTGTTGTTTCAGGCTCTTGAATTTGCGGTAATTTGTTGCAGAAGCACTAGGAAACTAATATTCTTGTGCTAAGAAGACAAGTTCCTCTTTGAATTGCATCTCTTGAAATTACCTGTGAAACAGCCTGTGACTTAGCTCCATGAAATTAGTTGGAGTTCCCAGAATATCTCAAACTGTTTTCCACTCTAGTGCTTTTGCATGTGGGCCCCCCATCTGGAATGACTTTTCCTGCTTTCTTTTTCTATATCCTTTTTTGTTTTATTTTGTATTGTTATTATCGCTCCTTTGTTTTTTACTGGATTATGCTGCTTTTCTGATTTTCTTTTCATTTTGGAAAATTTGGGAAGTTTTAAAAATATAAAGAATAATAAAAAAAAAAATCTCCCCATCCTAATATATCCAGAACTGTTTGTTTTGATCTATATGATTCTAGTCATTTATAAAACAACCCAATTTTAACTCTTAGAGATTATCATAATGTTATTTCATAATTTACTATTTCTTGTAATGTTGTGAGCTTATCATCATTATTATTCTTTGACAATCTAATCTAATTGTTCAGTAGTTACTGCAATGATTTTCAACAATTTAATTGATCAGTTCCCTACTATTATTGAGTATCTTAGCAATTTCAGGTTGTAAAAATGTCTACAGTACCCATTCTTATGTTTACATATTTGTTAATATTTCTGATGATTTCCATAGAGTTACTTCCCAAAGCTATGTACCTGAGCTAGGCTCTGAGCAGTTTTGATGTTTTTGAAAGCAGCTTGATGGAAAGGCCCTAGAGGGTGGGCTCGGTGGTTTAAGCAACTGCCTTTGGCTTGGGTCATGGACTCAGAGTCCTGGGATCAAGTCCAGCATCCAGCTAACTGCTCAGCCAAGAGTCTGTCTCTCCCTCTGACCCTCCCCCCGCTTTTCACACTCTCTCTCTCTCAAATAAATAAAATCTTTAAAAAAAAAAAAAAAGAAAGACAGAAAAGCCCTCCAGATTTACTCTTCCCCAGTAGTATATACAAGCACCAACATACTTCTTATCATTATAATACAAATAAGTAGACAAAAAAATTTGGTCAGTGGAATTTCATTACTGTTTAATTGTCTCGGACACTTAGTGAATTTGCTCATTTGCTGATGTTTCTTATTTATTTTTCATTCCTGAGTTGCCAGTTCATATCCTTTCTCAGTTTTAAGATTGCTTTTATAACATATTATTAAGACTTACTTTGTTGTATAAATTGAAAATATTATTTCAATGTCTCTATTTTTGCTTATGTTTATTTTAGGTGTAGCGATATCTTAAGTCTTCAGACAGTCACATATGCCATGTTTTGAAATTCTTCTTCCTTCCTTCCTTCTCTCTCTCTCTCTCTCTTTCTTTCTTTCCTTCTACTTGTATTTACAAAGGCCTTCTTTGACCAGGGATCAAATTAATATTCACACACAATTTATCGTAATTCTTTTATGTATGTGGTTTTTCAACTACATTTCTGTATATACTCTATTTGGGATTCATTCTGTTGTATAATTTAATCTATATTATAATTGTATATCTTCAAAAATAATAATGCCCAGGCCCTATTTATTAAATGATCATTCTTGGGGCGCCTGGGTGGCTCAGTGGGTTAAAGCCTCCGTCTTCGGCTCAGGTCATGATCTCAGGGTCCTGGGATCCAGCCCCACATCCGGCTCTCTGCTCAGCGGGGAGCCTGCTTCCTCCTCTCTCTCTCTCTGCCTGCCTCTCTGCTTACTTGTGATCTCTGTCTGTCAAATAAAAAAAAAAAAAAGATCATTCTTAATCAAATAGTAAACTTGGTTTACTGAAACTTGGTCTGTTTTCGGATTTTCTAAATTTGTCAAGGATTTCTGTCTTCCTGCACATATAAGCAGTCTTGTAATAATTGACATTTTAATATGCATTCCACTACCAGTCACTGGAAGTTACCTTATTCTTGCCTTTTAAGTTTTTCTTCATTCTTCAAAAAGAACTTTGGAATAAATTTGTCAAGTTAAAAAAAAAAATCCTTAAAGGATCCAAAATATATTTATCATTTCAGTAAAGGAGAATTTCTGTCTTTATGTGATTGTTTTTCATCTAGGAATAGATCCTTGTTCCACTTAAGCATCTCTTCTATTATATCTCTTAGTAGCTATTTCTATTTTTAGATCTAAATCTCCATATAATTTGTAATATTGTTAATAAGTTTATTATTACCAGGAATTTTATATTTTGGTTATTGGCAATAATAACTTTTTTCCATTATGTTTTCTGACTTGTTATATTAAAGATTCCTCTTGCTAGTTAGGAAAACTTAACCTAACTTGCTAGTTAGGAAAACTTAACACTTGTACAAAGGTACACAGCTACCTTTGTAGCTTATACCTACAAAAGGTGGAAGTGGTATTTAATGGCAGGAATCAGAGATATTTCAATGAACCTTAAGGCAGGGATTTCGCCAGGACTCAGAAATGAATTGTAAGCAAATGCCCCTGGGATTCCTGTTTCCTTCTACGTATCTTGTTTGTCGCTCTGTGCCTGTCTGCTTGCTTGGCTTTGTTTTTCCCTCTGAGATAGGCTTCCTCTGTTTTCTCCTAGAGGAAAAACATATGGAGGATGATTTGCTGTAAACAACTCACAGCTTCTAACTTTATGGTTTAGCAAGTGAAGCCATTTCTTCTCTTAGCCTCACTTCCAGATTCCCACTGAAGAGACCCTATATGAGTTGAGTTCAGTCAGGGGCTGACCCAGGACTGATCATACCCCGCTTCCAGGGTACATCAGAAGCAAAGTTTGGGTGGGAATTTTACTTTCTTCTTTCCTGTTCTTGCCTCCATGCAGTAATGATCTGGAAAAAGGAGAAGAGGTGGAAGTGTTAGTCTGGAGATTTGAAATGGTAGTTGGCTCTCATGTTATAGACCCACTTCTTTGTGTCTTTTTACTTTTTTTGCAAGGACAAGATATGGCACATTGAGGCTAATATTTTCTAGAAAAGTATCATTTCTTAGGGGGGCTGTCCATTCAGCTTGAAAAAGGGTGAGTGAAGGAAAATGATGTCTTTTTTAGTAATTTACTTTTTTAAGATTTTATTTATTTGTCAGAGAGCACAAGAGGAGGGTAGGCAGAGGGAGAGGGAGAAGCAGGCTCTCCATTGAGCAGGGAGCCTGATACAGGGCTCGATCCCAGGACTCCAGGATTATGACCCAAGCCGAAGGCAGTCACTTAACGAACTGAGCCACCCAGGTGCCCTGTCCTAGTGATTTGAAGAGGAAACTGAGTAAGTGCTGGTATAGGACACCTGACTTTCATCTTAAGCAGAGAGCGGTATGGATTCCTTGGTGTCAGGAAAGAATTACAACTTTAGATATTGACCCCTGTTCTGAAATCATCTTTCTCCGAATTGCTGCTTTCATTAGTCAAACTAAAGAAGCCATCCATTCAAGAGCTCTGCTAGCCCCAGTGAAGACTTCACATCTCTCTGTAAACAAAGAGCCAAATAGCACCACCGAGCTCTCATTCCACACCATCCTGGTCTCAGGGATGTAATGTCTTCTCTAGTCCCAGGTCTCTGCTGATCAAAGCTGTTTCAGCCCTGGTTGTGTTTTTCCACAGTGATAATGATGTTGCATATCTCACAAACGTAACCACAGAGTGACCTAACCTTTTGAAACTGAGAAACATTATAATAGATCCTGCCTTCTCATCCTTACTTGGTGGGAAGATTTGAATCCCAAACACGTAATTACCAGTTGAATCTTTGCTGTTGACTATTTGGCTCCTCAGTTCCCTACAGGCTTGATTCTTAGCCCACACCACCTCAGGAGAAAGTCTGTAATGGGTACAAGCTCTAGTATCTTGAGCCAGAGAAGATTTAAGACAATAATTCCCGAACAAAGTTCCATTCCTTCAACTCTGATTACCCAGCACTGCTTTTGATGCTTTCTTATCTCAGTAATACCTTTCAAGCAGGGAGAGCAAAATGACCAGAGAGAAATAAAATCTTCACTTTAGATTCTGCCCTCAAAACTAAACTGTTTACTACACATGAACAAATTAAGCCTCATGCTTACTCTCTTTTGGAAAGATGATGTTCGCCTTCCTGTGGTTGTTCATAATGGGTTTTCTGGACAGATATGAAAGAATCACCACTACTGGAATTCCCTCATCTAAAATAATATACCTGAGAGGCGAGAAGCAAATCGGTTATCAATTTTTGAATGATAGAAAAGCGCCAAAATTACTTTCTTTAGATGTTTCAGAGATCTTTTCCTAGTAGGAAATTCTTTTGAATACCAGAACTAAATATCTAATAGTCTGTAGGTTATAAATAAAATTTTCTGTGTGTTAAAGTAACCTGTATTTGGTGGGGAAGAGTAAGACAAAAATGTGGAAAGAATCCCCCCTTCCTGGGCTAGCAGTGCTTCTTGTGGAATAGAATACAGAGCTCTTTTTTTTTTTTTTTAAAGATTTTATTTATTTATTTGACAGAGATCACAAGTAGGCAGAGAGGCAGGCAGAGAGAGGGAGGAAGCAGGCTCCCTGCTGAGCAGAGAGCCCGATGCGGGGCTCAATCCCAGGACCCTGAAATCATGACATGAGCGGAAGGCAGAGGCTTAACCCACTGAGCCACCCAGGCGCCCCAAATACAGAGCTCTTATGATGTACACTTTATCATTCTAGGAAGTAGGTGGACTAGAAAAGAAGAAATGCTTTTCTGTTTCTCAAGAGTTAGACTTTTTCAGGGGTGCCCGGGTGACTTGTTTTAACATCCAACTCTTGATTTTGGCTCAGGTCATGATCTCAGGCTCGTGAGATCGAGCACTACATTGGGTTCTGGGCTTGGCATGGAACTTGCTTGAGAGTCTTTCTCTCTCTCTCTCTCTCTGTCGTCCAAAAAAAAAGAGAGAGAGTTAGCCTTTCTCATGGCACTTTGCCCAGAGGCTTATTTCGCTTGGACCAGTAGTGGAACCCCACTTGCCCTTTTCCCCACCATTGCCTGCTGCCCAAAACCTTGTCAGGTTCAGCCTGGTTCTGATGCCTGGGAGTTCTGATGCTTCTAACCTGGTAGTTCATATGAATCACCTGTGTAGGGTTTTGTTTTTGTTTTTGTTTTTGTTTTAAGATTTTATTTATTTATTTGACAGAGATTACAAGTAGGCAGAGAAGCAGGCAGAGAGAGAGAGAGGAAGGGAAGCAGGCTCCCTGCTGAGCAGAGAGCCCGATGCAGGGCTCAGTCCCAGGACCCTGGGATCAGGACCTGAGCCAAAGGCAGAGGCTTTAACCCACTGAGCCACCCAGGTGCCCCTCACCTGTGTAGTTTTAAAATGCACAGACAGCTGGGCCAAAACACAAAGAATGTTCTGATGAGATAGTTCTTGGATCTGTATATAAACAGTGACAGAATAACAGCAACCAAACTCCTCTGAGGATAATTATGATAGGCACCCCAGTGAGGCCCAGCCTAACTAGAAGCAGGAGGGATTTAGGAGGCTCAAGTCCATCAAAACAGCCTTTCTTCCAGTGGGTTCTAAGGTATGTCCCCACATCATATATGAAAGCGAGGTTCACTATTGCTGCTGAGCTCTTGACTTCATAAATAAAAGAAAAACAACACCTTTACTCCAACTGGTTGGAATGCTGCCCTTTAAATGAGAGACCCATACTTGGGGCTCTGTTACCTACTTACAAGATTTCATGATCTCCAAATGTCAGTCCTGATTTCCCAGTGTGGACTGTTGTTTCCTTCATTGCTATGGTCACCAATTAGGAAATCAACACCATTCGATTTTGGATCCTACAATAGAAAGGTCTCCCCAGGAATACCATCCCTGCGTTTTGCATTTTGGTTTTACACTCTGTCCCCACTGCCAGGCTTGGATTTGCTACCTAAGCTAATAATCGAGATGAGACTATCCTCTAGAATATCCCTGTCCAAATGGTTATGTCTAGTTTGATGATGGCTCTTGTTAATCTGCTCTGTCTCATGATTGTCAGACTATAATCAGCAAGGTCTGGAAATACTTCATCATTTTCGTATCCCAGACCACAGAGGAAGAATTGATAGCAGTTCCTAATGTGCTAGTGGAGGTTGTAAGAATTACTGAGATTCAGAATCAGGGCTAAACCATTGACAGCCAAAGCACAAGGGAGTCTGAGATGGTGACCCTCATACTGGGCAGGGACAAAAAGCGGTCAGCAGAACCAGGGGCAATTTGTGTTCAGTGAGGATGTCATAGCTAGAGCCACACAGTTAAACTTGGTGACATCAGTACCCAGATGCCTGTAGCTAGTCTGTTGTTGGATGCACAGTTTACATCTCCTGCTCAGCACCCAACTTCCTGATTTTAGGAAGTACCTGGTTTGAAAGTCACTGGAGGAGTGGTTTTCTAACTGTAGTGTTTGCATGGCCTATACAAATGCAGGTTCAGATGCCCTGGATACCAGATACTCTTGATTCATTAGGTCTCTGATAGGAGCAGGGAATTGCGTCTGCTGGAGGGAAAAGAAGCCTTGCTGATTTTTATACAGCTGGTCAGGAATCGTACCTTGAGGAACTCTAACCCTGGAAAATATGGCCTAAAATTTGAAGTCTCAGATAGAAGGCAAATCATCTTATTTCTCGGGGGAGGGGAATGTAAGCTTTGGTTGCTCGGCACGGCCTGACAGGACCTGCTGAATTTGTTACAAGTGTTACAGGATAAACTGAGGCACCTTACAATTTTGAAGTTGTCCTTTGAGCAACCATCAATTTGAATTGTAGGACAGCACCAAATCCGAAATGATTAAGAGTGCTTCACAGACAGGAGTTGGAGCAAGGGTTGTATGGAAAAGACAAAGAAGTGAAAGACAGTAATGATTAGACCGACTGTAACTTAAGTGTTTGTGTTACTGGGAAATCTAGTGGGCTCTTTGTGATCGGTGATTTTTAAATGTCTTTTTCTCTGATTCAAGTGCATGGACTCCGGCTTAAGTTTAGCTTTGCTTACCGAGGCATTAGAGCCAGCTCAGTCTAATGGGGTCCTCGTTTGATACTTGAAAACAAGCAATTTTATGCGTGCTCTGTTGAGCCAGTTAATATATCTTTCATAGAATTTTTCCAAAGTAATTTCTTTTTTTTTTTTTTAAGATTTTTTTATTTATTTGACAAAGAGCGAGAGAGGGAACATAAGCAGGGGGAGAGGGAGAAGGAGAAGCAGGCTCCCCGATGAGCAGGGAGCCTGATGCGGGGCCCGATTCCAGGACCCTGGGATCATGACCTGAGCCGAAGGCAGCCACTCAACTAACTGAGCCACCCAGACACCCCCAAAGTAATTTCTTGAGCACTTTCCACATCCCTTGTTTTGTAGGTCCCAAGCTACGGATTTTTAGTTAAAATATTTAGAGTAGAAACACCTAAACGGAATGGCCTCAACTGATCATCCTGTGACTTAACAGTTCCTAAATAGAGCCTCCCCTTACTTGAGTGTACTTGGCCCCTTTAACAAGTGCCATTACACACCAAGTGGGCCGGCGGAGCACATCCCACGTTTGGCAGTTGTCATGTATGGCTGGCAGTCTTCAGGCCTTCTGCTGCCCAACAACAGAGTAAGAATTAGAGTAGGAAGTATGTTATTGACGTGCTGCTGTGATAATGCCCTTTTATACTGAGTGGATCCCTGAGTGCTGATTTACATAGATGCCTAAATAAAATCATTTAAAAAAGCAGTGGGCCCATGGTTGTTAACTCTTCTCACATTATGAATTCCTGACTCCATGCTGGCTCTGGTGATCTTCCAACTTCAGGCAGAAGTGTCTCCATGAGGAATGACTCAGGCATCATGGTGTTAGGTTCGCACACGGATCCTTTCTGCTGCTTTCCTGCAGGTCTAGCAGGAAACTGAACCAAAGACAATCTTAAATCAACTCCAAATCTTTATTTGTAGCAGTCTTGAACCATGGACTCACAGTCGTGGTCTTACCTAGCTCTCTGGACAATGTAAACTTAGACTCACAGATATTAGATAATTCAGTGGTCTCCCATGCAGTTTCTTTGTTGGGAGTATAATGACTTCATGGTTGTAGCTAAAAATGCCTGTTAGGGAGAAAGAAGGAAATAAAACTCCCTGGAGGTGGCTCTTTTAAAGATGCATTGGATTAACCACCTTCTCTGCTATTTACATGTTTCCATTTCCAGGCCAGGTTTTCAGTGTGCCACCGCCATGTACGGACACGTATGGTGGCTCTCAATTGGCTCTTAAGTTGAATTCAGATTTCCTGATCCTGCGTGGTAAGGTTCTCCACTTCCTCATTCTCCTGTAGCTAACATTCCTATTTTCTGCCTGCCATGTGCACAGCACTCTGTATTCCAAACCTAATTATTTTTGAGGGCTGATGTCCTAGGCTATTTTCATATTTATTATTATTTCTCCAAGAAAAACCTCACCAATTTCTTTTGCCTACTGACAAACACTTTTGTTCAGATGTCTCCTAAGAGGAATGGCCTTTAAAACCCTGCTGTAGGTTTTTTCGCTCATCGATAGAACAGTTCCCTTCTCCCAGGGCTTTTCAACTCCTGCTGCCCATCAGAATCACCTGGGGAGCAGCCTGCTCTGGGACCACACCCCAGATGTCCGGGGCAGGGATCCAGCCAACAGTGCTTGTGAATCCTCCCCCGGTGATCACCACATATTGCAAAGATTGATAACAAATGCCTCAAATGGTTCCTTGAATCTTAATTCGGGTAAAGGCAAAGGATGCCTCACCTTCGGCGAGCACTCTTTTACAGAGGCATGACTGCTTTTCATTTTGCCCTTGCCACTTTCTTCAGCTAGAAAACATAGGCATTTTAAAATTTCCCTTAAGGCCTTAAGTTTCTTAAGAGAAACAACTCCCTCCTTTTTCTCTTACCCTTTACCTATGTAATCAATCACAATAGTAGCTGAGGAGCTTCCTCCATACTGTGGCTTTTAGAGGTGGCCAGGGTAGCACTGACCACGTACTCCTTCTGCGTTATACTGACTCTGTGTTGAAAGTAGTGCTGTGTTTGCCTCCATGCAAACAGGCAGCTCTGATACGTATTTCTGAAAATAGCCTGGCTGCGATGTTGAATCCGTATGGGCAATCTCAGCCATAGCATTGGCCATACCCCAAAGCAGCACTGCACTGAAGGCTTACTAAATCATTGATAATACATAGCTCTCTTTTACTTGTGTGCAAGATGGTATGAACAGAGATGCACATCTCTGGTTGAACGGGAGCTTTCATCACAGCAGGGAAGGCATCATTTTATCAGATAATTCACTCTTTTGGACTAGACCATTAACAGTGGACAGGTGCGAGTATAGGGAACAGAGAAATCCAAACACTGTGATTTAAGAGTTCAGAAGGGATCCCCAAAGCTGAAATCATAATAAACTCCGCAGGTCATTCTGAATCAGGGGGTGTGGAACATGCTTTGAGAGACTCTGCTTTAGCTTTTCTGACTTCCCCAGAGTTGTATTTTCTCTTGGTGTGCCTGCATAATTTTAGTTAGAAATGCTCTTCTGAAATGTGAAAACACGTTATAATTAGGAAAACAGAGAATATGGTCAAATGAACATAGGCATTGGAGCAGTGAGACCCAATTTTGAATCCTGGCTCTTTGCACATGAGCTAAGGGAAGAATTTAAACCATGTCATTCCTACTGATGAGGTTCCAGTTTATCTGGGCATGCTTTGTGATCAGATTGGCCCTGCAGGTATCTGTTGAGAGCAGGACTCTAGTGGATAATTATTGTTGCCCAGCTTATTTTTTTTTAATTTTTTAAAATTTTTTGGTAAACTATCCTCCTGCTAACTGCTAGGGATGTTAATTACATGGTTTGCCCTGCTTAGTAACAAGGTTGGCAACCAGAATGCTCCATCTCTCTGGCCACAGTGGCTGGCTGAGTTATGGGCCCAGTTCCTCAAGCTCCTGCAATCAAATGTATGCCAATGACTTTTTCTGGAACCAAGAAGAAGAGGATGTACTATCCCCATTTTTGTTGGGAGAGGGAGGGGGCAGGGCTTGCCTGAGACCAAAACCAACGTGAAGAGTAACAGAGATGGAAAAAAAGAGAGATCTCTTCAAAGATACTATTGATTTCCTTGGACAAGTCTGTGCCTAAAGACAGAACTACCCCTGGAATTTGAATTTGTTGAGCTAATAAGTTTTTTCCACCATCCCCTAACAGCTCAATATTGAATTAGACTTCTGTTACTTAAAACCAAGTAATTTCTGACTTAAGGGTTGAGATGATTTTGCGGAGAGTTAGTTCTGAGGGAAGTAGGAGCTAAGTAAAATCAACTTGACACAGTAAGAAAGCCTTGGTTATTAGAAAGAATGGTCAAGGGGCGCCTGGGTGGCTCAGTGGGTTAAAGCCTCTGCCTTCGGCTCAGATCATGATCCCAGCGTCCTGGGATCGAGCCCCACATCGGACTCTCTGCTCCGTGGGGAGCCTGCTCCCTACCCCCCTCCGTCTGCCTCTCTGCCTACTTGTGATCTCTGTCTGTAAAGTAAATAAATAAAATCTTAAAAAAAAAAAAATGGTCAGTAGTAGCCATGCCTGGGTGGCTCACTTGGTTAAACATCTGACTTCAGCTCAGGTCATGATCTCAGGGTCCTGGGATTGAATCCCACATTGAGCCCTATGTCCCACTACAAACTCAGCAGGTGAGTCTGTCGTTCCCTCTCCCTTTGCTCTGTCTCTCTCCCTCAAACAAATAAATGAAACAATAAAAGAACAATAGTCGAAAGTACGTTAAGCACGATATCCCCTTTTGAGATTTGTCATCTGATGCAATTTCTCCACCTTCCCTTTTCCCTGCAGAAGTCCTATGGAATATTGGGATAAAAATAACAGGGTGGAGGGATTAAAGTTAAAAACCAAAACCGGAAGGAGCACTTCCAATAAAAATGTTGTAAAACCTTAGGACCCGCAAAGATGTTTTGGGATATGAGGAGAGGGAGGCACTTGGCACACCACTTCACCACACCACTCCTGACCAGCTTTGCCAATGGAAGTGTGCCAGTGCTTGCTTTGTTTGTAGTGTTCAGCGACAACACTAGCTGTCTGGCCTAACTGAAGGAGGACACGATGGCACTTAGAGGATGACTAGCAGAGACTGAGTTGTCTCTGGGTGTCTGACAGAGTAACAGGGTGTCCAACCGTGAGTGGAAACAAAAAGAAGTTTCTAGTGTATATCCATTGCCTGTGGATATAATGGTACTTAGGCACGTATGTGAACACACGTAAGTGAACACCTGCAGACTCTCAGATATAACTGTGACTTTTGCAAGCAAGTTCAGGTTCTTTGTCAGTACTTGGGAAGAGAGCCACTGAAATCTAGGTTTTTTCCTTTTAATATAATACCATTTTCAACTCATGGTTTCCTGGGGTCTGAGGAAATTCCGATAATTAAGAAAGCATATATGAAACTACTCATATATTCCTGGTAAACATTCATTAAATATATGCTTATTGTCAACATCATGAAGTAAACTGTGATGAGATTATAAAAGACTATTAAAAACATGGCTTAAAAAAGCAAAGAATTGGGGCACCTGGGTGGCTCAGTGGGTTGAAGCCTCTGCCTTCGGCTGGGGTCATGATCCCAGGGTCCTGGGATCAAGCCCCGCATCGGGCTCTCTGCTCAGCAGGGAGCCTGCTTCCTCCTCTCTCTCTCTGCCTGCTTCTCTGCCTACTTGTGATCTCTGTCTGTCGGGTAAATAAATAAAATCTCTGAAAAAAAAAAAAAGCAAATAATTAAAATATTCAACTTTGGATCTTTTTCAATTTTTTAAAAAATATTTTATTTATTTTAGAGAAAACACATAATGGGAGAGTAGGGCTAGGGGCTTTGTGGACAGAGAATCCCAAGCAGACCCCACGCTGAATGTGGAACCCAACACATAGCTTGGTCTCAGGACCCTGAGATCATGACCTGAGCCAAAATCAAGAGTCAGATGCTTACCAACTGAGCCACCCAGGTGCCCCGAAATCTTTTGCAGTTTTAAAGGATGATGTTCTATATACTGTTACTTTTGACCATATACTTTTTTAAAAAGATTTTATTTTTTTTATTTGAAAGACTGAGAGACAGTGAGAGAGGGAACACAAGCCATGGGGAGTGGGAGAGGGCGAAGAAGGCTTCCTGTGGAGCAAGGAGCCTGACATGGGGCTCGATCCCAGGACCCTGGGATCATGACCTGAACCAAAGACAGACACTTAATGACTGAGCCACCCAGATGTCCCAAATATATACTTTTTATCTTACCTGATTCATAAAAAAAGCTGTGTCTAGAGTATATCATGTGACCCCTGTAATGATTGCTTGTATAAGTTCAAGTTTGATTTCCAGTCTGTAGTTTTATCGGTATCTCATTAATATTTTTCTGTTAGACAGTAAGATAAGAAATATTTTATTGCTGTTTGTGTTGCTGCTTTTTTTTTACTTTGTATTTTTTCCATGTGAATATCTAAAGCCCCATCCCAAATGCCAAGTAGTAGTATTTTCACCTAATAATAAGAGAAATTCTCCAGTTTTGTTTTTAAAGTGTTCATTTCATATGAATGAAATGTAATTATGAAAGTTTTCTTTTAACTGCACTCACCTTATATTTTTCTTAGATGATAGTTTTGGAAAACTTTTTTTTTTTTTTCCTATTAAGATCAAAAGGGAAAACCTGCCCCATATTAGTCCTCTCTCAGATAGTAGCCATGATCATCCTTTATCTCCAGGCTGCTCAGACTGAATCCAAGGAGAATTCTTTGGCACAATCAAGTATTAGTTTTCTTAAATATCAGTTTCACTTTTGGTCTGGTCTCTGGCCGATCTGCTTCTGTCTCTGTCTCTTGGATGACCAAGGGTTTCTCCATGCCTACCATGATTCTAGTGCCTTTGAGAAGCCAAGCATCATGTCTCAGACAGCACACTGGAATATGTCCTGTGCTCAGAAGTTCTGCCCATCTTTCCCAGGGATGGAGCCATTGCAGTTCATCCTTGCTTCATGCTAGACCTTTCATCTGTGCTGGGGGATATCATGAGTGGCTAATTCTCAAGAAGGGGTTAACCTACCCCCTTCCCAGCCTTAGCCCTAGTCAGTCAGACCAGCTCTTTCAGTCATGAATACACTTCCACCACGGTTCTACACTGGCACGGGCTTACTACAACTCTTTGTTCATTATTTGGTCTGCAGTATTTTTTTTTTAATTTTTATTAATATATGATGTATTATTTGCCCCAGGGGTACAGGTCTGTGAATCGTTAGGCTTACACACTTCACAGCACTCACCATAGCACATTCCCTCTTCAATGTCCATAACCCTACCACCCTCTCCCAACCCCTTTCCCCCTGGCAACCCTCAGTTTGTTTTGTGAGATTAAAGTCTCTTATGGTTTGTCTCCCTCCCGATCCCATCTTGTTTCATTTATTCCTTTCCTACCCCCTCAAACCCTCTATATTACCTCTCAACTTCCTCATATCAGGGAGATCATATGATAATTGTCTTTCTTTGATTGACTTATTTCACTCAGCATAATACCCTCTAGTTCCATCCACGTCATTGCAAATGGCAAGATTTCATTTCTTTTGATGGCTGCATAGTATTCCATTGTGTGTGTATCTATTATCTATTCGTTGTTGATGGACAGCTAGGTTCTTTCCATAGTTTGGCTATTGTGGACACTGCTGCTGTAAATATTAGGGTGCACATGCCCCTTCAGATCACTGCATTTGTATCTTAAGGGTAAATGCCCAGTAGTGCCGATTGCTGGGTCATAGGGTAGCTCTATTTTCAACATCTTGAGGAACCTCCATGCTGATTTCCAGAGTGGCTGCACCAGCTTGCATTTCCACCAGCAGTGCAGGAGGGTTCCCCTTTCTCTGCAAGTCAGGAAACGATAGATGTTGGCGAGGATGCTCTTTCTATTTAAACAGCCCATCTTTTCGTTTGCATCTCTCCTCGCACTTCATTCCCTGGATTAGTCAGGAATCTTGCAGACTCAACAGAAACCAAATTCGAATGGATTTACTAACCTCTGTTTTTGAAAATTCCAGAGACTTCGGTTTCTGCTATCTTTTCATCCTTTGTAATGGCTTTGATCTGTGCATCCTCTGTTCTCAGGCAGGCTTTTTCCATTCAGCGCCTGGCCACTGACACTCACCTCAGAAGCCATATCATGATGAGCTAGTGGCTGAGCAAACCTATCTCTTTTGAAATAACTCAGGTAAAATTCCAAGGTGACCCTCAGTGGCCTAACTTGAATTACACATCAATCTTGGATTACTCTCAGGGCCACAAGCCTGCAATGCAAGTCCTACCCTTAGATAGGGGGATGGGCCATCCCCACCAGAACTATATGAGATTGTGGTAAGAATGAATCTCCCAAAGAAAAACTGGAAGTCTTTTACTAGAGCAAGGAGGGAAACAGATAACTTAACAGGCAAAAAGGGTATTCTTCCTACTCTCAACATATGCTTACTGTCTCAGTACTCAGTGGATACTTTAAATTCATCTGGCAGTCTTCACTTGTTGTTTTTTTTAAAGATTTTATTAATTTACTTTACAAGGAGAGAGAAGGAGCACAAGTAGGTAGAGTGGCAGGCAGATGGGGAGGGAGAAACAGGGTTCCCGTTGAGCAGAGAGCCTGATTCGGGGCTCTATCCCAAGACCCTGGGATCATGACCGGAGCTGAAGGCAGACACTCAACCAACTGAGCCACCCAGGCACCCCCACTTTCATGTATAATTGACAGTACCTTCACTGATAGTGAGACTGTGCAGTGACTGACACAGAATATTATCTATCTGCTAACTGGAGGACTAACAGGTAACATTTTTAGAGCACTTTCTACATGACAGACTGTGAGTAAGTGAATACTATCAGGTCTGCATTGACGCAGACCTCACTGAGAATGACACTGGGCTCTGCAGCATTGTTGCCCTGGAAACAGTCAATAAAAATGAGGAACGTTGGGTCCACCTCCTTGGTTGGGTGGAACTGCACCCGTGTTAAGGGAGCTTTGCATTGGTGTGCAGTACTCTGGCCTGTGTGACTGGAACAGTATAACATAGTATTAGGAGGACGGGTTTGTAGATTCTATGTTCAGGTGACCCACAGGTGCCTCAGTGCTTATGCTCTGGGTGGGTGATGGGGCAAAATACTGTGTGTACTTGGGCAGATGCTGGAACTGCTGATGGCACACTGTGGATATCCCTGTTGTCACCCCTGCCTTGAATTTTTCTATAAAGTTAAGTAAATATAGCACCAGTCTTACAAGTCTTAGTGCCATCTCAAACTCATAACTCCAGCTCTCCCACAGCATAGACACTGTTCCAAGAGCTTTTTTTTTTTTTTAAGATTTTATTTATGTATTTGACAGACAGAGATCACAAGTAGTTAGGCAGGCAGAGAGAGAGGGAAGCAGGCTCCCCGCTGAGCAGAGATCCCGATACGGGGCTCGATCCCAGGACCCTGGGATCATGACCTGAGCTGAAGGCAGAGGCTTCAACCTACTGAGCTACCCAGATGCCCCTCCAAGAGCTTTATATACAACTACTTGTTTATTCTTTTTGGAGAATTCTATTAATTTAGAATGGCTTAGAATGAACAAGTTGAAACTGGAAAGGTGGCACAATTTACTCATACATGAGTAAAAACCACAATCATCCAGACAGTCCAACTCAAGATTCCATACCCTCAGCCCATATGCTGTACTGGCCTAGTTGTCCCAAATCACCTTTCATCTCTTCCATGGTGACAACCTCAGTATTGTTGAAAGTTTTTCCCACTTATATCTGAAGAAACAGTGTCATCTCATCTCTGGGTATGAACTTTACTGACTTAGGTCAGGTCATTGGGAGGTGTTAAAAAGGTGTTTTCTTACTGACTTTTTGATAGGCACACAACCTGTTTGTCCGGTAATGTGGTGACACACGTTTGTTTATATTAAGTTTTGGAAAACTGTATTTCTATTTCCTGTAGCATTAAAAAAGTTTGTTCTTTTTAATACTGTTCTTATAAGATTGTTTTTCTCTTGACTGAAATTTCCACCCACAAAGGATTAGCTTTTGTTGAGCTTTCTTCTTAACTACATTTGAAAGCATTCTGTACTACCTCTTGCTAATTGGAAACCATCCATCTGCGAGTTTTGAAGCTTAAATATTTTAATGGCAGAAGCTCCTTTTTCAGTGTAAGTACATATTTGATGATATTGGTGATTTTTTGTTTAAGGCACAGACAATTTGAAAAGCAAGCAGTGAAAGTAACATTTAATTTATTAAAATGATATTTTTACGTAATTTTCAAATTACACTTAATGAAGCCTAACTGTATATTGTAATTAAGGTGAAACAGATATTTTATAATATTGAAGTTAAAAAAACACACAAAACTTTTAAAGTATGTAAAGATGTAGACCTAGGATGCCTGGGTAGCTTATTGGGTTAAGCTTCTGCCTTCAGCTCAGGTCATGATCCCAGGGTCCTGGGATTGAGCCCCACAGCAGGCTCCCTGCTAAGCAGGGAGCGTGTTTCTCCCTCTCCTTGGCCCCCCTATTTGTGTTTGTTCCCTTTCTCTAGTGTTCTCTCTCTGTCTCTCTCTCTCTCAAATTAAATAAATAAAGTCTTTTAAAAAATGAAGATCCACCTCTCGGGGTCTAAATGGAAGGGCTTAGAATAAAAATGAAAATGTATTCTTTATTGAATTTAAGTTTATCAGAAATCAAGAACACCCTCTTTATTTACCTTAGGACTTTATTGGCTGAGTTAATCTGTACTAGATTCCAGCTACATCTGTCTTAAAGCTAGAAATTGTAAAGGACATGTGTAGTTTAACAAAAGTTCTGGTTTATATTAAAATGGCCTTACGTAAAATCAGGAGACTGACTGGATTGAAATTGTTCTTTTAGGTGTAGGAAAAGTAATCATGAATGGTATTTGAAAGCCAAAAAATCAGCATGTGAAGTGGTTTGGTTTGGGGATTTCTGTTTATGTGATACTACTCAATATTCAACAAATATTTATTGAGTAGCTGTACGTGCTTACATGGGAAAGGAATGACAGCAGAGCAAAGGGAAGAACAGATCTGAGAAAGGGAGAAAATGGGGAACAGCCAGCCAGATATTTGCATTAGAATGAACACTGGGAACTGTGAATTTACTTAAACATATAGAAAAATTTAGAATCACATCTACCTCTAGGTGGTAAGGAAAGCACAGTGATGGGCCCTTTCCTAAGTGAATGACAAGATCCAACTTATATTCATTCTTTCTGGGAGTGCGTGTCTTTGCCAGTCCAAAGGATGCTAAACCGTAAGGAATAATGATGTCTACAGAGAAATTGTAGTTAGAACACGAGTTCAAGAAGTAATGGCATGCATTCATGACTAGAAGAGTGTAGTATTGTGTACATGTGGGGATGGGGGGGTGGGGGGTGGGGCTGTTAATGATCATCTAAAGGAGATTAGGATGAAAACCTGACCTTTGCCTTTCTGTGGAAACTGTTTGCAAATGCTTTGATGTAATGTTTAGTGACTGTTATTAAACTTCTGAATTATAAAGAAAAAAAAAGAAGTAATGGCATGCTTGAAATATTCTTGGTTAGAAAAACCATCAATATGCTTAGATTTTTATTTGGACTTCAGTAGAACAGTTACAATACTACAAAGGGTGCTTTTGTTTTTACTCATAAAACCTTAATGGATGAATTGTTAGTACCTTGGAATTACTCCTTTTCCTTGTAAGCTGCATCTACAGCATAGAATTGATCCAAGGGACATATTTTGCTGATTGGTGCATTATTTTCTCATGTAGTGTTAGATTTAGAAATGCTTCTAAAGGTTTTTCTTTTTTTCTGCATTATTATTTCATGTTCAGTTTCATTGCTTTGGGATTATGTTTCTTAAATGGATGGTTGATATTCAGCATCTCATATGTGCATTTAAGAAGTCTCACTCCCGTCAGGGCAAAAAGGGAAATCATTTGTGTAGATAAAGGTTGTTAGTGTCATATACCTGGCACTGGATACTGTGATGGAGATATTGTATATACAGGTTCTGGAGCCCGCTTGCCTGGGTTCAAATTCCAGCACTGACATTAGCTATATGATGTTATCCTTATCTTCTCATGATACTTTTTTTTCATCTGTAAAATAGGGATAAGAATAGTACCTACCTCATAAGATTGTTTTAAGTAGTTAATAAATGTCAGCATTATAGAGTATTATACTGTTTCCTTCTGGGTCTATATTTTTCCAAGTCAATCCTTCAAATTCAATGGATTCGATAAGAGAAGATCTATTTCTCATCATATTAGATCTCCTATATGACATGACTGTTATATCATATGACTTTTCCTGTTCCTTTTTTTCTTTTTAAGGTAAGACAGTCTCACTCTATTTTGATTTAGTATAATATAAAAGTATATATGCATATTCCCAAATGTTAGGTATATGTTTAAATTTAATGTCCTATTGGATGTCAGTATGATCTGGTGAGAAAGTAGTCATGGGTGGTTTTTGAGTTAATTTGCTTCTTCTTTCACAACACTGTGCAGTGAAATGTGCTCATACTCTGAGGGATGCAAAAAGAGAAAAATGTCTAGAATCTCACTATCTAGTAGAAGAGATATGAAAATTAGGCAAATGACTACTAAAATTATTTCATAGATGGTAAACAGTAAAGGTATGATTCATGTATTAACACCAACACTTGGTAAATATTAATTCATTCTAAAATGTAGACAATAGTCATAACTCTTCATGAGAGATTGGAGATTCCAGAATTCATTTGGGAGATAGAGACTTTAATCTCATCAGAGATGGACGTCAATTTAGCATGAAGGTTAGATTTAAAATCAGTGTATGCAGTATCATTTGATATCATTTGATTATTCTTTTTTTTGATCTTTATTGAAATTCCAGTTAACACAGAATACTGTTAGTTTCAGTGTACAACATAGTGATCCAACACTTCTATACATCACCAGCGGCTTATGGCAGGTGCCCTCCTTAATCCCTACTGCCTGTTTTCCCCATCCCCTCACACACCACCCCTCTGGTGACCAGTTTGTTCTCTAGGGTTAACCGTCTATTTCTTGATTTGCCTCTTTGACTCTCTTTTGTTCCTTTATTCATTTGTTTTGTTTCTTAAATTCCACATATGAGGAGAATCGTGTGGGTGTTGGTGAGGATGTGGAGAAAGGGAAACCGTCTTGTACTGTTGATGAGAAATGCAAACTGGTGCAGCCACTTTGGAAAACAGGTGATGTATGGAGGTGTTGAACCACTGTATTGTGCACCTGAAACTAATATCACACTATATGTTAACTAACTGGAATTAAATAAAAACTTAAAAAAAATACAATGAGATAGCACCAGACACCTGTCTGAATGGCTAAAATAGCAACAGCAGAAAGAACAGGTGTTGGCAAGGATGTGGAAAAAGGGGAACCCCCGTGCACTGTTGGTGGGAATGCAAGCTGGTGCAGGCCCTGTGGAAGATAGTATGGAGGTTCCTCAGAGTGTTAAACATAAAACTGTCCTACAATCCAGCAACTGCACTATAGGTATTTAATCCAAGGATACAAAAATACTAACTCAGAGGGATACATGCACCCTGATGTTTATAGCAGCATTATCTGCAATAGTCAAATTACAGAAACAGCCCAAGTGTCCATGGATTAGTGAATGGATAAAAAAGATGTGGTATATGTGTGTGCGTGTGTGTGTATACACATGTACATATATATTTATATATGTATAAACATATACACACAATGGAATACTATATAGTCATAAAAAAAGAATGAAATCTTGCCATTTGCAGTGACATAGATGGAGCTAGAGAATATTTTGCTAAACAAGATAAGTCAGAGAAAGACCTTTGATCATTCTTAAGATTACAGAGGTTGGTTTTGTCTGGATGCCCCATCTCATTGGCAGCTTTTCTTCCAGCTTGAGGAGAGCTCTTTTTTTTTCAGTTTGGCAAGAGATTAGGCAGTTGGCTTGTGTTTAAAAGTGCTACTGTTTGAGAAAATGTGTATTTTTAAAAACTGGAATCGGGGCGCCTGGGTGGCTTAGTCCTTGGGCATCTGCCTTCAGCTCAGATCGTGATCCCGGGATCCTGGGATCAAGCCCTGCATCGGGATCCCTGCTCAGTGGGAAGCCTGCTTCTCCCTCTCCCTCTCCCCCTACCCCGCTTGTGTTCTCTCTCCCTGTCTCTTTCCCTCCCTGTCAAATAAGTAAATAAAATCTTTCAAAAATATATAAACACTGGAATCACTCTCATGACAGCAAGAAGCTTACACAAATAGAGGAATTCAGAGATGGAGTGAGGTGAATTAAAGGGAGAGTAGAACTGTAACTCCTAGTGCATGACATTTATTTTGTGGCCCATTTGGTTGAATGGAATAACCTACAGAACCACTGACACTATTTTAATTCTGTTTCTGTCTCTCGTTCCTAGTTTTTTTCAGTGAGCCTGAGTGTATATACTTGAATCCGTGTGAGGTAATTGCATGTTTGTTGTGCTCCTACAATATCCTGTAAGCACAGGGATGGATAGCATGCTGAGGGAGTCACCCATCCCAGTTGTAGTCCCTCAATTACGTCATTTATTTACATTGCTTCATACACATGAAAGTGTATTGCTAGACATGTGTGTCGGGTGGAGTGGTAAGCTCTGAAATATAAATTACTTCTTCCCCCTCATCATGACCCTTTTAAATTCTAGTCCAGGTCTAGAAGGGGCCTAAATCTAGAGGAAGGCTGAGGAATGGCTGGACTAGCCTAGTTCCACTTCATGGAAGAGGTTTCCTCTCTTCCTTGCATGAAAATGATTAATTTGGCCATTTTGTAGGAGAACTGAACCAGTACAGATAGTGAATGACAGAAACCATTCTTACCAAACTGTACAGTTAGTTATATTATGTATATGATTTAGATTTGGGTGTGTAATTTGTCTTAGTCATTTCAATTGATCTTTCTAAATTCCCAATAGAGAATATATGCAACAGTCATCCTTGAGTGCACTAGTCTTGATCTGTTTCTCTTCTGAGTCATTAGGAAAAAGGATGAGCCAATACGGTAACTACAATTTATGGAGAAACAGTACATGACTGTTTTACTAGATTCTTCAGTTGTAGCTAGATTCTTTAGTTAGCCAGTTTTGTTCAGTTACAGAAAGTGACATCTGAAAGTTAATGCTGGGTTTGCAAATTGAGGGGATGACTCTATGGATGTTTCCTGGACAGCTCTTTGAACTTTTCTGTTCTAAAATTTTTGTAGTAAAATACTGAGAAGAAAAGTCCTTAAAGCTTAAAGTTTCGAAATTAGATCTTTTCAAACATTTCATCTCGTAGTCATTTATTGGTTGCCTACTACAAATTCACACTTGAATAAGTGCTATGGGCAAACTTGAATTCAACATGGTGTCTGCCTTTAAGAACTATATCAGTCATCAATTGCTAGAACAATGCTAAATAACCCAATTGGTAGCATGCAATCGTAAGTACTTGTTTTCACACTCATGAGTATGCAGGTTAACTGTGAATTGGGTGATCTCTCCTGACTGTTTCACATTGAAAATTCCATTGGGTGTGGTTCCTTCCTGCATTCAATCAACATGGGTTCATTCTGAGACCCTGTGTCGTCATCGTCTTCTTTTTTTGTTTGTTTTTAACCCCGTGTCTTCTTAAGATGATGGCAGAAGGGTAAACCCTACCAAGGAACTAGATTTCGTGCCTTCGGTTACATCACTACTCCTAAAACATATCGGCCAAAGCGAGTCACATGGTTGACCCAAAGTCAAGGAAAAGGGAAAGTAAACTCTGCATCTAGTGGTAAGAACTACAGAGTCACATGGGGAAAGGCATGGTACGGGGAGGAAAGCATTGGGACCAAACTTAAGTCTCTCCCAAAAGGTTTAGATCTTATTCTTGACAAACCAGACAAAATACTGTACTGCCAGCAGTAAGATAGTCATCTTGAACACGGTGATAATGGATTGCTCCATTTGTCCCAAGGATAAATTAATATTATTGAGTACTAATCTGTAGGTCCATGTTTCATATTCAGTGATTTTTCACCTTAGATCATTTGAAAGCTGTATAGATTAGTCTACTTTATTATCAGACTGTTTTATAACAGAGAATAAGAGCAATTCAAAAAGCACTTGTTAAGCCCTTATTATTTTTAAGATTCTTTTCGAGACCCATGGAAACAGTGATAATTCATGTTTAGTTCCCTTCTTTCAAGGAGGTGAGATATAAGGACATTTTAATTTTTGTGCCACCTACTTCTTTAGCAGTAAATCTATGAGTGATAAATTACAGACTTGACTTAGTTTCTGAACAATTTTTAGGAATAAACTGAATTTTCCTTGTGTTTTGATGAAAGGTTTACATCCACTTAAAATTATACCCTTGTGTATAGATCAACATGGAAGGAAATCAACCATAACATTTTATAATTAAAAATAATGCAAGGGTGTAAGATCTTTATTGCTTGCAGAACTTTAAAAATCTATTAATTTCCCATTAGTTGCAGCATAATAACCCAACTCCTTAAATGGAAAGGAGAATAAACTTCTTGAACCAAAGTTTGTGATAGAGACCCAGCATGTGCTATTAATTTAAACTGTTTCTCTGAATAATTCGATTATATTTTATGATACAGCCAATTCACTGAATTGGAAATGTAGAAAATGTTTCATTTGGTTCCCAAATAAGGGATAATGAAGGTCATAAAATGTCTACTAAAATGAATAAATTGCTATTAAGATAAAGTATGTAAATAAGTCACCAACCAAAATCCGTCTCTTTCTCTTCATATATGTTGAGAGAGAATATATGAATATATATTTAGAGAGAGAAAGAAAGAAAGAAAGAGGAGAATATATATGAAGTATGTATATGTATACATATTACAGAATACTTAAAATTTGCAATGATCGATTATATTCATTTACTTTATATAATTAATTCACTGCCCCTAAATCATAGATAACCTATTCTTACATGCATAAATGCAATTTTTTTGAGAATTTAAAAGCAAAAAGAGTTAGGAGCATGTGCCAATCAGAATGCATAAAACTAAGATGCCTGACAGTTTGAAGGATTATTGAGGATGTGGGAGTAACTGGACCCCTCATATCCTACTGGTAGGAGTGAACACTGATAAAATGGCTTTGGAAATTTCCTTAACACTATCTTCTAAATGTGAACATATATATGCTCTGTGACATAGGAATTCACCTCCTAAGTGTATAACCCAAAGTAAGGTGTGTATGTACACGCATCAATAGATAAAAGAATATCTGTACAAAGATGTCTGTAGCAGCATTATTCATACACTCTCTCCAAATTGGAGTTTCAGGGGTGCCTGGTGGGCTTATCAGAAGAGCATGCATCTCGTTATCTTGAGGACTTGAGTTCGAACCGTACATGGGGTGTAGTAATTACTTGAATAAAAAGAAAAAAACACTTAAAAAAAAATAGACTGGAGTTTCAGTACATATCACCTCTAGAAAGAATAAACAAATTGAGAAATCTTTACATTGAGTGTTATCCAGCAATGAAGGGGTTAAATTACTGTTGTAAACTATAACATGTATGAGCATCAGCCTAATATTTAGCCATAGGAACCAGGAAAAGAGTATAAAAGAGTATACAGGGTATAGTTGCATTTATGTTACATTTGAGACAAGGCAGCACTAATCTAAGGTATCAGAAATCAGAGTAGTGGCTGCTTTTATGATGCCACTTAGTGGAAGTGGACCTGATGGGGCCCTAAAGGTGTTGGTAAATACTGTACTTTTTCATCTGGGTGGCGCTTAGGTGAGTGTGTCTACTTGGTAAAAATGTATCACGCTGTATAATTAAGATTTGTGTGCTTTTTTGCATATGTTTTGAATTGCTTTATTGAAGTAGAATCCATAGACAAAGAATTGCACGTACTTAAAGTGTACAATTGAGTGTACAATATGAGTTCGAACGTAGGCAAACACCTGTGATACCATCCCCACAAACACAGAAATAGACATATCTAATACCTCCCAGAGGTTTCTTGTGTTGTTTTGTTTTGTTTTTCAAATAGGTTTCATTTCTGTAAAACTTAAAAAAAAAAAAAAAAAAAAAAGCCTATGTCTGATTTCTCAATCCTCTGACTTCCTGCCACCCTTATTTTTCACAATTTCTGAAACAGCTGCTTAATGACTAACACATTTTTACAACTTCCCATTATTTTTCATTCTTCAAATCATAGAGGAATTATTGTAATCTTTTCAAGTCCCTCGTTCTATTCACTTACTATTAATTGCTTTTGTGGGGATCAGACAGGAGACCTTAGAGAATTTTATAGAGCCTCTCTTCATTCTTGTATCTGCCAAAAGAAACTTTATGTTACAAACCTTTATTATTGATTCTCTCCATGACATTTAAAATGATATCTTTCATAGGAATTTTGTCTGCTACTACCTTTCTGCCCAAAGTAATTTACAGCAGCCGTGGAAATTTTGAAATTAGATTGGAGACCTTCTGTCCCAAACCACATGCTTCTTGAAACAGAGGGAGTTTTGTGTAGTGTGAGGTTATTCCTAATCCTGGCAATAATACCTGAGAATAATGAAAGACTTAATGGGTTGATCTATTAAGTCCATTTTCATATCAAAGGTGAGGATTTTTTTTTCTTCCCTTGAGAAATCAAGGTTAGGTCTGTCTCCAGGCATGCTTTAAGCCATGAACTTGAGTTTCTAGAAAAGGAAGACCTAAAGTAAGCAGAGGGCACACTCATTCAATTGGAAAGCCCTTTAACAAAGGAATTGCTTCCTTGTGAGCAGTATTAAAGCAACCTCCCATTACTAAGGCATGTTAAACCACCTCTGGGACATTTTGCCATATCTTTAAGCTGCATTACAAGCTTTTCATATAAAATGTGTTTTTCTCTGAAATAGCTCAAACACTCCTCCCCGTCTCTCTTCCTATACCTAACAGACTCTGTCAAAGTTCCCCAACTTCAAACCCTAATTTCCTCTATAGTTCTCACGAAGTTCCACAGAGGGAGTTCTTGAGAGGCAAGAAAGGTGGTTATGGGGTAGAGTTCTTTTGTGACTAGAAGAAGAGAAACCCTTGTGAAATGTACCAGATGTGTCAAAATTATTCTTTTTGTCTTATGCTAAAGTAGAGTTTGTAGAATAAAGAAAATCTGTACATAGTGAAAGATAAACAGCAGGACTTAGGCACTAAGCAAATTTAATCCTGAATTTCCCGAAATTCCTTCGAGTTTTATTACTGGATGTTGTGGTTTTAAGGGGCCGCATGTGCTCTGTAAGGAGATGTATTTGACTGCAAGTCGCCTCTCCAAATCTGTTCCACCTTTCTTCCTGATGAGAGGGGGCACCCCACCTGGAGACCATAGTCCCCAGCCTCCTTTGCAGCTACACATGGCCGTTTAGCTTAATTCTTGCTAATGAAGTAGGAGCACAAGCAATTTTTGCTTAATCTGGCTTTCTTTTATTGTCCCTTCACACAAACTGGAAGCCAAATGCAGGAGAGCAGAAGGCTTTGACTGGTAGAGGGCTGTGTGCGAGAGTGGAGCACGGCACAGGCGCCCAAGGTGTTTAACTGTGGAGTATCTTGATGACTTCGAGTGAGACCACGCCTGCGGTCTAAATGTGGAACTAGCATGAGAAAGAAATAGACTTCGTACCACTTTTGTATGTTTTTATCTTTCTTGTGGAGGCAGATCTTTATCCTAACTTATCCAGATAGGGTTCCTTTCATTCTTAATCAATAATTTTTGGTATGCTTTCAATTTTTGAGGATGATAGCACACATAGGTGATGATTTCCATGGTTAAAAACAAAAAACAAAAAACAAAAAACAAACAAAAAAAAACCTTCCTATTTCTGAAGGATATTTGTTTTCTCAAGACTTTTGTCTGTGTTCTGTGATGGTCAAAACAGTACTATGGTGGCACTTAGGATTTGTTATCCTTAGTTAACAGATAAGGAAACAAGTTTATTGGCATTTGCATCTTGATCCTTCCAGATGGTCTCAGGAAACTGTACAAGTTTCGAGTGAATGTAGATGGGTGACCGTTTATTCAAGACAATCCAAGATCTTTTATTGAATTAAATTCCACAAGTATAATAAGGTGTCTCACCGTTTTGCATTGCAGTATATCTGGCTTTTTTATTGCATTCATTTTACAGCCAGTTTATTTCTTTAATAAAATAAAAATATAAACTAAATGACTTCTTTTTTGTTGTTTTTTAAAAGATTTTTTAAAATTTATTTATTTGACAGAGATCATAAGTAGGCATAGAAGCAGGCAGAGAAAGAGGGGGAAGCAGGCTCCCTGCTGAGCAGAGAGCCCCATGTTGGGGCTCAGTCCCAGGAACTTGAGATCATGACCTGAGCCAAAGGCAGAGGCTTAACCCACTAAGCCACCCAGGTGCCCCACTAAATGCCTTTTCAAATGAAGTATTCAAATTTCCTATTTAGTCTTTCTTTTTACAAGTACAGCTAATTGGGAAAATATAGAGGAAATGTCAAACATTTCTCATAGTTTCCAGGACTCCAGATTAAGCACTCTTAATAATCCTTATGGAAATTATTTTAGTCATTTTACAAAAGTCTCCATTTTTGTGAGTTTCCAAATGAATCTTTTTTTTTTTTTTTAAAGATTTTATTTATTTATTTGACAGACAGAGATCACAAGTAGGCAGAGCAGCAGGCAGAGAGAGAGGGGGAAGCAGGCTCCCTGCGGAGCAGAGAGCCCAATGTGGGGCTTGATCCCAGGACCCTGGGATCATGACCTGAGCTGAAGGCAGCGGCTTAACCCGCTGAGCCACCCAGGCGCCCCTCCAAATGAATTTTTAAATGACCTGTTTTATTCTCACTTACTGAAATTAAGTCACAGAGGAAAGACAAATCTGAACGTTACTTGTAACTCCAAGATCCAGAGATGACTATTTTATGTATGTGGATACTTTTTTGCAAAAATGAAATATGTTCTTTAAAACATTTTCACTTAATGACAGTGGCAGATTTTCATGATTCCCATTACGGCTAGCCATTGCACTAAAAATGTTGCTTCCATTACCTCCTTTAGCATTCGAAAGAAAGCCTATAGAGTAGTGCTATAATTATCACCATCTTTACACCAGAAGGAACCGAGACTTGGTGAAACAACTTACACATCATAAGGAAGGTCTGAAAGTATTAAGTATGACGACAGGCTGTCTCTGTTGTAAACATTTCACTATGTCATTTGAATTTCAAGAAACACAAGACTGTGTGATACTCCATCCTATGCAGGCACAACTGTCCTAGTCGATGTTTTACTTTCGGATATAGACGTTTTCTCATATTCACAGCTTTGTCTTTGTTTTTAAGTCTTTGTACGTGGATATTTGGATGGAGTTCATATTTTTAACTGGGGGAATTTATATTCTGTCCTGAGAAGGAGAAAAATGGAAAGAATCTGGTAATGTGGCATCTAAGCCCAGTAAAATATTCAAAAAGCATCGTATGTAGAACCCCCTTGGGAACATATTTATCAAAGTTATTCAGCATGGGTACAAAAATAAAATATTTGAAATTAAATATTTATACCTTTCATTATGAAAAAATAGTCCTGGGAATAGTCTCCATTTAGCAGAATTAGCTCAAGCTTAGCAGACGCCTCGACACCTGTCCAGAGACACTCTCCTCAATTAACATTATTAATGCCTGGAGAGAAGAGCCTTTTGAAGTTGTCAACAAGTTGAAGTTTATTAGCCATCGAATGCAACTTTAAGAAAGTTGCAAATGATTTTTTGAAGTAAAAAATAATTAAAAGCAAGTCAACACTGCAAAAATACCATCTTTAGATTAATACTAGTGGTACATTGCTAGTAACATATATAGTTAAATACCTGATAAATGTATATGAATATATAATGATAACCATCGCACCTTTCTTAAACTTTAATATTCAGAATATCAAATCTGATTTCTTAGAAATTATTTTGGGGGAGCCTGGGCGGTTCAGATGGAGTTAAGTGTTTGTCTTTGGCTCAAGTCATGATCCCGGGGTCCTGGGATCAACCCCCCCGTCCCATTGGGCTGTCAGCTCAGGGAGAAGCCTGCTTCTCCCTCTCCCACTCCCCCTGCTTGTGTTTCTTCTCTTGCTGTGTCTCTCTCTCTGCCAAATAAATAAATAAAACCTTTAAAAAATTATTTTGGAAAATAATTTTTGAGCAGAACTCTTTTTTAGGTTCACTAACATAAATACATCAAATCCTTTTTTTTTTTAAGATTTTATTTATTTATTTGACAGAGAGAGATCACAAGTAGGCAGAGAGGCAGGCAGAGAGAAAGGAAGGGAAGCAGGCCCCCTGCTGAGCAGAGAGCCCGATGCGGGACTCGATCCCAGGACCCTGAGATCATGACCTGAGCCGAAGGCAGCGGCTTAACCCACTGAGCCACCCAGGCGCCCTAAATACATCAAATCTTTAAAAAACTTATACTTTTTGTTATTTTAACGCCCCTTTTGAATTTAACATTTTCCCAGTTAGGACAATAAATTATATGGTCTCCCTGCCCATAAACATCTTATCCATCTCTGAGTGATACATGCTCCTTTTCTAGCTCAGTCACTATCCTTTTATGATATGTTTGAACATATCAAACAATAAGGTAAATCACCAAATGCTTTATATATAAACTAGTAAAATAGGATTAAAGAGTTTATATTAATAAGATGTATAATGACCATAGTTATCTTTGCTACAACTAGTCATGCAGCTGTTATATAGTATTGATTTAAGTTTGTTTCATTACACAGTTTATTTTCTCTTTACCTTCAGATAAAACTACACTTAGTCACAATAATTTGCTTGGTGGCATAATCCAAAACTTCGTATCTGAGGTTTCTGAGCCTAGGGGTCCTGCTTGTATTCACTTCATGTGTTTTGTTACTAATTTTTACCATTATACAGAATGATGCAAGGCACCTTTGTGTCCTTGATTTTATCAGGTAGGTAACTATCCCAGTATCAGTGAAGGAGGCAGTCCGTGCTTTTACAGCTAATTCTTTTTTTTTTTTTTTTTTTTAAGATTTTATCTATTTCACACAGAGAGAGATCCCAAGTAGGCAGAGAGGCAGAGAGAGAGAGGGAGAAGCAGGCTCCCTGCAGAGCAAAGATCCCAATGCAGGGCTCCATCCCAGGACCCTAAGTTCATGACCTGAGCTGAAGGCAGAGGCTCAACCCACTGAGCCACCCAGGCGACCCTTTACAGCTAATTCTTACCCCACACCTGGAAGTGAAGCTGCAGTCCTACTCAGTCTCTGGCCCTTTCTTCCATCTTGAATAATCCCTTAGCCTTGACTCCACCCGTTTCTAACTACCTTCACTTGACCATATGTTTGTTAAATATTTTTCCAGCTTGGATCATGGTTAGTACCTCTTGGATTATGGGAGTTAAGAGCAATTTTAGTTCTTTAAAATAAGATGACATGCCGAACACTTTTGTTTTCCTACTTTGTAAACATTGAAAAAACTATGTTCAGTTTAAATTAGTAGACATATTAACAAATTTATAAAATTTAGTTTTTGGAAGGAACTTACTTATTATATATTCTATAATATAATTTACTACTTGATTTTTGTCTTACATGAATTCCCAGGGAAAATCATTTTTGTTCCTTGTTTTTTGTTGTTTATGTTGTTTATATTAACTTATCAAAAAGCTGGGGTTTTTTATCTGTAACTAAGAGAATGGCATCTTAAAATAACAAAGTTCCAATGTTACAAAATAGGAACTTTGTTAATGAAGACTCATCACAATGTAATGACTTTTCTAGGAAATAATGACAAACTGTTGTTCGTAATTTCAACTGTAGTTCGGAGGAATTTTATGATCTTCTTAATTGAGCATATCAAAAGAAAAAAATCCATCGTTGTCTAGCAGCTTTGTAATCTCTATATGACAAGCTTCATCTCAAGAAAAAGACTAGGGGTGCCTGGGTGGCTCAGTGGGTTAAAGCCTCTGCCTTCAGCTCAGGTCATGATCCCAGGGTCCTGGGATCGAGCCCCGCATCGGGCTCTCTGCTCAGCGGGGAGCCTGCTTCCCCCTCCCCTCTCTCTCTGCCTGCCTCTCTGCCTACTTGTGATCTCTGTCTGTCAAATAAATAAATAAAATCTTTAAAAAAAAAAAAAAAGAAAAAGAAAAAGACTAAAACTTTGTGGGATTTTTAGAAATCATTTTCTTCTTCCTTACAGTATATTCAGGGTTTTAACATTTTTCTTTAGAAAACAACAAAAAAACAGAACCTATAATACCTCAGCAGCAAACTACGAAAGACTGAACTTGAAAGAACAATGTGTTCTTCTGTTATGTTTGCTAGCTGGATCTTGTCACTACAGTAACCTCTTAATTTATTTAGTATTTTATGGTTTATGCTTTCACCTGCTGTAATCTTACATTTAATCCTCAAGTACTTCAGAGATATCTACTGTGGGTAGTTCTTTATGAAACAGAGATGTGCTGGCTTACACATAATTTTTCCAACTCTCTGCAAGACCAATGATATACACAGGTAAGATTATTGACTGTGTCCCTGAGTTAACCTTGGAAAGTATTAATCTTATCAGCTCAAGCTCATTAGCATCATGGCTGACCACCAACCAATGTTATCCAATTTGTTTAATACTGTTGTTGCAAAAAATGTTATAAAAACACCATTGAGCTGAATGAATGTGTAACTTAGCTATCATAGTCATGGAGAATTTGATTACCACAATTAAAATGCTTAAGTAAATAAAAGGGTTTTGCTATATTAATACTGCAATCTTCAACAGAAAAATAAGGAGATATCCAGAGAGAACTAGAAGGCCATGAACTCCCTAGAGAGCCACACTACAATGAAAGATTTATTACTTTGTGTCTTTGGGTAAAAGAATTTGAAGATAGTACTTCATTTCATGGTTTGGAATGGAGATCATCCACTCTAGGTTATGTTTTTATGGCTTAAGTTGACCATAACCACTGTCATTTTCAGTTTTGGTGTGCCCTGGATAGAATCTATTTAAAAATTCAGAGTTTTTAAAATATTTTATTTAGAGCTTTGGCTTTAGCATTTTTAGAGGTTTTGGGATTGGATCTACATGGCTTGTGTGAATATATAATACAATCAAAATAATTTTTGGGTGAACACAAGGTAATCAGTACATTTTGGTTAAAATCATGGTAAAAAATAAAAATCAGTCCTGAGTATTTTGTCTATTGGTAATTTTGGTATAGCCTAGGGCCATTTTATAACCCTTAATATAGAGATATATTATCTGTGTACAGATATATTACACTATAATACAGATATATTATATTATTGTGTAGATTTTTTCAGGTGTTTTGTACTACCTATTCCCTTGCACTATAATTCATGGTCTGTTGTTCTAGCTTTGTTCTGTCATGGGCAACATAAGAGAATCAATTGAAATAATCAATTGCAATAAAACATCTTACAACTGCATAGATAAATGTACTTTGCATATTTCTTTTTTTATAGTGTTAATATCTCTGTATATGAGGCTGAAATAAGTGTTGTTTTCAGGTCAAAATAATTGGATAGGGGCGCCTAGGTGGCTCAGTGGGTTGAAGCCTTGCCTTCGGCTCGGATCATGATCCCAGGGTTCTGGAATCAAGCCCCGCATGGGGCTCTCTGCTCAGCAGGGAGCCTGCTTCCTCCTCTCTCTCTCTCTCTGCCTGCCTCTCCGCCTACTTGTGATTTCTGTCTGTCAAATAAATGAATAAAATCTTTTAAAAAAAATAATTTGATAGCAGTAGTTTCATAGGGTTTAAACTAATATGTATATAATATGTGTATACATCTGTATAATTTGGAAATACATACATTCAGATGTTGGCAATGGTAACATTTGAAAAGACTAGGTGATAGTAATATTTGGTTTTCTTTTCTATATCTCTATGCTTTATTTTTAAAGAATGAACAGCGCTTGGGGCACCTGAGTAGCTCAGTCAGTTAGGTGTCTGCTTTTGGCTCAGGTCACGATCCTGGGGTCCTGGGATTAAGTGCCCTGTTGGGCTCCCTGCTCAGGGGGGAGTCTGCTTCTCTCTCTGCCTGTGCCCCTCCTCTCACTTGTTCTCTCTGTATCTCTCTCTCCCAAATAAATACATAAAATCTTTTTTTTTTTTTTAGATGAGCAGCCCCTGATTTGTAATAAGGATGATGATACTGAACACTCTACAATAAAATGTGCGATTCTAGACAAGAATGTGACTAGAGATAAATGTTTTTAAATCTCTCACCTGAATTGATGACTCCAAAAATGTATTACCTTTTTTTTTTTTTAACTTTGATTTCGAGGTATCTGAGAAAGGAAATCCAAAGCTAATCTCTTATTTTCCCCAACCTCATCAACCCCTGTCCCCACTGAATTTTCTCCTCCTGAGGCCTTCCCTTTCTCAGTTAAAGATAATTCCATCTTTAATTTCCTTAGGTCTAAAACATTGTGTTTATCTTGAACTCCTTCCTTTCTCTCACTCCCCACATTCAATCTAATAGAAAATACCACCACCTCTACCCCTATGACCCTGATTCATGACTTCATCAGATCTTACTGGGTTTATTGCACATTGTTTCCTAACTGGTCTCCTTGCTTCAATGCCTGGTAATTAGGGTCATCATTTTAAAATATCAGTCGCAATATGTCACCTCTCTTATCAAAACCTTTAAGAGCTTCTCATCTCAATTAAAATAAAATCTATATACCTTACTATAATCTTCGTGGTCCCTGTTGATCTGTATCTGGCTACCTATGCTCTCATTTTCTTCCCCCTGCCCCTTCCTTATCCTTTTCCAGTTATACTAGCCTCCTCTGTTTCCCCCAGTTGACTACAGTTGCCATATTGGAACACAGTTTCCTCATGTAGCAATATGGCTTCCTCAGTGACTTCATTCACGTCTTTGTTCAAACATTGCTACATCAGAGGACTTCCTTCACCGTTCTTTCTAAAATAGCTAACTAGGTGGATAGCTAGATAGACATACAAATGGATGTAATTCTAGATAGAAATATAATGATATGTCTCTCTCCACACATTGCTATCATTAGGTGACAAATTTTGCAAGCAAAGTCTGGGTTTTGTCTCTCTTGCCTTTATGATTAAGGCAGCTCTTGGCACATAACAGCATGAAAAAAAAAAGGTGAATGAATGAATTGGTATAATCATTAAGTAGTATGTGGCTGGGCAGGGTGGGGGGAGGTAGCAGGCAGCGGAGGTTTTTGAAAGAACAAAACCACCACAGTCTACCACTTCTTGATTTTTCCATGAATTACAGGAGCAATAAGTGCTTGGGATCACTTTAGAAGCTAGGATGACAATTAGCTAGTGTGAAAGAATTGGCTTGTTATAGACACGGTCATCCTTTCTGTGTCCCTGAATTTAGGGTCAGCTTGCTGAAAGATGATTAGCATCTGAGTTGCCTCAGTGGCAAAAAAAAAAAAAAAATCAAAATGAGGACAGTGAGTGCAGGAGGCTGAGAACAGATCAGGTGTGGAGGGTGAGGAAAAGAAGGGAAAGTAGCTGCACTTTCTAGCCTGGGAAATTGGGACAATAGGGATAAAATTCTGCCATTAGCCTTATTCGGCAGCTCCTACTTCCTCTTCACCAGCAGTGTTCCCCTGGTATCACAGCTAGCAATTCTCTTGACAAATTTGCCTTATCTGGAAGAAATAACACCAACATTGTAAAACCACAGTAGCAACTGTGCTGGTTGACATGACTGGAACATAAGATAGGGTCAAGGAAACAAAAGCTTCAAATAAACCAATTCTTTTAAAGATAAAGCAGTATCTCGAAAATGAATATGATGGCATTTAAAACTACCAAGTACTTTCTTTCATGGGGAGCCTTTGTTCAAACAAGTACTGCCACCCTTCAGCTGCCATTTCCTCCCCTTTGGATCTACTAAGATAATCATTTTTGTGCCAAACAGCTGTGTAATGATTAAAACCTTGATGGAGGCCTGCAGCCTTGAACTAGTCTGTTTAACTTCTGAAGGTGATGATTTCAGATTTGTATTATGAATCACAAATTTAACCTAAGTCTTCCTGTATCACTAAATAATATATTCACGTGCAACAGTAATGAGGAAGTTGCACAGACCAGTGGTTCTCAAACTTTATCCATCATCAGAGTCACTTCAGGGGTTTATTAAAATACAGGAGACTGGGCCCCAGCTCCAAAGATTCTGATTCAGTTAAGTCTGGAAGGGGGTTTCCTAATTTGCATTTCTAACAAGTTCCTGAATGGCAGTGATACTACTGATCTGAAGACCACGCTTTGAGAGTCACTGTCATAGAATAATATTTCTCTCTACCCAGAGAAAATGTTCTTCAAAATATTGCATTTTAAATCCAGATGTAGAGTAATAGCTGTGAGACTGGGATATTCCTTCATCCTTGTCATTGCCAGGAGGGCAATTTCACACTCCTCTGAACCTCTAAGAGATGTAATCCTTGGGTGAAGTGTTAATTAACCAAATCACTAGTGAGACAGAGAAAATAGGGAAAGGAGAAACAAAGAAATGCGGTTTCTAGGTCTGTGTCCTGGAAATGTAGTTCTGGCTTTTATGAAAGGAATATTTTTAGACTCCTCACTAAAGTCTTATTTTCCACATCTATTGTTCTTCACTAAGATGGTCAGGTCAGACTTGATGGTTTCACCTTAGGGGAGCCAGGGAAGAAGACAGAACTGTCTGCAGGCAGTTTCTCCAAATGTTTATGTAAATCACAATCTGTGTGCCCTTATATTTAAATATCATTTCAAATTTAACTGACTTTTTTTTTTTTCTAATACTGAGGGCTATTAAAAAATACGTATTTTTACAGGGAAGCACATCTCAAAATATAAGACCTCTTTCTTTAACTTACCAGTCCATCATATGATATGAAAGGTTGTTCTTGCCTGAGATACTTGTTCCATTTTGAATGCTTTATGCTGCAATAATATTCTCACATCAACTTATCAAAGATTATTTTCTACTAAAATAGTTTCTGTAATATATTTGTGAACAGCATCTCTGCAAGCTAAGCCACACCAAAAAAGTCTTCTTCTCCAAAGAAGGTTTTTGATGATGAAACTTTAATGGGTCCTTTGTCAATGACGAGAACGGTGCCTGGAACACAGCAGGCATTTTATAACCTTCCCAAGTGATTGGCTTCATGTTTCAAAAGAGTCCATAATACATGAACCACTGTTGATCTTACTCTCACACGTTTTGGCTTCCCAGAAGAACTGAGTGAATTAATACAAAGTTTGAATTTGGAAAATGGCTCCATGAGACACTCAGACCATTGGTGAGCATAACCATAGAGGATAAATTTCAGTGGTATAGGCGATCATCATAAAAGTGGAAACGGAATATAAAATGGGTTGCTAGGGGCACCTGGGTGGCTCAGTGGGTTAAAGCCTCTGCCTTCAGTTCAGGTTATGATCTCAGGGTCCTGGGATCGAGCCCCACATGGCACTCTCTGCTCAGCAAGGAGCTTTCCCTTCTCTCTCTCTGCCTGCCTCTGTACCTACTTGTGATCTCTCTCTCTGTTAAATAAATAAAATCTTAAAAAAAAAAATAGGTTTCTACTCAGGAAAATATATTGAACAGCATCCTTGGATAATATATTTTTTTAATTTAAATTAAATTAATTAACATACAATGTGTTACTGGTTTCAGAGGTACAGGTCTGTGATTCACCAGTCCTATATAACACCCAGTGCTCATTATATCACATATCCTTCCCAGTGTCCATCCCCCAGTTACCCCATCCCTCCAACCCCTTCCCTCCAGCAATCCTCAGTTTGTTTCCTATGATTAAGAGTCTCTTATGGTTTGTTTCTCTCTCTGATTTTATCTTTTTTAATTTTTTCCTCTCTTCTCTTATGATCCTCCAGTTTTTTTCTTAAATTCCACATGCAAATGAGATCATATGATAATTGTCTTTCTGTGATTGACTTATTTTGCTTAGCATAATACCCTCTAGTTCTATCCACGTCACTGCAAATGGCAAGATTTCGTTATTTTTGATGGTTGAATAATATTCTATTGAGTTATGTACCACATCTTTATCCATTCATTTGTTTATGGGCATCTTGGCTTCTTCCACAGTTTGGCTATTATGGACATTGGTGTTATAAACACTGGGGTGCATATGCCCCTTCTCACTACATCTGTATCTTTCGGGTAAATACCCAGTAGTGCAACTGCTGGGTCATGGAGTAGCTCTATCTTCAACTTTTTGAGAAACTTCCATACTTTTTTCCAGAGTGGCTGCACCACCTTGCATTCATACCAAGAGTGTAGGAGGGTTCCTCTCTCTCTGCATCCTCACCAACACCTACCTGTCATTTCCTGACTTGCTAATTTTAGCCATTCTGACTGGTGTGAGGTGGTATCGCATTGTGGTTTTGATTTGTATTTCCCTGATGCTGAGTGATGTTGAGCACTTTTTCATGTGTCTGTTGGCCATCTGGATGTCTTCTTTGCAGAAATGTCTGTTCATGTCCTCTGCCCATTTCTTGATTGGATTATTTGTTCTTTGGGTGTTGAGTTTGCTAATCTCTTTATAGATTTGGGATACTAGCCCTTTCTCTGATATGTCATTTGCAAATATCTTCTCCCATTCTGTCAGTTGTCTTTTGGTTTTGTTAACTGTTTCCTTTGCTGTGCAAAAGCTTTTGATCTTGATGAAGTCCCAATAGTTCATTTTTGTCCTTGCTTCCCTTGCCTTTGGTGATGTTTCTAGGAAGAAGTTGCCACGGCTGAGGTGGAAGAGGTTGCTGCCTGTGGTCTCCTCAAGGATTTTGATAGATTCTTTTCTCACATTGAGGTCTTTCATCCATTTTGAGTCTATTTTTGTGTCATGTAAGGAAGTGGTCCAGTTTCATTTTTCTGCATGTGGCTGTCCAGTATTCCCAACACCATTTATTGAAGCAACTGTCTTTTTTTCCATTGGACATTCTTTCCTGCTTTGTCAAGGATTAGTTGACCAGAGAGTTGAGGGTCCATTTCTGGGCTCTCTATTCTGTTCCATTGATCTATGTGTCTGTTTTTGTGCCAGTACCATGCTGTCTTAATGATGACAGCATTGTAATAGAACTTGAAGTCTGGAATTCTGATGCCACCAACTTTGGCTTTCTTTTTCAACATTCCTGTGGCTATTTGGGGTCTTTTCTGGTTCCATATAAATTTTAGGATTATTTTTTCCACTGCTTTGAAAAAAGTTGATGGTATTTTGATAGGGATTGGATTGAATATGTAGATTGCTTTAGATAGCATAGACATTTTCACATTTGTTCTTCCAAACCATGAGCATGGAATGTTTTTCTATTTCTTTGTGTCTTCCTCAATTTCTTTCATGTGTGCTCTATAGTTTTCTGAATACAGATCCTTTCCCTCTTTGGTTAGGTTTATTCCTAGGAATCTTATGGGTTTTAGGTGCAATTGTAAATGGGATAGACACCTTAATTTCTCTTTCTTCTGTCTTGCTGTTGGTATATAGAAATGCATTGATTTTATATCCTGCCACTTTTCTGAATTCCTGTATGAGTTCTAGCAATTTGGGGGTAGAGTCTTTTGGGTTTTCTACGTAGGGTATCACGTCATCTGCAAAGAGTGTGAGTTTGACTTCTTTGCTGATTTAAATGGCTTTTCTTGGGGTACCTGGGTGGCTCAGTGGGTTAAGCTTCTGCCTTCGGCTCATGTCATGATACCAAAGTCCTGGGATAGAGCCCCACATCAGGCTCAGCAGGGAGCCTGCTTCACCCTCCTATCTCTGCCTGCCTCTCTGCCTACCTGTGATGTCTGTCAAATAAATAAAATCTTTAAAAAATATATAGATGCCTTTTCTTTTTGTTGTCTGATTGCTCATGCTAGCACTTCTAGTACTGTGTTGAACAATAGTGGTGAGAGTGGGCATCCCAGTCGTGTTCCTGACCTTAAGGAACAGGCTCTTAGTTTATTCCCATTGAGAATTATATTCGCTCTGGGTTTTTCACAGATGGCTTTTATGAGATTGAGGTATGTTTCCTCTACCACTACACTGTGAAGAATTTTAATCAAGAAAGGATGCTGTACTTTGTCAAATGTTTTTTTGTATCTATTAAGAGGATCATATGGTTCCTGTCCTTTCTTTTATTAATGTAATGTATCACATTGATTGATATGGGGAAGTTGAACCCACCATGCAGCCCAAGGATAAATCCCACTTGGTCATGTGAATGATCCTTTTAATGTGCTGTTGGATCCTATTGGCTAGTATTTTGGTGAGAATTTGACATCCATGTTTATTGGGGATATTGGTCTATACTTCTCCTTTTTGATGGGGTCTTTCTCTGGTTTTGGGATTAAGTAATGTTGGCCTCATACAATGATGACTATTTTTTTCTAAGAGATATATTTCTATAGTTTTAATATAGCAAATTAAAATACAACAAGATACCACTTAAAAATGATCAGTGAACATTTTTCTTTACTCTCTTGGATTTTACCTACCCCTTGTAGCATTTAGTGTTACCAGCTATAGTGGAGAAAAAATTTTTCCTCCACACTTTTCAGGCCTCTGGGTGAAATTAAACTGACAAAGACCAATTAACAGGAGAAAAGCATACAATTTTTGTTGAATCTTTACACGTACATGGGAGCTTTCACAAGAGAATGAAGACCCAGAGAAGTGACTGGAGCTGGAAGATTTTATACCTTTTAGACAGAGAAGCAATACATTTGTGAAGAATTGACAAGATAGGCAGTTGGGCTGGGGTCATAACTGGTAAAGTAATAAGGAAGGTCAGGGTGATAAGAATTAGGTTAACGTGGTTTCTTTATATAGGTTTCTAAGCCCCCAGTTCCCTGTCTCTAATGATATGAATGTCTTCGATCCTGATACAGGGAGGGTGTCTTTCACATGGGAGTTTTAGGACGTGTTTCTGAGAAGGGCAAGAGGTGAGGTCAAAGTTACCTTCCTGACTGTGCTGTTTTCTAGAATTCCTTTAGCTTAAGATCTTCAGTGTGCCCGTGTGCCATATTGGAGGGGTGACAGTGGGGGCCATGTCCTGAAGCCCATCACAGTATTTCCTTACTTCACATTTGTGGATGAGGCAGGAGACTATTGCTCACTAAAGGCACATTTCTTAGATTGTAAGCAGGTGAAGGAAAAGAGAAAGATGGAGAGAATGCTAAGTGGTCTGTGGTTCTACTAAGTGACTGTTAAAGCTGCTTTAGTGCTACTCTTATTTTAAGATTCCAGAGGTAGACTCCCAGTGTAATTCGTGGCATTAAAAAAGGCTTTAGCTGAAGACCATGGGGAAAATCTAATGTTTTAGATATGATCAAAGTATAAAATTGGACTTTTGGTGATAAACATTTAAATTGGACTAAATGAGTATAAATATTTAAAAAAAAATCTTGGAAATTTATGAGAAACCAGGGTAAGATAAGTCAGTAGAATTAATGTGGAGTCTAAATAAGGAAGAACATGAAATGTTTTGTGATATAGATAACAAGATTTAAAAGCATGCAATTGACCAAGACATATCATGAATCTACTGTATAATTCAGGTTGTTTGGGAATCCTATTAAAATTAACTCCTCATAATTAAAACTGATTTCCTTAGTCACAGTGAAATTTTCATGTTATCTTTAATCTGGCTAATTAGTACAGTATTGGTCTTGATATTGGGGTCCAACTAAATTGTGTATTTAAAGTTAGGGAATGTAATTATATTTGTCAAGAAGGTTATTTGATTTTCAATGGGTTTGGCTTTGAATTTTACTTTTTCCTATTTACTTGGGATTATCATAAAGTCTACTCTTGAGACTTCATGTTAGTCACCCCCTCCTGATTGGAAAAAAACAGAACGAATGACCATCATTTGTATTCACTGCCTTATATTTTGGAAGAGTGGCAGGTAGCTTGAATACATCTAACGCACAGTTTACTACTCTGTGGACTTTTTCTCTGAAGATAGCTGTACAAATAAAAATGGAAAAAAAAAAAAGCAAAACCTATCAACTGATCAAACCAGAATTTATTTCTTGTTAAACTCTGTTTCCAGGAGGATGGGAAGAACCAAGGGGCGCATGAAAGCAAGATTCACTGTATACCATCATGGTGCCTATGAATCAAAATGACAGATATATAGAACCTCCATAATTATTTGTTCCTGTATTGAATCAATGGTGCGACTTAAGGGGACACTATCCAGTAAGCGTCCTGCCTGCTAAGGTCATATTAAAAAAGGATTTGCAATTTCCTCAGTACCTGAAAGTAACACTGTCACTCCTTTTTAACTCTGTTTGCCCACTGGTATTTAAATACAGTATCTTTCTTACTCTAACTGCTTTCCCCAGCACTGAACAAGTACTGAACAAGTAGGACTTGTGCTGCCTACCCTACCACAGTGGTTTCTTTATTGATTTGTTTTGTTTTGTTTTAATGTGAGTTGCTCTGCCTCTAAATTGTAAACTTTCCAAGGACAATAACTGTGCCTCAGTACCTGGCACATCATGCATGCTAAAGAAATGCTTATTGAAAAAGAATGTCTTGGGCAGTCTGAGCATAAACATAATTATTCTAATAATCCAGACCACCTTTACTGAGTACAAGCTATGTACAAGATATGTGGCTAGACATTATGATACAAACAAAAGTGATACCTTCTTAAGGATTTTACAGTCTGGTTTGGGAGGCAAATACATAAAGAGGCACCATTTGTACGGCATAGTAAGAGAAGGTTAAGTTAGACACAAGGCAGGGTGGGAATCTGAATTGAGAATGCTCATAGTTTGGTTTTAGAAACATTCTTTTGGCAGGAGGTATGTGAAGAATGCAGGGAAGAGGAAGGGAGGACATGTGAGTGCTAGTCATGATTTTCCCCAGAACTTTCCATCCTTTCCAACTTTTACAACTGCTCCTTCTTTCTAGCCCCAATGCTCCTTTCCCAATTTTCTTTTCAAGGTGATAGATTCAGAACATTTGCTCTGTGTTCACAGATAGGCATTTGATTCTTTAGTTTGTCATTTACTATCTGTGAGCCCTGAACAAGTTACAAAATAACCTCTTTGAAGATAGAATGTATTGATTCATATGAAAGGTTTCCTGTGCTGCTTGACATTTTGAATGGTCAAATGCTCTTTTTATGAATGATCCTATCTGGATGGTGTACACGACTTCTATTCACTGTCAGAAAGCAGAGGACAACTCTGGCAATCAGCTCTTCAATAATAGGAAACAGAAGTTTTACATAAAGAAAATGAGGATTTATAGCTTTTTTTGATGCTTTATTTAGTTTTCTCAAAAATAAATTATTCTTTTCTTAGAAAAAACACTTTTAAAAAATTTTGCTGAAGTTATATGTGTATATGTTTTAAAACCAGTTATATATATATATATATATATATTTTTTTTTTTTAAGACTTTATTTATTTATTTGACAGACAGAGATCACAAGTAGGCAGAGAGGCAGGCAGAAAGAGAGGGGGGAATCAGGCTCCCCGCTATGCAGAGAGCCTGATGTGGGGTTCGATCGCAGGACCCTGAGATCATGACCTGAGCTGAAGGCAGAGGTTTAACCAACTGAGCCACCCAGGCTCAAACATTTTTATTCTCCATTTTTTGTTCCATTATTCTAAGTAAAGTTTTGGATCACTTGTTGAATTAGGATTTTCTAGAGAAATAGAACCAATAGATTATAATATAATATAATATATAATAATAATATAATATATATGTAAAAGATTTATTATAAAGAATAAACTTACGCCTTAAACTACAGTGTAAATTGGCAAGCTGGAGATCCAGAAGAGTTGATGGTGTAGTTCTAATCTGAAGGTGTATTAGACTTAAGACCCCAGAAGAGTTGATGTTTCCATTTGAGTCAGAAAGCAGGAAAAAATTCTAATGTCCAAGTTTAAGAGCTATCAGGCAGGAAGAATTCTCTCTTACTCTGGGGAGGGTCAACATTTATGTTCTACTCAAACCTTCCATGGATTGAAAGAGGTACATCCACGATATGGAGGGCAATTTGCTTTACATAGTCTTTCAGTTGAAGTGTGAATCTCAGCCAAAATCACCCTCATAGACTTGCCCAGGGTAATGTTTGACCAAATTTCTAGGCACTTCATGTCCCAGCCAAGTTGACACATACAATTAAGCATCATAGTTACTTAGGGCTGAAGCCAGGTACCACATCAATAAGATAGTCAAGGAGCTCTGGAGAAAGGTGCACATGGAGAGGGACTGAGGCTTCTAGCCTTTATTCATACCAACTTGTCAGCCATGTAAGTGAGCTGTCTTCAAATTAGATCCTCCAGCTTCAGTCAAATTTAGATGACTGCAGCCCTGGCCAACCTTTTGATACCAACGTCATGGCAGATAACAAGCTAGAACCTCTCATGGAGCTATTTCCAAATTCCAGAGCTGCAGAGACTGTGGGAGACAATCATTGCTTATTGTTGTTGAAATCACTGACTTTGGGGGTAATTTGTTATGGATCCATAGATGTCTCATACACAGTATTTTGACTGGGTGATTATTGTTTGCTATTGATTCTAGCAGCATTCTACAATAATAGTTTGTTCTCTAATCCGCTCAGTGTTATGGCCCTTTGTGACAGTGAGATTAGGTTCCAATGTCAAATTCAAATGGATTTTTTTTTAATATAGAAAATTCTCTTATCATACTTTCAGTATCGTCTAAAGACTGATTCTTAATGTCTTTTCCTTGCATTGGACTCTCTCCACCACCCAGGGACCTCTTTTCTTTTATCCTAGTACAATCTGATTCTTCACTTGCAGGACTGTATGGCTGTCATGCCAGACCTCCCTGCTCTGACTTCCTGCGTTGTATTCACTCTTTCCAAAGAAAAGAGATGGGAAGGTGTGGTAAATACCTGAATACCATGGTTGGTTGGTTTGATTGTTTGTTAAGTGAGAATCAAAAGGAGGCAGCTCTAGGGGTAGGAAGAAATATTGGCTCCAATTAATGAGTTACCAGAACAAATTCTCATTTTTGCCTTCTTATTTTACTTGTTTTTTCTTAGTTACAGGTTTCTTCTGAGCCATTGACTGTACCCATTCCATGTGTATTCTTGGTTGCAAATGGTTTTGCTGAGTTATTAACACTACTCCTGGGTATACTGACCTTCTTACAGATATTTGTTACCATTGCTTGTCTGTTGATTGCTCTACTCCCATGGTTTGGGAGCTTTGGGCCTTTCTATTCTATGTACTATGATTTTAATTAAGTGTCAGGAGAACTAAGAAAGACATGTCTGTATTTAAAGTGCTAGAAGCCCAGCTTATTCTATTTTGAAATATCTATTTTATACTATCTCAGAAGCTATCTGATTGAAAAATATCTCTAGATTTAAGCCAGAAAGCCTACTTGGATTTGGGGAGCCAGTAACAGATTTGAAAGAAAATAATGTGGTTCCTTATGAAGCAAAGTCAGTTTGAAAAGTAGTGAATCACAGAACTTCAGTATAAGAGATGCTTTAGAGGATACTGACAATATGACTTATACTTTCATTCATTCTTTCAGCTGATTAACTCTGTGAGTATGTGATAGGTGATGTCTTTTGAAACACAGGGGCCTCTAATAGAAGATGAAAAAAATAAAGATGTGTTTTTGGGCCCTAAGGAATGATAAAATAAAAATTGACCATATGAAGGGGCGCATGGGTGACTCAGTGGGTTAAAACCTGCCTTTGGCACAGGTCATGATCCCAGGGTCTTGGGATCAAGTCCCACACTGGGTTCTCTTCTCAGTGGGGAGCCTGCTTCCTCCTCCTTTCTCTCTCTCTCTCTTTCTCTGCCTACTTGTGATCTCTCTCTGTTAAATAAATAAATAAAATTAAAAAAAATTTTTTTTAAAAATTGACCATGTAAACAAATAATTCCAATTAAGTATAGAACGTAACAACTAGCAAGTTAAATGAAACGAAGAGATAATAGAGGGCAAGCATGATGCCATCTAGGCAGGAACATGTTCTTATTTACTTGAAATGTCCTGCATCTTAATCCAAGGCTTGGCATAGAGATGATGCCTATATTCATTGCATGGATAGATATGTGATTGGGCTGAAGTCAAAAGGATCTACAAAGGTTCATGATAGCAGTATTTGGTCTGAGTCTTAAGGAATTGGCAGGATTTTGGGGGGTGACATTTGAAGATAAACAGTATTCCCAAAATATCTTTGTCAGGCTTTGAAGAGCTGGGAAAGCACGGAGCACACTTTAGAAACTCAGCTGAATCCCTTTAGTGACCCTTGAAAAGAAGCGTGACATTGGAACACAGAGCCGATTGAATGCATAGTTAGAAATATGAAGTCTATTTGGCAAAAAACTGGACAGAGATTGCTAGTCTCCCCCATATCCATTATAATCTTCTTCCCTTTCGTGATAGGATCCGTTGGGCTTAAGCTGGGTTGGGGCCATTTGGTAACTTTAGGTCAGTGGGATGTGAGGAGAAGTACAGAAGCTGAAGTTAGTTTTGGACAGGCTGAGTTTAGAATGCTCCTGGTAATCTAAGTACAAAGTTCACTTTGTCATTTGGACTTAAATTTTTCATACTCCAGAGTGAGATTTTGGCAGGAGACCATTTTGAACACTGCTGCCAAATAAATCCTCCCAAAACTCAATAATGTTCAACATCTAATAGAATGATGTTCATCATTAAATGGTTTCATACAAAGGTTGGTTTTCTTTTAAAAAAAAAAAAAAAGTGCTAGATTGAGCTGTATTTATCATGGTATTGCTCTCCTGAAAATAACTTCTGTGCACTAGATAAGGCACAGATTAAACTACTCGAACAAAGAGACCTCCTCAAAACCATTGGTGCAAATAAGATTGAAGTATTTTATTCTTTTATACAGGGAAGTCCAGGACAAGTAGATAAGAATGGCTCCATGAGGATGTCCAGGGACTCAGGGGTGTGAGGCAACTCAGCCATCCTAAATCCACATCTTCCTAGGTCCTTAGTGTCACTGTCATTTCCATTTGGTGGGAAAGAAGGAAATCCAAGACAAGTAGCTTAATCATAGTCAAGAAACCCTTAAGCTGTACCTTTCACTTCTGCTCCATGACATAGACCAGACACATAGGGTATATGAATTAAATGGTGTTGAAAGAAGTAATGTTTTAGGAGGAAACATTTTTAATTGCCAGATAAGCAGACAAATGTGACTGTTGGTGAGAAAACATATCCTAGCCTGATTTGGAGCAGTAGCAGTATATAGAAGAAAAAGGGGACCAATTAAAGAAATACTGCATTAGAAGATTTGTTTGTAAAGGGAAAGTCACAAGTCTCCCTGGAATTTTGAAATTGAAGCTTGGGATGATAATGTTATTAAAGAGAGAGCAAAGTCAAAATTACAGTGAATTTACGGAGGAAATTAATTAGTGTAATATGATGTTGGAATTGAGTGTTCATGGGACATCTATATGAAGTTCATCTCAAGAGGACAGATCTGATTTTTATAAAGTTTCATATTTATTTTCTTTTGTCAATAAAAATGATCAAGGAGAGGTTTCTCCCTCCTCCCCCATCCTGTCTTCTCTGTGAATTAATTCACAAAGCAAACCTATATTGAATATTTGCATTGTTTTTTTTTAATAACCCCATGTTTTATCTTTATAGCCACAACAGACCTATAACATGAATTGCACCTTTGTATAAATGTTTTCATTTATGAGTTTGATTTTCCTTCTTCCCTTTCATTGAGCAAATGAAATTTTATTGTCTGATTGTATGTAGAAATCCTTGTATCTCAGTCTCCCAGTCTTTGTACCTAAGAAGGGACAGGAGTTAGATGAGGTCCCTGATCTCCTTTAGGTGGGGTGGGCACTGAAGACACCAGGCTGCCCCTTCATACAGTCAGTGTGAAAAAGAACAGGGAGAAAACAGGCTCTGCTCTAGCTCTGAGAGTTAATTTAATTCCTCTTGCTGACTTTGTTGACAGTTGGAATCCCATGATTCTAAACCTTGCTGACCTATTCATAACTGTTGATTACTCTGTGTTTATCTACCTGAGTGGCAGTCTCTGGAATCATCCTCTTTCTGTCTAGTGCTCTAGTATCTGACAGATTTGTTCCCTGTCTGTTAGACTACCCATTGAAATCTTTACCTTTAAAGAGATAATTTATTATTGAAATTTTCAAATATCTCAAACCAAGGAAAGAATATAATAACCCTAAGTATCCATGAACCAAATTCGACATCTGTGAATATCAAACCAATCTTTTATTACCTCATTTAATCACCCTTCTTTTATTATTATTCATTTTGCTGGACTCCTTTAAGGCAAATCTCAGACATCACATCATTTTACCTATAAATACTTAAGTATGTATCTCTGATCAGTGTATAAATATATACACATACATGGATACCCATGTGTGTATATGTGTACATCTCCACATATATTATTATATTGAATACATTTAGTAATAAGTCCTTAATAGTTATTTCATACTGGATTTTTAATCTATTTTTTTTAAAGAGTTTATTTATTTATTTTTGAGAGAGAGTGTGTATGACTCAGGGGGAGGAGCAGAGGGAGAGGGACAAGCCGACTTCATGCTGACCATGGAGCCTGATGTAGACCTTGAGCCCAGGACCCTGAGATCATGACCTGAACTGAAATTAAGAATCAGATGCTTAACTGACTGAGCCACCCAGGCATCCCAAAAGATGGCTTTTATGAACAGAGACAGGAAGTAAAAGAGTTATAATGTGAAAGAATCACCCATATTTGTCAAATTTGAACTAGACCACCAGATCTCATTTAATTTGTGAATTTTTGCTCCTCTCACCAGAATGCTATTTTATAATAGACTCAAATGGTTTACATACTGGTGTGCTAAATTATGTCAGGCACTGCATATGATATTGAGCTTTCAAGATCCACATCTTTCTAATGAACACAGCCTTCAACTTTTAAGTACAGATCTTTATTTGCTACCAAGTCACTGCTTCATTTCTCTTTATTTCTGTGGGAAAAAAATTACAAACTTTGATTTGTTACTTTGTGTCTTGCCACACTTACAAATTCTGGGGAGGATATAATGGGATGTTAGCCCAGTATTTGACATGCTTTCAAACACAGGAGCTTGTGCAGTTGTGACCAAAGCAAATTCAGCTGGAAAAAAATGATATATCTAATTCCAAATACAATTAATATAGTAAGTAAGTACACTGAAATAATATCTAGAATCTACAAAAAAAAGGAAAAAAAAAAGAATTTCTAATCAGTAATGTTATAGTGAATTTCAAGAGCACCTAGAGGGCAGTGTCCTAGTATCTGTGTGTCTAGAAAAGCACTGATATTTTTATGTGCAATACCAACTATTCTATCAAAACATACCATGAGCAGTAGACACTGTGTAAAAAGAAGACTTCTGTTTTTAAATGGGCATTTTTAGATTAGCAACTGAGATTATTTATGCCTTTGAAATATAACTGATTTTTATGGGACAAATTCTCAGAGTCACTTGAATCCATTAGCATGTATAGAATACTAATGAAATGGCAACTTAAATCAGAGGGAAGCCTAATTAAATTAATGGTTAGATATTACATATTTCAGAAATATCAGCTCAGGAAGAAACTGCAGTGACTCCTCATGTTAGGAAAAGAAGATCAGTTTGGAACTTAGATTTTTGTATAAATGAATGAGTAATCTCTTTTAAGCCAAGGCATCTTTTCTGCAATAGCTTCATGTGGGAATGAGGTCATGCCTCCTCATGGATCTTAGGAAGAAAAATCAGTATTAACTAAGAGAGGGGGCACCTGGGTGGCTCAGTGGGTTAAAGCCTCTGCCTTTGGCTCAGGTCATGATCCCAGGGTTCTGGGATCCAGCCCCGCATCGGGCTCTCTGCTCAGTGGGAGCCGCTTCTCCTGCTCTCTCTCTGCCTGCCTCTCTGCCTACTTGTGATCTCTGTCTGTCAAGTAAATAAATAAAATCTTTAAAAACAACAACAACAAAAAAAACCACAAAAACTAGGGAAGGAGCACCTGGGTAGCTCAGTCAGTTAAGCATCCAACTCTTGATTTTGGCTCGAGTCATGATCTTGGGGCCACGGGATTTAGACACCCAAGTCAGCCTCTATGCTCAATTGGGAGTCTGCTTCTCTCTCTCTCTCTCTCTCTCTCTCTCAAATAAATAAATAAATAAATATTTTAAAAGAAAAACAAAAAACAAAAGCTAAGGGAATTAGGGTGTTCTGAAAGTAAGAACAGTACCTACTTGGAGAAACAGAGTTTTCTCCTTTTAACTTGCTAGGCAGACCAGTGACCAGCAGATAACACCACTTCTGATCCTCTCCTCTGGGAAAATGTGCATCCTGGAAGTTGTATGCATTGGGGCTGCACTTAGACTTCTCCAACACTGCATTCAAAACTGAAACAATTATTTAGTTAAGTTCCTTTTCTTAATTGTTTTCATTGCAAAACCCTGCACCTTGTAAGTTTCTTTCTAAATCTGCTTTGTTGACCTTTGGAGTGAGCTGAATTTTCCCATTTGGGATGTAGAAGGGATTCTTTACTAAAGATATTCCACCATAGTTTCTCCTTTGTTATTTTACTTCCCTCATTTTGCAGCAAGGAAATTAAAGTAAAACCATTAAATTTTTAAAAACCTATTTTCCATTAAAGATATATGTACATTTTTATTCTTTTTTGTGAAATGTGTTACTGAAGTTCGTAAAACCTCAGCTACTTTTCAGATTTTATTTATACTGATAGGGATGAGAAATATTTCTCCTTCAGAAGAGACACATTTTAAATATTTATTTATTTATTTTAGAGAGAGAACATGCACGAGTTGGGGGGCAGGGGCAGAGGGAGAGAATCTTCAAGTAGACTCCCTACTGAGCATGTAGACTGATGTGGGGCTCCATCTCACGACCCACGATATCACAAACCAAGAGTCACACACTTAACTGACTGAGCCACCCTGGTGCCAGGAGAGACCCATTTATTTTTAAATTTTTTTTTTTTAAGATTTTATTTATTTATTTGACAGACAGAGATCACAAGTAGGCAGAGAGGCAGGCAGAGAGGGTGGGGGGGAAGCAGGCTCCCTGCTGAGCAGAGAGCCCGATGTGGGGCTCTATCCTAGGACCCTGGGATCATGACCCCAGCCGAAGGCAGAGGCTTTAACTCACTGAGCCACCCAGGTGCCCTGGAGAGACCCATTTTAAATGAAGAGTGGAGGGGTGCCTGGGTGGCTCAGTGGGTTAGGCCTTTGCCTTTGGCTCAGGTCATGATCCCAGGGTCCTGGGATAGAGCCCTGCCTTGGGCTTTCTGCTCAGCAGGGAGCCTGCTTCCCTTCCTCTCTCTCTGCCTCTCTGCCTACTTGTGATCTCTGTCTGTCAAATAAATAAGTAAAATCTTTTTTTAAAAAAATGAAGAATGGAAAGCACAATGCAATTTATGTTGAGATATTTATTATTGCATTTTGGGAATCAAATCTGAATTGCAGTACATTAATGCTCCTGCATGTGTTCACATTATGGTGAAATCTGCAGGTGAGTGGGATAAATTGAGATAAAACATAATAATTTATGCAATTGTTTTCTTCTTAGGAGCATATGTATTATAATTTTCCATAACCCTTACATTATTTTCTGGAATATCTCTCAGATCTGACATTTTCTGGCCTTGATTCTAATTCCTAATAACAGTTACCTACAGCCACAGTAGTTATGGAAACACCTGGAGCTCATGGGGACATACCTATGAGTTAGAGAACAAGTTTTCTTGTGATCGATCTTTGAAATATGACAGTACTGCCATATGTAGGTTCGATCTGTCAGATGTACTTTTAAATAACATTAATGCATAGTTTGGGAGACCAGTATGTTTGGGGAGGAGGGATGGGTGGTGAATACATAAGGAAAACCACTTTTTGTATCACAGGGCACTTTAATTGAAGTTCTTCAAATCAGTTGTCTCTTCCCATTTAATTTTAATTATTTCCAAATTGTCCTGTTGCTTAAGGTTATTTACCATTTCTTAATTGTACAGTTCATGTGATTTTCAAGCATTGCAACATAGGGGAAAAATAAATTCTAAGTAGTCCATGGTTCCAACTGTTAGTATTTCATGTCTTCCCATGCAAGTTTTGGTACACTTTTCATTAAAATTGTTGTCGTTTTTATTGTACATATGCTTTTGGCTTTTGGATTTTGTGGTTTTTTGTAGGTCTAACTGTATTTTTTTAATAGGGTCACATTAGTTTCAGGTACACGGTACAATGATTCAACACTTCCATACATCACCCAGTGCTAATTAAGACAAGTGTGCTCCTTAATCCCCATCTTGTATTTCATCCATTTCCCCACCCAGCTCCTCTCTGATAGCCATCAGTGTGTTCTCTGTATTTCAGAGTCTGTTTCTTGGTTTTTCTCTGTTTTACCCTTTGTTCATTTGTTTTGTTTCTTAGTCTACACATGAGTGAAAACACATGGTATTTGTCTTTCTCTGACTTATTTCACTTAGCATCATAATCTCCAGCTCCATCCATGACAAGATTTAATTCTTTTTTATGACTGAACAGTATTCTGCCATATATATATATATATATATACACAAACACAGACACACATACACATACATACATATATACATACATCTATCTATCTATATATATATATATATCACCTCTTCTTTATCCATTCATCTATTGATGGACACTTGGGCTGCTCCCATAATTTGCCTATTATAAATAATGTTGTTATACACACAGGGATGCATGTATCCCTTTGAATTAGGTTTTTGGGCTTTTTTTATTCTTTGGGTAAATACCCAATAGTATGATTGCTGGATCATAGGTTAGTTCTTTTTTTTTTTTTTTAACTCCTTGAGGAACCTCCATTCTGTTTTAAACAGTGGCCGTACCAGTTTGTATTCCCACCAACAGTGCACGAGTGTTCCTTTTTTTCCATATCCTCACCAACACCTATTGTTTCCTGTGTTTTTGGTTTTAGCCATTCTGACAGGTGCAAGGTGATATCCCATTGTAGTTTTGCATTTCCTTGATGGTAAGTGATGTTGAGCATCATTTCATGTGTCTGTTGGTCATCTAGATGTCTTCTTTGGAGCAATATCTGTTCATGTCTTCCGCCCATTTTTTAATTGTATTACTTGGTTTTGGGGTGTTGAGATGTCTAAGTTCTTCATATGTTTTGTATACTAACCCTTTATCATTTATGTCATTTGCACATATCTTCTATTCCATAGGTTGTACATATGTTTTTTGAATTAGCAATACCTTCTGAACCAAAAAGTACGTCAAAGCACTTCATTGTGTTGTTACTGGCTTCCTAACAGTTGTTTCCAGTGGATAGGTAGTATTCTGTTGAGTTTCTTTATCTATATTTCTATCCTTAGATATTTAAGTAGTTTTTATTTTTCGTATTCAATAACTAACACAAGGACATCTATCTTAATGCATAGAGGTTTCTATATTTTACATTTTGCCTTAGGATGTAACACTAGTATGTATTGAGTATGTAAAAGAAAAAACAAACCCAAGTGCTTCTTCTGGATAGGGCTCTCTGTTCCAGATTTTCTCGTAGTCCATCCCTTGTGTCATTCTTCCCAGGCATACACATTCTTATTTAGTGTGCCTGTACATCAGGAAAAACTCTTTCCAAATTGAGTTATCTCTGGAGCATTATTATCTCTCATGCTGGTTCTTGGAGATTGTCCTTGAATATGTTTCATTCCCTGAGGCATCATGCTATGGCAAAGACAGCATGAGTGAACTTGTCATTTACTCTTGTGTTATACACTGCCTTGGTTTTCTCATCTCTAAAATGAGAAGAATATGTTTCCATTAGGATTGTGTGACCCTTGAGAAGAAGTAACATCTATGAATCCATAATGGAGATGCACCCAAGACTCTAATAAAATGTAACTTGAATCTTAATCAAGGTCCAAGTTCTTAACCAGATACTTTATAGACTTTTAAAAGCAGTACTGTCCAAGAGAACTATTCATTGTGACAAAATGATGCACATTGTTCAGTGTGGAAGCCACCAACCACGTATGGATATTGAACACTTGAAATGGGGATACTACAACTGGAGAACTGAATTTTTTTTTTCGAGATTTAATTACTTATTTTATTTTTTAAAAGATTTTATTAATTTATTTGACAAACAGAGATCACAAGTAGGCAGAGAGGCAGGCAGAGAGAGAGGGGGGAGCAGGCTCCCTGCTGAGCAGAGAGCCCAATGCAGGGCTCAATCCCAGGACCCTGAGATCATGACCTAAGCTCAAGGCAGAGGCTATAAACCACTGAGCCACCCAGGCACCCCTACTTATTTATTTTAGAGAGAGAGTGCACACAAGTAGGAGGGGCAGGGAGAGGGAGTGAGAACCTCAAGCAGACTCCATGCTCAGTGTAGCACTCCATGTGGGGCTCGATCTCATGACCTTAAGATTATGACCTGAGTGGAAACCAGGAGTTGGATGCTCAAAAGACTGTGCCCCAGAAGAACTGAATTTTTAATAAGTTTAATGAATCAAAACTTAACCAGTCACATGTGACTAGTGCCTACTGCAATCAGGTAACACACCTCTGGAGAATATGTCTTTGCTTTTGTTACCTGAATAATGAATACCCTCGTAATGATGGGAATTTCTATGTATGTAAAGCCAGGGCTAGAATGTGAAAACTGATGAATGAAATACTCTGAGACTTAGAAGACTTCGTGAAATTTTTCAGTCATGGTTCTTCGGGTAGATATGTACTCTTAGCGCACATACGGTTAGAACTTGCTTTATGAGGATGGCTAACCAGGCCACCTTGATCTTGTTAGAGCCATAATGCATTCCTATAACCAGGATGATTGTCTGGAAAGATTATAATACATGAGTAGTTTATTGCAGGGTCAAAACAAAATTATATATTTATATACATTATATATATATGTATTTATGAATATAAATTATATTCCTATTAATGAATCAACTTTGGCTGACTGAATATAAAACCACAGTTTCAAAAAATAAAAAGCACTGAATAAATTTCAATAATAATGAGCTATGACAGACTATTTCAGTTGGTGCCTTGTTTGCTCAGTGAGGCATTCTCTTAAAGTTAAATTGATGGGTGAGATTTAGTTTTCATTATGAAGAATACAATAAAAGAAGCAGTTTTGAGCCTAATTGCTAATAAAGTGAATAAATAATGGCTTATAAATGTTAACATGTGATTGCACAGTATTTAGTGTATAAATGCTTAAGAGAAGTTCATTTTCAGACATTCACATTTAGTCATATTGCTAATTAATAGTGTTGCACTTACAAATGTTGTAAATTATTCCTTTAAATTTCAGTGGTGTAGTTACTATAGTGCCATCAACTTTACACTTGCGCTTGCCAGAGGCATAGGGAAAAAGGCAGGCATTACATTTTATATAATTATTATAAAGCATGGACTTGGATTTGTGAAATTTATCACCAAACTTTGTTAACTGTATATAAACTACAGATGATGTATATTAAATGATCAGTTCTTTTTTTTAATTTTTAATTTTTTATAGACATATAATATGTATTTAAATGATCGATTCTAAACCTATTAATATTGGAAATTATAATACAGATTATATATATAAGAACACTTTTGACAGTTTAGAAATTTAGTAATACATTATAAAAGCAAAAATAATTTTTTTCAGAGCAATGATGTCCTCATTTGAGTGTTCTCCTTACCAGAGTCACTGTCCTAACTTACTGTTTTACTGTGCGACATCGACTCCACACTGGAAGAATCTGCTCTGGATGGAAGTAGCTTTCCTCTAATCCCAGGCCATGAATGTCCGTTTTGTGTGTCAAATTGGCGAGGTCACAGTACCCAGATATTCTAACACTAATCTAAGTGTTGCTGCGAAGGTGTTTTATAGATGTTATCAACACATACGGTCACTTGAATTTCTATGGAGGAGACTGGCCTTCATAATCTGGGCGGGCCTCACGGATTCAAGTGAATGGCCTTAAAAGTGGAACTGAGCTTTCCCTGAGGAAGAGGAAATTCTGCCTGGGAACTGTGGCTTCAGCTGGTGCCCAAGAGTTCCATCCTGCCCTTCCTGAGGGCTTGTGCTATTATTCTGAACTTGCCCGGGCAGCCCGCACAATTGTGTAAACCAGTTCCTGCGGATTATGTTTCTCTGGTGACACCCTGACTAGTAGACCTGCTGTCCTCAGTCACTGCACGGGAGCTCCCCAGGGAGACTTTGGCATTGGCGTCAGTGCTCCACGAGATCTGAAAGCCATGACACCTGGAGGCTGTCCGTCACCTGTACTGTTTCCAGCAGCTTCTCTCCTGAAAGGAGATCAGAGAGGCAGACACTAATGGTTACCACAAACCTTCTCAAGGGTTTCCTAGAATCCACAAAATGTTAGATCCAGGGATTTCATGGCAGGGTTTATTTGAATTCTTTCTAGAACTCCGTTCTGCTTCACCTTCAGAATCACTACCGTCACCAGTTCTCTGAGTATTCATTGTAAATCTCTTAGTGACAGAATTTGCTTTCATCATCGTTACATTCTATTTTAGTTTGAGATCCCCCAGAAGCAGACCATGAGACAAGGATTGGAGTGCAGGTAGTTGAGTGCAAGGTGAGCACAGATGCTAACCAGCAGCAAGGTGAGAAAGTGAGATTTCAATGGAAGGAAAGTTTAAAAAAATAGAAAGATGTCTTTTTTTTTTTTTTTTTTAAGCTAATTGTCACAGTGGATAAATGAAGTTTGATTTAGCTGTAGAATTCTGGGGGACTGTATAAGACAACACCTCTAAGTTATCCCATCCAAAGACATTAGGGAAATGAAATATTTATTCATCAGTTTCTCAGAAGTCATAGTAAATTCCTGCTTGTAGGGTACGTAGCTGATTTTTGGCACCTTATACTTCCATCATTTTTTGCATGCAGGCAGAGTGGGCTCCAGGGGTCAGAGAAAGCTCTCCAAATCACAGGCACTGGCAGCTAGAAACTTGCTGATATGTACTGAAATGTCACATGCCATAGGGATTTGGGAGGGACACTGTGAGCGTCTGCTACACCCTAGCAACTCATGGCCCAGAGTGATGCTTAAGTTTGTGTATCGAATTACTGACTGACTTTGTAGACCTGGGAAAGAACTTCCATTTTTGTTTGAGGGTTCATTTGAGATTCCATGTAGAATGGGAGTTACCTCTTTGTCTATCTGAATTTCACATTGAATGATTGCTCCAGACATGGGATTCTGAATCTCCTGGGGTTTGCTAGTTCATTGTCACCCTCAAATTTGCCTTGCTTTTAAAAAAATGTACACTTTGAAGAAAATTATTCCTTTCTACCCTCAACTTTCTGGAATACTCCAAAGAATGTGCAATAAAGCTCTCAACATTTTATGATAATAATAAAGTAAAAATTTATATCTTTCAATGATCATAGTAATGCATACTATTTTAGGACAAAATACTTTAAAAAGGCAAACAAAAGCATGCAGTTTTGGTGACTTGTTTCATAAAATTTCCAAAAGGGACAATAAATGATACCTGGGCCAACTATTTTAAGACTGCAGGGTTCTGGGTCACCTGGGTGGCTCTGTCAGTTGAACGTCCAGTTCTTGGTTTCAGCTCATGGCATAATCTTATCAGTCGTGGGACTGAGCCCTGTGTCAGGCTGTGCACTTGGTGGGGAGTCTGCTTGAAGATTCTCTCCATCTGCCCCTCCCCTAACTTGTGCCCATGCACCTGTGTGGTTTCTAAAATAAGTAAGTCTTTAGTGGGGGAAAAAATGGACTGCAAGGTTCTTCCAGCACACATTCATACTACCTTGCCATAATGCTGAAAAATTTGCTAACCCATTACTGCTCAAGAGGATTTCACATTACAAAGAGCAAAAGGCAGCCCATAATATAAAACATTAAGTTGTCTGTTGGTACTATTTACAAAATTGATTTCTGTTCCTTGATATCCTAGAGGCAATATGGAAACTTTGTAGCACTAAGCTACAAAATAAACCTCTTATCTTGCTGCTCTGTGTATTTCTTTCTCTATGGTCCACAGAGATTTTTTTTTTTTTTTTTTTTTTTTGCATAGTTGAATTCTTCATATTACTCCAGCAGACAAAGATCTTAGAAGAGTGTGTAAATCATTCAGTAAATATCATCTGATATTATTATTGCAAGTTGACTGGATCCATTTCAACCTTATAGAATTAACAAGGGTGTGTTCATCGTAAAGAACACGGCAGTGAATATACTTTTCATTCCTGAAACCAGATTGTAGGTATTAAGATAATTACCATGCATAAAGCAACAATGGGGACCTCTAATTTCTAAACAAGTGTGTCCTTTAGCAGTACCTTTCATCAGATCCCTGAAGAAAACACTGATATTGAATAAACCATTATGTCTGCTATGTCCTGTTTCCATTTTTAGTTGCTTCAATTTTAGTTAAAGAAATGGCCCTAGGCTCTCTCCCCAAATGGGGAAAAGGATACAAGGTTATCTTGTCCAGTACAACCACAGGCACACAGATTTAAAGAGAATAGACAAATTCTGACTAAATAAGAGCTCTCTCCATTGTATTTTTTCTGTAAATGGCTAATCAGACTCACAGTGTCTCTATCAAGTTCCTTTAAAAAGCCTGGTGTATTCACAGGACTTTTGCTCCCATGGCCAAGAATGAAGGGTCTGGAAACAAGCAGGTCTGATTTCAAACTTTGACTCTGCCAAGTTTATCATCTGAGTCGCCAAGAGAACATAACTGAGGTTCTCTGAGCCTCAGTTTCTTAGTCAACAATACTCACATAATACCAGTACAGAATCAATAATAGGATTGCTGGTGGAATAAGGGAAATTTCTTCTGTTAAATTTTAACACTGATAATTGATTAATTTTTAAAGTCTATGTTTTTCCTATTGTCTTCAATGATGGTATATGACATCTCTATACCGTGCTTAGGAAAATAACCCTTATATTTTTAGCCATATAATTTAAAAACTTGTAATCTGTGAAATTCTTTTTTAAAAAAAGTCAAAGAATTTGGACAACCCTTCATTAGGAAAATAATGCAAGTCATTTTCCTTTACCTTAATGACCAGTAGTAATATTAATCTCCTTCAAGAAAATTTACATAAAAAAAGAAACCCATATTCTATGACTGCACATAGCCTGTTGGGATTTCATATTAAGTTATTAAGTATTTCCTGTTAAGTTGAGAAATTTAAATCGGCTATCTGGCAATACTCTTGACTCTTCATTTAGTAAAAGCTTTGCTCTATCACTGTAAAAATATAATTCCATTTCAATGTCAACTGTTGTGAGATATTTAATTTCTTATCCTCCCAAAAGACAACATTATAGATCTAGTGGACAGAAAGCCTCATTAAACTCTGAAATTAAATCTCAGTTGTGAACAAGTCAGCTTAATCCCATCTCCATAGTATTTTCATTTTCAAGGGTTTTATAAATAAGTTTTCATCTTAGCAGTGACTCATATATACTTAGTGTATGATTATTCAGATGGGAATAGATATTAGTGAATGGTATTAATAGAAAATGTCTACCAAATGCTAAAGGTGAAAAGAATCATTATTTCAAACCAGGGGTTTTCAGAGTCTAACCCATGAAGAGACATAGTTTACTTCAACGAGCTATCATGATTCAACAACAGCATTTATCTTACATGGCAGAGGCAAGGAGGAAGGATAGGAAGGTTCCCCAGAAAGGGTGTAAGAGAATGCCTGTGGGGTTGTAAATTAAAATATTTCACAAGGGTCTCTGGTATGATCTCCTGGGTGGCTGGGTTTAGGCATCATGTCAAATTCTTACAACTATTTTCAATAATTGTAATTGTGTAGCACTCACATTTAGACTTTGAATCACGTTATTTGTTCATGTCTTTAGTTCTGAGTATTTTTTTGCTTTGTTTCATCTGGTTATTATGATCTAGGAAAGGGCATATTTATATTGCTGGAGGGATTAAACAGTACAGAATTGGCTACTGAGATCATTGTTACACATGAGTAAAACAGATTAGTGTTTGTGGCGTATGACTAGTTATACACGTCAAATAGCCCCATTCAGCTCTTTGTTGCTTATAAAATGTAATCTCTCTAATATTAATCATAATGGCATTTACAGTGATTTACATATGTATTTACTCATTTATTTAGTGCTATGTGATTTACATATATTAACTCAGTTAATCCTCAGTTAACCCTCAGTTAACTACTCAACCTGGTGAGTAGATAATGTTTTTATCCCCATTTTACATATTTGGAGACTGTGGCAAGAAGAGAATCTGCCGCTTGCCCAAGGTTGCTTTAAATAAAGATGAAAATATATAGTAAAAATAAAGGCAACAGTAATATTAGACAATACCAATAGCTACCATTTACTGAATTTTTATCTGAGAATTCTCTGTTCAGTATAATGCTCCCAATGTTGCTATAAAGCAGACCTTGTTTCCTTTTCTATTCCAGAAAATAATTTCAGAGAAGTAAACAAATTTTCTTCAGGTCTCACAACTAAGTTGGTGACATAATTGGAATTAAAATGCAGGCTGGTGCTCTTTCCATTATAAGGCATTATATTTCAAGAAATAATATCAGGAAGGGCGATAACACACTAACATAATGTACAGCTTGAGTAACCAAAATTAGGTATTTTAGGGGGAATCAGATTTCAAAGTGGTGTGGAGAAGTATCTCACAGAGTCCTGATACTCTGAATTTTTCACTAATGTTTAGTTCAACTCTGGTCTACTTTATGCATATTTAGATAGGAAGTGGTTTTAAACATGAAACACATTGTTGAAGTTTTTGATTTATTCTCCTACTTGTCTTTTTAGATTTCTCATTTATTTTTCTTGACATGAATGAATGTCTTTTGCCTACTTCAAAATCAGTTTATATTTTCAATTTAATGCTACTAACTGCCATTTGTTGTAGCACTGAACCAGGAGTCCAGGGGTGTGTGTTCTGATCATTGATCACTATTGACTTACTGCATACATGATGCCAAATCCTCCAAATGACAAGTAAATAATAGTTTTTAAATTGTGCCAATATTTTATCCACACTATAGCATTTATCTATTACTTAAGAAATTCTAAACAATTGATAGGTGTTCATTTTTATCTGGTTGAAATATGTAAGGTGTCATTTGAGAAAGTGAAACACTAATTTCCATCTATTTAATGTGCATTAAACAGGGATGAATTTCACACACGGAATACTTTCAAGAGCCTTGGCTCTAAGATTCCATATAAACAGAAAAATAGTGATTGGTTTACTGTAGTAATTCTAAATACATATAAATATATATATATTTTTTTCATCTAAAAATGCATGCTCTGAAAAAAGGCCTAACATTTTGTGCTATAAACAGTAAAGCAAAAAATAATCGTGCCTGGAGTTTTAACTTTCATTCTCTATTGGTGTGAATTCATTTCAAATGTTAAAATATCCAATATTAGGTACTCAGCATTTTCCCAGAAGAGAGGGGTAAAAAATGAATGAGAAATGTCTAACATATCAAGGAGATATACTTACCAATTTCTCTTCCAAATTAGTTCTTTTTTTTTATTTTTATTTTTTAAAGATTTTATTTATTTATTTGTCAGAGAGATTTATTTGTCAGAGAGAAAGTGAGCGAGAGCGAGCATAGGCAGACAGGGTAGAAGGCAGAGTCAGAGGGAGAAGCAGGCTCCCTGTGGAGGGCAAGGAGCCCGATGTGGGACTCGATCCCAGGATCATGACCTGAGCGGAAGGCAGCTGCTTAACCAACTGAGCCACCCAGGCATCCCCAAATTAGTTCTTTTTAAACTGCTTCATCTTCCTCCTGTTGTAAATAACTCTTCCCCACCCTAATCCCTAAGTGCTTCAAGTTCTGATTTTATCTGCTTCCCACAGGGAAGTGGGACAGAATAGCTCTTTTTGAGGGAGAAGCGGCCTTGGCATTTTGTTTACTAATTGATTCACAAACGATCAGTAATCAGTTTCTTCCCTCCCGGACTCGGTTAAAATAAATCCAGATAAATTGTATATACAGATATTAATGTTTGTATTAATATCATAATGGCAAATTTAATTTAAAGTTACAAAACAGAGACTTGTCACATTTATCATTTGATTTCAAATTTTTGTATAGAATGGTGCAGGAAAGCAGCACTTCTTGGTATTCAAAACAAAAATGTTACAGTATCTTAGGTAGCTGCTTTTAGGTAGGCATGTATCTGGTTAAAGATAAAACAAGCAAACAACAAAACACCAAGGTAAAAAACTTAAAAAGGAAACATGCCTGTGAAGGAGCAGGAGGCTGGCTGAGGACAAAGCAAAAGCTGGCGCCTTGCACCCCCCCTTCACCCACTCCCCTCCATATGTGTAGCATTCCTCAGGCACCCCTGACTGCCATAAAACGATAAATAGTTAACTTGCTGAGATCACAATCCTGCAAGACAGGAGTCTCCCTTGGTTTGCAAATGTCCTTGAGATTACAACAAAGAAGTTACCTTATCGATAGCCCTAATGTCACCCTCCCCTCCATAAAAAACCGAAGGAGGTGGAGGTAGAAGGAAAAGTAAATAAAGTTAAATTTCTTCTAAACCTAATTCTCATTATTCACGCGGGGTCCCCTGACCCAATCCACTGACGCCAAGTATGCCTGTTCAAACTATCAATCAATCAGCTCAGCCCCACCCGAAACTTGTTTGTATCTGTCTATAAAAACCCTGCACCAACCCAGCTCTGGACCTCTCGGCGTTATCGGCAACGAGCACCGCAGAGGTCCAGGTTCGAACCTGCAATAAACGACCCTTGCTGATTGGCTTTGACACATGTCTCTGGTGGTCTTTTAAGGTGGGGGTAATAGTCAATTGGCATTTCACCTGCAGAGAAAGAGTAAGGTGATCATTATCTGGCTAAGTGACAGTGATTAGCTGCCTTTCCTTGTAAGTACATCGAAATAAGCTTGAAGCAGAATGGGTGACAGGAGGCCAGACAGGTGATTCTGCCATGCTGATGGTTAGGAACCAGAAACAGCAACAGGTTGAGTTTTATTTGCAGCACTTCAGGAGATCAAGGGAATGGATTCCAAAGCTGGTGACTTCCTGAGAGAGGGTGAATGGATTCCTTTTGTTTAGGGGTAGGATGAATATTTAGATAGAAAAGTCTTGTCATCAAATGTAGAGGCAGGCCGTCCGTGCACCTTAAGGAAACATGCCGATACGTACCTTGTATGTTGGGTAAGTGATGGCTGAAACTCCTCCTTGGGTACAGATTTTAGTGTTCTTATGAGGTAAAGGGGATTGGAGGTCATTCCAGACGTCAACATGTTACAGGGTTCTTGGCTTGAGGACTCGAAGAATGAATTTTGCAGACATAGAAGGGTGAAGGGATAGTTGATTAAGTGAAGGTGAGGACAGAAAGAAAGCTTTCTAGAGTGAGAGGGGTCCTGATAGCACCATGATCACTTCCTCTTTGAATATCTTATCTCTGATGTTTAGGACCAATGAGGTGGTCTGGTTCTGTCCTCTTATCTCTGGCTTCTTTATGCCTCAGCATTTCTGGGATTTTTGGTGAGCATGATCATATAGCCCCCTAGCCCACTGTCTCACCCTAGCCCCTCCAGTCCCTTATTCAGTGAGATCCTTCCAATATATATGGCTGGGTCATGTGCTTGGGGGATGGTGGCCAACATGTATCTTGGCAGTGGGGGTTAGAGATAAAGGAAGTTTCCAAAGGAATTTGTATGTGTTAAAGTAGACTTACAGGATCCTGGGAGTTGAGCTAAGACTGCCTTTTCCCTTAGCATCTAGGTAGCTGAGCTCCTACAGGAATGTCACTCTACCTGTTTCACGCACTAGCACTAGTGCTCTAGGTAGTAAGGAAATGTAATTTTTTGGTTGCTTTTGTTTCCCACATCAACTCCACAGTCCATCTGCACAGGCACAAGTTGGGTTTAGTTCAACTGGTCTGGGTGGTCTGGGCCAGGGGAGGTCCTGTCAGAGCAATCGCCATCAACTGAGGGGTAGTTTAGGGTTTCACTTGCCGGGTCAAGAGGAAAGCCGGGAAGAAGGAGCCAAGGGGAAAATGTAAGATAAAGGTTTGTGAGTACAAGCAGGTGCACTGTAAAGGCAGGTCTTGGGGTCTTGCTGGTGACAGTAAGACAGTTTAAAAGAAGTTGGACATTGTGCCACACTGAACAAAGGACTCACCTATTCCAGAAGGGACGTTGCCCAGCACCCAACAGAAAATTAATATTCAGGTTTGAGTTCATTAAATACTCTCAGATTGTTGTCCAAAACCGACCTCCGTCCTTGGGAGCCAAAATATAACACAGAATTTGGGATAAAGAGGAACAATTAAAAAAAAAAAAAAAAGAGGAACAATAGCTGTATTGTTTTGCTCGGCAAATCAGGCTACAGCAAGCCATGGCCTTCAAGAATTGCAAGCCTGCCCTGAGAAAGGTGCTGGAGAGGGGGTGTGTTTAATAGGGACATTCAGCATCTAGCTGGTTTGAACAGGAATTGTGTACTTGTTGCCAGCCTCCTTTGCCTTTTTCTTTGGGTTGGTCCCGGTTCCTGGAACAAAAGGCTAGGAAGGGAGGTGGTGGGGTTTGCAGAAGAGAGGAAAAGGTTACTAGAAAATGGAGCTTTGCTGAAGCATTAGTGCAGTCATTTTGATTTGTGTTCAACTTTATGCTTTTAAGCTGTTTCAAGATTACTATTCCAAAAGCCTTTACCACTTCAACCTAACAGGTGCCCGTTTTTCCTCATTCGTGGAAAACCTTGATATTATGAACTTCTAATTTTTTTTATCTGATGTTTGTTGCATACCATCTCCTCCCCCACTGCTAAGTTTGAGTATTTTAGTTATTAGCAGTGGTTACCAAATAAAACAAAAGGCTAATCTCTTCCAAGGAGCTGCTCATAATTTGCTTTCTTAAGAACAGGCTGTGATGTAGTTTTAAGAATGTTGTTGAGGTTTGGTGGGGTGAGGTCCGGGAGCTGGTGGCCAAGAAAGAATTCTTGAGGCATCTTTGGTGCAAAATGGTGATTTTTATTAAAGCACAGGACAGGCCTTTTAGGCAGAAAGAGCGGCAGCACTGGGGTTGTAAGGAATGGCTAATTATATACTTGGGAGTTGGGGACAGTAAGGAAAAAGGGGGGAGGGGAGGTATACAAAAGGACTTTGATATGCTAACGGCGACTTAAGGGTACTGGAGGCCTTGCTATTGTCAAGCTAATGTTGTTTTTCCCTCTAGGGACTTACTAACATTAAGACAGTTAGGAGTTTCCTGGAAGAATGTTATGCTCTCTCTGCCTTAAACAACTTAGGACAAGGCGGGCTGTAGGTTCTAAGGAAATTTAATTTTACCTGAATTTCCTTCTACCTTTGTTTTTCACATCACTCTGCGGGGAAGGGTGATGGTAGGGCTCCAGGAAATGAGTCTGTGGGTCTCTGGAAGTTATGTTACTGATAAGAATGCTTTTTCTTGTAAATCACGAAGACATTTGTAAACTGAGGGAGACTCCAGTCCTGTAGGACTGTGATCTCTATAAATTAATCCTTTGTTTCTCCCTTTCCGTAGTTTTAGGGCAACTGGGAGTGCCTGAGGAACATCATAGGCATCCCACCTGGGAGTGGGGGTTGGTGGGGGGGTGCGATGTCAGCTTGCGCCTTGTCCTAAGCTTGCCTTCTGCTCCCTCATCATTTCCTCCCGGAACAATTTTGACCCTTAAATCTTTAAGGTTGTTGAAGGCAGAAGGTCTCATCTTTTGGAACTTCTTCCTGCTCAGTAGGGGCGTAGGGATGTCCCTACCTATGGGTCATCATTGGTCTGTCAGGGACTGTAAGGGAGTTATGAAAGGCAGATGCTGCTGTATCTAATGTGGACAACATACATGAAAGTTCTTGAGTAGAAAGGATTATCTGTCAGCTGGAAGTTACCACAGTGAAGGAGTCTTGGGACCAGGCAGGGAGACATCAGAAATGGCAACAAAATGAGGTTAATACTATTATGAGAGAGAAGAGCCTGAAAAAAAGGCCTTTGATAGTTGACCATAATTTTCCTTCATACCAGCAGTTTAGAGCAATGACTAATGGAAAGAAAAGGATCATTTAAAGCACTGATTTGAGTATTCTTGTCAATTAGAAACCCAGCAATATTTTGTGGTTATCTGGAACGTGTATGCAGCATTCTGTTTTTATCATAGCACAAGTTCTACCTTGTGTGACGGTTAAAACAGCTCCTGCCATTCTATTTTATAGAACCGCTTTACACATTTGTGTTACTTTCGTATTTAATAGAGAAATGCTCTTCTGAGTGTCACTTAGACCTTTGACCGTGTACTTATTAAGAGCTTCCATGTGCCCAACAACATTCTCCAGTCCCTAAGAGGGAACAAAGATGGATGCTGGATGGTCATACCAGTGAAACACAGAACATGTTGACCAGTTTTTAAATTTGGAAGTTTGGCTGGTTTGGTAATGTTTTGTTTTTTGGCTTTTGTTTTTGTTTTTGTTTTTTTAAATGAGTGAGAGAGAGCATGAGGAGAAGGTCAGAGGGAGAAGCAGACTCCCCAAGGAGCCGGGAGCCCGATGCGGGACTCAATCCTGGAAGTCCGGGATCATGACTTGAGCCGAAGGCAGTGGCTCAAGCAACTGACCCACCCAGGCGCCCCTGGTAATGGTTTTAATAGAGCCCCTTAGGCTTTGGGTGCCTAGGACCCAGCCTTCTAATTCTGGGCCTCCTTGAACTACGCTTAGGATATCAAGGGCTATTCAGTTTTAGAGGGCCACCTTTTCCATTTGTGGACGACTGCATGGCAAACTTAGTTGAAGGTGGTTACTATATGCTTGGCTAAAGTCTCCACTTGCAATTTTACATTAATAGAGGTAGTTCCTAGGACATACATGACTAAGGAATAAAACTATAAAAAGACCTCTTTGTTTAAAGTGTAGCCTTAACAATATTGTAATTATGAGGAATCATTGGCAAGTGGGAGAAGACTTCTCAGGGGATAAGGGCAACCCCAGTGCAGGAGCTCTTTGTGCCCTGGGGTCCTGGCTGTGTGCTTTAACAAAATCACCTTTTTGCACCCGACATGTCTCAAGAACTCTTTCTTGGCCATTGGCTCCAGACCTCACCAACATTTCAAAAGTACACCAAGCAGCATCTCTCTCTCTCTCTCTCTTTTAATTTAAATTTTAGGTAGTGAACATACAAAGCAATATTGGTTTCAGGAGTAGAACTCCATGGTTCAACACATATATAATACCCAGCACTCATCGCAAGTGCCCTCCTTAATACTCCTCCCCCTTCTAGCCCAGCCCCCACCCTCCTCCCTCCACCAACCCTATTTGTTCTCCATAGTTAAAAGTGTCTTAGAGATTCTTCCTCTCTCTGCTTTTTTGTTTCCCCTCTTCCCCTATGTTCACCTGTTTCCTTTCTTCAAGTCCACAAGTGAGCATCTCCTTTCTTAATATGCAATTTTGTTGCTTGAGAACAATGATGAGCTACTTTTAATATACCAACTATATTCTTTTTCATTTTTCCTGTTGATTTCTAGACATTGACTGTTCTGCATCTTAATACCTAGATGTCCTGAGCATTGTAAATAACTTCATACTGACATACATTGATGATTTGAAATGGGGTTTGGGAGTGAAATGTTAAGAAAGAATTGTTGAGAAGTTTTTCAATGTTAAAAAAGGGGGGGGGTGGTTTTATTGAAAAACAGGAGAGGACCTGTAAGCAGAAAGAGCTGCCCTAGGATTGTGGAGCAGTTGACTGTATACTTTGGAGCTGGGGGTGGTAAAGATAAGGGAAGTTTCCAAAAGGATTTTTGTATGTTGAAGAAGATTTACAGGATCCTGGAGACCTGACTATTGTTAAGCTAAGGTTGTTTTTGCCTTTAGCAAGGCATTAACATTAACACCACTGGGAGTTCCTGGAAGAATGTCATACTCTGCCTGCCCCAAGTGTTTGTCTGTGGTTTGCAACTTAGAAGGAGATTTAATTTTATCTACATTTCCTTTTGCCCTTGTTTTCTCCACATCCTATAGGATGTCGGGAAGGAAGAACTTCTTCTGCCTTCTGGTCTTTCTAGCTGGACTTAGAATCAAATTGACATGAGACAGATTAACAAGAGAAAATCAAAGTTAGTTTTGTACCTGTGGGTAACCCATATGGACATGAAATTCCAAAGACAGGCAACAGGAAGTTTGTGTGAGCTAAGGAGAGGGGTAGGGCCTGAGGACAGGAAGGGGAGAAGGCCATTGGCAGGAAGGAAAGGAGCTGTGTAGAAAAACAAGATGGTTTTCTTATGCACATGAGTTTCTTCAGTCAAGGGGGCCTCTGTTAATAGCTCTCTTCCTGGCACAGGCTCTCCTTACCCATGTAAGTGCAGGCAGTTGTGAGGGAGGCTGAGTCCCTTTCCTGCCTCTTCTCTTCTTAGGAAAGAAATATTTAGTTTTTAAAGAACTACATCTATGTTAACCTAATGATACAAGCTGTATTTTCATATTAAGAAGTCTTAATGCCACACACAGTTCTTACCGCAACACAAAAGACTGATGACTCACAGACCTGTCCCCCCGAACAAATAATACATTATATGTTAGTAATAAATAAATAAATAAAATAAAATAAAAATGTTCATAGATTAAAAAAGAAAAGAAGAAGTCTTAATGCATTCCCCTAAACAAAAAGGTATGCTCTTACAGTTTCTTCTATTCATTTCAGAAGTTTAACTTTCACATTTAGGTCTCTCATACCCATCTGGAGTTGTTTGTGTCTGCACTTGGTTTTCAACATTCCTGGATCCATATTGGTAGACATTTTTGGACCTTTAAAACATTTCAGTCATAGTGCTTTGTGTTTAGAAGTGCTGGTAATGTGGAAATGTTGCGGGTTGGAGCAACCAATCAAGAAAGAATTCTTGAGATGTCTTCAGTGCAAAAAGGTGGTTTTATTAAAGGGTGGGATCAGGACCTGTGGCCAGAAAGAGCTGCACTGGAGTCGTAAGGGGTGGTAGATTATATACTTTAAAGTTGGGGGGGGATTAGGGGTGTTGTAGGTCTTTAAAGAATTTGGAAGCAGTGTTTCCAAGACCTTGAGGGGGCTAACCATTGTTAGGAAAAGGTCATTTATTACTATCCAATAAAATCTTAGTCATGAGACCCCTCAGATGTATATTGGTGGGCCATATGCTCAGAGGATGATTGCTAACATATGTCTTGGAGGATAGAGAGAAAGCAGGTTTCCAAAGGAATTTTTATATGTTAAAGTAGAGTTAGAAAATCCTGGAGGTTGGGATAACATTAAGCTAAGATTGCCTGTTGCCCTTAGTAAATATTAACATCAAGGCAGTTGAGTTCCTAGTGGAATGTTACTCTGCCTCTTGCGAGCACTAGTCAGTGGGCTGTAAGTTGTAAAGAAATTTGTTTCTTTTGCCTTTGTTCCCCACATCACAAGGAAAAGATTTTTACTTTTCTTTCAAATACTGTTGCATTTGGATTGTTTTGTCATTATTTAATTTTTTCTTTATTACTTTTCTCATTTTCCTTTAATTACAGTTTTACAAAACTACTCACAGGCCCTTTCTTAGGTTAATTTATCGGATTCATCGCCATTGTTCCTGTGGCATATTCTGAGTTGAACTTGGGGAAGGAAGACGTAAGTTGGTTTGCTATATAGTCAGGAAAAAGATGTCACTGCCCCCTTCTAGAGCCCTCTTTAGACCTGAAGTGCTCATTCCCTTAATGGCTAGAAATGTTGGCTGTTGACAATTTATAACTTAGTTCCTCCATCCCTGGCAATTGTCAGAGGCCAAAGAGAATTACCTCTCTAAGATCATGTCCCAATCAAGGACAAGCTAATGGCATATTTTAAAAATTACTTTACATGAGCTTTATATATTAAGGTTATTGGAACTTAATTTTCTCTATTTGTTGTGAGCATTGACCAGATTGGAATCTTCTACTTTTAAGATATTTTGGACAGATTAAAATATTTATATATTTTAAAATATTTGATACATTTGGGGAGCCTGGGTGGCTCAGTGGGTTAAAGCCTCTGCCTTCAGCTCAGGTCATGGTCCTGGGGTCCTGGGATCAAGCCCTGCATCGGGCTCTCTGCTCAGCGGGAAGCCTGCTTCCCCCCCACCACCCTGCCCCACCTGCCTCTCTGTCTACTTGTGATCTCTGTCTGTCAAATAAATAAATTTTTAAAATCTTTTAAAAAAATTTGATACATTCAAGGGAATATATGCCTATATGTGCCTGTGTGTTTGTAAGTTATAATAATATAATGAATATTCATGAGCTTGAGATCCAAATCCAAAATGAGAACTTGTTGGGGAAGTATAACTAAAAACAAAATTTCTTGCCAACCCAGAAAACCTCTCCAACAGGGAAGAAGAGAAAGAAAGCAGTTTTACTACTCAATAAGCTTTAAACCAGAACGTGATGTGTGTCATAGGCCATCCACTAAAAAGATTGCAAAGACAGAAAGAAATCTCACACTTTTATATAACCAAATAGATACAAATCATTACATCCATGTCCTCAAGTGAAAAATTAACTAGTCCTTAGGTAAGAGGACTTGACAGCAGCATTTATCATAGAGTTCATCCTAAATTCACTTGGTAGCTGGGAGTGACCATCTATGTTCACTAATTGGTTTTATCCAGACAACAAATAAATTTCTCCTATCTTTATTACAGGTAGTTTTAGAGCAAGGTTCCTGCTGAAGTTAGACATCTGGTTTCTGACAGAAAATGGGAGATAGGGACGCTATTTTCTTTGATGATTACATTTCAACCAGGTCTCAGAAGGAACATATTCTTGGATTGTAAAGCTGTAAAGAGGCTTCTTTAAATTTTTAAAAGATTTACATACATCTCAATGAAACAGGGGGAGAATTTACAATGAAAACTTTACTAAAGAAAATGCTCCAAAAGGTGACAGGGAAAATGTGTTGTTTTTTTTTTTTTCCTTTTCGATTCCCTTACAAACATATATAATGTGATATCTACTAGCAATATGTAATTCCATTTTTCGTATCCTTTATAATAACTGATGTAGCCAGACTTTTTAGTTTCTGCAAATACAACAGGTAGAAAATGATATCTTTGTTTTCTTTTAAGTAAACTCTACACCAATGTGAGGCTCAAATTCATAATCCCCAAATCAAGAGTTGCATACACTATGGACTGAGCCAGCAGGCATCCCTAGCAAACGGCATCTCGTATCTTTAACAGATACTTACTGTGGTGTTTAAATGAGGTGTCTCTCAATCAGATGGGGGCCCCCAAATGTGGGGCAACAATCAGGTGGAAGCTGGTGGCCTGACTGTAAAAGAATTTACTGTGAAGCAGAACAAAGACGATTCATTGAATACAATGCAGGGGGGCGGTGGGCAGGACAGCAGAGGAGAGGCTGTCTGCAATGAGGCAGTAGGTAGGTGCTGTTATTAAAGGGGGAAGATGAAGAGGTATGGTGACATACGGAATCTTCCCTTTTCTGGGAACTATCTGTGCCTGGTTGTAAGTTGCCCCTTGGTTAATTAGGGCCTGTGGCTATTTCAAGGAGTGTCACCTGATGGGCCTATCTGTGTTCAGCCAGGTGGTCACTAGGGCCCTTTCTGTATTCCATTGCTCAAGCCTGTTTGCCTAAAAACAGCCTCTACACTTTGTATAAGCCACTTGAGATTTTTTCAACCACTGCTTTTTTTCCCTTTGCTACATAACCAGCCAGTGTCATCTTCTAGCATCTTCAAGCTGGCACAAAGTAATAGCACTTGCCCCATGCCATCAACTGGGAATTCCAAGTTGAAGCCAAGAGGTGGGGTACTCTGGAATTCTGCTCTGTGGCCATGCAAATGCCCCATGGGATGTACTTTGATTAATGGATAGGGGAAATGAAGAGTGCATTTTCTCACATTCGATCCCTGTCCTCCACGTTGGATTGACCTAAGATGTGATTGGACACCTTCTCAGAAGATCCTGCGGGATAGCTGCAACAAGGTCATCCACACACCCACACCTAGGCTCTCCGTCTTTCCCTCTTCCATTCTGCTTGTCTTTCACTCCTGCTCCTTGGAATTGTGTTCTCTATCTGGGGAACTCAGGTTAAGATATGATCTTAAATTTCATTTTGCTGATTACATAGTATGTAGTGGCCACAATTACAAAATGCCCATTCATGTATTTTGTTTTTATTGAGAGAAGGTAGGATGTTCATTGTTTTCTCCTGAAGAAGCTGGATTTCTTCATACATTCTAAGGAATAATGGTTAGTAAGTTGTGTGTTAAGTTTTTTCTTCTTTCTGTTTGTGGCTTGTATTTTCTTTTTACTTTATTTATTTTTCTTGACAGAAATTTTAAATTTTTATTTGGCTGAATTGAGCAAACTTAATTTATCTACAAAAATTATTTCTTATCCCCAGGTCAGAAAAACATAATTCTGTATTTTTTTTCTAAAGACCTATAAGGTTGCTTCCTCCCCCCCACCCCCCCACATTTACATCTCAGTACATATTTTGCTAGATTTTTTCCCCCTATGAATATAATTGTAGTTCTTTAAATTATCCCTTCATCTGTTTCTGGATTATGTTGATCTTATAGAAAGCAAACTTGGTAAATTTTTATTATTTATGATATTTATAGCACTTCTGGGTTTTCCAAGTTAACAGTAATTCACATCTGCTTAATGACATTTTTTTCTTTTACATTCCAGTACACACACACACACACACACACACACACACATATTTAAATTTCTTTTTCTACTGCACTGACCAGGATCACCAGCACAATGACTGGAATCAGTGCTTAACTGGCTTTCTTACTTGTTTTTGAATTTTAAGAAGATGCTTCTAATATATTTTGTTATAAAGGATGCTGGCTTAATTGCTTCAGTTGACTCTATTTGTTGGGTTCTGGAAGTTCACTTATATTCCTGGTTTACTGGTATCTATAATCAGAGGGTGTCAAATTTTATATTTTTCTGCATTATGAGGTTGAATTCCTGCTTTTCTCCTTTCATCTACTGTTGTGGGGTATGGTCTTTACATATATTCTAATGTTAAGCTACCATTGTGATCTTGCAATACATTTTGCTTATATTGTATTAGAATTAATTTATTCTCTATACAATATGGTTTTCTAATATTCTGCTTGTGATTTTTTGCATGTACATTCATGAATGAGCTTCCCTAAATGAATTTTGGTGGGGATGAAAATGAAAGTAAAGCAGTAAATGAATTTATAAAGACTCAATTGCAGTATTCTATCTACTGAAAAACAGATTTACCCTTTTTTTAATCTATCAGCAGAAGTTTCTCATGTTATTCCAAGATTTTTCCTTTTAGATTCTAATATTTTTTGCTGTTAAAATAATTCTTTAGCATAGCATGTGTTGTTGTGCTTGCTGATGCCATTACTGTTATGTTATTTGGTTTTGCATTTCCTACTTTTTATAACTTACAGACTATTGAGATTAAACCAGAATCTATTGATTATTTAAGCTTTTTGTAAGCAGTTTTTCTTGGTTAGTTTGTATTTCTTGCAGTGAAACTGGCATTGGCAACTGATAATGATTTACTGCTTCTTTCCAGCATTATATAGTATTTCAACTTTGTGTCTTATATCTACCAGAACTTAAACCAGCTTTTCCTTTTTTTTTTTTTTTTAAGATTTTTTTTAAAAAAATTATTTGACAGAGATCACAGACAGGCAGAGAGAGAGGAGGAAGCTGGCTCCCTGCTGAGCAGAGAGCCCAATCCAGGGCTTGATCCCAGGACCCTGAGCTGAAGGCAGGGGCTTTATTTAACACACTGAGCCACCCAGGTGCCCCCTCAAACCAGCTTTTCATAGGGACTTGGAAGTGCTGCATTTGTTTTTGCCATTTTTGATGTTCGTGATTTTTAGAATAATATACTTGAATGTATCCCTTTAAATGTCCAAGTCAGGGGCGCCTGGGTGGCTCAGTGGGTTAAGCCGCTGCCTTCAGCTCAGGACATGATCTCAGGGTTCTGGGATCGAGTCCCGCATGGGGCTCTCTGCTCAGCAGGGAGCCTGCTTCCTCCTCTCTCTCTCTGCCTGCCTCTCTGCCTACTTGTGACCTCTCTCTGTCAAATAAATAAATAAAATCTTAAAAAAAAAAAATAAATGTCCAAGTCAATGTTGAATGATTACTTTGGGGTTTGGCCTATATTGATGAAGTTCTAGAACCTAGGTGAGGTTCGGTGGGCTGAGGTCCGGAGCCGATGACCAAGAAAGAATTCTTGAGACATCTTTGGTGCAAAATAGTGGTTTATTAAAGCATGGGGACAGGACCCCTGGGCAAGAAGAGCTGCTGCCTGGGGTTGTGAGGGATGGCAGGTTCTGTACCCTGCTGTTGGGGGAAGGTGAGGGGAAGGGAGGTTACAATGGAGTTTTCATATGCTAAAGAGGGTCTACAAGGAGCCGGGATGTCCAAGGCCTACTGGAGGCCTTGCCCTTGCGGCTGGATCAATGTTGTCTTTAGACCAGCCAGTAACATTAAGATAGTTGGGAGACTTTTTGGTGGGGTGTCACAATCCTGCTATCAATCGTCTTTGTTAGTGAGATTTAGGATATCTGTAAGCCAAGGGAGACTCCTGTCTAGCAGGATTGTGAGCTCTGCAAGTTAACTATTTGTTATTGTTCACAGCAGTCAGGGCTGCCTGAGGGACGCTACACATATGACTGAGGGGGAGCGGATGGAGAGGGGGGTGCAAGGCGCCAGCTTTTGCTTTGTCTTCAGCCAGCCTCGTGCTCCCTCATCATTATAAAACACAAATTGCAATACTCTCTCACATCCATTTCCTTTGGATCTACTTTTTGCCATATATTATATAATGGGTGATTTGAAACGATATTGTTAACATCATCAAAATTTTGAAATTTGCATTCCATCTGGCAAATACGTTTGCTTAACAACTTGATATGACAAGATAGGATGAACAGAGCATTCTGTAGGCAAAAGTAAATAGCAACAGTCTTAAGTGAATCCCACAGCCAAACTAGAAGAAAAACAGAGCAACTGTAAGGTAACTTCTACATAGAACTAATAATCACGTTAAGGAAATTCAATTGTAGTGTTCTAAAAGAAAGCATTCCTGGAGCTAAGAAAAAATAACAATGCAGCTTTCTTAATTTTAAAATTCAGTAGATAAAGAAGAGAATAGTCACTTTTGACAAGCTAACTATTGTCCTGAAAAATTAAGGGAATGAAACACAGTACAAAGTATGAACACATATGATTTGCAGAAAAATTAAAATAGAAGAATAATGTCAAAGAAAATTTCCTTGGTATGAAAAAAGATGCTTGCAGATTCAAAGGGTTCACTAACTTTTACAGAGAATTGATGGAAAATGACATGTATTTGGATAAAATTCTTAAATTCAATGTGAGAAAAATAAAATTTATAATTTTTTAGAGAGAAAGACAAGTTACTTAAAAGGAAAAAGAATTAGACTGTCACTAAGATTTCTCATATGCAGTCTGGAAACTTTAGACAAGAAAAAATAGTATGCACAGAAACTGGAGGAAAAAAAATGATCGTAACACAGAAAAATTTACACCTAGCTACAATGTAATTCACTTCAAAGAGTGAGCAATGGACATTTGTGGTTATACAGAAAATCATGAAACATATTACCCTTCTACCTTATCTCAGGAAACTACTAGAGAGATTATTCCAACCAAGCAACAAATAAATCAGAACAGAGCCTTCAAAACAGGGAGTGAGAAATAAGAGAGGAAACAGTAAAGAGTAAATAAAACCATGATCTAGACATATTTATATCTAATTGGATTGTGAGGTCAGGAGTGAAGATTTGAAATATGAATACTAAGTACTGAGACCTAGTAGTAAAGATTCTTGGAAAAGAGAGAAAAGCTGCAAGGAAGAGACTAATCATTGGTATCAAAAGTACTAAACTATCTCATTAGAACCTAGGAGAGAGTAGAACAGCAAAAGAATCAACCTACAAGTAGGTTGTTAAGAGTATGGAGCAGTGAAGAAAGTGAAGAAGATTAAAATGTTCAAAATGTTTCATCATACTGGAGTAGGGAGTAAAGTCGAGAAGCACGACCAGCATTTTCTTTTGGGGTGTACGTGTGTGTGTGCGCGCGTGCGTGTGTGTATCTGTTTAAAAATTGTATTTAAATAATCTCTACACCCCGGGGCTCAAACTCACAACTCCACTATTAAGAATCACGTGTTCTACCAACTGAGCCAACTCGTCATCTCTTCTTTTTGTATATTTTAAGATAAACAGGTGTTTGATTATTAGTACAGAAGACATAAAACTAATACTAGTAAAATGATGAAAAGATCCAGTATAATATCCATTTAAGAAATGAAATTAATAGTAATGTCGGCAATCCAGCAAAAGTTGAGAAAAGAAAAAAGAGAGAGAAGAAAAGAATGTATAAACATAAAGTGAGATGGATGGAACAAAACCCAGAACATAAATTGTTGAACTCCCAATATGGGGGATAAATCCCTGTATTAAAAGAAACTTGGGGTACCTGGGTGGCTCAGAGGGTTAAAGCCTCTGCCTTTGGCTCAGGTCATGATCCCAGGGTCCTGGGATCGAGCCCCACATCAGGCTCTCTTCTCCTTGGAGAGCCTGCTTCCTCCTCTCTCTCCCTGCCTGCCTCTCTGCCTACTTGAGAGCTCCGTCTGTTAAATAAATAAATAAAACCTTTAAAAATAAAATAGAAACTTGAAGTTGGACTGAAAAGAAAGTCCTTAGGTGTATGTCATTCTGGACTGAATTTCCTCTTCCATTCATGTGTCTGCCTCTAAACTTATAAAATCATTTTTTTGCCTCACTCTTTTTTGTGTGTGTTTCTGCAGCACATTCTTGAGTGATAGCTTGCTAGAATAATTTTGCATCATTTTGTTAACCTAATAAATCATTTGGTGGCTTTAATTTTTAATATATTTATATTTTAATTAAGAATAGAGATATTCCCTAGTTTTGATTTTTATAAGAACTCAATATTTCTACCAATTTACCTATCTTTTTTTATATCTTTCAAAACATTTTTTATGTCTTTCAATAGAAATTCACCACTGATGGATTACTATTTAAAAATTAATCTTTTCCAGTTAATCCTTCAATCAGTTAATCTGAAAAATAATCTTTTCGTTATATTATTGATGTTTTCATTGTACAGATCACAATTACTGATTCTATGTTAATTTAATAACCAGGAGCCGTATTTCATTAGGTAACTTTTTAAGCATTTTTCGTTTGATTCTCATAAATATTCTAAGTGTGTAATGAAAATATACAATGTCTCAGGGTGCCTGGGTGGCTCAGTGGGTTAAAGCCTCTGTCTTCAGCTCAGGTCATGATCCCAGGGTCCTGGGATCGAGCCCCGCATCGGGCTCTCTACTCAGCAGAGAGCCTGCTTCCTCCTCTCTCTCTCTCTGCCTCCCTCTCTGCCTACTTGTGATCTCTGTCAAGTGAATAAATAAAATCTTAAAAAAATATATATGTATACACACACACACACACACACACACAATGTCTCGTTTCCAATATTTAGATTGTTAGAAAGGGCAGTCTCCTGTATGCTGTCTCTCTACTCCCACTCAGCTGCACGAGAATGGGCCTCGGATCTGAAATATTTCCTTTCCAAGAGACAGAGTCCACAGAGCCCATGCCCAGCTTATCACCTTGTGTGGGGTTATTTTATCTTGTTTCAGATTGGATGAGTACTCTTGTCTCTGCTGAAAGTGTATGCGTCATATGGCACCTGGCCAACCCCACTGTTATATCTGAGAAGAGGGGACAGGGTTTCCTCCACTGTGGCACTAGAGGTTTGTACATAGGTGAAATACCCCGCATCTGGCCACTGGGAGAGACCTGTTGGCCATGGGGGACTGACACCCACCACTGAAGCTGACTTTGCTCTCTCTCTTCTCTATGTAAGTAAAGTGTTCCATCCAGGGTTTGACTGCAATGTTTTCCTTAGCAATTCTGTTGCCAAGGTGCAATGGGCAGAAGTGTTTAGAGTACTCCCTAGGGTTGCATGGTGGTCTACACCTCTAGCATTGATAACTGGTACATGGTACTGTGGCCAACATAGAGCTCTCCTGCATTTTTGAATTGGCTGCATTTGCAGTGGTGATGATAGTAAGCATTGTCCTCTCCACCTGAGAGCAACTGAAAAACATCCAGGATTCCAAACAAGGTTATTGCCTTTGTTTCATTTGCCCTCATTTCTTTTATAGATATTCCATTTATTTATAGATTATTGCTTAGACTCTGGTCTTCATCTCAATCATCTCTCTCTCTCTCTTTTTTTGCATCTTTGGTTTTTTTTGTTGTTGTTGTTGTTTGTTTGTTTGTTTGTTTTTCCCCTGACTTACGTTTTGGGAGAACATCTATGCCTCATCCTGTATATCAATCCTAATTGGCACTTTATAATATGAGTTTTAATTTTGCTTTTCCCCCTTTTGGTTTTCTCATCAGCTTTCCTTATTTTTTATTATTTCATTTTTCTCTTAGAGTATTATCTCCACTTACTGTCTCTTCATCTTAGTCTGTTAAGATTCCTGGTCCCCTTTGATGTAAAGCAATGTCAGGTGGTGTAACTTAGGGACTTCTAAAAAATGCACAAACTGAGGTCCCTACGTAGACCTTCTAAATCATAATCCACTCCATAAAGATCCCGAGTTAATTAATATGCATTTTAGAGTTTAAGAAGCACCACCTTCCTGTTTTATCCATAGTAGATATCATCTTTTAACATATTATATAACTTGTTTTTATTTTCTATCCTCATTAAGATGAAAACTTCATGAAGGCAACAATTTTTTAAAAGTTTTGTTCACTGATATATCCATTTTCCCTACGATGGTACCTGGTTCATAGTAGATTCTCAACAACTATCTGATAAATTAATGAAAATTTTAAAATAAGCCATAGAACTCTATTGCTATTTTTTTAACATCTTATTTATTTGAGAGGTAGAATGAAAGCAGGTGGGCACATGAGCAGGGGGAGGGTCAGAGCGAGAGAGAGAATGTCAAGCAGACTCCACACTGAGAACAGATCCTGATGTGGGGCTTGATCTCACAACCCTGAGATCATGACCTGAGCCAAAATTGAGTTGGATGCTTAGCTGACTGAGCCACTCAGGTGCCTCCCAAAACTCTATTTTTTATAAATACAATTCTTTTTATTTCTCATGCTTTCAGTATAAAATGGGGAGGGAAAATTATTCTGGGCTCAGATGTCCTCTATACTAAAAGACAGATTGGGGTGCCTCGGTGGTTCAGTGGGTTAAGCCTCTGCCTTTGGCTCAGGTCATGATCTTAGGATCCTGGGATCAAGCCCCACATCGGACTCTCTGCTCTGCAGGGAGCCTGTTTCCCCTCTCTCTCTGCCTGTCTCTCTGCCTACTTGTGATCTCTCTCTCTCTGTCAAATAAATAAATAAAATCTTTAAATGAAAAAGAGGTTAATAGGAAAAAGAGAAATAGAAGTTCAAAAACACATATACCTCCTATATACATGGGAGAGCCCAGGAATACTGAGTAATCCCTGAAAAGACCCAAGTATCACTTTAAATAACATCTCTAGCTAAAGACAAAAGCTATGTGTTGGGGCGGTTCGGTTACTGGAGGTTACCAGGAAAAGGACAATAAACAAGGATAAGGTTGTTATGCAGATTTAAATCCTTGCCTTTTAGGTAGAGAATGGGAAAGATGGCACAGCAGAAGGAGAACCCTAGGCTCACCTTGTCCCACAAACACAACTAGATAACTATCAAATCATGCTAAATACCCCAGAAATCAACCTAAATCCTTGCCTTCTCCATTGATAAGGTTTCTGGAGATTGAGAGTCATCTTTAGGTCCTATTACAGAGAAAGACATAGCCTTATAAATTATTTCCTTTATAAATGTAAATGTCTCTTATAAAAGGATAACTTCTCAGTTTTCAGAGCTTTTCCATTGTCTAATATATCTTAAAAGTTGTCAGCCTAAAATAATCCTTATGCCAAAAAGGCATATTTTGGAGTGGTCTATTCTGCCTCCCTTCAGAGCCTACTTAGGTCTGAATAGATATCAATTAACTTAGCCTAAATAGATATCAATAAAATAGAGGGGCACCTGCCTGGCTCAGTTGGTAGAGCATGCAATTCTTGATCTCAGGGTTGTGAGTTAAAGCTCCATGTTGGGCTTGGAGCCTAATAAATAAAATAAAGTAAAATATAATTAATACTGTTTTCAATGGCAAACCATGGAAATTGAGTAACAGGAGTATTTGAATAATACTCCATATTTATATTAGAATATGGAGTACTCGAATACTCCATTTACCTAATCTTTGACTTCAAATTCATTGTTAAGTTCTGGGTTTTACATTTAAAATACTTCTTGAGTGTGGTTACTTCTTACAAAGATACCTCTAATGCTACCACTTCAGTCAAGCCATCATCAATTCCCACAGGAAGTATTGTCATATCCCCCTACCGAATCTTCCTTGGTCCATTCTTTGCCATGGATAGTAATTCTCCATATAGAAATAAGAATGATCATACCTGATCATGCCCCGCATCAGGCTCTCTGCTCAGTGAGGAGCCTGCTTCCTTTCCTCTCTCTCTGTCTCCCTCTCTGCCTAATTGTGATCTCTGTCTGTCAAATAAATAAAATAAAAATCTTTTAAAAAATATTAAACACAGCCTGATTTATAGGTTGATGTGTAGCCTTATACTAAAATTCTACTTACCTCAGTTCCTATTATCTGATATAACGTGTCTGGCTATCAAAAAGAATTACAAGTTATGCCGAGAGAGAGGCCAAATAACATAGTCTGAAGGGATGAAGGAAACTTTAGCACCAGAATCACATATGACATGTATGTTAGAATGATCAGATTGGGAATTTAAATAACTGATTAATATGTTGAGCACCCTGATGAAAACACTAGACATCGTACCAAAAAAAAAAAAAAAAAAAAAAAAAGGGTAATATAAGCACAGAGATGGAAACTAAGAAATAATCAGAAGGAAATATGAAAAATAAAAACACTGTTACAGAAATGAAGAATATCTTTGATGGGCTCATCAGTAGAATGGACATGCCTAAGAAAGAATCAATGATCTTAAGGGTGATTCAGTAGTACTTGACAAACTGAGGTGCAAAGACAAAAAATAATTTTCAAAAAAAGAATAGAACTATAGGGTAATTTCTCCTGGTTTAACATAATATCATGCATAATTTTATTATCAGAAGAAGAAAGAAGAAATTTTTGAAATTGTAACAGCTGAGAAATTTTAAAATTAATGACAAACACCAACTTCCCCATCCTTAAAAGTACCCTGCACCTTGGCATATTATATTCAAACTTCAGGAAACCAAAAACAGAGAAAATCTTGCATGCAGTTGGAGGGTTCGAAGAAAAAGAACTGTAACTCAGAATTCTATAGCCAATGCAATTATTATTTGAATGTGGAGAAATAAAGCCATTTTCTGACTAAAAAAAAAAGAAAGAAAGAAAAGAAAAAACAAACCCACAAAAACCCAGAAAATATGTTGCCACTCGACCTTCCCTGAAAGAAATATGAAAAGAAGTTCTTCAGGTAAATGGAAAATGAATAAGTCAGAAACTGATCAACATAAAGGAGAGTGTCAGAGAAAGAACAGATGGTTGTAAAATAAAGTGTTCTATTTTTCTTATTCCTAATTAATTTAAAAAATAACTGTTTAAAACTAATTACTGCATACTGCGTGAATTTATGGATAAGTATATGAATTACAGAAATGTCTTAAGGGACAGGAAGGAAGAAATTGGGGTACATAGTTATAAGAGACTATATATACAGCAACATGGTATTATTTGAAAGTAGACTTACATTAGTTTAAAGTATATTGGAAATCGGGGTGCTTGGGTGGCTCAGTGGGTTAAAGCTTCTGCCTTCAGCTCAGATCACGATCTCAGGGTCCTGGGATCGAGCCCCACATTGGGCTCTCTGCTCATCAGGGAGCCTGATTCCTCTTCTCTCTCTGCCTGCCTCTCTGCCTGCTTGTGATCTCTGTCTAATAAATAAATAAAAGTCTTTATATATGTATATATTAGAAATCGTAGCACAGCTACTAAAAAAAAAAAACTTTTAGAAGAAGTATAATGGATATACTGAAAGAGGAGATAAAGTAGGATTATATACAAGGCTTATTTAAAAACCAGACAAAACAGGGAAAAAAGGCAGGAGATAGGGGTATAAAAGAAACAAAAAATGATGTAGTGAATGGAAAAGTTATAAACATGGTAGATATTAATCCAACTATATGAGTAATTACTTAAACTATTACTCATCTAAATACGCCAATTAAAAACAGATTCTCAGAGTGGATAAAAAGAAAAGATACAACTGTATGTTGTCTATAGGTTTTATTGAAAATAAAAAGATTCAGATAAGTTAAAGGAATGGAGAAGTATATACCATTTGAACACTTATCAAAAGAAAGCTGGGGCAGCTATATTAATGTCAGACAAAGTAAACTTCAGACCAAGAAAAATGATCAGAGATAAAGAGTTAGCATTACATAACGACAGAGGGGTCAATTCTCAAAGAAGACCCAACAACCTGAAATGTGAATACTCCTTACGAGAGAATGCAAAAATATGTGAAATAAAAACTCATAGAACTAAAAGGAGAAATAAACAAATCCATTATTAAAGTTGGAGGCTTCAACACCTTTCTTACAGTAAATGATAGGTCAGGTAGACAATTCAGTGCAAATATAGTTGACCTGAATGTTACCAACAATCCACTTAATCTGTATTTATAGGCTACTCCATCTAATCACAGCAGAATGCACATTTTTCTTAAGCTGACTTGGAACGTTTACTAAGACAAACTACGTTCTGGGTCATAAAACTTCCCTTAAGAAATGTAAAGGAATAGAAATCACATAGAATATATGTGTTCAGATTACAGTGTAATTAAAAGAGAATTCTATAACAGAAGAGAATTGGAAAATGCCCAATTACTTGCAAATTACACAACATGCTTCTAAATAACACATGGCTCGAAGAAGATGTATCAAGAGAAATTTAAACATACTTTGAACTAAATGAAAATTCAATTTGTGGGATGCAGTGAAAGCTGTACTTACTCTGCCCACCATCCCCTACCCTGTCCCAGAGATCAAAACTTACTTCTTAACTCCATGGGTGTGGGCTGAGCATAGTGTGTTCCTTTCAAAAATTAAGTACGATATGGAAAGGGGAGGCAAAGAGAAATTATTCAGCAGAGAAACCACAGCAACACTACCTCAACCAGACAGTCAAAGTTAACATCCGTGGCGATAAGTCATGTTGATATGAGGGAAATGACCTTTTAACTTCAGGGTCTTTCTCCCCCAAACATGTAACTCCTGTCTAATCATGAGAAACATATCACACAAATCCCAAATGAATGAAATTCTATGAAATACCTGACTAATAATCTTGAAACTGTCAAGGTAATAAAAAATGGAGAAATATCGAGAAACCATCATAGCTGAGAAGAACATAAAGAGATGCTTAGATGTAATCTGACATCCTCGAGCAAAAAAAAAAAAAAAAAAAAAGAAAAAAGAAAACCAAAAACAATGTGGGGTAAAAGGAGATCTGAAAAATTAAAGGACTTTTGTTTATAATAATAATGGGTCACCGTTGGTTAATGAGTTTTAACAAATACACTGCACTAATGTCATGTAAGATACAATAGAAGATACTGGATATGTGGTATATGGGAAATCTGTAATTTTTGATAAATCAAAACTGTTCTAAAATTAAAAATACTTTTTTTTTTTTTTTTAAGAAGCAGTGGGAAATTGTTTCTATGTGCAGGTAAACCCCGACTTTGTCCTTTCAGGGTAATGAAGCTCTACAATCCCCACTTCCACATAAACTCTCTACTCATTTTGAGTTTAATAGGAAATTGAACAGCTGAAGACCTATTTTAGGAGACTCTGTGACTAAAGAGGATTATAAGCATCTCCTTCAGGGACCTGGAGTGTGTCCTGCTTTTAACCCAGGTCTGTTCAGCCAAAGCTTTTCTCTACATGGTCCATCTCACCCCATCGTCCTGTCACATAACAACTCAAACATATATGGAATTATTAGCAGAGTATTTTCCTTGTATATAAGGGCAAACAATGCAGGCCTTGAATTTTACCTATGGAAGGCAAAAATAGGATGGAAGGAAGAGAATGCGAAGAAAAGCTGCAAAGTTGTTTTCGTCTTTTTGAGTCATTTGCTGGTTGCCTGTCAGCCCACACTGACTGGGATCTTCTGCCCTTTTAATGGTTCATCAAAGGAGGCGGTTGGTTGTTCGTGGCTTTTCCAGAAAACCTTGGGAATGTAACTGTACTGTACCCATGGTGGGCTGTCTTTCCCCGTCCTCCTTCACACTTCCATCTTAGTTATTCCAAGTCTCTATCTTTGCCCTTACAGAACTTTTCTCCCTTCCTTGACTCAGCCCAACTTTGTTTCTTTTCTTTCAAGCCTGAAACCCCATTTCCTTCTTAAGACATCAATTCAGGTAGTAGTGTTCCATCTTTCTCTCATCATCCAACTTTCTTGACATCCTGAAGCATTTTTGCATGCCTCCTTTATTTCTTTGCTGACTTCTGGTAATAAGGTTTCTGTATTTTTTTTTTAAACATTTAATTTATTTATTTGATGGAGAGAGAGAAACAGCGGGAGAGGGAATACAAGCAGGGAGAGTGGCCAGGGGAGAAGCAGGCTTCCTGCTGAGCAGGAAGCCCGATGTGGGGCTCGATCCTGGGACTCTGGGATCATGACCCAAGCCAAAGGCAGACACTTAATGACTGAGCCAGCCAGGCGCCCCAAGGTTTCTGTATTATTGCAGTGCACACTCTTTTTCTTAATATCAGTATTACTCTGCTGCAGAAAGTTGTGGTTGCAAGTCAAGTATTAGTTTTGCCCACTCTCCACACCTTTTAAGGAGAGTCCTCTATATGTCATTTCCGCATCAATCCTGTGTATCAAAATACTAGCATTGGTATCACATTGAAGGTCTCTGAGCGTGATTCTAAGAGTCCTTATTTATTCTTTTACACCTTGAGAAGATCCTGATTTTACTTGGTTATTTAACTACAGGTAGATTTTTCTTTGAACCAGAGCAAGCTGAACTAATGATTTCTCTGTGGAGTAGAAGCTATGGTTGTTGATGTGCTAATGATTCCATTTCCTCTTCCGGAGACGAGGGAAGGAAGATGGTGCACGTGTGCATCTGTGTGTGTGCATGCACATTTATTCTTGTTTCATTTACAATGACTGCTTCCAGTCTGGGATTTTGATTCTTTCTTGCTGGATTTTTGTTGTTGTCTCTCCTTTGAATTTTTCAAAAGTACTTTGCCCCTCTTAAATGTTAGGTGTATGTTCCTTTTATCTCCTGATTTTCCACATACTGATTTGTTTTTTGCGGAGGCAGAAAGTCATTGTCATATATGCTCCAGTGTTCTTCTTTAGGCCTTTCTAAATTTAAAAAAAAAAAAAAAGAAAGAAATTATGAACAGTATATATGTGTTGTCAATTTTAAGATTTCACTGTCCATTCTGGAAAAAGACAGTTGTAGAAAACTTTAAAATCAAATTTAAAAAGAAAGAATATATTCAAAAGCACCATACAGATGGAAATATTCTGTAAACCACATCTTCCACTGCGGTAGCCATTATGCATCCATAGCTACTGAGCCTGTAAGACGTGGCTAGTGCAACTGGGGACTTGAAGTTGGAACTTTACTTGGGTTTTTGTTTGTTTGTTTACTTTATTTAGTTTTAATTAATTTAAGTTTGAGTGGACATGGCCACGTGTAGCTACCAGGTTAGACCTCACAACTCTGAGGCTGGCAAGAACTCTCATGTAACTTTATTGTGTGCTTTATTATATTTTAGTATGGCATGATTTAGTTCCTTCATCCAGAAAACAATTTGAAAACTTTAAAAAAAAAACCCAACCGTGTGAATTAATAGCGGTTGTTAACATATGGTTAACTTCATTCCAAAGACAAGCTATATCAATGCAGATATCATAACTTTCTTCAAAATAATTTAACTGCAGTGTCATCTGTCACAAATGATAATGCCATTTACTAGTTGTATTAGTTTACGATTGTTGTTGTAACAAATATCAAAAACTTAGTGGCGTGAAATAACGCAGATTTGTTATTCTTTCGTTTTGGAAGTCTGAAGTCTGAAACCAGTTTCACTGGGCTAAAATGAAGATGTTGGCCAACCTGTACTCCATCTGGAAACTTTAGGGGAAAATCCATTTCCTTGTCTTTTCCAGCTACTAGAAGCCATCGTATTTATTGACTCATGGGACTTTCCTCCATCTTCAAGGCTAGAAGTGTGGCATCCTTTCTCCTCTCTAACCTCTGCTTCCATCCTTACACTTTCTCTTCTGACTCTCTTCCTCCAGCCTCCCTCTTGTAAAGATACTTGTGGTTAGATTGAGCCCTAAAATAATCTCTCCTGTCAAGATTCTCAGTCACATCTTCAAAGTATTTTTTTGCCATTTAAGGACCATATTGACAGATACTGAGTATCAGGATATCTTTGAGGGACCATTATTCTGTCTTCCACACTAGTATAGTAAACAATTTGCCTCGAGCTGATTGATAGTGGATTTTGAGGTTGAATTTTGAAAAGTGATTTTTTCTGGGGTTGTTCATGACTAAAGTTTATGCTATGGTGGGCATGACCCAAATAGATATTCTGGTCTGTTGTCTCATCCCATCTGGAAATGCTCTCTAGGTCTCTGCACTGACATTAAGGACTTCCTTCAAGAGTATGAAAACCCAGGTCCTGAGAGACTATGTGGGCAAACACCTCAATGATAAGAAAACTCTGTGTCTCTACTAATGAGCATCATATTTCCAGGAGTAAACTATAAGTGTTCTAGTGTTTTACCATAGAAAGAGTAGGTTGGCAAATACTTCTTCCCATGATTTCTACCTCAGGTATACTTAAACACTTCTGAAAGTCTTCTGCCCTGTATTTGTCAGTATCTGACTGTTATTTTAAATTTCACATGAAGTGTGAACAGTATTTTTAATGTCAATGGAGCAGGGAGAAGCAGAGGGAGAAAGGGATGGATGGCCACATTGAATTTTATTAAGCTCTGTATGTTTGACACTATTTAGAGATTTTTGAGGTGGGTGGGTGTCCTTAAATTTGAAATGAGTTGCATCAGATTGTAACATGCTAAAAACTGTGAGAAGTAGCTTCCCATAGGTAAATGTGTAAGTGTAGCTCAGATATATATAGTATAGGGAGGGATGTGTTCTCATTTTTCATTTCTGAGCTTCCTTCACTGATCATGTTCTAGGGCTGAGTTTGATGCCAAGTGTATTTACCTTATGTCAATGTATTTTATTGCACATTATCTACCTGTATTTCTTAAGTAAACCCAAATCCCGTCCTAAAGTAGTTTCTTTTCCTTTCTCCTGCATATTGGTAAATGTGACTTTTATTGCCTGGTCACTTAAGGCAGAAACGTAGAAGGTCTGAGGCCATTCTCTCTCCCTCATCAATACCTATCATACATCACTAAATATAAGTAATACTATTTTCAATATGTCTCTAAAATATATCTACTTCTTCTCATTCCCACTGTCACTTCCGTAGTAAAGTTAACCATTCCTGAAATTAATACAACAGTCACTAACTGTTGTAATAGTTACCTGTTGATTAGTGATCTTCCTACAGTGCAAATTCATCCTAATCTAAGCCCCACTCTCATCCCCCCCAAAAGGTTCTGAAATCATTCTCCTTTCCTTTTACAGAGAAAACAAAACCAAAAACTGAAACCCCCCCACCACATTATTTAAATGTTTATAAGGCCAAATTAGTTTCACTAATTTCTCACCTAGACTCTTGCTTTGTTCCCCATTGTGATAGCTGAAAATATAATGCAATGACTTAAGACTTCAGGGCTCTGGAATTAGAATGCTTGTTCATCTCAGTACAAATTAGTGTGATTTGACAAATTATTTCCTTTCTGTGATTCAGGTATATCATCTGTTAAATTAGGATGATAATAATATCTTCTCAATTGACTCATGAGAATGCATAAAAAGGGCCTCGTTACTGTGTCTCATGTAATTTTAAGTGCTCAATTAATTATGTTATAATTATTAATATTAATATTCATAGTTATAGATGCCTTAGTTTACGTTCCTCCAGAATTTTAGCTTAAAATAAGGATTCAAATATAAATACTTTATTTGGGAGGTGATCCCACCTAGTAACCAAGTGGAGAATAAAGAACTCAAATAGGGAAGGGAAGGAAGGCACTAAAAATTGTGTTAATAAACAGGTCACCACTATAGGGAACTGAGGCTCAATCTCAGTGTGGATACTGTAAGATTTTGTTGAGTATACCTCATGGTGAGTAAATCAAAGGAATAAGGAATTCAGGTCTTAGTCTCCAGCTTTCATCTAGTATTTTTTTTCAGGGCTGCTTTCAGGGGCATCAACAACCCAACTCCTCACACAGTCAAAGATGCTCCTCTAGTCCAAGAAAGCTGTCAGACAGAGAGTTATAGGCACTTGAAATGGGAAGCTGTATGACATGTACATGATCTAGCAGTGAAGGCTCATGTAGTGGACAGTATCTGCTACAACAGGTAAGATAACTGAAGCTCAGTGAAGTGAAATGACTGGTCCAAGATCATTGCTAGAGTATGTTTGAGTCAGAATTTGAACCCAGAAACATCACACTCCAAGCACTTGGAGTTTTCACTAAATGATAGTGATGATCAGGTTAGAAGTAGAGACTATGTGACTAAATATGAAGGAATAAGTGACCAAGGTTGAAGAGGACTAAAGACTGAGCCATGCTGGTCACTGGAACTCAGTAGTCTCCCAGTGTCAGAAGCAGAAATTCATGAAAGTATCCTAATCTATCAAATTACCATTTAGTAAATACTTACTGGTGGGAAGCATTACATTAGAGTATAGTGTATTTTGGTGTAAATTATATATCATAAAATATACTTTATATTAAGGTCATAATTTGAATCAGGAAATATGACTTTAGAAATTATTTTCTTAAACTAAATTGCTTTTCATACTCCAGGTATTTAAGATTTCACATTAAGAGTCAGACCTGATTTTGAATTTTGATTGTGCCTCTAATTAAATACATACCTTTGGGAAAATTATTTGGTCTATCAATTCCTTAATTTAATTTTACATAAATGAATCTCATATAAGTGCCTACTTCATATGGTAGGTGTAATAACTAATATGAGGATTCATCAAAAGTGATTAGTGTAAAGAACATGAAAAATAGGCTTAAGAAAAATCACACAAAATATATTTGCAAAGGGCAGATCTAAAAGAGAAAATAGGGAAGATATGAAGAATAAGACACTACAGAGCAAACAGGCAACATTCCCAAAATTCTGAAGAAAAAACAAACAAACATAAATTCTAATACAGCAGACAACAGATATCCTGAAATAAAGAGACTTAAATTTGTAGTTTAAAACAATCAGCGTGTTTCAGATTAAGGCATAAATATATTCTGTAAAAATATTTATAATTGAAGGATGAAGAGAAATTCTAAAAGCATCTTTATAGAGAAGTAAGAGGAAATATATCAGGTTTGCCTTTGAATTTTGGCTATCTCATTAAAGACAAGTGGGACTGTATTAGTTTAAATAATTCCTGCCTGCAAATTATAAGAACCTTCACTTAACTAGTTATAAAGAATTAAAAAAATACATAAAATGATAGGAAGTCCATAGATAAGTTGGCTTACTCATTGGTTCATTAACCTCATCGAAGACCCACATAATTTCAAACATTCTTCCTTGCCATTCTCACTGTTGGCTTAATTATTGGTTCAAATGCAAAATGGCTGACTGTTGAGTATTCAGACATGATGATATTCAGAGGAATGTAAAAGACTTTCTATTACTGGCATTCCTTCTTATAGTGAAAAAAATCTTTCCCAGGAGTCACCAGTAAATCCCATTTATGAATTATTACTTACAGCTGATTCACATGCTGAATCCTGAACAGTACCTGGCAAAGAGAGTAAGAGCAGCATAGAACAATATGGAGCTCAGGGTAAGATCAGCATCCCCTGAGTCATTTATGGGGGACAGAAGAAGGAAGACTGAGATAACTGATAGTTGAGAAGAAAAGAGAGTAATGGGTCTTAGGAAGGCAACTGAAAATGTGCACTGCAAAGACAGTGGATTAAGAGGAGCAAATTCTCAATAAACTAGAAGGGGAAATGCCGTGACAACTACATGAGAATAAAATTACAGACCAGTATCACTTGTGAACATCAATGCAAAAATCATCATCAGAATACAAGCAAGTCAAATTCAATAGCACATTAACAGAATTACACACCGTGACTCAGTGAGATTTATTCCTAGAATGCAAGGTTGGTACAATATATGAAAATCAATCAGTGTAATACACTATATTCACAGAATTAAGGAGAAACCATATGATATCTCCATTGATGCAAAAAAAAAAAAAGCATTTGACAAAATTCAATGCCCTTTTATGATAAAAAGCACTCAACAGCTCGAAATACAAGAAACCTACTTCAGTGTAATACAGGGCATTTATGAGAAACCCACAGCTAACATCATACTTGTTGGTAAGAAACAGAATGCTTTTTTGTCAAGATGAGGAACTGGACAAGGATGTCTGCTTTTACCAATTATATTCAACAATGTATTGACAGTTACAATCAGAGCGATCAGGCAAGAAAAATAAATAAAAAGCATCTGTTGGGAAGGAAGGAGTAAAATTATTTTTTTGCAGAAGACATGATCTTATATGTAGAAAACCCTGAAGATTATACATACATGCACACAAACTGTTAGAACTAATAAATTCAGCCAACTTGCTGGATATAAAGTGAACATACAACATTCAATTTCATTTCTATACACTTAACAGTAAAAAATACAAAAGGAAATAAAGAAAACTGCTTGATTTACTATAGCCTCAAAAGAAAAAAAAATTAAGAATAAATTTAATCAGGGAGATATGAAAAACTTGTACACTGTAAACCAAAGCTGGGGTACCTGGGTGACTCAGACAATTAAGTGTCTGATTCTTGGTTTCAGCTCAGGTCATGATCTCAGGGTCAAGAGATCAAGCCCTGGGGCAGCTCCATGTTCACGGAGGAGTCGGCTTTGTACTCAGCCCTCAAGTTCTGCACTTGGTGGGGAGTCATCTTCTCATTCTTCCTCTGTCTCTCCCTGCACTCCTGCTCCCCTCCTCCCCCAACGAAAAGAAAAGAAAAGAAAGTAATAATAGAAAAAGAGTTTGGCATTAATTCCATAACCAAGTTAAGAAAACCCAGAGATATATCCAGACATACAAAAAAAATCATGTTTCTTTTTAAGATCTTATTTAATTTATTAGAGGGAGAAAGAGATGAGGGAGGATAGAGCATAGGGAGAAGGATAAGCAGACTTCCCAGTGATCATGAGCTTCATGCAGGGCTCAATCTCAGAACCTTGAGATCACAACCTGAGCTGATTTCAGGAGTCAGATGTTCAATCCACTGAGCCACCCAGGAACCCCAACTATATGGGTTTTTTTGTTTTTAAGATTTTGTTGTGTCACCCATGTGGCTAAGTCAGTTGAGTGTCTGCTTTCAGCTCAGGTCATGATCCTAACATCCTGGGGTTGAATCCCAAGTTGGGCTCTGTGCTCCTTGGGGAGCCTGCTTCTCCCTCTCCCTCTGCTTGCTATTCCTCCTGCTTGTGCATTTACACTTTCTTTCTCTCTGTCAAATAAATAAATAAATAAATAAATAAATAAATAAATAAATAAATAAATAAATAAATAAATAAATAAATAAATAAATAAATAAATAAATAAATAAATTTTAAAAAGATTTTGTTTATTCATTAAAAAAAATAACATATAATGTATTATTTGTTTCAGGGGTACAGCTCTGTGAATAATCCTCCCCCACCCCCTCCAGAAACCCTCAGTTTGTTTCCTGAGATAAGAGTCTCTTATGGTTTGTCTCCCTCCCTGGCTCTATCTTATTTCATTTTTCCCTCCCTTCTACCCATGATCCCCCAACCCTGCCTCTCAAATTGCTCATATCAGAGAGATCATATGATAATTGTCTTTCTCTGATTGACTTATTTTGCTTAGTGTAATATGCTCTAGTTCCATCCACATCGTTGCAAATGGCAAGATTCCATTTCTTTTGATGGCTGTGTAGTACTCCATTGTATACACATACCACATCTTCGACATCTTCTTTATCTGTTCTTCTATTGATGGACATCTAAGTTCTTTCTGTAGTTTGGCTATTGTGGACATTGATGCTATAAATATTCAGGTGCATGTGCCCCTTTGATTCACTACATTTGTATCTTTAGGGTAAATACCCAGTACTGCAATTACTGGGTTGTAGGGTAGCTCTATTTTCAACATCTTGAGGAACCTCCATACGTTTGCCAGAGTGGCTGCACCAGCTTGCATTCCCACCAACAGTGTAAGAGGGGCCCCCTTTCTCTGTTATCCTCTCCAACATCTCTCATTTCCTGACTTGTTAATTTTAGCCATTCTGACTGGTGTGAGGTGGTATCACATTATGGTTTTGATTTGTATTTCCTTGATGCCAAGTGATGTTGAGCACTTTTTCATGTGTCTGTTGGCCATCTGGATATCTCCTTTGCAGAAATATCTGTTCATGTCCTCTGCCCATTTCTTGATTGGATTATTTGTTCTTTGGGTGTTGAGTTTGCTAAGCTCTTTATAGATTTTGGATACTAGCCCTTTCTCTGATATGTCATTTGCAAATATCTTCTCCCATTCTGTCAGTTGTCTTTTGGTTTTGTTAACTGTTTCCTTTGCTGTGCAAAAGCTTTTGATCTTGATGAAGTCCCAGTAGTTCATTTTTGCCCTTGCTTCCCTTGCCTTTGGCAATGTTTCTATGAAGAGGTTGCTGCCTGTGTTCTCCTTAAGGATTTTGATGGATTCCTTTCTCACATTGGGGTCTTTCATCCGTTTTGAGTCTGTTCTTGTGTGTGGTGTAAGTAAATGGTCCAGTTTCATTCTTCTGCATGTGGCTGTCCAATCTTCCCAACATCATCTGTTGAAGAGACTTTTTTTCCATTGGACATTCATTCTTGCTTCATTGAAGATAAGTTGACCATAGAGTTGGTAGTTGATTTACGGGCTCTCTATTCTGTTCCATTGACCTATGTGTCCATTTTTGTGCCAGTACTATACTGTCTTGATGATGACAGCTTTGTAATAGAGCTTGAAGTCTAGAATTGTGATGCCACCAAATGATTTTTCTTTTTCAACATTCCTGTGGCTATTCGGGGGCTTTTCTGGTTCCATATAAATTTTAGGATTATTTGTTCCATTTCTTTGAACTAAGTTGATTTTTAAAAAAAGATTTTATTTATTTATTTGACAGACAGAGATCACAAGTAGGCAGAGAGGCAGGCAGAGTGAGAGAGGGAGAAGCAGGCTCCCCGCCGAGCAGAGAGCGTTATGCTGGCTCTTCCATTCAGGGATTATGACCTGAATGGAAGGCAGAGGCTTTAACCCACTGTCCCACCCAGGTACACCAAATTGATGGTATTTTGATAGAGATTGAATTAAATGTGTAAATTGCTCTAGGGAGCATAGACATTTTCACAATATTTATTCTTCCTAATCCATGAGCATGGAATGTTTTTCCATTTCTTTGTGTCTTCCTCAATTTCTTTCATGAGTACTTCATAGTTTTCTGAGTACAGATTCTTTGCCACTTTGGTTAGATTTATTCCTAGGTATCTTATGCTTTATTCATTTTTAAGAGACAGGTTGAGGGGAAGGTCAGAGGGGAGGGAGAGGTACAAGCATACTTTGGAGCAGAGCCTGACATGGGGCTAGATCTTAACAACCCTGAGGTCATGACTTGAACTGAAATCAAGAGTCAGGCACTTAGCTGACTGAAGCACTCAGTTATCCCTCCAACTATATGTTTTTAAAAATAAGTTATGACCAGTAGTGAAAGTGAATTATTACTAAATAAATATTTTGAGCTAAATGGTTACTTTTGAAAAATGCATATATTCAAAAAAGGAATGAATGCATTTTTCTCATGCAATTCTCAAAATTCTCATACAATTCACAAAAACTAAAAATTAATGAGAAAATGATGAGCATGTCAAGAGACACGGGAAAAGGAAATGGATACTCCATTACAAGAAAAAACCTATAGTATAAGAATTACAGAGCATCATAGAAGTTGTCGAAGTTTCAGTAGTTATCAAAAAAAAAAAGGCTTAAGATTCTTATCTCGTCCATGAAATTGGCAGTCATGTTGATGACATGTGTACTGTGTGTTTGTGTGTGTATATGACGAGAATCCTAGAATGATAAAAATGCAGGAAAAATAATTACTTTTAGAAGTGTAAACCCTTATAAAACCTGTCTATAATTCATTTTTGGAATACGATAACAAATCTTTAAATCGATTCAGTGAGAAAAATTTCAGAGGCATTATGCTTAGGAAATCTTCAATGATATGTACAAAGTTTAGTGTGTGAGGATGTTCACCATACCATTAGTTCCTTCATTCATTCAACAAATATATATTGTTTAAAAATCACTGTTCTGGATCATATTTTAATTCCACGTTTCAGAGAGTTTACTTTTTAAATAAGACACACAATGGAAAATGCGATGAATAAAAATGATAACAACATAAAGTCAAAAGGGCTGTGAAAATCCTAAAATGGGGGTAATATGTTAGTTAAGAGAAGCAAAGGGCTCCCTGGGGTAGTGAAATTCCAGCTGAGATCTGACTGTCATAAAGGAGTCCCCATGGCTTTGGGGACAGAATACTTTACAAGCAGAGGAAACAGAAAAAATAAGTAGAGAATGAAATTGGAATGTGCAAGCAATAGAAAAAAAGGAATGTATAAGTAAGCCCAGCTAGAACAGAAAGAGGAAGAGAGGTAGAAGACAAAAAGACAGGTAGGAAAGGAGATGTCTAAACTCTACAAAAGAATTTGGATTTTTTTCTAGGCCCACTGTGAGTTATTGCAGTTTTAGGCAGGGAAGCACTGATACCTGATTTAACTCATTAGAAGGATCACTTTGTATCGCCCTTGACCCGCAAGGACGACAAGAAGCCTGGTTCGGATGCATCTTCTCTCTCTTTATTTCCGCAAGTCTACACACTTATATACGCTTACATAACCAATCAGCGAGCAGGGTACAGGAGGGAGCGAATCAGGCTGTGCACCTAAACGAACAACTTCGCTAGCAACCAATGCTGTTTACTTCCTCTTTGGGCATTCTGCTTAGTCTCACGAGGCAATCCTAACCTGGCAACTTGCCAGGCGCCATCTTTTAATGGCGGAGGCCGCCCTGGCCAGGGGCCTGCCTCCGACATCTCCCCCTTTTTTCTTTTATGGCAGGGATCCTGCCTGTCTTAGGTTGTCAGTGGCGGGGAATATCCTTACCCGTCATCAGACGGCAGATAGCAGTGATCTGCGTCCTGTCTTAGGTTGGTATATTTCCCCCACCAATCTTACCCGTCGTTGACTACCGATCCAGCATACTTAGCCACACTTGGGGGGATGTTCCAGCCTCGATGGCTAACAAGGCCTGCACCATGGCTTGCTGTTGCCTAGGTTGCTGTCGCCTCCAAATTTGCAGTTTCCTTACTAGCAGAATCAAGCCCACTACAAGGATTATCATCAGACCAATTATGCTAGGCCATTGTTTCGTAAAGGTTAACACATCTTGCAATGTTTTGATTATCTCTGGGAGGGTTGCAAGCTCAACTCTGGTGTTATTTATCCTTGTTATGCCTAGTAGCAGGTGCTGAGTATAGTTTTGGAATTCTGCGGACGAATTCCCCCGCAAGTATTGGGAAAGCTGTCGGGAGACATTCTGTAAGTCACTCATATTAGTATAGGCTATGGGAGTTACACAAATCGCCAGGAAGGGTACTATACATCCCAGTCCCAATAGGGCCCCCCATATGTCCACTTGTTCTTGAACCAAATCCACTCTCTGGTTGACTATCAGGATTCCTGCTTGCAGATGTGCATTGATCTGAGTCTATGTTTGAAGGGCAGCCGCCGTTCCTTCTGCAAGGGTGTTCACAGCTTCCGCAGTGGGTATAGTTGCAGCAAGCGAGACTGCTGCTGCTGTAGATATAGCCAATGCTGTCACAACGGCGGCTGTGATACCAAAATCTCTCTTCTTTCTGGAAAGTACCACCGGTAACTTGTCCTCTGGAATGGAAACTGGGATAGGAACATGGGTAGGGATACGCATAATCACAGCCAGCTTGAAGGCCATTACATTCCAGCACTGGGAAAGATAGCAATTCTTAGTGCAATTCAACGTATCATTCAGCTCGCTAGCATTTGTTACGAGGAAAAGGAACGGTGGCCAGACACATATGGGAGTGGGCTGATAAGTAATATTATTGGGACAAGACACATTAACTGTTGTCTCAAAGGTATACTTCAGATCCCATTATGAACACACAGACAACAGACGCGGACATTAAAGACTCGCCGCTAAATTCCGGCTCTAAGGCTGCCCCGCTTCTTATTGCGGACTTGTAAACTCCCGGCTCTAAGGCCGCCCCGCTTCTTACTGCGGACTTGTACAAGTTAATCCTGGCTCTAAGTCCGCCCCGCTTTTTATTGCGGTCTTATACAAGTTTCCCACCACCTTTGTCGTGGTTTTACCCCACTTACCTGAGGACTTCTCCCTTGCAAGGTTTTTCTATTTTTACTCCCCGCTTTACCGCGGAATTCCCACTTTTGAACGTGGCCTTTACTCCCCGCTTTCCTGCGGATTACCTTGCAAGATTCCTTTTTTTAGTTCCCGGGTGCCGGCGCCATTTATCGCCCTCGACCCGCAAGGATGACAAGAAGCCTGGTTCGGATGCATCTTCTCTCTCTTTATTTCCGCAAGTCTACACACTTATATACGCTTACATGACCAATCAGCGAGCAGGGTACAGGAGGGAGCGAATCAGGCTGCGCACCTAAACGAACAACTTCGCTAGCAACCAATGCTGTTTACTTCCTCTTTGGGCATTCTGCTTAGTCTCACGAGGCAATCCTAACCTGGCAACTAGCCAGGCGCCATCTTTTAATGGCGGAGGCCGCCCTGGCCAGGGGCCTGCCTCCGACAACTTTGGTTAAGGAGAGGATGGAGTATAGTATGAGAAAAGAAGTAGTAGAGCTAGGAATCTAATGTGGTGAGAGACGATAGCAGTTTTCAGTACATCCATTCTTCTCCAACTTTCTTATTCATGTTCCTCTTGTGAATCTTGCTGAAGTTATGATTCTGACTCAGTACCACTGAGGTAGTGCCTGAGATCCCCCCACCCCAGCCCCATCAGGCTCTCTGGCCCATAGACCACACTTTGAGTTGTAGGGCTATAATCTAGATGGTATAAAGTCAGAGAAAGAAGAAAGAATACAATTTCTGTTTCTATTTGGATTTAAAACTGGTAGGTACTGTTGTAGGGATGGATTTGGGGAGTAAGAGTAAGAAATGATTTCTTTATGGGAGTGAAATATAAAAACAGCTCAGTTATCCAATAATAGGCTAATGAAAGGAGATAGAATATTACATGAAATCTGAAAATCATGCTCTTAAACAATCTTTTTCATATGAGCAAATAAGGTTTACAACATGATCCCAACTGTGGAACAGGTATAACACACACAGAGAGATAGATAACATGAGACCATCATTAGGATTTTTCTTCTTGGTGTTTCTCTTTCTCTTAAAATTTTAATAATCAACTTACATTAGTTTTATAATCAGAAATACTATTCCTTTTCTGTAAAGATCTAAAGCATTCATGGCAAGAAGGTCCATCTGATTAACCTATAGGGCTGGGCACATAGACTTCTGTTAGATCTCTCTCCTATGCTATTGGTATATTTGAAGTATTTTATAATTTTAAACCACAGATAAGTAAATCCAAAATTAAATCACTATTTAAAAAGATCTCGTATTCTTATTTTTATAAAAAATCAAATGTACCCTGCAGCTACATGAGCACATCTTTTTGAGTATGTGGGCCATCTCAGTTAGTCTTACAATTTATTTTTATATCTCTACAGTGTGACTTATTTGCCTAGAGAGAGTTCATAGTATTTGTGGACCAAGTTTCAGTGTTTTTAGCATGGAAAATTCACTTTTTAATCAGGGCATCATCTCTCTCTCTGTCTCTGCATAATAAATTTTTTTTTAAGGTGTAGCCATGACTTTCAACTTTAGGCTTCTACCTTTCTATCCAGTAATCCTGCTGGGAGTGCCAATGGTCTAAGGTCTGCTGATTCGGAATGGGTACCTGGCCGAACAACGGGTTCTTGGGGGCACAGAGACTGGTAGATCTGACCCTGGCAGGTGGCTTGCACTGGGGGTGAGACTGAGTGGAAGTGTCTGGCATGGCATTATGGGGAAGCATCTCTGTACCCCTGCAGAGCCAGCAGGAGTGAGGAAGCATGATTATGCTAATAAGTGAAAGCCTGATTCCAGGGCTGTCAGGATGTGACACAAAAAGAACAGATTTAGGTCTAGACCTGTGCTTTTCAAACAACAGCCACAAGCATTAGGAGGCAACAGCGTCCTTAGTCCTGTGGGAGGCAAAAGCAGATTTTAAGTCCTGTGCCTTACCCCGCAGGAGTTTAAAACCCACAGAAAAGATAACATCTACATGGAAGTACCAATTCGAAAACATATTTTAAAAGTTCAAATGGAGAAGGGGGTATCTTTGATGATAAACCGCTTACTTCTTCTATCTGGTGGCATCGCTGATTTTACCCATAATCGAATCCTACAATTGTATCATATCGAGGCTAACTTGAATATGTGTGCATTTTTCCTATTTGCGTAAAATACTTTTCTATCTATGTGATTTCAGATAATAGCAGGAGTGAATTTTGCGCGTGCTGTGTATCCGTGCAGCAGTTTATCACTGTTTCATCTTCAAGTCGTACTTAATGAACCACTAAAAGAAGGTCAGCAACTTTCCTTTGTTTACATTCCTGGCCTTCGTTTATTTCCTCAACAGAGTGGAATAGGAGGGCAGTTAGATGTGGGCCATGGTGTGACAGGAGGGACAATGAGGATCAGGGTTGAAGCAAAAAATAGACTGTGGCAAAGACTGGAGGAAGAAAAGCAGAGAGGTGCTATTTGCAGTTCCCACTGGTTTCCTAAGTGTTCGGTAGCTCATGGACCCCGGGTGGGGACGAAACAGTAGAAGGATGTTGAGGAGGGTTCTTCCATATAATAACCGGTGTGTCTCCATTTGCACAAGCCCACAATGATCTCCCATCCCCTGAAACACGTGTACTGTCAGCTGTCAACTCTGCAGACTAAGCAAATGAGTTGAAATTCTACAGAAATCCTTTTAAATTTACCTGAAGTAGGAATTGTTGGTGCTCTTTCCAGAAAAGCTGGCTTCTGAAGGTTTCAATGAGACCTCTTTTACTAGTGTAATAGCTTTACATGTTAGGTGAATCTTTAGTCTTGAGGAGGAAATTTTGGTGAAATAAAAGATGTATATGGTGCTGTTGCTTTCACATAGATGCCAGTCCTGGTTGTGGTTTGTAGTTCTGTTTATAAATGCAGGATTCTGGGGCACCTGGGTGGCCCAGTGGGTTAAGCTTCTGCCTTCAGCTCAGGTCATGGTCTCAGGGTCCTGGGATCGAGCTCTGTATTGGGCTCTCTGCTCAGCAGGGAGCTTGCTTCCCCCTCTCTCTCTGCCTGCCTCTCTGCCTACTTGTGATCTCTCTCTCTCTCTCTGTGTCAAATAAATAAATAAAATCTTCAAAAAAAGAAAATAAATGCAGAATTCCCCACAAAATTCCCTGGAACACTGCAGTCTACTATCGGTATTTACTTGCTGGGCTTATTATTTGGAGAGGTCCATACATGATTAACTGCAGCATATTTCGTTATAGCCATGGCATTGGGTAGACGGCATTTCTCACTTTGTCTTCTCAGCAGTTGTGTGCATTATGGAGATGAGCTGTGGTTCTAGCAGAAAATGCATCATTTATATGTGTCAGTCGGATGGCATCACATGCCCGCTCTGGACTTTTTCTCAGAGGCTGTGAGATTTATGACCATCATAAAGCTTTTCTCCCCCCATAGATCATGTTGGTAGAATACGTGTACCTTTTCCCGACTTCACCCTTTCAGAAACTAGCCAGGATCAGAAAGCGTAAGATGATGTTTTGGTAATTTTCACCCCACGAGCGAGAGAAAATGACCCCCCTCCCTTGAAATTTCCCTCTCCTGCCACACTACTAATTAGAGCAAGAGGGAAATCTAGTGAATTATTTTTCCTTTTCATCATGTTTTGTTTGTGAAAAAAAGCACATCTATTTCTTTTTATGAAAATGTTTTTAGAGCAAAAGGTGTAACTTTATTATCTTGGCAGAGATATTAGGGTAAAATCCAGGCACACACAGGATCGTTTTCACTAATGTTAGCCACAGTTCTCAGCATTGTGTCCCATCCAAATTATTGCCTGTCGTTGGTATCATGTGATCAGAAAATAATCTTCCATAACTGGACAGCACTCCTGAAGCAGTCGTATGGTTGCAGGCAGTGTGAACCTTAACCCTGTAAGCTCCCATTCATGGAAAGGGAGGACAGTAGTTGATTTCTCCTTCTCTTAGTTTAACCTGCCTTTGTCCCTGCCTCCCAGCAGTGGAAAGAAGAATAAAACCTGATGGCTATCTTCGAAAGTGGCACTGATTAATGAAAAGAAAAATGTAAACAAAAATGATATATACCATAATAGGTGATTGATTATGATTATAGCAGAATGATGTGATTATCTAAGAAAATGGACATAGGCTTCATAGAAGAGGTAATACTTAAACTGGAGGTTTTGGGCATATATGTCCCTTCTAGCTGAGACCTTTTCTGTCAGTACGAAAAAAGAAAATCAGTACACTCAGGGTATTAAAAAATACATAATGGAGCATGTAGGATCAGAATAGTAACATATTTGCATGTGTGTGCTGTGTAAACCACTCTGCTGTATTAACAGAGGTTCTAATTATAGCTACACATCTATATTATATTTTCTATATCTAGAAACACACAAATATACATACAACATACACACAAGCAAAGAAAAATGAAGGAGGAAAAACTTATTTTTGAATGAGTGAATCATTCATGAGCAAATACTCCTGTTCTTTCTTGGAACATCCTCGTGATTAAGAAGGAAATGTCTTTCTCTACCAGTTTTCATCTTTTTAAAAATCTTTTCTTCATTGATTTCCCCTCTTTTCTTCACATCAGACCTTGAAATTAGTGAAAATGGGGTTTATTTGCCTTTCTACATTCAGTTCATAAGTATGCATTAAAGTGTTACTGTATGACAAGCAAATATGAGTCTAAAAGGCTTAAACTGAGTATGTTCCAACTGCAGGAAAATCACAAGTTCATTGATGATTTATTTCTTTTGCTAAACCTTCAATTCATCAAATATTTATAATATTTAGTCTCGTTCTCACTTGGAAAACCAAGATTTGTTTGGGTATTGCTGAATTATATTCGAGAAAAGGTTATACAGTCATCTAAGTTCTATAGTAGAGAGACCACACGTTATCCTGACAGCTTGTACAAAAGAGCCTGAATTCACAGATTCAAGGAGTATTCAAGATGGGACAATCATAGAAATGCTGGAATATATCTTAACCATACAGATGGAGAACTTGAGATACAGAGAAAAATGAGGTCAGAGTTCTCCCTTACATGTTGCTGATTATACCGGTTTAGTAATATGGATCTGGGTTGTTTAAAAATGAGTGATTTTTTAGCAAGTTAAGCAACTTTTACTGAGTGTCTATATGCAGTGAAGCTGACAGTCCATTTTAGTGAACATTTATATTTTTTGGTGCTCTTGATCCTTTAGTTAGAAGTTCTTTATACCGCTAATGGAATTTTTCAAATATTTTATTTTTAATTAAACTCTTTGTGATATCTTTGTGAAGAACTGGAGAAGCCTTCTGTACATTCTTGTGTCTCCTAAATTAAACAAGAAGGCCCCAATTTGAGTTTTGTACTTTATAATGTAATGGGAATGATCTCTTCTCAGGAAAATTAGCCTTCCACTTAAATGTCTGTCTCCCTTTGACAGGAAAGGAAGCGAGAGATGAGTGAGAATAGATAGGCACTTTCACAATCGTGATATGCTCCCATCAGAAAGTGCCAGAATATCTGCAAAGGAAACTCTTTTGTCAAAATCAATTTTATATGAAGCTTGATTTAATGAGCAGTTTTTCCGGGGCATAGAAATCTCTGGCATTTTCTTTTTTTGTTGCCGACCAGTTTTATTAATCACAGAGCAGCTACCTACCCATTAGGATTGATTTCTGGGACTTTGGCAGAACTTAACTCCAAAAATTCTTTCAGCAACAGAGAATCAATTTCTCCAAGCATGTAATGTATTAAACTTCAAATCCTGTAGGGTGAAACAGGCATTCTAATTAAGAGGGGTTGGTGATAGGATACATGTTGTATCTTCTTTTTTTTTTTTTAAAGATTTTATTTATTTATTTGACAGAGAGAAATCACAAGTAGATTGACAGAGAGAAATCACAAGTAGACGGAAAGGCAGGCAGAGAGAGAGGTAAGCAGGCTCCCTGCCGAGCAGAGAGCCCGATGCGGGACTCGATCCCAGGACCCTGAGATCATGACCTGAGCCGAAGGCAGCGGCCTAACCCACTGAGCCACCCAGGCGCCCCACATGTTGTATCTTCTAATGTTAACTGGAACCAAATGTCACCCTTCTATCATTCTAGCACAAACTTTACACTAAGTCCTTATTACCTGCTTAGTAGTAGAAGGGGATTAGCAAGGAGGTGACCTTAATCACAAAGATTGGGCAGATCTACAAAAGCCTCCGCCATTCAGAGCAAGTGTCAGTGTGAAAGACACAGTTATAATCTCTCCCGTCCACATGGTTGATGTTCAGTTTTGTCAAGGAAGGCTGCCTTGTAGTAATTCCAGTGGTTTCTGTGGTGCTGTTACTTCTTAGATCGTAACTTTCTGGGTTCTAACTTTCATAAATAGGTCTTTGGTTTTTCTGACTCCCCCTGGAATCAGAAAGGGCATTGAAGGTCAAAGAAGAGTTGAAACAAGAGGTTCTGTTTCCTGGGGGATTCAGAAATGCATTACTCTTTCAAGTTCAAAGCAAATATTTTGTAATAGATCCTTTGAGAAGTTATAATTGTGAATGTTTGTATTTCAAAGTTGAAATAAAAGGAAGAGATCCTTGAGATTATGTTGGAGATTTTAAATATATCTGATCCCATTCTCACTGATACAGAGCTTTTTCTTCTTCTTCTTTTATTTATTTTTTTTTTGTTAATAGACACTTTAATACCTAGATTGAAGCAAAAATTACGGAATATAGAAATGGATGTTACTTAATTATGACGTTAAAAATTCGACCTATTGTAAGGACCTATTTTATATTTTTATTTTAGCCAGAGGCTTCCATTGAGGTTAAACAATAACTTTGTTGTTTAACCCTTAAACTGTCCCTGTTCCCCTTCCCCCAGGGGACTTAAAAACAAGTCCCAGAAACCAGCTCCAGGTGTGGAAGACAAGAAAAACAAGGCTGTACCCACCTCGGGTCTGGCCCTGACATAAGTACAGCCATCTTGGCAAAGCAAAAGCTGGCACCTTGCACTATAAGAGTGGGTTAGCATAAGAATGGCCATCCTGAAGGCCTGGAAGCCATTTTACTGGTATCCCTTACAGGCCAACACTGTGTAATCCACCAGGGCCTGTTAGGTGATGGGGCCACAGGGACCAAATGTTGAAGAAAAACAAATAGTTAACTTGTAGAGATCACAATCCTGCTAGATGGAGTCTCCCTTGGTTTGCAAATGTCCTGGTGATTTACAACAATGGCTCAGTACCTTGAGGCCAAAGTTCACCCTCCCCACCATAAAACTGTAGGAGGCTGAGGCAGAAGGAAATGTAATTGAGGTGAAAATTCTTCTAAACCTAAATCTCACTTAACCACCAGGGTGACACCAGGGTGGCAAAAAGTTAAACAAAGTTAAACTGTCAAAGTGGGGCACAAGAGATGTATGTAGCTATGAAAAAGTGCCTTGAAAATGCTATATAAACCCTTGGCTTTGAGTGCTCGGGGTCCTTGTTGAAACCCGCTGCGCCGGGTGAATACTTGGACCCCAGCTAGCTGGAAATAAACCTCACTGTGTGATTTGCATTATCAAGAGTGTTTTCTGTCTAATTGAGGGGTGGTCGACTCCATACCCTAACACCTATAATATTTATAAGAATAATCAATATAATGGCCATCTCATAAATTATTTTCACTATTCATATAATGCTTAGAAAGCAGCTTATAGGTTACATTTTTCCTATACAGTTTCTATATCCTAAGTAATTTTTTATTTATTCATTTGAGAGAGAGGGAGCATGAGTGAGAGCATGAGAGAGGACATGGGGAGGGGGTGGTCAGAGGCAGAGGGAGAAGCAGATGCCCCACTGAGCAGGGAAGCCTGATACGGGGCTCAATCCCAGCGTCCTGGGATCATGGTCTGAGCTAAAGGCAGATGCTTAACTGACTGAGACACTCAGGTACCCCTCTACTTTCTAAGTAATTTGAATTAGGTAACTTTGGAATAAGCTATTCGTTTTAGTAACTTTTTGCTCAGTAACTATTTGTTACTTTTACTTATTTATTTTTAAACATTTTTTTATTTAGAGAGAGAGAGAGAGAATGAAGTGGGGCAGGAGCAGAGGAGGAGGGTGAGGCAGAAGCAGACTTCACGCTGAGTGTGGAGCCTGATGGTGCTCAGTCTCAGGGCCCTGAAGTCATGACCCGAGCAGAAATTAAGACTTGGATGCTTAACTGGCTGCTGCACCCCAGCACCCCTGATTTTTAATTTGAACTATAGTTGGCAATGTTACATAGTGACTCAAAAAGTCTATACATTATACTATCACAAGCAACTGGGGCACCTGGGTGGCTCAGTGGGTTAAGCCTCTGCCTTCGGCTCAGGTCATGATCTCAGGGTCCTGGGATCGAGCCCCACACTGGGCTTTCTGCTCAGTAGGGAGCCTGCTTCCCCCCCTCTCTCTGCAGGCTGCTCTGCCTACTTGTGATCTCTGTCTGTCAAATAGATAGATAGATAGATGGATAGGTAGGTAGATTTAAAAAAAAAAACAACAAAACAAGTATAGCTACTATTTGTCACCATACAATGTTATTACAGTAGCACGGATTGTATTCCCTACTCTGTACCTCTCATCCCCATGATTTAATTCATTCTCTGACAGAAAGCCTTTATCACTCACTTCTCTTCACACATTTTGCTCAGTCCCATGTTCCTCCCCTCTGGCAACCATCAGTTTGTTCTCTTTGTATTATGGGTCCGTTTCTGTTTTTTGTTTGTTTGCTTACTTTTTTTTTTTTTTTTTTTGCTTTTTAGATTCCACGTGTAAGTGAAATCATATGATACTTGTCTTCCTCTGACTTATTTCACTTTGAATAATACACTCTAGCTCCATCTACATTGTCACAAATAGCAAAATCTCATTCTTGTGGAATAATACTCCATTGTGTATACTCCATTGTGTATGTGCACACATACACACACATACATATGTACATACATGTATACGTATTACATATATGCGTGCACGCACGCGCACACACACACATACCTCAACTTCTTTATTCATTCACCTATTGATGGACACTTGGGCTGCTTTCACACCTTGGCTTGTAAGTAATGCTGCATTAAACGTAAGGGTACATATATCTTTTTGAATTAGTGTTTTCACTTTCTTTTGGTAAATTACTCTGTAGTGGAATTACTAGATGTCCTGGTACTTCTATTTTTAGTTTTTTGAGGAACCTCCATACTGTTTTCCTCAGTGTCTGCACCAAATTGTATTTTCACTGACAGTACACGAGGGTTTCCTTTTCTCCACATCCTCAACATTTGTTATTTCTTGTGTTCTTGATTCTAGCCATCCAACAGGTATAAGGGGATATTTCATTGTGGTTTTGATTTCCACTTCCCTGATGGTGAAGTGATATCGAGCGTCTTTTCATTTGTTTATTTGCCATCCGTATGTCTTCTTTGGAAATGTCTATTCAGGTTCTCTGCCCATTTCTATTCATTGTTTTTTGGTATTGGGTTGCATGGGCTCTTTAATTATTTTGGATATTATACCCTTTTCAGATAAATCATTTGCAAATATCTTTTCCCATTCAGTAGGTTCCTTTGCCATTTTCTTGATGGTTTCCTTCACTACAAAGGCTTACTTTGCTGAGGTCCCAGTAATTTGTTTCTTTTGCTTGAGGAGACAAGTCTGGAAAATATTGCTAAAGTTGGTGTCAAAGAGATTATTTCCTTTTTCTTCTAGAAGTTTTATATTTTCAGGTCTCACATTTGGACCTTTAATTCATTTTGAGTTGATTCTTGTGTATGGTGTAAGAAAGTGATGCAGTGTCATTCTATAGCATGTAGCTGTCCTGTTTCCCCAGCACTATTTATTGAAGAAACTATCCTTTCCCTATTGTATATTCTTGTATCCTTTGTTGTAGGCTGACCATATAAGTGTGGGTTTAGTTCTAGGCTCTCTCTTCTGTTCCATTAATCAGTGCCATTGTGCCCATTTTTTTTTTCTTTGCCAATATCATACTGTTTTGATTACTACCACTTTGTTGTATACCTTGAAATCTGGGATTGTGATACCGTTAGCTTTAATTTTCTTTATCAAGATTGCTTTGGCTAACCAGAGTCTTTGTGGTTCCATACAAATTTTAATATTATTTGTTCTAGTTCTGTGAAAAATGCTGTTGTTATTTTGGGAGGGATTGCATTAAATCTGTAGATTATAATCACAGAGATTTAAAAAAATTCTTCTGAGGGACTTTAGTTGCTACTGATTTGATGGGTTAGATAACCTAAACAACTCTATCCATATGAAGTATGTGAAAATATTTTAATACATCCCTGAACTGGCAAGATGAAAATTCCAAGATCAAAACAAAGTGCAAACAAAACAACTGGAAGAGTGTCAAAATGAGTTTTTGAAGTGAGGGTGACTGCAGTTGCATAGTGAATATGAGCTTTATTTCTATTCTCTGATCAGGATTAGAAGACAGGAGAAAGAGCTATGCTCTGTTCACACCAGAGTCTGAAAAGAGAGCCACTTCCTCACTCTGATGTTCAATGAAAAGAAGAGCATGGCACCACAAAGGCAAAAAAATGTACCTACCTTGACTTCAAAAGAGATTATATAGAGTGTAAATTGCAATCTATTAGAAGAAAATAATTGAATGATACAAAATAAAAGAACCTTAATAAAAAACAAGACAGGACAAAAAAAGAAAAAATGACCCAAAGGAAGATATATAGAAAAATGTAATAAGAGTAGAAGTAAATTCAGTTGAGTGGATTATCATAAGTACAGGTGGACAAAAGTATTTGTTTTAAAGTAAAAGAAACTCAGTTCTGAATTTATTACTGCTAGCCATTTGTTAGTTAACAGGCAACCTTAAGGGGCGCCTGAGTGGCTCAGTGGGTTAAGCCTCTGCCTTCTGCTCAGGTCATGATCTCAGAGTCCTGGGATTGAGCCCCACATCGGGCTCTCTGCTAAGCAGGGAGCCTGCTTCCCCCCGCTTCTCTCTCTGCCTGCTGCTCTGCCTACTTGTGAGCTCTCTCTCTCTGTTAAATGAATAAATCTTTTTTTTTTTTAAAAAAAAAAGGCAACCTCAAAACATTAGGATACAGAAGTTTGAAAATTTGAGGGCGGAATCATACATACCAGGCCAATGTTAATATGAATAAAAGCTGGTTTATATAAACCAATAATAACCAAATAGTCTTGAACACAAAAAAGTATATATTACTTATAATTAAGAGGATCATTTTTTAATGATAAAAGCTTCAATTTACCAAGAAGATATGCAAATTCTAATTTATGTGCATACAGTACATGGTATCACAACTACACCACAAATTTACAGTCATAAAAGAGGAAATTGACAAATACAGCAACATAGTGGAAAATTTCAACACATTTTTCTCAAGCATGGATAGATCAAGGTATAAAAAACCAGTAAAAATACAAGAGATTAACATGCCTCATCTAATTAACCTATATAGGACACTAGACCAAAAAATAAAAATTGTTCTCATTTCTTTTCAAGAAAAAAGGTTTTTTTTTTTTTTAAAGATTTTATTTATTTATTTGACAGAGAGAGATCACAAGTAGGCAGAGAGAGACAGAGAGAGAGAGGGAAGCAGGCTCCCTGCTGAGCAGAGATCCCGATGCGGGACTCGATCCCAGGACCCTGAGATCATGACCTGAGCCGAAAGCAGCAGCTTAACCCACTGAGCCACCCAGGCGCCCCAGAAAAAAGGTTTTTTTAAGTAAATTGATCACATGTTAGATGATAAAGCAAGTCTCCACAAAATTCAAGATAATGCATAATACAGATCATATTCTTTGATCACAATGTATTTATATTTTAAGAGAATAAAAATAAAAGACAATTTTAAATATTTATATCCTTGGAAATTAAAAAAAATACAAACGACCATGGATTAAATAAAAATATTCATAGGTATGAGAAACTATTCAATTTATATTATACCTCAGTAAAAGTTGTTCAGTACAGTTAAGATCTAAATACAAACTTAAACTTTCTTTAGATGCCAATTATTCTAATCAAAATCCTGATAGTGATCCTCACAGTGATGGTTAAACTGATTCTTACATGTAAATGTAAAAGAAGACAGTACTCTGAAGAAGAACAGAACAGAGATCTGGCCCAATCAGATGTCAGAACATTAAAAACAATAGTTCTAAGTAAGGCACAAATTTGGCATTGCAACATAAACCTGACTAAAAGAATAGAAAGTGTAGTAATTGAGGTGGGGTAGATTATTCAACAAGGCACGGAGACTATTTGTGATCTCTGTGGAAAAGCAAATTAGATCCCTGCCCTCATATACTATAAAAATTGAGTTGGACTAGATACTTAAGGATAAAAATAAAAAATTAAAACTTTTAGAAGCATAAAAAACTATCTTTTTGAACCCTGGGTAGGGAAGAATTTCAACACTAAAAGTCTGTAAGTATAGATAGAAGAAATTGTCACCTGAAAATTAATATTTGATTAATGAGAGGCAGTGGGAGAAGAATGAAAATTCAGTGTACATGTTTGGAGAAGTCATTTCCAATTTGTACAACTCATAAAGGAATATTTATTTATGTATCAGTCATTTTTCTGAAGATTGATATAATCAGTATGAAAAAAAAAATGAAAATAGGTAAGGGAAGAACCATGAAAGTTAGTTCCCAGAAGAAAATCTGACAAACATTAAGGAAAAAACGTGTTCAAACTTATTAATAATAAAGGAAAGTTTGAGAAATCAAGTGAAAATCCTGAAAAGGGGAATTGCCTACCTCAGGAAGTAGGGAGTTCCCCATGGTGGTGAGCATTTGGAAATAAATTTGACAGCAGTCAGAAAGAAGGATGTAAGGGAAATAAATTTAAATGGATAGAGTGA